>NC_089251.1:69380350-70580350 GCF_963930625.1 Muntiacus reevesi | reverse complement strand
TAGTGACACAAGCATTTAAAAGAGCTTAGAAATACCGAAAATGTGAAAAAAAGAAAAACAAATATCAGGATGGATTGAATTTAAAATGCATGGCATTAGGGTATAACCAGGGATAATTAATCAAAATCAAGAAGGAGAAAATGAACAGAACAAGTCCACGCATAGCGCCTACAAAGAACAGAGCAGCAGGTCACTGAAAATGTTAGCTAAGACTGTCTGCTGCTCTCCACTATCATCCTATATTTGTGAAAGTGTCCATGAAAAAACTCAGATAAAGAAATAAGACAAATATATTTTGCTTTTTTCTTCATAGGTCTGGCAGTGTGTAATACTATCCAATGTTAGATTGAGGACTAAATAAAAAAAATATGAGTAAAGAAGAGAAGAAAGTAAGAAAAATATAAATATAGACAGGTAGATAGATTGCAAGGTTGGGAATAGACATGGGGAGAGAGTGAGGAAGGAAGGGAAGAAACAAAGTATTAATACATCATAAGAAGGAATAAAAGGAGAATATCTATAAACATTTAAAGGGGCCTGGGGGAAAAGGAACATTGACCACCTCATCTCATTAGTGGGTACAGTTCAGGATGCAATGTACTTAAGCACAGTGGAGGGAATTTAGGTTAAATAATATGAAAGACTTTTATAGCTATATGAGGACATTCAGACAATGGATCATGCTCTCAAGGGAATTAAGAGACACTCTTGGCTGAAAGACACTAATTTATTATGGGTTGATATAAGTATAATTAAAATCAACCCAGATACCAAACAAGGGAAAGGCTATGTAAGTTTTAGAAATTCATTTTTTACCTAAGGACAGAGAGAGCAGCAAATGTGCAAATGTTCTACAGCTAGATTAATCTTCCTTTAAAAAGCTCCCACTCATCATCTCACTCCATTGCAAAAATAACTTTAAATGACTTTACACGATGATCCATCCAAAGTTGTAAAGTCAGATATTTAACGGTCTGGCTCTATCCTGCTGTTTCAACCATTTTCCAACTCCTCCTAGACACAGGCCATTTGCTCTCATTAGACTGATCCACTTCCTGTTTTCTAAAGCTTTTGCAGGACTGTTGTCAGTCTCCAACCCCATGTTCACTCAAACTCAAATATTTTAAGCCCTTCTTTTTGCCAGGCACAATTCTTTCTGTCCATCAAGACCAAGTTCTTCCTGGAACCCTGGAACCAAACTATTCACTTCTTTTCAGGACTTCAACAACAACTGCTGTCCATCTCCTTCATATTGCAATCACCATGTGACCTCTCTTGCATTGTTCTGTTTTATTGTCACATATGATTGAGTTTTCATGTCTCAGCTTCTTATCTAGACTACAGTGCCTTTATTGATGACCATCAATATTTACACTTGAGGGTCCATGGTGTTTTGCCCAGAGTACATGCTTAGTGATTGTTTAATGGATTTGCTGATTAACCTTCAAAATTATTTCAAAATTCTATAGAATCTATACTAATTCTAACAGGACTCCAATAGAATCCTATAAAAAAAATGTTAACATCTTCACAACTATAGCTCTATTTTTTCTCATCTTCCATTTTCATCCTTAGAATAGATTTCCAAAGCAAAACATTGGCCTCTGAAAGCTACTGATACGTTCTTGGTTCCTTCAGTGAGAAATAAATTACTCCCTAGCATTCCCCCTTAAATGCAATTGTAGCAGAATTGTCTTTCAAATTATAGCCATATGGATTTTGGGGGCTGATGAAGACATAGTTTTGGGATCTGCAAAATAGTCCTCATTTTTGCTCTTTTTAACTCAGTAGGGACCTTGAATCAACCAGCGAACTCTCATCACGTTTGTTTGCTGCTCTTTCCCCTTTAGTTGCAGCCCTGCCGGAGTTCTGCCCTTCTCTGCTCTGTCTATATCTTTGCCCCTTCATTTCATGCATATCAATATTCATGGCCCATGTGTATTTTCCTGATTGTCCAAGACAAGTCTGAAAGAGAAACCAGAATGCCAGGGGGAAAAGTGCCACACAAAAGCTCTGGCAGATACTGCCACCTACAGGGACTAGATGAGCTCTGTCTTTGAGATCATCCTCATTTCCGTCTCATGAAAGCGGCCACGCATGTTTCACAATGGGGAGAAGCTGGGTACAGTTGAACTATATGTATAAGGAAGAAGTCAACTCCATCAAATAATAACCTTGATTTAGAGTATGGAATAAATATATATTATGTACATGTGTGTGAGTGTGTGCATATCTGCATTATATATACATATTTATGTAAATTACTCATTAATCTGGGCCAGTAAAACTTAATAGAGCTGTAAAGATAGAAAATAAAAAGACAATAATATTGTACTGTACTACTGATAATTTCCATTAGAAAAATAATTTTTTTAAATGTCAGAAAAGTTGTATATGGTTGTCCTCAGCATCTTCAGGGGATTCATTCCAGAACCACCACCCTATCACAAGGTACCAAATTCTGAGGATGATCAGTTTCTAACCTATGCACATCCTCCATATACTTTAAAACATCTCTAAATTACTTATAAAACTAAATATGAGGTAAATGCTATGTCCCAAGCATATGGCAAACTCAAGTTTGGTTTTTGGAACTTTCTGGATTTTTTTTTTCCATAATGTTGTAACTATCGATAATTAGTTGAATCTACAAATATGGAAGGCTGACTGTACCTACTTTGGGTTCAACTACGCTATTGGAAAGTTTATGTAACATTATATACAATGTTTTAGGACATTTATCTATAACCAAGATGTCTGGGGGTTAAAGGTTTTCTCTTTGAATATCCTAACTTTAAAACATGTGTTAATTATTTGTTTAGGGCTTCCCTGGTGGTTCAGACAGTAAAGAAATATGCCTGCAATACAGGAGACCCAGGTTCAATCCCTGGGTTGGAAAGACTTCTGGAGGAGGAAATGGCATCCCATTCCAGTATTCTTGCCTGGAGAACTCCACGGACAGAAGAGCCTGGCGGGCTATAGTCCACAGAGTTGCAAACAGTCGAAAACAACTGAGCGACTCACACAACTATTTGTTTAGAGAAATATCCTTGAAATTAATTACAAAGACACTGCTTTCTTAAGTATGAGGTGTTGAATATACACTTGATCATTTAATACCATCACTACAAATATATGACATTGGGTAAGGTAAGGGAATAAAAAACTTTATAAAAAACATACTTTGAGTATGTGCTGTGCAATAAATTGCGATTAAAAAGAAAATTTATCTGGAAATAATTTCAGACTTAGTAAAAAGATGCAAAAACAAACAGAACACCACAAGGAATCCCTATTATTTGCTTCACTCAGATTAATCTATTATTAACCTTTCCCCTTATTTGTTTATATATTCTTTTGCTCTATTCTGCTCTATCTCTTTCTCTCCACATACACACACACACACAATTAGTTTCTCGTAATCACTGATAGTAAATTATATACATTATGGTACTTTCCCCCTAAATGTGTGTGTGTATGTGAAAATCGGTTAGTCGTGTCTGACTCTTTGCAATCCCATGAACTATACCATCCATGGACTTCTCCAGGCCAGAATACTGGAGTGGGTAGCCCTTCCCTTCTCCAGGGAATCTTCCCAACCCAGGGAATGAACCCAGGTCTCCCTCATTAGAGGCAGATTCTTTACCAGCTGAGCCACAAGGGAAGCCCTTCCCCCCAAAAGCTATTTCCTAACAGGGATGTTCTCTTTCATAATCACAATACAGTTATCAAGACAATGAAATACATAATTTGATTTAATTTTCATCAATATCCCCATTTCGTCAATTGATCCAGAAGTGTCTTTCACACCATTTTCCTCCTCTAGGACAAGATACACTCCAGGAGAGCCTTAATTTTTAAAGTCCTTGAATCTTCTTTCTTGGGAGAAAAGAAAGAACAGCTTCTCTCTTCTTTAGCTGCTTAGACCCTAGCTGTTACTTAGTATGGCAGCCAAAAAGCCTGAATGTAGGTTGCTCTCATCCACCTCTTTTATTATTTGATAACTGATATCAGACACAGAAACAGGATAATAAAATACTTCTGAACTATGGCTGGGCTGAAATTAAAAACCTTTTATATGAGGAATTGAAGACTTTTCTATGACTATAGGGCAGGAGAATTTTTTGTATGTATTTGAGAGGTAAGGGGAATTGCTGTTTACCTCCTGATCAATTTATCTATGGTCCTAAGGATAGGTGAGGTCTTACTTGATATGCTTATAATGGAATTCTGTCAGTAGTCTAGGGAATTTGACAATAGTTTAACAGAACTAAATGTAACACTTCCTCAACGTTGGCAAACACTTTTTGGAAAGCTGGAGAAATTATAACATAGCATCATAGAAAAAACATATGGTGAAACTGACAGTCAATAAACATTAGGTAAGTGAAAAGCTATCTCTTTATGTGTGTTTAAGAGAAGGAGAATATTAAAATGGCAACTATGATCATCATAATTAACTCAAAAAGTACTAACCACAATAGTAACTATACATTCCTATGCACATATTTCAAACTCCTAAAACAACTTAGGAAAAAAATATTTTAAGACAGTTTGGGATAATGTTTCAAAGATATTAACCCTTGTACTGTGAAGTATGTGTGTGTGAAAATCACTCAGATGTATTTGACTCTTTGTGACCCCAAGGGCTATAACCCACCAGGTTCCTCTGTCCATGGAATTCTCCAGGCAAGAATACTGAAGTGGGATCTTCCTGACCCAGGGATCAAACCAAGGTCTCCTGAATGCAGGCAGAATCTTTACCATTTGAGCCACCCAGGGAAGTCACTATACTACCTTAATGTCAATTTCCTTAATGTAAAATTTTCCAATGATTTTTTTTTTCTTATATTCATCCAATGCTTGGTAAGTCTATCGCAAAAATGAGATTTTCAATGGTTACTTAGTGGATTCAACATTGCTTTAGGATTAAATCAGGAAGCCTATGTAAACACAATAAAGAAAACTTCATTTGGTCAGGACACAAATGACCAAAACTTCATTAATTGGTTTTTCCCTAATTTTACTTGTATTAAAAAATTAAAAGTTCATTAGGAATCTTTTCCCAAGCATTTTAGTTAAATTAGATTCCATTGTACAATAATCTTCTGGATAAGATTTCTTAAATATCAAATGGAGTATGCCCTTGTGGTGAAATAGATCCTAGACTACAACAGAAAAATGTGTTCTAGGTCATGTTAAAAGGAAAAAAAAAAATTCCTTGGGCAAGTAAATTAGATGGTTTTTCTGCTAGTCTAAATTTAGCCAGTATGGTTTTTAATGGTATATCTCAGAATTCTATATGGCCAAGTTACTCCTCCACAAGTGAGACTGCTTTTTTCCCCAAGAGCTCATTTGATCCCAAAACACTTGCTCTTAGTAAGTAGATTACACTGACCCAAGCTAGTGTTTTCCAGATGACAGAGATAGCTAATCTCACATATTAAGTTGGTTATTCCTCTGCCCCAAATAACTATATACACTAATAACATCTGAACCCTGGTCCTTTACAATGTTATTACTGACATCATTAATAGAATTCTAGGTAGGAACCATGAAGGAGGGGCCTAGGGAGATCCTAGAAAGGCCAGGTACCAAGATGAGATTCATTGAATCTGTAGAAGCCTTGTCACATTAGCATTCTTCCACATTATTCTAGCTTTGAAATTCTTATGGTAAAACTCCATTTAACTAAAATTTGAAGATAAAAAGGGATGCCTACAATTTAAAAATAATTTCCCTACTCAATTTGCAGTTAAAATTCATGTCAGAAAGATAACTAGCCTGCAAAAGATAGAGGGCTTGCTAAATGGAATAAAGCTTTTGATGTGGAGAAATCATCAGCTATACATGTGTAGCTTCTATTAATAATTATATACTTAATCCAGGCTTCCTTGATAGCTCAGTTGGTAAAGAATCTGCCTGCAATGCAGGAGACCCCGGTTCAATTTCTGGGTCGGAAAGATCCACTGGAGAAGGGATAGGTTATCCACTCCAGTATTCTTGAGCTTCCCTTGTGGCTCAGCTGGTAAAGAATCCACCTGCAATATGGGAGACCTGGGTTTGATCCCTGAGTTGGGAAGATCCCTTGAAGAAGGGAAAGGCTACCCACTCCATTATTCTGCCCTGGGGAACTTCCAGGGCTGTACAGTCCACGGGGTTGCAAAGAGTCAGACAGGACTGAGCGACTTTCACTTTCAATACACATATAGCATATAAATGATATTATAATACATAAAATAAAAACATCACAACATTGTATACTATTTTGAAGCATATATTATTTTATGATTATACATTGAGTTTGACAGCTTCTACCAATAGAGTTATCTTGCTAAACATTCTTGCCTTTTGGTAGGTCTTCATTGACCTCCGACACTGCAAAATGCTTCCCAGACACTCATGAAATTTAATATTTTATTTCACATTTTGTAAATCAGTCTTAAAATGCAAATACTAAAGGAAAAGAAGTATGTCTTAAATTCACACCAGAGTTAAACAAAAAAGACAATTATACTCTCCTGAATCTGGTCTTATTCATCCAAGAAGGGAACTGTAGTTGATCAAAACATATATTTTTGATGAGACCCTGCCACCTCCATTGAATTCTCTCCACTATCAATGCGACTGAAATCTGACCTTATTTTCAAGCAAACATTTGGAGGAGTGGTGAGAACCTTGATCTTAATTACTCTGAATAAGCTTTCAGTGACAAAAGGCAATTTTCCAGTTACAAAAAGTAGCAATTTTCCATTGGAATGTGTGGAAGAAGTAAATACTGTGTTCCTGAAGAATAAACATATAAAAGGCTTTTCAGTCATCTGAGGGAAAGAATACAACTTTGGAAATAAAATCAAAGAGAAAAACTGTCCTACTGTTTACTAAAAGACCTTTGAAATATAGAGCTGGCTCTGGTCCCATTGAAAGTACAATACCATTTTAAAAATATCTTCCTTTCTGACAGTTTTTAATGTTACAAGTCAGAAATCTGATTTAAATCAGAAGTCTTTTCAACTAGTCAGAGGTTCAGTTTTCAAATTCTGTAACAGGACTATGTCCTGATGCGGTTTGAATTAAAAAAAGTGAAAGGCACTGCAGACAGCAGAGATGTGCAGCAGGACAAGGAATACAGGGGGAAAAAACATGGAGAACAGTTTACACAATCAAGTTAACACAGGGAGTATTTCCCCTTAAAATAAAAATTAATTGGGAACATTAACATTTATTGAATTATATACAGTACGCTAGATATTTTAAGAGAGGAAGTCACTGGTTCCATTATAGTTTTCTAAATGATTAATTTTCTGCTACTCAAGATTGCTGTGAAAATAAATGAGAAGAGATCTGGTCAATGAACAATAAGACTCTCAATTAAAACTTAAAATATTGAGCAGACCAATGCCTACCTGTGAGAGAGAAATATTATTCCTTTTCTGGTTGGTATTGTAATAAATCTTTTTGATTCCTCATTCTGCATTCTACATCTTTTTCATCATTAATTATTTTTCTCATATGTACTTTGCCTTGTTCCATCGTTTGCATCATGAATCCTTTATGAGAGATTCTTTGTTACCACTCATACTCCTCATACTTCCTTTTCTTGTCTTTCTTTTCTTCACTGAGTTCTCATCTAACACGCTACAGGAGACATATTTTTCTGCCAATACCTTATCATGAGAATCTTTCTGCAAAAGTGTCAAAATCTGCAAAAGTACAATTTTATTTTCTCTGAGTTGTCAAGATGTTCAGACATTTTAAGATTAAACATAGAATGGTTTCCTCCTAAAGTTACATATTAGAATTACTTAGCATATCAGATTTAGACAAAATAATTTCATTTGATTCTGCCTAGGGATATTTAGAGTAATATATCTCCTAGGATATCTTTAGAAATATATTTTTACCCATTTTATCCAAATATATTTCAAAAATATATTTTATCTTTAACTTAAACAAATAGAATGGTTGAGTGGTAAAAGGCAAATATATCTCTAATATCTCCTGGAAAAAGTTTGTGGAAGTGAAAACTAGAATATTTTGAAAAAAAATATGAGATACACATAACTGAAATCACTATTATAGAAAGACTCATGCAAATTTTAAGTTGGTCTGAAAGCCTGGAATGGAGGGGGCAGTAGTTCCAAGAGCTAAAACAACATTTGTATAATCAATAAATCCCTCAGCTCAATCACATGGCCTTCCTATCACTTGAAAAACAAATCCCAGCTGGCATGTTGATGTTTTTATTTGGTGAGCTATTTTACTCTTCAAGGGTATCCTAATGGCAAACACATAGCACAGGGCTGGACACATTTAAGTACTGAGTGAATGAACATATTAGTGAATGAAAAGATGCAAGAGAAAATCTAATTTTGCTATTTGTATGAGCCTAAATCCCCAAAGCAACAGGCTGTCAAGCAAAAGTAGCTGGTTAGATCTTAATTTTTACCTTTATTGCTTTTATATTTAGATTAAAATAGTTTAAATAAAGTTTTTATATACACACACACACATGTATGCCAATACATACAAATCAAGTTCTCTTTGAATAACACTCTTTTGCTGATTCATGTTCCAAAACCTTGTTCTGCCCGAAATTCCTTTCCTGGTGCTTTTCATTCATTGAAATTCTATATGCCTGTACTTAAGCCTGTCTTCTGGACAGTCTTTTCCTAACCTTTGAATTTATTTCTCATTTGAATGTAGTTAGCATTTATACTCTCTCCACTCATTTCACTTATACTACTTTATATTGTGAACTTTAAAAATATGTTCAGTTCCTACATAAAGAATGTGCTAGGGAAATTTTTCTTAGTTCTATCTCAATTTTTTCCCCTATGACATTCAGCACAGATGCTCTGTGTGGTGGGTACTCTATAAATACTTACTAGATACTTCACACTAATGATAAAAGTCTCCTCTCACATCTGGGATCTTCAAGAGGTCAGAGTTTCAGCAAGCACTGCAGTTATCCAAATTTCTATTTACCATGATTGCAATAATTGCACATAGCTAAGAGGAAACTAGAGTGATGATGCATTCTTTCAAGTAAGTGCCTTAGTAGATTCCCAAGAAAAGTTGGCCACAAACACACAGAGGACAAGCCACATGCCTTATTTTTATGTCTCCTCCATATCATCTCCCCACATGGCTTTGCAAACAATATTATAAATGAATGGTGAACAAATAAATGAATAACTAAACAGATAAAATACAAAAGGATTAGTCAAATCCTTTTATGAATATTTGATCCCCTCTAGCTATACTTCTACCAGGTACAGAGCTGCAAAATAGAAGCACCAGATAACTTTTCTTAAGATTTCTAGGATAACTGAAAATCCAAATAACAATATTTGAAATTAAAACTTTTTAGTTACTTCTCTATATAGGGTCTGATTCTAAATATCCACAAACCTAATGGAGAGGAGAGCTAAACAAGGCAACTGAACAACAGGTGATATAATTGGAGAAGCGGTGATTCTTTTGAGTTGTTCATGAAATTGAAACAACTGTCATTGTAATAAGAAATTACATACAGCAAAGTAAAATTCTAACTTACATTATCAACACCATCCTAATCATCTAAAATTCAGGATTCATCCATATACTTGACATTCTTACTCTCAAAAACTTCCTATATGACTACATTCATTTTCTAACCCACTTACAAAATGAAGAAAATAAGGAAAAAGTCATTCAATTAATCTTGACTTTACCACAGTTACAATGAGCTTCTACCATGACGGAAACTTTAATCACAGGATTTCTTCTTCTAGAAAAAGCCAATATAAAAGTTTTAGTTGGAAATCCCATGGTGTCTTTGAAATCACTGAAGATTTCAGGCTTTATTATTAGGTTCATGTACATGTGCTGCTCACCTTCTAGAAAATAAATCCTTGCTTACAGACTGAGTCTGGATCAAGACTATTTCCAACTGCAGCGTTCTTTGTACAGATTCTCCAGTGTTAGGATTTGGAAGAATGGAGCTTGTTGACTTTCAAATGCCTCCATTCTCACATTTATTTTACTAATATATTTTCATGTTTAGAGAACAAAAGTAAAATGGATGAGAATCTGATACTTGTGAATACTGTTTTAAGTTGTAAAAGTCATTTGGAACCCAGACACACACAGAGACTGTTAGGGTAATAATGATGTGTGTCTCAGAGACCGCGCTACCATTTATTGACTGTGTGACCTAATAAGTCACAACCTCATGTGTGTCAGTTTTATTGTTAAAAAAGCCAAGGTTAACATTGGCATCTACTTCATCCATTTGATTTAAAGAGTAAGTTTTTATTCAAGCAGAGCCCTTGCTACATTGCCCAACAAATGTCAGCTATTAGAACTATTATACAGATGCATGAAGGACAAGAAGGCAAAGTCCAACTTCTCAACAGATAAACTGCTCTCAACTTTCTCATCACCATTTGGTTGAATTTAATCATTTTTCTTTTCCTGCACACATGTTCAGTAGTAGGCATGCATCTGCTTATCCACAGGGCAAGTCGGCTTTCTGGAAAGGTTCCAAATATTGGTATGTTCCTCTCTTTCTCTTTAACTGTCACATAATTTGGCACTCCAGTTAGAAAATGTCCCTGATGCTAATGTTCACACTGTCAAAGGACAGAAAGACACAAAGCTTAAGAAGAATCTCAATAGCAAAGTTTGTCATTCTGTAAGATCAAATATTAATATCTGCCATTTTAAGGCCTGTCTTGTAACTGTTATCTGATGATTCACCCAAGTCCTCAGGAGTATGGTAGAGTTTAGGTTCCCATCAGCACTGACTCAGAAAAAGTGCATCCTGACAACATCTATCTTTCTTTCTGATGAACATGCCAAAGAGTGTTCATCAACAGTATATACAATCATCTCTGGGTTGAAAGCATATTTTCCAAGTTGATGTTAAGAGCATGTTTTCCTTACAGGCACCACACTAAGTAGTGAAAATAGAAGTCTTAAAGCAATGAACAGCTTTTGCCTGAAATATCCAACAGAAAGGAGGAAAGAAATACATTGGCACAGAGGGCTGCAAATGCCGTGGACATCAATAGGCATCACTCGCTTTATGAAACCCACTTTATATCCACTGGAGCCACCTGCTTGGAGAGGGATGAACTGAGAATCCAGGAACAAACCGATCCACAAAGAAGACACAGGGTGGGCATTTTGTTTAATGGCTAGTTACCACTGGGAAACTGCTAGTGAGGAAGTAGAGATGTAATCCACACAACTAGTTATTTTCTACTTGAGGAAGTAACTCAGAGAATCATCTCATCTAGGTGTAAAATTAAAATGGATGTTTGTATATGTAGAGGAGCAAATGATACAGGAGATCATGGCACTTTATCTATAATAGTTGTATAAATTTAAGGAAACAGGCAAATTTTCTCAATTTGTCAAAACTCCCAGAAAAAAACAATGGCAGCACCAGGTTGGTTCTTGTACTCCCCAGGTCTTTCTTCAAATCACTAATTTATGCATAAACTTGTTTCATTAATTAAGGATTCCTTGGGAATAAAATGATATTTGAATCGAATAAAAGGAAAAAGCAGTTTAATAAAGACTTGATCCAAAGACATTTTCAACTTACTTTAAATGATTAACTTCTTCGAATTCTCATCTTTTTCTTCTAAAACTTAACAAACCAAGTATCTTAATATGTCCATCACTTCTAACTAAAGATTTAAAACATTGAATTTACTCTTTCTTCCATAAAAGCTACTCTTTCATTTCTTTTTCTAGTAAATTTCAGCATTTGTTAAGTTTCTCAAGTTAAAGACATAAGAATCCTCTACAACCAATTCTTTGTCACAGCTGCTGGTAACCTAATTTCACTGATTATACTTAAGGAATGTGTCTCCATCCTCTTTCTGACTCACTGCCAATGCCCTTGTCAGGCTCATCTTATCTCTCAACTTGCCACCATCCCTTCTCTCTCTAATCCATTTTCTTCACGCTGGTGCCAGAGCTGTCGTCCAAATAAATAGATCATGCACCACATTACTCAATCACAGGCTTCTCATCATGACCCTGAGCTTCTTCCCTGTCTTCCATAATTACCCAGGCCCCAAGACTTTATCTATATCTGTTTTGTCCAATGTGATAGCCACTAGTCCCGTGTATTTAAATTAAATTAAAAATACAGTTTCCCAGTCATGCCAGTCTACATTTCAAGTGTTCAACAGCAATTTGATTGGTGGTTGCCATGTTGGAAAGTGCAGAGACAAAATATATTTTGTAAAAAGTTCTGCTGGATAGCACTGGCCTATTTAGATATTATTCAGGTCACTCTAAAATTTATACTTTCTGAATAGTTTTGGATAGAGAACCATTCAAGGACTCCTACCCTTGCATATGTTGCAACATTTATTTTGCCTGCCCTTCCTTACATAGAATTATTTTCTGATCCTCACGATTCATGTCAATGTGGCCACATGAGGGAAGCCATATCTGGTACCCTTCACAGAATTCATCCTAGTACCCCTGAGTTCCTACAGCACATTGATCATACCTCTTTGATAAAGCTTACTATATTGCACTCTTTCTCCTTACACAGATGGCTTCTCCAGTAAACCACAAGATATTTCTTCATTTTTATCTATTGATCTACCTATCTATCTAGTTTAGCTTAGTGCAAAGCACATGGTAAATATTCAAAAATGTTGAACATTAGTTGGATTCTGACCATATATCTCTGGTGATTAGTTGCTTGAAAAAATCAGAAGTCTTGCCTCAAGAAAAGACTTAAGCCCCTGGATTCAGTTGGTTTTTATCGTCACTTGCAAGGTTTCCCAGTATACTAGCCACACCATTCAAAATTTTACCTTCACAATGCTATATGCTTATTTATCAGTAGAAATATGGATGCCAAACAGAAATAGAATTTCCAACTGAAACCATCCTTTAGGTCTAAATTGGGTCTAAAAGTGGTGTTTTTATATTAATAATTTTCCTTCTATTGATGAATTATTACAATACTCCTGAAGAACATTAATAATTCTCCTCTAAGTTTATTAAATTACCTTTAAAGCAATCATGCTTGATCACTTTGAGAAGATCTGAGCCTTGCTCAAACTACAATTCAGTGAGCTTGACCTAGAGTTAATCATCTTTTACCACTTCATTTATCAAAAAGACAAGCAAAGTAATAGGTGAGTTTTGATACATAGTCTTCAAGCATAAGCTGTTGTTAATTAATTCCTATTGAGGAGGTTTAGATTGCACTTGCAATGGATACTTAACTTTATAAAGATGAACACAGTCCATAGTCTTGCTGTTTGGTCTACATTTAGACACCATCAGAACTAGAGAAGGGCATAACCAAAAAGTGCTAAAATTTCTAACTGGGTATTTACTTTCATCCATTTTCAATATGAAAGAAGGCTCACTAGTTTCTGCAAAGCTCTTTTTGTTGTTGTTGTTCAATTGCTCAGTGATGTCCAACTCGTTGTGGCCCCATGAACTTCAGCACACCAGGCTTCCCTGTCCTACACCATCTTCTGCAGCAAGATTAAACTCATGTCCTTTGAGGCGGTGATGCCATCCAACCATCTTGTCCATCCTCTGTTGTCTCCTCCTTTTCCTTCCCTCAACCCTTCCCAGGTTTAGGGAATTTTCTGAGTCGGCTCTTCACATCAAGTGGCCAAATACTGGAGTTTTACCTTCAGCATCAATCCTTCCAATGAATATTCAGGGTTGATTTCCTATAGGATTGACTGGTTGATCTCCTTGCAGTCCAAGGGACTCGCGAGAGTCTTCTCCAACACCACAGTTCAAAACACATCAATTCTTTGGCACTTAGTCTTTAAGCTCTTAGTTCAGTTCAGTTCAGTTCAGTCACTCAGGCGTGTCAAACTCTTTGCGACCCCATGAATCGCAGCATGCCAGGCCTCCCTGTCCATCACCAACTCCCGGAGTTTACTCAAACTCATGCCCATCGAGTCGGTGATGCCATCCAGCCATCTTATCCTCTATTGTCCCCTTCTCCTCCTGCCGCCAATCCCTCCCAGCATCAGGGTCTTTTCCAACGAGTCAGCTCTTCGCATCAGGTGGCCAAAGTATTGGAGTTTCAGCTTCAGCATCAGTCCTTCCAATGAATACCCAGGACTGATCTCCTTTGGGATGGACTAGTTGGATCTTCTTGCAGTCCAACGGGCTCTCAAGAGTCTTCTCCAACACCACAGTTCAAAAGCATCAATTTTTCGGTGCTCAGCTTTCTTCACAGTCCAACTCTCACATCCATACATGACCATTGGAAAAAACATAGCCTTGACCAGACAGACCTTTGTTGACAAAGTAATGTCTCTGCTTTTTAATATGCTATCTAGGTTGGACATAACTTTCCTCCCATGGAGTAAGCATTTTTTAATTTCATGACTGCTTTAAGCTCTTACTTATTGATAATTCTGTAATATGTCAATTTCAATGTTTTCCTGAAGAAGCAAAAATGTGCTGCTGATAAATGCACCTATATGGATTTATATTTTTTTGTGTGTGTATCTATAAAATTGCTGAAGTACAGAGAGACACCAAATATTTTAGAAGAAAAGGTTAGGTATTGTGTGTCAGAGATCTATTTTTGTTTGCTTATTTCTACTCATACCACTTCTATGTTCTACGATTACTAAAAATACCTCTCATTTCCAAAGGGGCCTATTCCTCCCACAATTCACCAATATGGATCCCTTAGGGACTGCCACATTTTTCTGTGTTCATACCTACCTGATCAAAGTTAATAGATCTGAAATGGATCCTATTGGGCCAATAACAATACTGTATCTGCCTAAGCACAGCTGATTGATCCAGGGGTGGGTACTCCACTAGCTTTTTTAATCTACAGCCAATTATCTATGGCTACAACCCAATCAGAGATATCTGAGCTTCAGTTATCTCTCCCAAAACTCATGTAAATGCTGAAGATTTACTGAAGATTAAGGGGCTAAAGATTAAAGCAACCAAACTAGGCAGCTATTAAAAATCAAGTTTTCTACCACAAGGAAAAATGCAGTCTGTCATGAGACAGAATGAAACCGACAACCTGAGAAAGGCAGAGGAGTAACCCAGATTGATTCCTGACAGCTTCTGAGCCCCTAGGGCTGAACCTTAACACTCTTCTTTCCCCAGGGTGATTATTCAAGGCTTCCTTCCATCCTGGGAGCCAGTAAATCTTCCTCTTTGTGTGAATGGTTCAGACTGCCTTTCTGACAATTATAGCGGCAAAAATGTTCTCATATTCATTAATAGCTAATGTACAATAAAATATACAGTCAAAAAAGATACTAACATTTCAGATCCTTCCCTGCCAAAACTTCAATAAAAGAGACAATGGTTTATTATGGGAGCAAGACCCTACTGTCCAACTGAAAAGGTAATTTTAAAAATATATTCCATGGTTATTCTGGTAGTAAATATAGTTTTCCTGGAAAATTGCTCTGGCAGTCCCAGATCTGTAGAGTAGCGTGGGCAATGTACAACATGCAATTACTCAGGTATGTACTCATCTACTGTTTTGTAAGGGGCTAGAAGATAAAAAAAAGGAAGGAAAGACAGAAGGAAGAATGGGCTTTAGGATTTTAATTAAAATGTTATCAATTTTTACATGTTGACATTCAAAGTGTTTCTCCCACACACTGTTTCTAGCATCGTAGATTGACAGGGTATAAAATGAAACTATCCTTCTGTAGAAAAATGAACAGTTCACGTCTAAGATCTTAGGAGTTGACAGTCTTTCTGTTCATGTTTGTTTGCTTTCTACCTCTTGGAATTTATCTTAATAAAAAAATAATGCATATGGAAAAAACTTTACTTAAAAAGACATTATCCATCTTTTTGCCTTACAAAGGAAAACCTGAAACCCCTTTGTCTACAGATAGGGGATGGATTAAATAAGTATGGTATATTCATGCACTGGAAGTACATGTAGCTAATAAAAATGATGGCAAAAATTTCACAGAAGACTGAAAAATTGTGTCCTGAGATAGTATGTCTAATATATTCTATTGTTTGAAAGAAAACATTTTCAAGTTAATACACATGCAAATAAATGTATCTGGAATTATATATTGGGTTGGCCAAAAAGTTTGTTTAGGTTTTTCCATAAGATTTTGTGGAAGTGAACGTTTTGGCCAACCCAATGTATCAATACATTTTAGCATTTATGTCTTTCTGGGTAGTAAGATTAGGGGTGATTTTCATATTGTTCTTTGTGTTTCTTTGTGTTCTATAAAATTCCTGGAATAAATACATACTATTTTTGGAAGCAGAAAAAGCATTAGATGTGATTTTCTAAAGTTAAAATTAAAAAATGAAAAGTCATGTAATGAAGTTAAATTGGGTGTGAGGATACCTTAGAAATACCAAACAAAGGGATCTCTTTCTGGGTAATCACTCCAAGGGCTATTTCTTTCTAGAGGTCCTTGTTAAATAGACAAGGTGGCAGGTAATGTATATGAAAAATGGAAAAGGGTTCAGCACCAGTGTACCTGGGTTTTAGCTCAAGTTTTGCCATTTAATGCTTGAATGAATTCAGGCAATCATTGATCTTGACTTCTTTTACTTTTTTTAATCTATAAAGGATAATAAACAACATGTTCATGCTAAAATAGTTGTTATAAAAGCAATAATATGGAAATAAAAACAAAATCAAGTAAAATAAAAATAAATCAATAAAATGTAAAGCTTTAAACCACAGTTTCTAATTTTTGTCTAGTTCCTTCTTTGACATGAGAGAGTTGCTCAGTCATGTCCGACTCTTTGTGACCTCATGGACTGTAGCCCACCAGGCTCCTCTGTCCATGGGATTCTCCAGGCAAGAAGACTAGAGTGGGTAGTCATTCCCTTCTCCAGGGGATCTTTCCAACCCAAGGATCAAACCCAGGTCTCCTGCATTGCAGGCAGATTCTTTACCGTCTTTGACATGAGTGTACAATTTATAAGACAAATAAAAAATCTGACTTATTTCCTAAATGTCCCGGCCAAGCCGGTCAGAAGTGAGCTCTGAGGGCATACAGTATTGCTACTGGTTTTACAGCATGTGGAATTCACAAGCCACAAAACTCCTGCAGGAAAATACCTTTTTGGGTGTCTCTTAAGTGCTCCACATGTGCTAAGAAAACAGTAACAACTTTCATTGTATGCTATGATGTTCCAGGGATTGTGCTAAGGACTTTGTGCTTATTATCTTAGCTAAGCCTCATAACTAGTATGTATTAAGCAGCTCAGTCAAGGACACATAGCTATTCAGAAGTGGGAAGATTAAAGTCTGGTGCTTGACCAGGGCATTACAATGCCTTCTGTCACATGATGTGGATGGTTATTGGGATGGATAAGATATAGGTTCTAACTCAAAGAATACTGATGTTTAGCAGTGGAGATAAAACATGCAAGCATTCCTAAATAAAATCAAGTTGAGATCATGCCACATGGAGTTTCCTCCAAGAGGAGCTCGCATTGTATTTGTGTCTCAAAGTTAAGCTTTGGACCCATCATTTAGACAGCACAAGAAGAACATAAAAGCAGATAAGCATAGGTTTTCATAATATTTACATATAGAAGTACACAAGTATTATATATACTACATAATATACTATAAATGATATGCTATTATATTCTATATATGAGATATATAATAGGAAAGACAATATTATCCTTGAGGGCAGCTATAATCAATTTAACATTATGAACCTTTATATTATAAGCACCCAAATAGATACAGAGGAAACATTTACAGTTGTATTAAGAATATTTGTTTCAAGGTATCTACAGGATGGACTGGGGCATGGGAGGGAGAAGCAGGGAATGTAAGTAACATGGCAGAAGAGTAGACTTAGCAGCAGAAATGAAGGAGTAAGAGTGAATACTGAAGAAGACAATGCAGAGTTAGCCAACCTTGGAAAGTCTGCACTGAGAAAAACTCAGATATCTTTTATAGCGTTACCCTGAATTTCTGGGGAAAACACTTTCTTGCCACAAGTGCAGAGAAGAAATTGGATGGTGGGTAGATCTTCTATACCTGTTGTGGGGACTTTTTTATGGTTGAGTTGCAGCTGGGCATATAAACTTTGGAGTAATCTGCAGAGTATAGATGAAGCCTTGCTGGTATCAGATGAGATAAACAGGGAGAGGAATTACAGGAAAAGAAATGAAGCTGGAGAGAGAGCCTTTGGAGCCTATTATACAGAGTGAAGCAAACCAGAAAGAAAAACACCAATACAGTATAGTAATGCATAGATATGAAATTTCAAAAGATGGTAACGATGACCCTATATGCGAGACAGCAAAAGAGACACAGATATATAGAACAGTCTTTTGGATTCTGTGGGAGAAGGCAAGGGTGGGATGATCTGAGAGAATAGCACTGAAGCATGTATATTATCATATGTGAAACAGATCACCAGTCCAAGTTCAATGCATAAGACAGGGTGCTCAGGGCTGGTGTACTGGGATGACCCTGAGGGATGGGATGGGGAAGGAGGTGGGAGGGGAGTTCAGCATGGGGAATACATGTACATCCATGTCTGATTCATGTCAGTGTATGGTAAAAACCACTACAATATTGTAAAGTAATTAGCCTCCAATTAAGTTTAAAAAAAGAAGAAACATTCATCAGAAGTGTGGGAGGGGGAAAAAAAGTCAACACAGGAGTCATAAGAATCTCTTCCACCTCACCTTAATTACCGTTTTGGAAAACATAAAGAACATCTGCATCACTGGTAAGTCTGTCTTTGTACATTTCAGGGCACCATTCTTCAGAGCCCAGCAGAATGTGAATGGAGTACAAAATGCACAACTAAATATTTTCCAGTTTTAATCCATTTCAGTTAACACATTTCCTAGTTAAGCCATTCACCACTATTTGCTGACATTCACAGTGTATTTTCTAACACACATTTACTTCAGAAAACACAGTAAGAAATTAAATTATGTTGTAGCAGGGTGATGTCTACCACAATTGGAAGAGAAAGAAAAAGTTCTTGACATTATTTTCCTGGTGTTAATGTCCTGATCTTGATTTTTCCTACAAAGCAAATGGTTTACTATGAAGTGTCTAATTGATAAATATAATTAAAAACTGAAGTTCCTGTGAAGGGATCAAAGACCTTCTTTTGAGAAACCAAGAAGCTGAGTGTTAAGCCATTAATTTGCTTCTGACACAGCTGTATTTTGTTACATAATGGTATTTATGGCATCACTAGTAGAATAAATACCACTACGTTTTGTGGCATTGTAATGAGGGCAAAACTAACTGCTCGAGACCCAAGTCTTCTTAAGGTGGAAAAGGTTAATAATTCTTTTTCCTTTACATACTGGTTACACTGTTTATTAAGGGATAGACTTTTTGGCACTTTGTAAGGCAAAAATTGATTCTATAAAATATTATTAGGAGTCCACAGAGATAGAGAAGATTTTCTTGTCAGGATAAGACAAAAACTGTCTAAGATGGGGACAGCCAAAGATCACCTACAATTCATCACATGAAGGTAACTGCCTTCCTCTAAGTTCACTCAAGCAGAAAATGAACAGAGGCCAATATTGATCAGAGAGAAAATGCTGCTTCTAGGAATGAAACTCTTTTTTTTCCCCCCGTTTTTTTAGAAGTTAAAACAGTATGCTATATACTTCTGCTGAAACTGCAAGAGGACCAGACTTGATAAGATCACAGAGAAGGAACCGATCAGTGGCTTCTTGATGTGTTTACAGAATTCCACAAGATATAACCGACAAATGCTCAAAGTAGCCTCAAAACCAACGAAGACAAACATTCTGTTTCCAATCTTTGGTGAATTATTTTGAAGTTTCAGAGCATATTTTTCATAATGGAATTTCACCTAGATAATAATCTTCAGATCTTGATTATTTGGAGGATTATAAACTGTACCAAATTGCCATTCTATCACTGGAAAATGTCAAAGTATTTTTTTGCCATCACTCCTCCCCTCCCCACAAAATTCCTCTCAAAATAGGAACATTTTTCAAAAAATGAACTTTCATTTGTCATCTCTCAATAATCAATAGGTACAATGAAAAATACAGCTATTGGTTCAAAATTAATTTATGTTATTAAGGCATGAACTGCTAGTATGTAAATTTCAACTGAAATACATAAAATGGATGCTGAGTCATAAGTAGTTTCAAGCAATTAATGCAGGAAGTAACTATTTACAGATGCAGCCCAGTCCTTCACTAGGGTCCTCCCTGACTGTGAGAAAGCCTATATAAAGGGAGATGCAAGAGACAAAAAACTAGAGAATCATCTTAGGAAAAAGAAGGGTGATCCGTAGTTCTAAATAATGAGGACTTTTATTTTGTGGCTGGTTATTGATCCTGGAGATATCTCCAAAATTATTTTACATGACATGATTATGCTGTGGAAAAAATATATCTTAAATGTCTAAGACTTAGTGTGTTGGTGAAAAATCTGTCATTATTTTATAGCCAAATTTTTGTTTACAAAGCATTGTTTCACAATCATTATAGTCGATAAGCAAGATAACATACAGGATTTGTGACTTGATTGTGCAATTCTGCATCAAGCTCAACAATACATAACCTGAGGGTCTGGCCACAATTCAAGGCAAACCTTTGTGGCATTTTGGTATCATGAGGGAATCAAAGGATACAAAATGGACTGGTACCAAGGGTATGTGCTTTTTCTTATATCACGTTAAATACAGCTGCTACTTCTGATGAGGTGACAACTATAGGGGAACAAAAAACCTTTTCATTACAAACGTCATCCAAAAAACTCTAGTTCAGATTTGTGATCTGATCTTTTCAGTGTTGTTCATCTGTTGTAATAAAATAAATCAGGCATTTTTGAGAAGATAAGACGTCTATAGAGCCCACTATACTTTTTTAATACTAAACATAACTGTGAGATTATTCCCTGGGCTTTTAAAAGTTAAAATTATATTCACCATTTTTTTGGAGAAAGCTTCTCGTTGAATAGTGCCTAGTGCAACATGAAAAATTGGCTTAATATTTGATTACAGATGGCGTGTGTTATGATGTCTATAATTTTGAGCATCAGGCTATGGGCTGGAAATGTAACTCTTATTAATAGCATTTCTGGGGAACAATTAGATTTGACATGTCTCATTTCAATTTATACACCTATTCTAGAAACTTAATCTATCATCACTGCCAGGCCTGTCTGTAGTACATCAGTGGTACTTTACAGCTAAAGTCACCACCACCCACCACCCATCTGTATAGCACTTGTAACTTTACAAAAAATATTTGCACCTATTATTTTACTGCATCTTCAAAATGGTCTTGGATAGAGCAAAAATTATAAGCTAAATTTCAGTTATGAGCTGAAAGGAAACTGAAGTAACAATAAATTACTGGCAAAATCTGGGCTAAAAATTCAAATCATCTGGCTCCAAACTAATGCTTGCTTTGCCTAGGAGCAGCCTGGTATTTCCAGGGACTGGATTTAATGGACAGATTCGTCATTGGTTAAAAATGTTGAGACTGTCCCGCTCACTATTCCTGCATAGACCCCCTGAGGTGAAACACATCCTTGCTCTTGTTTCTTAAGATTGTTCCTTAACAGCAAAGAAGGAAGGGAAGGAGTTTTGACAGGTAAACTACTTGTCCTTCTAGACCAAGACCCATTCCTTCTTGGTAGAACCTATTTCTATGGTCAGTAAAGTGTTACAGCATCTGAAAAATCCAGTAAAATTTTTCTTATCTACTTTGACAATTAGCAATTTGCTAATCACTATAATGTCTGTTTATCTTCCTACTAGAAAGTGGGCTTTTCAAAGGAAGAACCTTGTTTATTCTTTTACTATGTTTAGTGTCAAGCATGTAAAAGTTGCTCAGTAAAATTTGCTGAATGAAGGAAGGAAGGAAGGGAGGAATTTTGGAACTTCTTGATGCAAATCACTCTGCTGACTACGTCTATGACACACAGACGCTCAGAAGGAATAAGAAATATTTGAAGTCAGTGTCATAAAGGACTGTCTTGAAAATCTGTGAAATGTTGACTTTGCTCACTTGATTTGAAAACTACCAGTTGTTAGCCAGTATTAAAGAGACCAACTTTTTAATACAATTCTGTAACAACTGGGTAATGACCAGAACGGTATGCAAACTGCTCCTTTTCCATTGAACTGATCTATCACTCAAGGCAATAAACCACTTAAAAACAAGGGGGAGTTTCTTATGGTGTTAAGGAGAAAATACTACTAGCACTTGTATCAAATAAAACTGCTTTTTTGGCAAGCAAGGAAAATAAATATGTTGAAGATTTTCATAAACATTGTATAAAGTTTGCAATCTTCTGAATGTAAAATTCTGCTTATAAACATTGTCAGGGTAAAATTTCATCTTAAAACAGAGTGATTGCTTCTAGTTCCTCAGATGTTTACACAGCAACTTCTGCAGAATTACTCTAAGAAAGAGATAGAAAAGAAAATCAATAGCAACGTTGCTCTATGAAATAAACTTTGTGGCCAAAACTGAACCAGAAGATTAAGATAAGACAATAAGTGAAGTGAAAGTTGCTCAGTCGTGTCCAACTCTTTGTGACCCCATGGATTATACAGTCCATGGAATTCTCCAGGCCAGAATACTGGAGTGGGTAGCCGTTCCCTTCCCCAGGGGATCTTCCCAACCCAGGGATCGAACCCACATCTCCTGCATTGCAGGTGGATTCTTTACCAGCTGAGCCACAAGGGAATGCCAAGAATAGACAATAGAAGTATGAAGTAATGAAAAGAGCACCAATCTCAACCCTTTAAGAACTACTAAAGATGATTTCATATACACAAAATGGAAAATAGAAATTGCTTTTGCTATTTCATGGAGTCATTTTCAAGTTGTAAGTAATACCTTTCTGCTTAACCTTGTGGTATTTGCAAGCCTTAATGAGACATTATTTGGAAAAATATACTTCATAGCATTATTACAAATTTCTCATTTTCCACATATATTCTTTCTTAAAATAGTATTCTTATTTTAAATAAAAATTTTAAAAATGCATGCTCTCTTTTTTATCTTTAAAAATACCAACCTGCTAATTAAATAACAATTATAGCTTCATTTACTATTTGTAGGTAACATCCTTCTTCTTATTTCTGTTTCTTTTTTATTTCCTCAATGGCTCTGGAAATATAATTCTAAAATGTAAAACCTTTGTCAATTATTATCTTCAATATTAATTTGAGTTAAAAATCAGACATGTTTATTTCAAATACTGAACAACAAAATGCCTTCAACCATATATATATACACACACACACATATATATATACATACACATATAGATATACATACACACACACACACATATATATATACATACACATACTTAATAAGCAATTTAGTATCCCAAGTAATTTGGGAGTTTACATCATTTTCATATTTGTTCATATCATAGCAGGTCTTCAAAACTACATGGTTGAAAGTAACTTACCCTTAATCACCTAGTGTTAATGATCAAGTCCAGTCAAATTAGAATCAAATAACCTTCCTTTTAAAATTACCCATGAGTAACAAACGAGTTCCCCACTCAAACCAAGTGGCTCCCACAACTGGCAGCAAGTCAAGGGGAGAAACAGAGAGATGGAGTTGATAATCTGAAGTTATCTGGGCTCTCTGATTGCTTTTGATAACATGTTTTAATTTTTGAGCCTGGTCAGCCAACTTCCATCTGCCTTAGTATCACAGTCCACTTTAAGTTTTAGCTAAAGATATATCATACCCATTCTTTTACAGTTGATAATTGACACTTACCTTTTCCTGTTTTTTTTTTTTTTGTTTTTTTTTTTGGTAAATTTCCTCCAAAGTTCTCCCATATATAACAGATCAGATCAAAACCATATATAAATAGCAACTGATTATTTTTTAAATGTTAAAAAGTTCAGTAAGTATTTACTCTCTCTTTTAAAGTGTGCCAACCATACATGTTTCAGTAAACTCCTATTACTAACTTAGGAATTAATTTAAGAATTACTGACACTATAAACTATAGGACAACACCTAGATTTTTCAGGATTGAACCAAGTTTGTAAGTAAGTTAGTAAGTAATGTGACAATGGAGACAACATATACACTTGATCTGATTGCAATTACTACTCAGAGCCAAGTTCACTCAAAACCCTGCTTTTGGAAAGCAAAATCCATTCTCTCTGGTCTCATGGTTTTCC
This sequence comes from Muntiacus reevesi, assembly GCF_963930625.1. Taxonomy (NCBI): domain Eukaryota; kingdom Metazoa; phylum Chordata; class Mammalia; order Artiodactyla; family Cervidae; genus Muntiacus; species Muntiacus reevesi. The sequence goes on along the minus strand of NC_089251.1, from coordinate 70,556,189 downwards.
TTTCCTTCTATTAAGGCACACTGATACAAACTGTATTTCAGTTTTGAAATATACAACAGACCAACATCATGGTTAGTAATTTTTTACTTATATCTTGTTGAAATTAATTCCATTATGACCCATATTGTCATATCACTTACTTATACTGACATTTATAGAATTACTTATAATAAATTAGATATATTTAAATAAATTCTAGTTAATAATTTAAATAAATGAGAGCCACCTGGCACAATGACAGAAAGAACTATACAGGAGTGGCAAAGGCATGTTCTTTTCTTTGGTTAAAATGAATTTAGCTTGACTGACAGAACTTGGAGGAATTCATTCTGTGGTCAGGATATTTTCTCTTTTGCATAAGATGAAAGAACTTTGGAATCAAATTTGGTGATGATAAGAAGGTAGAAAAGACCAGAATACAAGTGAGAAGTTGGTTTTTTTTTCCAATAAAGAATTACTTATAATGATACTATAATCCTTGAAGGTGATTTTTCAGTGGGCATTTAGCAGCACATACCATGAAACCCGCACTGAACTAAAGCATCAGATGATCAAATGGCACCTCTCTTGCCGCCTCTGCCTTGGCAGCCTGAGCGTAACTATGAGGACCAAGACGAAATAAACAATTCAGATTCTAAATAAGATTGGGTCAGATCCCCTGCTAGGGCTGTGAGCAATAGCAGCACCCACGTCTCCAGAATCCCCCCTCCCCAATATACTTTGTAATCTATATGACTTAAGAGTCATGAAGGATATAGTATTCCTAACAGGGAATACAGAGGTCTGTTTTCTGTACCCACAAAACATTCAAGTTAAATGAATGAGAGCCCAGGGGAGACACTCCTAGCAGTTGCCTAGGTGGGGCCACCTCCATGTCACCCACTGCCAGCCTCTGTACTCACCATCACAGGAATGAAACAGAATCTCCTGAAGAACTTGTCAGGGAGTTGTATGCACACCCCCTGTGGCTTAGGGACACACAGGGAGAGAGGGAGAGAGAGACGCCTGCTTGTCATTTGGGGATTTCTGGAAGCAGGAGGCCTGCTGGAACAGTCTATGCTAGGAGTCAGAAAACCTAAGAAGTGAAGGGGAAGGGTCCCCTCTGGTTCTTCTTGTCTCCCTAAGGGTGCTGAAGACCTCAGTGGTAAACTGGGCTTCACGTGGAGGAACATGGAATTGAAGATGGAAAAAGTGTGGGGTGGTTCACAGAGTGGTCAAATGAGGTGACCGTCATGAGGGAGTAAGAAGGGGTACCAACTGTGCATAGAAGGTACCAGAAGTAACAGCAAGCAGTGTCTACATGTTTTGAAATCAAACATATCTGAGTTCAAGCCTCAGTTCCAACAGTACTTCAGAGAACTTTGTCAATTCACTGAAGGTCTCTGGGCCTCGGTTTCCTCCTCTGTAAAATGAAACAAATGAGCTCTACCTCATGGGACTTTTGTGAAGGATAAACTGGGTGATGCTTTTAGAAGTGACTTTAAAGGATTATGCTAAGCAAACACTGTTATTATTACTTAATCCATATGCTACAGCCATATGATCTTACCATATTACACACATTCTTAGTCAGCTAGAGTCATAACCAACTATATGCCTTGCATATTCCCCAGAGGCTGCAGTCTACAGATTTCAAGCATGACTTGGAATGACCCTGTCTTGTACAATCCCATTCCCTTTGAGTGTGGATGGATCCTTTGAACCTGTTGACATAAAACACCCATGAAGGTTTTAGCTGGGGGGCCTAATCTAACCATGGGCTGTGCTGTGCTCAGTGGGTCAGTTGTGTCCAAATCTTTGTGACTCACGGACAGTAGCCCACCAGGTTCCTCTGTCCATGGAATTTTCCAGGCAAGAATACTGGAGTGGGTTGCCATTGCCTACACACCGAGGGATCTTTCCAACCTAGGATCAAACCAGTGTCTCTTGCATTGGCAGGTGGATTCTTTACCACTGAGCCACCTGGGAAGCAATCGAACCACAGGAGTCCTTTAAAAGCAAGGATTTTTCCAGATGTAAAAGGAGCAAAAGTTAGGAAGATGCAAGCATGAGAAGATCTCAAAACACCTTTGCTGCTTTGTAAAATGGGAGGCCATGTGAGAACGAATGTGTATGACCTCTAGAAGGAAAAAGCACCCCCTTGCTGACAACCAGTGATGAAACAGGGACTTCAGACTACACATTCAAGGAGCTCTGTATGTGTGTGTGTGTGTGTGTGTATTCAGTCACTAAGTCGTGTCTAACTCTTTGTGACCTCAGAGACTGTAGCACGCATGACTTCCATGTCCTTCACTACCTCCTGGACTTTGCTCAAATTCATGTCCACTGAGTCAGTGATGCTATCTAACCATTTCATCTTCTGCCACCCCCTTCAGTCCTTTTGCCTTCAATCTTTCTTCCAATAACCTGAATTAATCTGGGAAAGGGTTCTCCACCCAGAGCCTCTAGTTTAGAACTTAGCCAAGCTGATGATCTGAGTTCAGCCTTATGAGGCCCTGAGCAGAGAACTCACATAAGCCTGTCTGAACTTCTGACCCACAGAACTATGTGATAATAAAGAAACATCTTTATAAGCCACTAAATTTGCAGTAATCAATTATGCACCAATAGGAAGAGCACACAGATTTTGGTACCAGAAGTGGGGTGTTCCTCTAACAAATACCCAAAATATAGGGGTGACTGTGGGATTAGGCAGGAGGAGAAGTCAGAGAGGTGTAAAGCATGTGGAAACTACAGAACACTGTTGATGGCTTGAAGATAGAGCATCAGCTGCAAGGATGGAAGAGATGTCCCTAAGAGCTAAGGATGACCCCCTAGCTGAAAATCAGTAAGGAGATTCAGACCTTAGTCCTACAGCCACAAGGAACCTACTTCTGCTAACAGTCAGAAGATGCTTGGAAGCAGTTTCAACCCCAGAATCTCCAGAGAAGAATCTAGTCCTTTTGGCACCTTAATTTTAACCTTGTGAGATGGTAAGCAAAGAAAAAAAACTTCTGACCCACAGAAAAATGAGTTAATAAGCGGATGTTGTTTTAGGCTGCAATGTTATATATCAGAAACAGAAAACTAATACAGATATTGTAACCTACTCACTGAATAAATGCTATTTATTAAGTGAAAGCAATTTATTGAATGCCCATGAAGCAAATGATATGTAATATTAGGACACATTTCAGGTGCTGTCTGGGCTGAAAATTCTCCTTAAGAATTTTGGTCCTGGATTGTTAGAATTGAAAAAAAATTTTTTTGGAGATTAACTACAACTAGAATTGTCAGACATGTCTAAGCATACCTGGTGATGTAGACAATATTTGTTGGTGGCAGTGGAATTGTGTAAAGGTTACAGTCAAATATGATAGAGGCTCAGCATCAGTATAATTTGGGCATTAATTTCCAAGGTTTACTCACAAGTCAGTAACATACAGAATAACTACAATGAAGTGCATTTTTTTTTGCATAGGGTAAAGTCCCAGAACACTTAAAAGGGGGGTGGATATCAGGAGCTTAGAATGGCTTTAGGGGGAAGGCAGGCTTGCCTTTAGTCATTAGCACTCAGTCAGTTTCAACACTGGGTACTAATGACTGAAGTGTAATAAAACTGATGGTGAACTAAAGTAAAACTGCGCCATCTCCACCAAGTCTGCTCCCCTGCCTCTCCCTCCACATATTATCATATCTTATCACAGTATATCAAAAAAAGCATCCCTCTTATTTTAGTATATTTTTATGGGAAAAGATCAAAGAACACTCTCTCAGGGACTTAATTATCCTTCCTTGGAGGAAAGCCACTTTCAGCATGAAGCCAAAAAGTAAAGGCCATTTCATTGTTCTCCTTCCATCTATGCCTGTTAATTTTAAAACACATGTTTTGATATTAGAATATTTTAAAAATACAACTGCTGCACTGACATCTGGTACTATGGGCAACCAGCACAAGATTAACAACCAATGGGAACTGGAAATGCCTTTTCCTAGGAAGGAATGGGGATAAAAATAATTTGATGATCACTTTTATAAAGAAAGGCTTCCCTAGTGGCTCAGAGGGTAAAGCATCTGCCTGAAATGTGGGAGACCTGGGTTCGATCCCTGGGTTGGGAAGATTCCCTGGAGAAGGAATGGCAACCCACTCTAGTATTCTTGCCTGGAGAATCCCATGGATGGAGAAGCCTAGTACAGTCTACAGTCTATGGGGTTGCAAAGAGTCGGACCCGACTGAGCAACTTCACTTCACTTCACTTCATAAACAAAGACTTACTAATTCACAAAGAAAAATAAAGGAAGTGTTGTCAAAGAACTAATTTATAAATCATTGGATTTATAACCCTTATCTATTAAAGTTTTCTTAGAATCAGTTCAGTTCAGTTGCTCAGTCTTGTCTGACTCTTTGCGACCCCATGGACTGCAGCACACTTGGCTTTCCTGTCCTTCACGAACTCCTGGAGCTTGCTCTATTTCTTAGAATAATGATTCTCAAGCTGGATTACATACTGAAATTAACTAGAGATCTTTAACAAATTTTGATGCTTGGGTTTCACTCTCTTCAAAAATTCTGAATTAGCTGGAATGCAGCTTGGGCGCCATGGTGTTATAAAAACTCTCCAGGTGATACTAACATACGGCCAAGTGGGATACATTTATTTATTTACTAGTCTTGGCACACATGCCTCGGGGTCAAGGCCAGGACATACATTTGATCTACTCTTGGGGAAGGGCAAATATGAATCCAGTTTATCTTCTCCATTGGAAGACTGGATTCTAGAAATTGCTCAAATACCAAAATCCATGAGTAACTGCTCTGATATGAACATGCCAGAGAACACGGCTTTTATCTTAGTAGTTTTGCTTTTCCAAAGTTTTCTATTATTTTTTTTTTTTTTAACTTGTCTGATTGCACTGGGGCAAGGTCTTGTTTGAGTGCAAATTGAATCTTCTTTTTAATAAGGAGGCTGTATCTCTACCTTGAGACCATGTACCATGAGCCTAGTGATGGTAGGCAGTGGCCCAGGGATGTTCCTGATGCAATTAGAGGGACATGAGCAACATTAAAACCTTGCATCACAAATCCTGACTCTTTTACTGCTGTCGCTGTGACATGAAAACTGGAAAATTAATACTTATAGCTTTAAAACCAACCTCAATTGGCACAGTAGCAAATTTAACAATCAATTATCTACCTTCTACACTATATGTGGGGACTTGAAACCTTCAGGTCAGGGATATACCCCACTAAAGTGAAGTGAAAGTGAAGTCACTCAGTCGTGTCTGACTCTTTACGACCCCATGGACTGTAGCCTACCAGGATCCTCAGTCCATGGGATTTTCCAGGCAAGAATACTGGAGTGGGTTGCAATTTCCTTCTCCAGGGGATCTTCCCGACCCAACTAAAGGTAGCTTCAAACTTTATCTTGGCTGGAAACTGGATAGCAACACAATTTGACTTTTAACAAAACAATCAGGATTCATTTAAGGTGGCAACGATGTACAGAGGAGAGTAGAAACTTGAACGAGAGAAGCTATTAGAAAGTGAATTTATTGGAGAGGGGATATAATTAATGGGACTCTGATTTTTTATTACCTCATCTTACATTTTCTTTAGTTCTCACTCTCATGTACATATTGATAATGAATAAATTGGAGCATTTGTATGATTGCCAGAGTTTTCTGACCTGGGGCCTAAATAAGATTGTTTGCTGGAAGGTTTACTGATATACAGTTGAAACTGGAAGACTGGAGGCCAAACCAATACTTTACAGTGACTCTGGATTGGATAGTTGACAAGTCCAGAAATTATATAAATGCAGCCCCCAAAGGTGCTTCTTCAGCAGCTAGATTCATCTAAGATTTCTGCCCTGAGGTTCAAGGCACCTGATGGTGACTTTTTTCTCTTTCCACAACTTCTTTATCTCACTGGTGATTGATGGTTAAAATGAATTTTGTGCCCTTTCCTTCCCCGCCTCCCACCCCTGCCAAAATAAAAAGTTCATGATCTTAAGGCATGCAGATAAAAGTTGGCTGAAATGTTGTTTGCAGAGGTACCTCCAAACAGAAAAAGAATTTTCCCATGGAGAATGTTCATCAGAGGCAGAAGAAAACATATCATTATGATATAATACTAGTCCATATTTGTTGATCAAGTTCTCTAGGCTGTGTACCTATCAATCATACATTATCTCATTTAATTAACCACTCTGTGGGGCTGTTGCTATTATTATCCTAATTTTACAAATTATGAAACTGAGACACACAGAGAATGTAAGCAACTTGCTGAAAGGTACACAGACAGCAGTAAAAGAGTCAGGATTCAAGAACCCAGGCAATCTGGCTCCACGAGCCCACTCTTAATCACTGTACCGTATTTTAGTTGCTGTGAAAAGGAGCTCATGAAGTCAGGAAAGGGACCCATTGCTCCACTGGGAAGTGGGAATTTCAGGGAAATTTCTGGAGAGTGTTTGTATCTGAGCTAAGAAAAAAATGTTAAATAGAATTTACATGGATGAAGTAAATGAAAGGAGAATGAAATTTATAGCAAACGGGGCAGTGAAAGTAAAATCAAAGAGGTTAAAAAAAACACTTTCATATTGTGTGTTGAGCAGTTAGATATGGCTGAGACGTAAGATCCAAACTAGGGAGATGGTATGGAGAGTTAAAGAAGGAGGGCATCTTGGTAGTTGTAGACCGAGTACTTGGACTTCATCCTACAATAAAGAAGCTCAAGTGTTTTTAACATGACCCATAGAAAGAAATACATTTTACACAAAAATCTAGTATATTTATATGCATATGTTTGTACATATATACTGGAGAAAGAAATGGCAACCCACTCCAGAATTCTTGCCTGGAGAATCCCACGGATGGAGGAGCCTGGCAGGCTACAGTCTATGGGGTCGCAAGAGTTGGATATGACTGAGTGACCAAACCACCACCATACATATATACTCTACTTTTATATATATAGATATATATAATACATATTTATACTAAACATGTATATGAATGATTTTAAAAGTGGATGAAAAGAATTAAGACAAAATAACTAACTTTACTATGTACCCACATTTTCTATTCTACTTTATTTTAGTCTACTTCACTTGTTTATTTGTTTAGGGAACTAGTTCAGTTCAGTTCATGTCTGACTCTGAGGCCCCATGGACTGCAGTACGCCAGGCTTCCCTCTCGTGAAACTACTCAAACTCATGTCCATTGAGTTGGTGATGCCATCCAACCATCTCATCCTCTGTCGTCTCCTTCTCCTCCCACCTTCAGTCCCTGAAAATACATGTTTAATGGGATACAACCAAAAGTTTGAAAAAAAAATGACAGATATTATAAATATATGGAAACATGGTGATCAATAAAGGATTTGGATCATGTCAGGGAGAGTTATCACGCAACTGGATCACTTTTATAGCATTCATTAGGTGTTTAGGGTGATTCTGAAAAACAGACTGGGAGGAAAGAGATAATTTTCCAAGATCAGGCAAAAAAAGGACAGGGAATCCAAAATCAAGTCTAGCTAGACAGCAGGAAGAATAAATTCAATAAGTTTGAGGGATGATTCAATATTGGAAGCATGGTCAAAGGAACAGTCGTATCACCCTCATTCTTTGGTTTACTGCTTATCTTGGTAGGTTATCTTCATAGGGTTTCTGACACACTCACCTGAGGGACAGGAAGTAAAAAAGTGGTATCTCCTTCTGACTCTAGATTCATCTTTCTAGGCACTGACCATCTGAAAACCCATTTCCTTGTCTGAGAATAAAACCTTAAAGGGAGCAGATATATGTACATATGGCTGATTCATGATGCTATACAGCAGAAATTAATACAACATTATAAAGCAATTATATTCCATAAAAAATTGCACACAGGATTGTTCTGAAGAGGAATCTAGAAAAAGTTATTAAAAGCAGATGAAGAGACATGGCTTTCTCTGCTCAGTCCACTCATACAAATGGCTATGCAACTAGCAGAAACAAACTTAGTATTTCTTTCTCAATATCAGAGGCTTGAAAGATTTTTTCTTCAACTTATTATAGACAAGGCAATAATGCCTTACAAAATATTCTAAATTTCAGAATATTTAGTAATATATTTGGTGCTATTGGGTTATTATAATTCCCTAATTTTAAAATATTCAAATATATTTGGACTCTCATTTTTCTATTTTTGGTACTGATCTTAAGTAGAAAAGAAAAGCAAAAACAAAGGAAGTTACATTTAAACAAATGAGTGAGCTCAACAAAGAAACAAATAGATTCTTGAAGGACTCCCCAGTCTGATATTCTTGGAATTTGGGACTGGGAAAAGTCCTAAAGTCAGTGTGGGAAAGATGGAGAGGAACCAGGTTCTAGAACAAAGATATTTACCCCTTTGCCCTATCTGGCCTAATCCACCTCCAAAAATAAAAACATAGACATACAAACAAACAAGAAAACAAAGCTAAAGTAGAAACATAGCCACTAAAATTGTCGATCCTGGACTAGGTTGTCTGTTGACACCTGGCTTTCGGAAAATCCAATTTTCCCATAACTCATTCATTTTTGCCTTCAATTCTAAAGAAATTATCTTCTTCCCAGACAGGGTTTGCATAAACAAACATATAGCAATCTACAATTTCCCATTACCCTACAGTTAGTTCATTGTCAGTAGAATTTTATTTCCTCTTCCATGAGAAAACCAATCAAGACAGATACTTGGGAATGTACTTATGCTACCTTGGATCATCACTATCTAAGAATATTGATTCTGACTTCAGAATTCAGCAGCAACAATTCAGAGAATATCTGAAACCTATTTCAGACAAGATGGAGTGTAAACAAATAAATACAGTAAAAACAATAGGCAAGTCAATAAGAAACTTTTACCAAGTCTGATATTGGAAAGATTTCATTCCAGTTGACTGTCATAGATTTTAGTTCAAAATATACTAGGCCTTTTCCATGGTAATGCACAGCTAGAATGAGGAAAGTCTAGATTTTCAGTCAATCAGCAGAGTAACAAGGATATAATTTTATTTAATCTTCCTACATGGCTGTTGCAGGTTGAATACAGTAACCAAAATGGGTCTTAGAATAAGGCAATGACCTTCAACCCAAAAAAACTCAGTTTCAAATCCTAAATCAATGACATAATGAGTATTTTCATGAAAATCATTTGGCATGCAAATTATTTGAAAGTCATTAGGAGGTAGTGCGTACCTACATGCATAACGAGTCCATTTTTATGTTAGCATATCCCTAAAGACCTCCCTGCTGTGTGTTTTATACTGCTGCTGCTTTGTTTTATGTGTTTGCATTAAAATTTTAATTTTCATATACACATCCTTAGGCCATTTTATGAAGGGCATGACTTTTAAAATTTGGTCAATATATTAAATTAATGTAAAATAAGGTCATCTAGCAAGTTGTCCTAAATCAATTCTCTGTGTTCCCTCTGCACACTCAAACCTTCCAATATGGTTTATTTATTATGGGTAATGCAGAAGTAAGATCCAGGCTCTGAACTCTGACCATCTGTCAGATTAACGTGTATATGCACTGACTGTCTTTCTCCAGATGATGGATACTACCACAAGTCCTCCCTAAAAGAATATATCAATCCTCTTACCCATGAAAATAAACAAAAACCACAATTGATTTACATCAACAATGCATACATAAGATAGAGCTTTGCCCTAAGTTGGCCATTGTGATTAGAATACGACTTCATTGCCTCAGAAAACCTGTCTACTATTATACAAGTAAAAGGACTGTGGTGAGGTTTAAAAAAATAATTTTAAAAAGGAAGCAACATAATGTACTGGTTAGGAATAAAGATTCTAGGACCAGAGAGTCTCTATCAGAGCCAGTTCAACCATTAACTACCATGTGAGTGTGGTAGTTACTTAATCTCTTTGAACCTGCTTCCTCAATTTGAAATAAGAACAACAGTAATGAGTACTTACAAAAGACCTATTGTAAAGGATAAAAGATCCATGTAAAGCACTGACATCTCATTCAACATGTTTGTTATTATTATTATTATTGCTACTACAGAGATAATTTTAGAATTGCTATTAAAAATCAAATAAGGATGTGGGTGGCATGCTGTATTTTAAATTCTGATTCAACCAGCCAGTATACATATGACATTACAGAGCACAGTACTTAGGAAAAGTTTTGGCTTTAAATCCTAACTCTATGATTTATTAGCTTGTTTCACTCATTATCACCTTGACATCTCTACAAAATGTATAAGAATAATATTACCTCTTATATAGTATTGTTGGGATGGTTAAATAAGTTAATATATGTCAAACTCTTAGGAAAAAAATAAAGAACCTCTGGAACTTTTAAGAACATGACAAATATTTGCCATTGTTATTATCCAGTCTAATTCTGAAGAGAAAATGGCCAAATACTGAAAAATCCAGAAAAACAACAGAACTAATCTAGTAGTCATTAAAACAATATTCACTAAAAAAATCACAATAATAACCATTAAAATAATAATGCTATGAGTGAGTGAGTAAAAATTGCTCAGTCGTGTCTGACTCTTTGTGACCCCAAGGACTGTATACAGTCCATGGAATTCTCCAGGCTAGAGTACTGGAGTGGGTTGCCTTTCCCTTCTCCAGGGCATCTTCCCAACCCAGGGATCTTCCGCATTGCAGGCAGATTCTTTACCAGCTGAGCCACCAGGGAAGCCCAATAATACTAGAGTGGGTAGCCTATCCCTTCTCCAGTGAATCTTCCTCAGGAATCGAACTGTTATCTCCTGCATCGCAGGCAGTTTCATTACCAGCTGAGCCACTAGGGAAGCCCAATAATGCTATAATTAACTCAGATAGAACATGCTATTGTTCACTTGTTCTTTCAAATAAACTATCCAACATGTGGGCTTCCCTGGTGGTTTGGTGGTAAAGAACCCTCCTGCCAATTCAGAAGACGTGGGTTCAATCCCAGGGTCAGGAAGATCCCCTGGAGAAGGAAACCCACTCCAGTATTCTTGCCTGGAGAATCCCACAGATAGAGGAGCGTGGCAAGTCACCCCCCTAGTCCAGGGGGTCACAAAAGAGTCAGGATGACTTGGCAACTGAGCACGCGTGCAAACGCAACATGGACTTCTCAACAAGCCTGTGACGGAGGAAAGCTATGGATTATTATCATCAGACTATACTTCACAAAATTGAAGCTCAAAAATCAATGAGTAGCTGAGCTACACAATAACACTGAATAATAGGCCCCAGGGCTAACATCTCGGGCCTCCTGCTTCAGTGTCCTTTCAACTACACTGCTTCTTAACAAGCAAAACCCAAAATCCACAGCAAGGCTGTCCAACAGCCATCCTGACACAGAACACTCCTGAAACAAGACACTGTGATCTCCCAACTCAAAGCACAGTGCCTCTGGATTCAGTAATTCTAGAGAAAGTGTAGGCAACAACCACTAAATATGCACAGACCATAGGGTCATCACTACAGAGATGCATCCTAGAACTATCAATTCTGGTATTAACAGATTATATTCGTGTGAAGAGGATCCAGTTTTCCTTTGTCTGTGACGCTTCACATTCCCTTTGTCTCTCAAATCTGTTAATGATTATTTGCAGCTGGATAGGGCATTGCAGGAACAGGTTACTTTTTTTCTTCCCCTGGCCACTTGGCGAGGCTTGCTGAAACTTAATTCCCAGACCAGGGATTGAACCCCGGGCCCTTGGCAGTGAAAGCATTGAGTCCTAACCATTGAACTGGCAGGGAATTCCTATCAACAGGTTCCTTTTAAAAATATTCTTGTGCTTCTCCATGTTTCAGCCACTTCCATGGAAAAGTACATATTTTCATTTTGTTTTTAAATTGCTGTTTTCCCCACGGCTTAGATAATTCAGGCTATTCCTAATTACACACCACAGTAAGGGACAGTTGGTATACCTCTAGTGCTCCTGGTTTTGCAAATAACAGGTGGAATTTGTTTAACAGCAGGAAACCATCACCCCATGGAAATGCTCCTTTATGCTTTTGATAAAATTCATGGCCATAGAAGGTTGGAAATTATGCCAATTTCCAAGCATTAGGACTTTGCCACTTTTAGCTTGTTTCTGTCATTAAAAATGAAAGAATATATGTGGATACACACTCATGCCAAAAATACATATATAAGCATATATACATTTTCATTTATAACAAAGAAAAATGACTTAATTTTATATATTTGAAAATAAGACCATTTAGCACTCAACTCAGAATTTACACAGCACTAAGGTGAAAGAGAGGGGAAAAAAAAAACAAAAAAAACCTGAAGTCAGTAAACACACAAATCTTTCCATTGACAAGGTGCCCTTTCTCAGCTTCTCTTCACTTTACCTCTGATTTTATTTTCAAATTATGGGCTTCAGACAATTCTGCACAATTTTTTTTTCCTCCTGGAGGGAGGTCATACTTTTGTCTTTTGGGGAAGAAGCTGTTCATGAACACTCTTAGTCAGGGAGGCAGTCAATAAGCATTTAATGACTCCCTGGTCCACTAAGTACTCTCCGAGGTGCTTAGAACTAAGTCTTTCCTCAGGGCAAACAGGAAGGGGAAAGCTGTAACTTTCAGCATCATTACTTATATGAATGCTACGGACTGACTCTCTCTCCTCCCAAATTCATATACTGAAGCCCTAACTTCTGATGTGATGGTATTTGGAGATTGGACTTTTTGCAGGGATAGTTGGGTTTAGATGAAGCCATGTGGGTGGGGCTTAGGCAGAAGATAGATGAGTTCCAAGTTAGACATTTACAACCAGCCTCTTGTTTACACTTCCAGATATAAATAACAAAAGGAACAGGGTAAATAGCTGAACATTGCCTCCAGTGGACACTTTAAGACCATGGCAATGGCAGGGGCAGAGAGGAACTGGGCCCTGCTCAGATAAGAGATAAAGAGATCACGTATTTCTCATTTCTCAAGGTCAAGGAGGTTGTCTCTATGACATATGCACAGAAAGACTCCTTGGGAATCATAAAGGGAGAGGGTGCCACTCCATAATAGGTGATGTCAACCTACCCGTAAGTCTCCTTGCTAGAATCCATCTTGGCTGAGAGATGCATGTGTGCACATGGGAAGACCTTGAGATAAACCACATATGGGCTTAGAACCAGGGAGAGCAAGATGATTGACCAGAGGAAATCCAGAAGAAACACCCCATATAAAAGACTCAAACTACCACAAGGGCGTGACTCTCTGAGCTTGCCTGTGTGTCTATCCACACATAATCTTTTTCCTCCTAATAAACACTTACTTCACTACTTTCTGTGTCTATGTGGAAATTCATTTCTACAAAGCCAACAGGCCAGGGTTGTGTCATTGGTCACTGATCCTTGTGGTTTAGTGGCCAGGATTTAGCGCTCTCAGCATCACAGCCTGACTTCAGTCTCTAGCTGGGAACTGAAACTCTGCTTCAAGCTGCTGGAGGCCAAGGCCACCCAAGATCAGGGTCTTCATGATAGGATTTTGTTGTTCAGTTGCTCAGTCATGTCCAACTCTTTGCGACCCCCATGGACTGCAGCACATCAGGCTTCCCTATCCTTCACTATTTCCTGGAGTTTGCTCAAACATGTCCATTGAGTCGATGATATCATCCAACCATCTCATCCTCTGTCCCTCCCTTCTCCTCATGCCCTCAATTTTTCCCAGCATTGGGTAATGTCCTTATAAGAAGAGACCAAAGAGGTTGCGCATTCACTTGTTCCCATTCTGTCTCTCTCAGTCTCTCTGTCTTTCATCTCTGTCTCTCTCCCTGCCATGAGAGGAATGCGTAGGAAGGCAGTCACATATAAGTCAGGAAAAGAGCTCTCACCAGCAATCACCTTGATCTTGGACTATGAGAAAATAGTTTTTTAAGCCACCTAGTCTATGATATTTTGTTATGGCAGCCAGAATTAAGACAATCACTGATCTCCTTAGGTCATGAATAAAAGATAAAAATATTTTCTTCTTCCACCTCACAACCTGTTAAAACAAACAAACAAAAAAATGTGAAATGTCTCCTTGTGGTGACATATATGTTTTGGCTCTGGACCAAATTTACAGACCGAATGCTTCTGTGGTCAAGAAGACTCAAAAACTTACAAGCATACCTTTCTAATTTAGGCAAATTAGAAAGATTTCCAACAGCTCAATATTTTGTATCAGAGTTTCTCAGCCTCTTCATTATCGGTATTTTGATCCACATAATTCTCTGCTGTTGGGCCATCCTATGAATTCTAGGTTGTTAAGCATCATGCCTGGCCTCTATGTTTGATATGCCAAGAGCATCCCCCAACCCAGTTATGACAAGCAAAAACATTTCCAGACCTTGCATAATATACCCTGAGGGCAAAACCATCTCCATCAAAAATTCCTGCATGTGTGTGGGCTAAATCGCTTCAGTAGTGCCCAACTCTTTGCAACCCCATGGACTGTAGCCCACTGGGGTCCTCTGTCCATGGGATACTCCAGGCAAGGATACTTGAGTGGGTTGTGATGCCCTTCTCCAGGGGATTTTCCCAACCCAGGGATCAAATCTGCATCTCCTGCAACTCCTGCATTGGAGGTGGATTCTTTACCACTGAGTCACTGGTGAAGAAGTGGCTTTTGATGGGAAGCCTACCGAAAATCCCTATCTAGACCAAAACATCACCAAACACATGTAATTATGTCACAGAAATATCCTGTAACAATGGCATATAATGGCCTAGCAATATAAGGACCTTAAACATCGTAAGAATCTCTCTCTCCACGTCTGCTTGTCCCCTTCTCTCTATTTCTCTCCTCTCTCTCTCTCTCTCTCACACACACACACACTAAATAAATGCCTGTTAGAAACAAGAAAAGAAGGAAATGAGGCAGCATAGAGCAGAGAAAGAGAGTACAATCTCAAGAAATAAAGTCTTCATTGATTTGAGTTCTGAGCCTACCCTGAATTTTAGAAAAGTCTCATAATCTCTCCAAGTCACAGTTTTTACATATGCAAAATTGGGGAGTTGGCTAGAAGATACATATAGTCCCTTTAAACAATCCCTTTTGCTTAAAGTATTTCAGATGAGTGGAGTAGAAAGAACATTTTGAGTTTAAAGTTCTGAGAAAAATTAAGAGAGCGAAGTTACATTCTAACATAAACTAGATGAGCTTCAATTCTAAGAACAACTTGGCCCGCTATCCTGAGTATCTTTGATGATGCCAGGAACAGATTGGCTGGATGGCACTGAATGAAAAAAATCTCTTCAGCAGAGCCTGCTCAATCTGGACTATCCGATGTTATGCCTAGGATAACTTTAATTTGGGGAGGCTTAGAATTTTTCCTTGATGTCTCACAGGCTGAAGGGAGGACAGTCCATGATAAATGCCATCTTCATTAAAAGTAAATTCTTGCCAATTATTTCATGCTACTTTTGTTCTACAATGCTGCATATAATTTGAGACCTGTTGTCCACAAAAACAGAGGTTACACAGGTTGAAAAGAACTTTCTACTCTCTTCTAGGAAATTATAATACCAAACAGGGATCTAGAGGGATGCATCTGAAGTTTGCTGTGGAATTTGGATTATAAATGGACCATTGCAATGGGAAACCCTTTGACTGGTTCATTGGCTAGAAGTAGAAGAAAAAGAAAAAAAAAGTCATCTGTTAAAACATCTGACATATCCCTACTATAAAATATATGCCATAAAGTATTATTGCAAGATTTAGCCATGCTTTACATTGGAGGTTTTCCATGAAAATAGTTTTAAGAAGATTGTCAGCTTGTAGCTGCAGAAGACAGAGGTAAAAGCAGTATTTGGGATCAGGAAGTAGTTCTCGGGATTATGGAAGACCCAAGGAAGAAGACATAGACAAATTTCCCCCGTCTTCATTTCAGAGAATGTGCTCTTTGTAATGAGAAATAAGGAAGAATATTTGAGAACATTTTATATTCATAATGAAAACAAAGAAAATACCAAAGACTGTATTCCCAGGTTTCTCAGTTCAAAGGAACCAACCTCATTGCTCCAGAAAAGTCATTGGCCAGAAAAGTCATTCAGGATGACAACTGGAGAACAGCAGCTTTAGGAATTAATAGGAAATATCTCATGAAATACTTCAGTAATATCAAGCTGCTCTCTTCACAAAAAGATGGAACTATTCTATAATTCAACACATCTCCCAGGGAGAAGACAGTAGATGTGAGTAGGTAAACATTCCTAACCTGTCTAGTCACATTAGCATATTAGCCACAGAGAGAGAAGATAAATAAATTCTGGGACCACCTGAAGTGATTTGTTGATCAACTGTATACATAATCACTGCTTTTGTTTCATTAATTTTAATTACCTGTTTTCCTTTTGTCCTTATGCCCTGAGGTGAGCTTTCCATCACAAATGGGGATGATTTTATGAATATTATATGCAAACAAACAAATTAGACTCACTGAACTTGTGAAATCACTTCTCCCCCTTCCCTCCTCTCGGGTGAGCTGATATTTTCTGATATTGATTCTATGGTAACATTCACAAAGGTATCAATCCAGAGAACAGGAGCATTTGTGAATTCAGTCCAGTTCATTGCAGAGTACCTCATTATAACACACTACCGCATCTATGACCCCAGTAATAGCAGTCCCTTAATTATAAACAAATCACATGTTTAAGTGGTTGCCCCTTTTACATACTGCATATTGGCACGCTTTTTACAGTTTTCACAAGAGCTCTTGAGGAAGAAAAGGATAGAGAATAAAAAATAAAAAGTAGCTGCTGCTTAGGGGTGATAAACCTACAGGTAGACATCCTCACAGACCCAAGTCACCTCTTACACCCCTCTCCTTTCTTACACTGCCTCCAAACGATCATTTTGCCTTTTGACACCATTGTTCTAAAATTAAGCACTGTATCCCATATTTGTGGGTAACATATAGCTTTTTCTTTTATTATTTTCATTTTCAAGCAATTATTATCAAAGTTCAATTTTTATTTTTAATGATAATAGCCATATTTTGGTGAGAGCCTTTGAACCAGATCCCCATATCTTGCTGGAGTTCCCACAAAGGTGTATATCCCCTTTGAAAAGTCTTGTAAATACTAATAACCATTGATCCAGTCACTATATAATAATGTGGAAGAATATGTTCAAGAGTAATTATCTTAAAGAAAAATAATGCTTTCTTCTCATAGATGTTCAAAGTAACAGTTTTTATAATATTTGTGTTTGTGTATAAACTCATTAGGGGCTTCATTCTTGTATATTTTCCAATTTTTCTTTAAGAAGTATTTAGTATATATAATTAAAATAATTTACTTTCAAAAAGCATTCTCCTTTAACAATGATGAGAGCACTTAAGTACTGAAACAGCTGAATAACTTAAATTTCTTTTCTAGATGTATATGAAAAAAATGTATGAGACTCTATTAAAGGAAAGAAAGAGAAAATATGGAGCTTTTTTTTTAATGCTTATTACAATTGATTGACAAAGTGAATGTTGAAACACTAGACTTTCAGTTTCTCTGAGGCAAAAAAAGTCTTATTTATTGTTTTGTCCCTTACTCCTTGCCTGGAATACAATAGGTACACACTAAACTCTTGCAAATATATGAATACAGCCTTTTAATTGGTTCAGAAGCATGGATAGCAAAACAGCTATTTTAAATAGAACATGGATTTCTTAAGAGGGGATAGATATAGTTACTTCCTCATTCAGCTTCATATTGGTCTCATTGCACGGGCAAATAGTTACCTTCTCTGGCTTTCATTTACCTCACTGGTGAAGTAATCCAGTGCTTTGCCTTTCCAGTAGCAGAAAGCTAGACAAGAGAAATAGTAACCATTCATAACTGAGGCATAAACTTCATCTTTTCACATGGAAACATAAATACTCTATTCTTGACCTTACTCTGCTGATAAGTTTCACATCCTTGCTTATATGAAGAACAATAAATAGGAATAAGTGCTCAGTAATTTCATCAACATATCTGCTTCCTTACTGTCCTCAGCTCTTAGCACTAGTAACAACCATCCCATGAACTTGATGACTTCATTAGATTATGTTGGAAAATGAGAAAATAAACTCTAGTGAGAACTTTCAACTACAGGAAAGGTCAGGTGAAAGTGAAAGTCGCTTAGTCATGTCCTACTCTTTGTGACCCTATGGTTGATACTGGAATGCAAAAGTAGTAAGTCAAGAGCTACCTGGAGTAACAGGCAAGTTTGGCATTGGAGTAAAAAATAAAGCCGGTCAAACGCTAATAAAGTTTTGCCAACAGAATGCACTGATCATAGCAAACAGCCTCTTCCAACAACATAAGAGAAGACTCTACACATGGACATCACCAAATGGTCAGTACTGAAATCAGATTGATTCTTTGCAGCCAAAGATGGAGAAGCTCTATACAGTCAGCGAAAACAAGATGGGGAGCTGACTGTGGCTCAGATCATGAACCCCTTATTGCCAAATTCAGACTTAAATTGAAGAAAGTGGAGAAAACCACTAGACCATTCAGGTATGAAGTAAATCAAATCCCTTATGATTATACAGTGGAAGAGACAAATAGATTCAAGGGATTAGGTCTGATAGAGTCATGAAGAACTATGGATGGAGGTTCATGAAACTGTACATGAGGCAGTGATCAAGACCATCCCCAAGAAAAAGAAATGCAAAAAGGCAAAATGGTTGCCTGAGGAGGCCTTATAAATAGCTGTAAAAGGAAGAGAAGCTAAAGGCAAAGGAGAAAAGGAAAGATATATCCATATGAATGCAGAGTTCCAAAGAATAGCAAGGAGAGATAAGCAAGCCTTCCTCAGTGATCAATGCAAATAAACAGAGGAAACCAATAGAATGGGAAAGACTAGAGATCTCTTCAAGAAAATTAGTGATACCAAGGGAACACTTCATGCAAAGATGGGCACAATAAAGGACAGAAATGGTATGGCCTGAACAGAAGCAGAAGATATTAAGATGAGGTGGCAAGAATACACAGAAGAACTATACAAAAAAGATCTTCATGACCTACATAACCAAGATGGTGTGATCACTCACCTAGAGCCAGACATCCTGGAATATGAAGTCAAGTGGGCCTTAGAAGCATCACTATGAGCAATGCTAGTGCAGATGATGGAATTCCAGTTGAGCTATTTCAAATCTTAAAAGATGATGCTGTGAATTTGCTGCACTCAATATGCCAGAAAATATAGGAAACTCAACAGTGGCCATAGGACTGGAGAAGGTTAGTGCTCATTCCAATCCCAAAGAAAGGTAAACCCAAAGAATGTTCAAACTACTACACAATTGCACTCATTTCACATGCTAGCAAAATAATGCTCAAAATTCTCCAAGCTAGACTTCAACAGTATGTGAACTGTGAACTTCCAGATGTTTAAGCTGGTTTTAGAAAAGGCAGAGGAACCAGAGATCAAATTGCCAACATCCACTGGATCATCAAAAAAGCAAGAGAGTTCCAGAAAAACATTTATTTTTGCTTCATTGACTATGCCAAAGTTTTTGACTGAGTAGATCACAACAACTGTGGAAATTCTGAAAGAGATGGGAATATCAGACCACCTGACCTGCCTCCTGAGAAATCTGTATGCCGGTCAAGAAACAACAGTTAGAACTGGACATGGAACGACAGACTGGTTCCAAATCAGGAAAGGAGTACGTCAAGGCTGTATATTTTCACCCTGCTTATTTAACTTATATGCAGGGTACATCATGTGGAATCAAGATTGCCGGGAGATATATCAATAACCTCAGATATGCAGATGACACCACCCTTATGGCAGAAAGTGAAGAAGAACTAAAGAGCCTCTTGATGAAAGTGAAAGAGGAGAGTGAAAAAGTTGGCTTAAAGCTAAACATTCAGAAAACTAAGATCATGGCATCTGGTCCCATCACTTCACGGCAAATAGATGGGGAAACAATGGAAACAGTGAGAGACTTTTCTTTTTTGGGCTCCAAAATCACTGCAGATGGTGAGTGCAGCCATGAAATTAAAAGATGCTTGCTCCTTGAAAGAAAGGCTATGGCCAACCTAGACAGCCTATTAAAAAGCCGAGACATTACTTTACTAACAAAGGTCTGTCTAGTGAAAGCTATAGTTTTTCCAGTAGTCATGTATGGATGTGAGAGTTGGACTTTTGTAAAGAAAGCTGAGTGCCAATGATTTGATGCTTTTGAACTGTGGTGCTGGAGAAGACTCTTGAGAGACCCTTGGACTGCAAGATCAAACCAGTCAATCCTAAAGGAATCACTCCTGAATATTTATTGGAAGGACTGATGTTGAAGCTGAAACTCCAATATCTGGCCACCTGATGTGAAGAACCAACACATTGGAAAAGACCCTGATGGTGGGAAAGATTGAAGGTGGGAGGAAAAGGGGACCACAGGGGATTAGATGGCTGGATGGTATCACCAACACGATTCCTAAGAGTTTGAGTATGCTCCAGGAGTTGGTGACGGACAGGGAAGCCTGGTGTGCTGCAGTCTGTGGGGGTCACAAAGTGTTGGACATAACTGAGCGACTGAACTGAACTGAACTGAGACTACACAGTTCATGTAATTCTCCAGGCTGGAGTACTGGAGTCAGTAGCTGTTCCCTTCTCCAGGTGATCTTCCCAATCCAGGGATTGAACCTAGGTCTCCCGCATTGCAAGGGGATTCTTTACCAGTTGAGCCACAAGGGAGGGTAGGTATAACTTGGTAACCTCAGTTAAAGGTAGTATCAAAAGTTCTTCAAAGCATAATCCTTAGGACTGCGTTAAGTTCTAAATTTAAAGTTTTAAAAAAGCAAGATTTTCATACCTTTTTTGAGAGCTGCAAGGGAAAGGAAAAATAACAACAACAACAAAATGCTTTCTCATTCCCAATTACTTTGAAATATTCTCCATGGATTACTATTTCCTAAAATTCACCCCTCCCCATCCCCTTTTTAAAGATTTTTTAAAAGCACACAGCTATTCTTTGATAAGAAAAAAGTCACTCTTATAGTTTGGCACAGGACCTAAAACACAGAATCCTCTCAACAAATGTTAGCTCCTCTTTTTTTCCCTCTCGCTCAATCTTTCTTGTTTCTATGAGCTAAGCTTTATTTTATAAGACTTTTTCCTTGATCTTCTAGATTCAAAAAAGATATCATTGAGTGGCAAAGAATGAAGTTTAAAATCCTAGATTAGTGTCTCTAAGTATCAGTAAAGACAACTGGCTTCCACATTTTGTGGAATGCTTCCACATTCTGGGGTTCCACTTCCCTTCTCGTATTTCTCTTTGAATTTGTCTGTTTCTCTCTCTTTCATAATCCATTGCTCTTTGTGAGCTGGGATTATTAAGTTGTACTTCTAATTCTATGGAGCTGTAAATCCCAGTTCATCCAGGGGAATTTGTCCTTACACTGGTATACACTGCTCTTGGATTTTCTCCTCTTCCGAGTGGCTCCTGTCCTCTCAAAGTTTGTTCATGCCATTTTCTAGTGGAGAGTTACCATCCTCCATTGTGGAAAGTCACAACCATAAATATTATCAGAGAGACATGTCATAGAAATCTATCTTTATTATATGGAATCAGTAGATATAAAAAGAAAGCTCTTCTAAGTAAGAAATATAATATTCCACATTTCATAGTTATTGGTAGTAGATTGGTTTTGGGAGTAGAGGCCAGGAATAGTGATATCACATAATTCACTTTGGATTAAAATTCAGTAAAATGAATCTGTAAATTAGGATTCATGAAAGAGTCGTTAGACATAAAGCATACAGATGATCTA
Organism: Muntiacus reevesi; assembly: GCF_963930625.1. NCBI lineage: Eukaryota > Metazoa > Chordata > Mammalia > Artiodactyla > Cervidae > Muntiacus > Muntiacus reevesi. The sequence continues at coordinate 70,534,466 of NC_089251.1, read as the reverse complement.
ATTATAAGGTTGTTATGGCAAGGGACATTAAAATATGAGTTTAGCAATGTATACATAGTATAGAGGGACCGATACTCAGTCTAATTCTATTAAATGTAGGCCTCAAGAATTCAGATCACCAGCAATGTGATGTGACTTATGTTTCAACCAATTTCTAGAAGATATTTAGAAAGAAGTATTTCCTGAAATGTGACTTCTGATGTGAACAGAGAGAAAAACACAAGGGATAAAGCTATCAACAATTTTTTTTTTCTTCCTGTTAGGACAACACTGAAAATTTGTCAGAAGCATCTGCTCCTAAAATAACACAATAGAATAGAAATTGACAACTGAGGCTTAGAAGTTAATTTCAAAGATTTATTATATTAGAGGGTTCATATTTAGCAGCTGTCAATTTGCTTCCTACAACTAATAAAAATCAGCAAAACTGAACTCTTCTCCTGCCAAAGAGACAGTCATCTGTGAGTGCTGGCAGATTTTTGTGATGTTGTTTCTTGAAAAAGCAAATGTCTATTTCATTGAAACAATATCTTTATTGAAAAAAAAATATTTGACAAAAAAGGATATTTCCTACATTTTGAAAAAATTAGTATATGAAAAAGCTGGGATTTTACTGTTGTTTCAAGATATTTAGGCAATGTTTTCTAACCTGGGGTAATTTTTGACCCCTGAGGGGATATTCGGTGATATCTAGAAACACTTTTTTGTCACAGAGGGGGATGCTATTGCTAACAAACAAGCCAAATCCTTTGACAAAGAATATTTGGCCCAACATGTTGACAGTGCTGTTAAGAAATTTTGTTTAAAGGAATTGATTTGATGTATTTAGACCAAAGATAGGTTTGCATTCACAAACTTTGTAAACCATGGTTTCCATTAGAAGTGTGGTAGAGAGCTGCTCCAGGCAGACACTGGCTGTGTTTCAAGTAAGTGCTATCAGAACAACACAGTCTAACTCTTTAGATTAAAATTATAGCAAGTACTGATGTAATTAAGTCTGTGTCAGCACTTATACTGGATATGTTTCTATGCACGATGCTTTAGAACTGGGTCATAAAAATGAATCCTTAACTAAAATGGTACAGGAAACTTCTTCGTATAATAATCTTCTAAATGTACCTTAGCTAATGTTCCACACAAGCTCTTCATCAAACAAATGTTAAAAAAAAATTGAATATAGTCTTATCCCAACTTTTGTTTCATCACTTTTTCAAATTAAAGGTGTTTTCAAAAAGCATATATAAAATACTACAATTAGGTCACTCATTTTTAAAGTAATAATTTTTAGGACTATATATAATAGAAACAGCTACTTACAATTAAAAAAAAAGGACTAAGGGTGCATATTTTGTTGTATCTACTTTCTATAAATTACTGAGAAAAATATTTTATATGTAATATTGATTGACTTTAAAAATGTCATCTAACACATAAAAGTATTTTCAGAAAACTATTATTTTATTATTTACCCAGTGAAAAATAAAAGAACAGAGAATAATAGGGGCAAATATCCAACAAAATTTCTCTTTTGGCAAATACTACCACTATGAAATTTAAGGAGGATATACTCCACTATCAAGATAATGATTTTCATTTACCAGAAAACATTTCAAAATTGTGGCTCTTAAAACTTTCTCCTTCATTTAGATCCCCAGAACACTTAGCATCTCTCCCTCCCTTCTATCCTTCCTTCTTCCCTTCCTTCAATTTAACACTTAGACAGCACTTAGAATTTGCATATTGTCTGTCCTAATTTTTAGAACTGGACATGGAACAACAGACTGGTTCCAAATAGGAAAAGGAGTATGCAAAGGCTGCATATTGTCACCCTGCTTATTTAACTTATATGCAGAGTACACCATGAGAAACACTGGGCTGGATGAAGCACAAGCTGCAATCAAGATTGCTGGAATCAATGGAGAAATATCAATAACCTCAGATATCCAGATGACACCACCCTTATGGCAGAAAGTGAAGAAGAACTAAAGAGCCTCTTGATGAAAGTGAAAGTGGAGAGTGAAAAAATTGGCTTAAAGCTCAACATTCAGAAAACTAAGATCATGGCATCTGGTCCCATCACCTCATGGCAAATAGATGGGGAAACTGGCTGACTTTTTTTTGGGCTCCAAAATCACTGCAGATGGTGACTGCAGCCATGAAATTAAAAGACGCTTACTCCTTGGAAGGAAAGTTATGACCAACCTAGACAGCATATTAAAAAGCAGAGACATTACTTTGCCAACAAAGGTCCACCTAGTCAAGGTTATGGTTTTTCCAGTAGTCATGTACGGATATGAGAGTTGGACTGTGAAGAAAACTGAGCGCCGAAGAATTGATGCTTTTGAACTGTGGTGTTGGAGAAGACTCTTGAGAGTCCCTTGGACAGCAAGGAGATTCAACCAGTCCATCCTAAAGGAGATCAGTCCTGGGTGTTCATTGGAAGGACTGATGTTGAAGCTGAAACTCCAATACTTTGGCCACCTGATGCAAAGAGCTGACTCATTTGAAAAGACCCTGATGCTGGGAAATATTGAGGGCAGTAGGAGAAGGGGACAACAGAGGATGAGATGGTTGGATGGCATCACCGACTCAATGGACATGAGTTTGGGTAAACTCCGGGAGTTGGTGATGGACAGGGAGGCCTGGCATGCTGTGGTTCATGGGGTCGCAGAGTCAGACACAACTGAATGACTGAACTGACTGAACTGATATTAACTCATTAGTTCTCCTAACACACACACAAACACACACACACACACATCCTACATTTCATAGACAATGGAACCAAGTGTACAGAGATCAAGTAAATAGCCAAGGTCTCATAGGTTGTTAAGTGACTGAGACAAGTCTTGTATCAATGAAGGCTGATCCTAAAATCCATGTACTTTCACCTTTTGTAGGTAGCCTCTTCTCTATATCATGTGCTACTAATTTTCATATTTATCTCAGGTCTGTCCCAGTAGTGTGACCTTGAAGGAGACTGAATGTGAGTGAACAGTTTCAGCTTAAGTCAAAAAGAAAGTTGTTGCAGGATAGTGGCCTTATCAGCTGGTCTGTCCACGGAGTTACTTTGGCCAGAAATCTCTTAGAAGTTGAAAATTAGTTAGATGCTAAATTGAAAGCATCTGTTCTCTTCCTGTCATCTGTTTATGGCATCCATTTTAAGTCACTAACAACTCATTTATTCTTCATAAGGAGAGCCAGAATAGGATGGTATTTAAGAGGGTGGATTCTGGAACTCAACTCTTCATTTTAATTCCTAGAATTGCTAAGATTATGTTTCTATTGCATTTTTTCAATGTTGGGCAGAGACAATGTTATGTTTTCTTCTTCATGGGAACATTTGTCAGGTCACATCTCCCTATCTCTTTCTAGGTAAGTGGGGCCATATCTCTAATTTTTTTTCAATAATATAAGGATGGAAATAATGTGTGATGATTCCAGCCCAAGACGCCTAAGAGCAAGAGTACCTTGTCTGAGTTCTTTTTCTTGCCTTATCTAAATCTGGATGGAGAAGAATTGAATACAATGGAAGATTCAGAAGCTTAAAAAATAGGGGAGCCACAACATGGAAGAAGGTTGGGTCCTTTGATTAATACATGGAATAAAGCTTCCACCCTTGACACTGAACTATGGTGGATTATGCTGTGAGTCAAAAATATATCTTTATTATGTAAAACCACTGAAATTTTGAATTATTATAACAGCTTGCTTTCATCAAGCTGACTAATGTGAATTTATACCATCATGTGACTGAAATGATTACTCTCTTAAACTCCAAATTACTTTGGTTTAGGATCACTTTACCCAATCTGTGTCCCTTTCCAGAGAAGTCTTGACAAAGTCCCATTACCTATGTGTCATTTTTCTGCCATCAATTGTAATGTCCTATACTTCAACACTTCTGTATAGATCTCAAATTTCAAATGTTAAAACAACTTAGTTCAGACACAAATATTTATAGCAGTTCAATGTTGATCTGTAAACCTAGGCAATGCCAGTACAATTGATATAAATAACAATTATCTAATTATGAAACTCTCTGCTGTATAATCTTACTTTTTCACTGTTTGATTGGGCTACCTGAATGAACAAAACAAATAATATGGCTCATGTGGTCATAACTCTCATAAAATTATTTCTAATATTAATGCTATCTCTTCCTATAAATGTTATTCTTTTCACAACAAATAAGGAATTCTTTCACTTTGCTATCCCCTTAGCAAATTAATGAGTAAATCTAAGTCTTCATGAAAACGTTGCAAGAAGAGCTCGCTAATGCTTATGAATTCTCAAAGAGATGTAATTCTAAAGGATATGACCTCTTAAAAAGTACTTGGAAGAAATGCTATGTTCAGGATTTCATTGTGTTCATTTAGAAGTTATGCCTTCAGGGTCTTCTGTTTGTGCTGGATCAGTCCCAAGAAGGATAGGAACAATTTGTGTATTACTCAGCCTTGGCAGATGAGTAGATCCTCCAATAACCTTTTCATCTCCAAATGTCTCAAACAGTTTTAAAACTAAAAGATTATTGATTGATTTGGCTACACTCCTTATAATCTTGACAGTAAGAAGCTCAAAACAATTTCCTTTGCATCCATCATGCATGCTATTCTCAAAGGCTGAAAGAATATAGGGTACTTCTTCTGAACTTTTACTTAGCCACAAGAGTTAATAAATATGTGATATTTATATATTTCATTAAGAGCAATATATTGATATACTGATATATTAATATAAACAATACATTGATCTATATTTTTAGTTGCCTATAAATAAACAAAACCTTTGGGAAATTATAGAATGATTTAAATTAAATGTTTAAAAATATTATTTATATCAGGAACATATTTAAAATATTTCTTCTGCAACTATTTGTCTACTAAGTTCCCAGTTATCTTGATTAGTGCTGCAAGTATAAAGACAAATCAGATGTGGTCCTTGATTTTTAAAAAAATGCAAAAAGCTAAGTTAGATAAAGACAAATATCATATGATATTAATTTTATGTGGAATCTAAAAAAATATACAAATAACTTTTCTTTTTTTTACAAATAACTTTTATACAAAACAGAAATAGATTCACAGACACAGAAAAAGGGATTGATTTCCCCTTTGATAACAAAGGGAAAAAAAGGGGGGATTAAATTAGGAGTCTGAGACTAACAAATACACATTACAATATATAAAATAAACAAACAACAAGGACCTACTCTATAGTACAGGTACTTAATATTCAATATGTTGTAATAATGTATAATCAAAAACAATCTAAATCACTTTGACATACACTTGGAACTAATACAACATTATAAATCAACTACACTTCAATTTTTAAAAGTTGCAAAATAATGAACAAAAAGGAAACACATATTTCTAGAGGTAAGCAAGGTCTTACATAGCTTACAACATAAAGTCATAGGTAATAAAATCATAAAATCATTTGCTGAGTCTGTTTTAAAATGAGATGACAAAAGCAATAAACACTGCACCTTAAACTTAGGGACCATAAACATGAAATGTTCTGAGAAATAACTGTCAGTATGGAAGTCTTGACCATATGTTCACAAACTCAAGTTGAATAAGAGGAAAAAGGCTGAAGTCTTGTCATACCAAGGTCACCAGATATATTCTAATTAGCACTTAAAACTGCCAGCGTCTTCACAAAGAATTCATTCCTTTTCTTAAGGGTTAGTAGAGAAAACATTTCAAGGCTACTGTAAAATCTTTTTAATTTTCTTTTTGACATCAAAATATCTTTTTTCTTAAGAAGATGTGATGAAACAGAATTAAAATTAAAATTTCTTACCCAGCATAGAATTAAGTACAGCATGGTGGCAAATGATCACTTGGAGCAGCATTTCAAAACTTTTAAGAGGATTATAACTCAGAATAGTAGAAAGGGAACATATATTTGACAAAGCATTAGAACAGCACAGAACTTGAAGCCTGTACACCTGTGTTCACTTTATATGAGGAAACTGAACTCATAGAGTACTGAAATCCTTCAAAGTCACAGAATTAGTTTGTCAGTAGCTTTTGGACAAGAATCTGTTGAGAGTTTCATACTGCTGCTCACACTATACACCAAAGATGTCTAGGTACTACGCACTGACTGACCTTGCTAAACTTCAAAAACCAAAGGGAAACAAAATGTAATTACCTTGAATGAAGTAGGAATGCTGTTGATGCTGCTGCTAAGTCGCGTCAGTCGTGTCCGACTCTGTGCGACCCCATAGACGGCGGTCTCCTCCGTCCCTGGGATTCTCCAGGCAAGAACACTGGAGTGGGTTGCCATTGCCTTCTCCAATGCAGGAAAGTGAAAAGTGAAAGTGAAGTCGCTCAGTCGTGTCCGACTCTTTGCAGCCTCATGGACTGCAGCCCACCAGGCTCCTCCGTCGGTGGGATTCTCCAGGCAAGAGTACTGGAGTGGGTTGCCATTGCTTTCTCCAGAATAGATGAGCAGAAAAAAGGTGTAAAAATCAGAAGTGAGTTCTAATACTATGTCATAGTAACCTCAAGTTACTAATTTTTTTTTTAATGGCGACAATAAACTCTGATTTTGTCCAACCCATAGGACTTTGGAGAGACTAAAGTATGATAATAAAAATGGTGAATATTGTAAACTATTGTTATTTTCAATTATCATAGAAAGTTATGAAATTAACAGCCTTTTTCTAGACTTTATTTTTCCTTAAAACATAGATGTAATTATAATACATGAATGAATTAAGAATGCGACATTGCATAGTTTACATATTTTTCTCAGGGATGCATAAAACGCTCTTTGTTGATATATTTTAAGAGATAATTTTGTCTAAAATATATGTGGATATTTCAAAGCTCAAGTATATAGGTAATCATCCTAAACAAAATTTTGAAGTTGAACTAACAGGCATTTCCCATATTAATTAAGGCACTATGGGTAGCAGTATGGTATCCTGAAAAAGAACAACGCCATCTTCTACTGATTTAGTCCCTCTTCTTTCAAATCACTCTAGGTACTAACATTAAACTCTCTTAAGAATTTTTTTAAATTTTAAAATATTTCCTTCACTTGCTTTAGTTTTTCTATTCATACACAGATACAAGAAAAGTTGCCAAAATGTACTAGGAGGCCCTTCAGTACCCTTTACCCAATTTCTTCCAATGACAATATCCTGCATAGCAACAGTACAATATCAAAATGAGGAAAATGGCATTGGTTTCATCCACAGGGCTTATTCCAATGTCACCAGATTTAAAAGAATTTGTGCTTGTCTGTATGTATGTGTCAGTGTGTGGATAGCTCTATGCCATTTTGTCACATGTGTAAATATACATTAACTATCATGACATGAAGATCAGAGCTATGCCATCACCATAAAGCTCCTTCTTGTTACCTTTTTATAGCCACATGCACCCTCTTGCCCTACTCCAATCCTAACTCTTGCCAAACCACCATTCTTTCTCTTTATCATGGGGTCATTTCAAGAATGCCAGATAAGTGGAATCATCCAGTGTATAAACTTTTGAGATGGAAATATCTACCTAAAACATAAAGAACAGTTTCTTCATATGCTGTATAAAGATATTTTTCTAGAAAGGGAGAACATACTTCCATAAACCTTGAAAAAATAACATTCTAAAGTAGAATTTTATCCAAAATAAAGCTTGTTTCCTAAGATCTAAAGTTGCTTTACATTCCATTTAGTGGCTCAATCTGTAGCTGCAAAATTTGTATCTAAAATCCAGTTATAAATATTTTACTTCTTATTTCAATACTTGAGTACTTCAGTTCATTCACACATCAGACTCGGTTAGATTAGTCAGTGTAATAGAAATCTGATATAGACAGCAGTTAGTTTTCTATGGTTGATTATTATAATACCATTGCCTTTGAAGCATGAAATTTATTTTTTCAATGATTGACTATAGATTTTAATGTAACACTGCTATGATTGCAACATTTGTCTTTCAGGTATATTCTGAAAATAATTTGATTACACAAATTAGTCAATATCCATTCAATAAAATACTACAGAGCAATTTAGAAGGATGATAACAGTACAAAACTTAATGATCTGGGAATATATTCCTGAGCTATTAGTAATCATCATAGAAGGTTACAAAAATATTTTATATAATATGGTTTTATCAAACAATGCATACAAATGCACAGATATTAAAAAAGACATTTGGAATAGTATACCCACATTGTGTAATAAGTATTTAAAATGGGACATTCTGAACTATTGTTTGGAAGAGTACTTTTGATATGCTTTTAAAAGGAACTTAAACCCAGTCTGACTTACAAGATAACTGTTCTGATGTAAAGGACAGTATTTTCCTTTTGCTACAAAATCAGTCTTCTAGTACAGTAATATTATTTTCTTATTATTTAATTGTACTTAATTAGCACTTTTGCTGTATTCATTTTCATAAAAATAATTCAATTTTTGAATTTCCTTCATATCTTCACCAGCAAAAGAATAGTGGTTAAATAATACTGACTAAACAAATTGTTTCAAAACAAAAACTACAAAAATAAAGACATCAACATTTTAGTTTCTCTAAATATATCAAATTCAGCATTTAATTAAGTCCTTAGAATGTACATGTTCCAGTATTGCCCAACTCACATCTTATGATTTCTTCTTCCTTGACTTATTAAACAAAGCAGCAGTACAACTGCTCAACAATTTACCATTTTTCCTGTTTCACAGCAATTTTTAGTTATATTCATAAATTATGGCATGGTATTAATCAATATTATATATAGCTGTGGGTAGACTTTTCCCGCTTCTGCCACCCCTGGCAACATAGAAAAATTGTCCAATCAGTGCATCTGCTTCTATTGTCCTGAATAAAGCTTGCAATTTATGGTGCCACTAGTATGTAATTTTCCTTTAAAATTGGAAGTTTACCTTTCATATATTAGGCACTAGGATTAGTACTTCAAAGGTATCTATTATAAAGTTTTTCAATTAACAAGTACTCAGAGAATAATAGGGTCAATTACTGATATAATTTTCTTTTAATATTTTCCATTTATTATCATTTTGTGACCACAAATGTATCTCAAGGACATATTCTCTTTTAATTTTGAAAAAAGTCATGCAACTTGAAAGAAAATGCACCAACTACTATAAGAAGATGAATGTGAATCCTGCACTGTTGACAACGGGAATACCACTACTACTACTATTAGTAACACCTAATGCACAATGATTACTATGTATCTTTATGCAGTTTAACTCCTTTTATCTTAACAACGACCCCATGAGTTAAGCGACTTATTCACCAATTTAACTGGCTATCCTGGTCACACCATCAGATTATGAGGGGACTGCACTTGGACCCAGGCAGTCTGTCTCCAATTATGTAGTGCTAGAGTAGACATTACAGAAATTCATCAAAATGGGAACTCATCTGAGCTAACCAATAGCTGAATATTGTGCTCCCAAGGTCCCCATTTTCAAACTTTCCCATGTCTGCGTTAATCATCCACAGCTTAGCTTGAAAGCTGCAGTAGTTCATTAGTTTTCCAGTAGCTGATGAAAGAGTCTAGGGATCATGCATGGATGTTTTCTTGATGCCTTAATCATCACTTCATCATATTGTAAGCTTGGCCTAAAGGCTAAATATCAACTACAAAGGAATATGGATACATAATTTCTAGCTACCTTGACGCCAAAAGTGGTCTACAAATTTCCCCTGAATTTTATAAAAAATTCAAGAACTTATTTCAACATCTTTACTCTTCCATCCTTCAGCTTTAAAATAACATTAAATGCCAAGTTTACAGATGAACTAGCATTCTAAAGATGTGACACTTCCCTTTGAAAGAATATCTGGAAGTTAGAAGACCCAAATCTGAGTATTAGCTCTGGTCTATGATATTAGATAAGTTGCTTAACCTCTCAGGGTCTTACTTCACTCAATTTGGAAAACAATTATGTCATTTCCATGGTAATAGACTTTTCTAAGAAATGTTTACAAGAATTGAAGATGAATTAGAGGTTCATTTAGCAATGGCGATCCAAAGGGACTCCCATGAACTAGCCCAATTTAGAGATTTGCTTGTGATCTGCTATTTTCCCCACTCTGTTCATTAAACAACTACAATTAACTTTACTTGTTTTTGAACTTCCTGAAAACAACTCTAACTGACAGAATAAAAGCTATAACATTTCACTTTATGATCAATTTGAGGCCATCTTTGGAAAGAATAAAAGTGCAATCAAGTTAATATTAACTCTGCAGATGGAGAGTTTACACAGAACCATTTTTTGGTGTCCACTGAGACAGCAACTGGATAATCTTTGTACGCCTGCTTTCACCTGAACTGTTAAAACCTCAACTATTTACTGGAGACTGAGAATCAACTCATGTATAATTAAGATCATTCTTATTCCGTATTCTATAAAGATGTATAGATGCAAAAAGAGAACCAAACATATTCCCCTTGACTGTGCTACTTGGACCTAGCCAAACCTCATCAGAGATCACTTCAAAGATCAATTCTTCACATCCACAGAATCAAGTGTAAATGACTGTGTGTGATTAGGCTGTTCCATTTTGCCCACTGCATTATGCATGATTTTTGACTGTTCACAATATAACAAACTGCAATGTTTCAACAGTGATTTGCATTCTGTGCTAAACTTCAACAGCCATTTCCATTTTATAGACTAATGGTCTATTACACTGCATATTTGTAATATCACTTTTTAAATTTCCTATTAATACAGAGCTTTGTTTAGACAGTGAGAAGAAATAGGCCCTTTAAAATATTTACCATTTTATATATAACAGGAAAAAGGTAATCTTACAAAGACAGCTTTTTCCTCTGGCATTATTTTGATTCTTACTCCCTTCTCTCTCCCAGCCAGGTATTTCCATAATTGCTTCTTATCTTGTTGTGTAGACCAAGAAACTGGTAATAACTGTACCTGAGTGACTAATGTAAAGACAAAAATATTACCTGATAATAGAATTGTACAATGATCCAACTTTCTATTACTCTTAAAGCAACTCATATGAATGATTTAATATATAATATTAATGTAGCTTCTATCCTGACTCTAGAGATAGTAGAAAGGAATGTAAAGGAAGACTGTAGCATCATTAATAATGTCTAGAGTTAACTCCTTAGATGCCATTATTTACTATATCCGTGTTTGTGGTAGAAAAGTGATGTAGAAGTGTTTCAATTTCTACAGCTGAGAAAGCCTTTAAGATATCAGTGTTCTGTAATGCTTAAACTTATGATCACTTATTAGAACTCCAGAGTAATTTCCTAACACCATCAAAAATGGCATGGTAAAGAACACATTTATATCTTTTAAATTTTAATAAAGTTTGGTTGATCACCTATTGCACTAGTCACATGTTGTGATTCTCCAGATCAAATAAGATCTTCATGACCCAGATAATCAAGATGGTGTGATCACTCATCTAGAGCCAGACAATCTGGAATGCGAAGTCAAGTGGGCCTCACGAAGCATCACTATGAACAAAGTTCCTGGAGGTGATGGAATTTCAGTTGAGCTATTTCAAATCCTAAAAGAGGATGCTGTGAAAGTGCTGCACTCAATATGCAAGAAAATTTGGAAAACTCAGCAGTGGCCACAGGACTGGAAAAGATCAGTTTTCATTCTAATCCCAAGGAAAGGCAATGCCAAAGATGCTAAAACTATAGCACAATTGCACACATCTCACACACTAGTAAAGTAATGCTTAAAATTCTCTAAGCCAGGCTTCAACCATGAATTTCCAGATGTTCAAGATGGATTTAGAAAAAGGCAGAGGAACCTGAGATCAAATTGCCAACATCCACTGGATCATTGAAAAAGCAAGAGAGTTTCAGAAAAACATCTATTTCTGCTTTACTGACTATGCCAAAGCCCTTGACTGTGTGGATCACAATAAACTGTGGAAAATTCTGAAAGAGATGGGAATACCAGACCACCTGACTTGCCTTCTGAGAAGTCTGTATGCAGGTCAGGAAGCAACAGTTAGAACTGGACATGGAACAACAGACTGGTTCCCAATAGGAAAAGAAGTATGTCAAGGCTGTATATTGTCAGCCTGCTTATTTAACTTATATGCAGAGTACATCACGAGAAATGCTGGGCTGGAGGAAGCACAAGCTGCAATAAAGATTGCCAGGAGATATATCAATAACCTCAGATATGCAGATGACACCACCCTTACGGCAGAAAGTGAAGAACTAAAGAGCCTCTTGATGAAAGTGAAAGAGGAGAGTGAAGAAGTTGGCTTAAAGCTCAACATTCACAAAACTAAGATAATGGCATCTGATCCTATCACTTCATGGCAAATAGATGGGGAGACAGTGGAGAGTGGATGACTTTATTTTTTTGGGCTCCAAAATCACTGCAGATGGTGACTGCAGCCATGAAGTTAAAAGATGCTTACTCCTTGGAAGAAAAGCTATGACCAACCTAGACAGCATATTAAAAAGCAGAGACATTACTTTGTCAAAAAGGTCCATCTAATCAAGGCTATGGTTTTTCCAGTGGTCATGTATGGATGTGAGAGTTGGACTATAAAGAAAGCTGAGCGCCGAAGAATTGATGCTTTGAACTGTGGTGTTGGAGAAGACTCTTGAGAGTCCCTTGGACTGCAAGGAGACCAAACCAGTCCATCCTAAAGGAAATCAGTCCTGAATATTCATTGGAAGGACTGATGTTGAAGCTGAAACTCCAATACTTTGGCCACCTGATATGAAGAGGTGACTCATTTGAAAAGATCCTGATGCTGGGAAAGATTGAAGGCAGGAGAAGGGGACGACAGAGGATGAGATGGTTGGATGGCATCACCGACTCAATGGACATGAGTTTGAGTAAACTCTGGGAGCTGGTGATGGACTGGGAGGCCTGGCATGCTGAAGTACATGGGGTTACAAAGAGTCAGACACGACTGAGTGATTGAACTGAACTGAATGCAACTGTCCCCTTCTCACTGGATTATTATTTTTTCTTATATTCTGCTTTAAAAAGTTTTACTTCAACATTAATTTCCAAATCTCACATTTTCATCCTTGTTGGCTTCTAGAAAGATGACACCAATGATCAGCAGTCTCCAAATTCTCTCCTGTAAGCTTTTTTCCCCCTTTGGATATTTTCTCCCATCCAGCAGAGACATGGTTTGAGCTATTTTTCTATTCCAGACACAATCTCCAGTGGGATTTTCATCAATAAATAAAGAAACATGCTGCTATCACAGCTGCTCAATACCTACCAAACCCCTCATTAGCTTGTGGCTACAACATAAGAAAATGAAGATATTTTAAATGCCTCTTGAAAGTCTAGTCACAAAACTACACTTTGCTTTTTAGCATTCCAAGTTAAAGGATCTAAAACTCAAATTCATTTAAAATTGTATCAAAGGAAACAGTCATAGATCCTTTGTTATTTATATCCATTTCATAGATATAATAAAAATTTATAAAAATTAATCTTTCCACATGTATCTGTCACCTTTTCAATAGAAAAAGAAATCTTGATTGGTTATTAAGCTAAACTGCTTGTCTTTTCATAGCTTTCATCCAGCTGCACTAGAAGTTTTAAGATAATTTCTTCTTCCTCATTCTAAGGTGAATTTCCTACTTTCCCTATGCCAGTGTTCATCTTCATCATATGGAACATGGTTTGCATAATTCCTAGGTCCTCAGGTCATCCAAGGGACACTGCCATCATCAAATAGCAATACTGTACCTTTAGGTTTCCTGAGGTTTTTATGAAAGCCCAAAGAAATAAAGAATCTAGCAGTCACTCACATGAAGCCTTAGATTGTTAGGGGAAAACACGTGGATGACAGTGGCCATTTAATCCAGTCCACACATTGAATAGGATGAGGTACTTAGGGGAAAATGACTTGTTCAAGGTCATAAAACTTGTCAGGGTCACCCCCAGGAAACAAAGATTGTTTGAATATTCCATTCCAGTGTTCCCCCTGCTGTATCATCCATCTTCCCAAAGACTCCTTTGCATTTCCCTATCATAAATTATCTCTTTTAATTCTTTCCAACTTCTTTGGATGTTCACAGTGCAATGAAGAAACACAGTTTTTTAGGAACAATTATGTTTTCTAAAGGTAAATCAATGATTTTTAAAACACATATACACATACTTTTGAATCTGTTTATTTTGCTGCCCTGCTTTAAATAGAGCTATCACTCTGACAGTTAAAGGCACCAAAGAAGAAGTTATTATTCAGAACATCAGTAAGATGCAATGAAAAGCAAATTCACTCTAGATTATCCCTTAGTATGGATCATGCTAAAATATTTGCTTCATGTGAGGTCTCAAGGTTCAAAATTTACATGGCCTCACACGGTTTGAAAACATGTGGTTTTCACTGGATTATTCCTTTCTCCTGAAGGACCTTCTTGGGTAGGGAGCTGTTTGTCAATATATATGTTCAGTGAATTTTAGAGCACAGGTATATCTCCAAAGATGAAACACTTGCCTTTGTCCTCAGAACCAAGGAGGTGCACAGACTGGCTATCAGTCCCAGGGGCTGACCACGAACGGCACATCTACTGCATTATTAAAACGAAGCATCACGAAAGCCCAGAGCTGAGGGCCTGACTGCATGGAACAATTGCTCCTTTCTGTGCTGCTTTGGAAACGGTTCATAAAGCCTCCAGTTAGCACTTGTCATCATAGTGTACCATTTCTCACAGAAATATATATTTAGAGGATAATTTTATTTCATGTTAGTTGGATGAAATAAACAAATTGCTTCTAGTCAGAAATATGTTTGGAGAGATTGCATCTAAACGTTCACATATCTATCACAGATTCCATATTTCCATAGGATGACTTTATTCCAAGGATTTCTGTAAAAACTTTTTTTAAAAAACTAGTATTTTAGAAGTCCTATTTGGAAACCAGGCTTGCTTCAATTTAGTAACTGCTTCCCAGAGAAATTCAAGCCTTTTAAACCAAGACGAAAAAGGAATTTTCATTTAAGAATGTTAAAGGCTTAGGGTTTACATAAGAAAATAAAACAAATATAAAAAGGAAGTACACATGTTCCTAATGAGATTCTTCTCTCTTTCTGTCTCTGTCTTATAATCACTTTTTCTCTGACATTAACAAGTGAATGAGGAGTATATTCGAGTCTTTATTTAAATTTTTAGTGCAAGCCAAAGTCTTAATGCTATTTCCATGAAGGATTTGTCCATGAATTCTTTTCAAGAGTGGCAAGACAGCATGCAATCACATTTGTCTAATTTATGATATCACTTTGAGGTATAGGAACAAGTACATTAACTAACCAAATGATACAAGACGGTCCACTTCTCTTTTCCTAAAAAAAGAGAAACATCTCTCCCTGAGAGACTGCACTAAATACAATTTATTCTCTTTGTCTGGGCAACCTCATAAAACAAAAGTGGAAAATTCATCCCAGAAAATCAGTCATTAGAATACTGTAATTTTATTACTGTTTCTGGACAAAATCTTCTAACATTCCTGCAGCCTTCTATTATGATTCACAATGTCTGCAATGAGAAAGCAGATGAGGTAAGAACCCATTAAGAGGCAGTTAACAATACTGCTGGACTCAGCTAATAATCCCTTTATTTTTCATTTTTATTACTCTATAGTTTATAAATGACAATCTACTCATCACCTATTGCTATAAATATTTTGATTTAGCAATGGAAATATGCATAAACAAACAATACCTCCTGGAAGCTTTCCACAATCCTTAACAGCCCATAAATGTTTATCATATCATTTGCTGCCTACTAGACTTATTTCTTGGGGATCTAGATGAACTCTTAATCTTAGCTATAATAACTGCTTGTAAACCCAGCTTCGTTTCTCCTGCTTTAACTGTTTTATCTACTGTCTGGAATCACAGTGAATTTGCCTCATTAATATTAAAGTCTTCTAAGCTACTAGTATTCTTTCAGCAGACTAGTCTTGACCTAAAACCTGGAAGAGAACACCGTAATTGCGAATCTGAACTTTTCTAACTATAACATAAAGTAAACAGTGTTTTGGCAAGCACTGTGACAAGCCAGGAGATAGCTACTCACAATTTACTGGGTATAAATGGAGAAAATTGAACAGGTTCTCATCGGTATAACCCTTCTAAAAAATCTCATAGCCTTTTTCTCCCCCTAGCTAACATGAATGTCGAAAATATCCAATATATCAAAGGTTTTGTAGCAATCTGGAACACTATCATTTGGTTTCCTTCAGACCATTTCTATAAGAAGTAAATACAACCCAGATACAATGAATGAAATAGAATCTTGGTGCACTGAACTATGGTTTTCAAAAGTAAGAACAACTTTAGATTGTTAAATTTAAAATCATTCTGAAGAACTTTCTGTAGACCATGAAACTTGTATTAGGTCAGTAATGTCTTGCCCTTCTCCTCTATTATTTATTTGGTTTTTCATTTTTCTTTGTATCAGTCCACACTAAAAAAAGAATGCACCACCTAAAAAGGCCTTCTCTCCTTTTTCCCCTGGTCCTCCCCCACCCTTTTTTTTTTTTTCACTAGGTCTTCTCTGGTTTTATTCCTGCTCACTGACTAATTTCTGAGACTGATTTTTAATGTCCTCTCAAGAATTGTTTTCAAGATGTATTCAGCTGCATAAGATCAGCAAACAGTTATTGGTTTCCTACTCTATATAAAGGTTTCCTTGGTGGCTCAGTGGTAAGGAATCTGCCTGCCAATGTAGGAGACACAGCAGACATGGGTTCGATCCCTGGGTCAGGAAGATCCCCTGGAGAAGGAAATGGCAACCCACTCCAGCATTCTTGCCCAGGGAGATCCTATGGACAGAGGAGCCTGGTGGACTACAGTCTGTGGGGTCGCAAAAGAGTCAGACACGACTTGGTGACTAAACAACAACTCTGTCTAAGGCACTGTGCCAAATGCTATGCAGAGAGGCAAAAAGCATGCTCACTGTTCTGCAACACAATAGCATCTAATGGAGAGCATTAAATGTCATCATCAGAAGGTAATTCAGTGACTCTCAACCTAGACTACACAAGAGTATCACCTGGGAGGGATTAAACAATGGCAATACGAGGGTTCTACTTTAAAACATTAAGTTGGAATCTAAGGTGGTTCATGACGATGTCTACACATAAATAATAGGGATAATCCTGTGATCAGGATTCAGTGAAAGATGTCATAAATGAGTACGTATATGTAACTATCACCCCATGTGTCCCTAAAGGTCAAGGCTTCAGTGAAATTTTAAATCCGTGTAACTCTAGGGACCATAAAGCATTCAGCTGTGCTGTTCGTGTTCAGTCCCTGTCGTGTCCCATTCGTTGTGACCCCATGGGCTGTAGCCCACCAGGGTCCTCTGTCCACGAGACTTTCAGGCAAGAATACGGCACTGGGTTGCCATTTCCTCCTCCAGGAGATCTTCCCAACCCAAGGATCAAACCCACATCTCCTGCATCTCTTGCTTCGCAGGTGGGTTCTTTACCACTGAGCCACCTGGGAATCCTTAATGCATTAGATACTAATGATCTAAAATTAGTCACTGGGTGCCTTTTCTCACAACTTCTTTCTTCCGCATTTACAGAAGATACTCCACGTCTGTTTGAACAGGATTTATTAGGAAAAGAGGGTGTATGAGTTATCAACTGTTGTATAGTAAGTAAACAAATGAAGTGGCTTAAAACTATAATCAACAGGTATTATCCACACTATTTCTGCAAACCAGTAATTCAGTAACAGCTTAACTGAGAGGTTCTGGCTCAGAATCTCATTGAAGTACAGTGGAGCGGTTGAGTGCAGCTGGAGTCAGCTTAAAGGCTTGAATGGAGTTGGAGGATCTGCTCCAAGGTGACTGACTCAAAGGGATAACAACATACTGTTTTCAGTTCATAGCTTTGTAGCTTTCTTCTTTGCTACCTATACTTTATTTCTCCCACCCATGATCTAAGACCAACAAGTCTACTCTTATTTAATAAATAATCATTGAATAGCTCCTCTGTGTAAGGCACTGTGCCTTCTATTTTTCAGTTTTGAAGATGTCACAAGTTAAAGGAGAAAAAATAAAAGACACTTATACACAGGTACTACTCGTGGTGTACCATAATAGACAACACACATAGAATGAACAAAAAGATTATGGCAAATGAAAGGAAGGGCAAATTAATAAAAAATGAACGATTATAGGTAGAATTACAAAATAAGGAAGCATTAAGCTTGTGTACTGATGATAAATGTGAGTTTCTGAGAGGTAAAAAGGGGAAATAGGGTATTTTACTTGAATCTCTTTTCTCGGACCATTGGTGCCTCTGTTATCTCAGAAGACTGGCCTCATTAATATGATTCTTGGACTAAAAAATAGTTATTAAGGAGGAGCTTATGGATGAATGTAGAGAGTATTCTTAAAACAGTTTAAGTGTATGCAATGGTAGGGAGCTATTGAAAAGATTACGGAAGACAGAATAGCTTCAGTGTCAACAGTAAAACTAAACACAAAATCTTTGGTAGCAAGTGATATTAGAATGTGGAAAAGTATGAATTTTAAGTGAAACCGATTACCTTTTTTTTTTTTTTTTTCTTTTTAAAAATCCTATGGCAACACTCAATAATCTGGGAGTGGAATGGAAAATGTAAACAGAATGCAGGCCTGGAGATTAAAAATGGTTGGAAGTCAATGGGAGAAGGAATTGAAAGTCACAGAGAGGGCAGCCCAGGAAATAGCAGAAAACTCTCAGGCAGTCTGAGAGGGTAGAGTGGACAGCAAAACCAGGAAGAGCCTGAAGAACCAAGGTCACGGTGCAGGTGAAGAGCTAACAAACCTATTGTTAGGGCTTCTGATAACTGAATTAAAGTAATAATTGAGTTCTTAGGGTCAAAGATTGAAAACTCGGTATCCTTAGACTCAAACCAAAGAGGAATAACTACTTTCGTGAGTTTTACAAAGGTAACAACAGCAAGTTAAATTGGCCTAACTTTTCCTTAACAATTTAGTCTAGGAAACACCAGCTCTGAAAAACCAACAATCAAACTGGCTCTACCGTTTTTGACACAGGTCATCTTCACATCCTTGAACATGTCTTCTGTTATGACTCAACTTTACTTTTGTACCAAGGGTTTGAAGATACAAACCCTTCTATGTTTGAAGGGTTCAGGTACTTCTATATAAATAAATATTTCCACTTTATAGACTAAGTCTAATGTTGAAATTGTATTTTTAACTTTTTTTTTCCCTTGAGAGCTCAGAAGAGAGGTCAGGGGCAGAAATGCAAATTTGTGGGTCATTATCCAAAAGAAGATGAAAAATGCTGTGTAAGTAACACAAATGTCCTTATGGTCATCTGCTAAAGAACTATTTATTAAACTCCTCTATGTGCCAGACACAGTGCCAAGTGCTAGGTTAAAATAGTGAGCAAAAACTTTATGCTACAAGACATATAAATGGACTTCACTGAAGGTGGTATCAATCCCTACAAGCACTGTTGAAAATGTTAGACTGCAATTGTAAAGTTACATCACCAGATGGTTATATTCAAATTCAGTATGTAGAAGCAGGGCCCCCCAGGCCTACTCCAGGATCTGTCAAGGTCCTGCTCTACAAAATTTTGTCCCACATTCTATGCAAATTTTGACTGTTCCTCTGGATATTCATGTCAGTTAAAAAAAAAAAATCCATTTATAATGATCCAAGTCTAGAACTTACTTCTGTTTCACATGTAAACACAGGTTATTACCTGAGTTTTATACATACTGAATTTTCCAGGAATTCCACCTATGGTATTAATCAAGAAAAACTTAAACTTTGGTTGCTTTATGTGTTTCTGAATTTAACGAGACTTGTTTGCTACATCAGAAGATCAGATCAGATTGCAAAACCACACATAGAAATTGAGTTGATGAAATAACATATCTTATTAGACTGTAACTGTTACATTCACAGTGCAAGCAAATGACTAATTAATTGAGTTTTATCTTGTATTATGCCTGAGTATCAAGATACTAATATATATAATTTTATAACTACTACCATAAATTACTTTTCATTCTCCTTTATGAGAAAGGTAACACAGATTTGTAAATTGGATTGTATGTAGTTCCTATTGACCACACACGTCATTTATGGCATGCATGTTTTTGAGGAATGGGTAATAGGTTTAGTCTGCTAGGATGATTGAGAGCACAGTGTTTGAGTAAGACAGTAGTGAGTTCAAAACTTAGCTTTGCCATTTACTTTTTCCTTTTCTCCTTCGACCTTCTTACCTTTTGAATTTCTACGTATGGATTTTTTCAAGAGTTATTTTGGACAGTAAGTTAATTTTTGCTCTTTGGATACTGTCTACTGGCATATAGATTTAATCATGCATATAATTCTACCCTAGACATCAGGGAGATTCTGTTTTTAATTCACAAGATATATCAAAATGTTGTGGAAGCCTGTATTCTTAGGACGAAAAGATTGCATATCTAGGCTTTGTGGATGGAAGACAAAATCTGATATATGCTCTATTATTTGTGTTACACAATATACATCACACTTTCAAAATGGCATTTCAAAAAAATATCTACAAAAATCAATAGTGCTTTTCCTTATTTTTTTCTTTTTTCCTTAGAGCTGAAAGTTGTTCACCAGTTTAAGCACAAGAAATTAGGCTTTCTTACTTTAGCAGCAGTGCCTGGGTCAGTTTTCTTGAAGAAAAATTATTCTTAACTCCATGCTGCTTAGGAAATAATACTATCTGAATGTGAGAAAAGAGATTTCAACATAGTACTATGTGAAATGTTTTACAATACATGCTTTTCACAAATTTTGGAATTTCTAATTATGGGTTATGAACTTTCAACCTAAAGATCACTCAAGTGACTCTAAACCCACCTATGGGAAATCCACCAGGGAAGAAGCACTCCCAATAACCAACCTAGACTGTAAAAATCACAAAAACATAAAATGCTGACATTATCGAGTTAATTTTAAAAAGCAGCATTCAAAATTGTAGAGATGGTATAAGCCAATTATCTGCAATTAAAGATTGGTTTTGAGAGATATTGTTGTCCATGGATATCTTATTTTTTTTCAGATTTCCTTTAACAAAGCAAGCATTCACTCAAAATTTTAAAAATACAAGTATATGTATATACATGTATATCTGTGTATGTGTAAGAAATATAAGAAAAGCACTAAGAGATACAAAAGACAACCTTCTAATTCAAGTATAGATTTTGGCTCTGTTGGTCCTTCAAGCTTTTCAAATTGTTTACTGCCATGAACTCAGAGAAATTAGACCACTGACGAATGTGCTGCTCCCCGGGTGCAGTGAAAAACATCAATCTTTAAGAGGTGCCTTAAAAATGAGAAGTGTTGCATGAATTGATATTTTAGCTGTGTGCGTGTATATAAACCTTTCTGGATATGACTTGCCATTTGGTCGGGTACTTATTTTGGGCCACTCAATTTGTATACGGATGTGTGTAATTTCATGATGTGAGTAAATCTTGGCATTTGGGCTATATTTGGGCAAAGAGTAGGTGTGAAATTATACACACAAGGTGGCCAAACAGCCAAATGGCAAACCAATTACATAAATGTAGTTTTGAGTTCCAAAAAAGAATTCTGCATGAGTTATCATAAAATCAGAATTTTAATCTCAGTTATTATTATTACTACTATGACTTCTGGTACTAGTTACTACAGCTACAAAGCTCTATTGTACACTTATCATGCATGTACAATTTACAGAGTTGGACAGGAATTGTTCCATTTTCACCCAATAATAATCTTATATGTGAGGTGAGTATTATCAATACCATAGAAAGATAAGTAAAATGATACTTCGAGAGATTTAGTATTTCAGCCAAGCTGCACAAGTAGGAGATAAAATCCAGATGTACTGAACTGAACATCAAACATTGAATTTCATAAAAATTCTGCCTTTGATATCTATCATGTGACTTTGGTACTCATGATTAGCTTTGCATATTACTTTCATTATCTGTAAAATGAAGATGATCAGATGTGCCCTAGAATGTGAGTATAAGTACAATAAAAACGAAAAGTGATGCAATGCATAAAGGACTGATATTAAACTATCTTCCCCTTTCTTATATTCCCAATAGATAATTTACTCTTACGGCAACTGTAAGAGTAACACTAATGAACAACAGACTACACAAAAATATTGACTCTAATACCAAGTATTTTTTTTAAGTTTAAAAATACATTATAGTTCATTTTAATTATTTCAGAGATCCCCAAAACATAATGTACACATATATATTTTAGTTATTTAAAAAAAAATTTTTTTTTCAGAATATGTATTTTAAAATCACACATACACACTTAAGCTAATCACTATCCACACCAAAAACTTAAACATAAATGTTCATAGAAGCCTTATTCATAATAGCCAAAAAGTAAATCAATCCAAATGTCCATTTAATTGATAACAAAATGTGGTATATCCATATAACTTATTACTTAGAGCAGAAAAGAAATGCAGCAGTGATTCAGGCTACATATCTATATGGATGAACTTTGTAAACATTACACTAAATGAAAGAAGTCATTCACAAAAGACCACATATTGCATGATTCCATTTTTAGGCAATGTCCAGAATAAGCAAAGGAATAGGGTCAGAAAGTAGTGGTAGCTTAGGGCTTGGGAGAGGAGGTAGGGGCCTTTCTTTTGGGAGAAGAAAAGTGTTTTAAATTCAACATTGGTGATAGTTGTGCAACTCTGTGAGTATACTGAAGAACATTGAACTGTATACTTTGAACGAGTGAGCTATATGATATGTCAATTACAACTCAATAAAGCTTTTTAAAAGCAAACAAAATGTTCACCACCATCACCCAAAGGAATTCCTAGAAAATTTCCTTATTTGCAAAATTTTCCTCAGTAAAAATTATAGCTATGAATTCATGTAAGTATATATACAATGCAATATATTTACAAATATTCACAGAGACACATACACATTGATTTTTTTTTCCTCCCTAGCTAGGACTTTGAAAACCAGTTTTAGGGCAAGTCCTTGCAGTTAAAAGTCTTCATTAGGTGGTCAGGCCAGTTTAAACTCATCCACTGTTGGCATTTTCACTATTTCCCATGTGAGAGTATGTCAGAAGATAATAAGATCTCAGAGGACATTTTTTCTTCCTAGTCAGTTGAAATCATCCTGACTTAATTTCAATCTATTTCTCCTTATTACATTCAATTCGACAGTCTAATTCTTTTCCCTCCTTGGTGGCCATATCCTCTACTTAAATCTGAGTACCAGTACACAGCATTCTCTGCAATAATCACACTTCAAACAGCAGGTGTAAAATTACTTGGGTCTCCCAATAAGCCTAGACATTATGTTCTCCCAGGCTAAGCATATGAAATAATGTCTGCAAGTTTTATTTGTTTAGCATTGATCTAATTTTCACACCATGTTTAAAGATTTGTCACTTTAATACTAACAACATGAAATAATGTATAATACCTATAACATATAAATTATATGTGTGTTTAATATATAATATTTTGTAGATTATAAGGATGAACTTTATATACATATCTGTGAACCTGGGTACTGCCCATTTTATAGTCATTTGGCAATACTGAAATCTATATCCTAAGAATACATTAGGTTAAAAATAGCTTCTCTCCTCGGCACCCTTTTCCCAGAGTAAATACATAGTCAGAATAAATTCAGAAAAGTATTTTAGATGATGAAATTCACCATGAATTTAATGATAGAAAGTAAACAAGATTCATCAATGTAGAGTGCTAAATTTCAGGAGCAGTAAGATTGTGTTCACTAAAAGCGATCTTCACATTTTATCCTCCTGACATAAAAAATAAAAAATCTCAGGTTAGAACAGATATATGAATCTATTAAGAGTCTAAGTAGAAAAGTACCATTAAATTGCTGTTCAAATACTTTTCATATTTTCCTACTTCCTCACCAGATGAACTTTATAAACAATCTCTCTCCAGCTCACTTTTTGAATAATCCCTTGTGGACATTGCGCTGGGGGGAGGGGGGGAACCCTGCTATTTGCAATTATATATTATACTTAATTACAGTAGCTTAATTTACAATAGCTTAATTTATATTAGGGCTTCCCTAGTAGCTCCGCTGGTAAAGAATCAGCCTGCAATGCAGGAGACCCCAGTTCAATCTCTAGGTTGAGAAGATCCCCTTGAGAAGGGATAGGTTACTTACTCCAATATTCTTGGGCTTCCCTGGAGGCTCAGATGGTAAAGAATCTGCCTGCAATGTGGGAGACCTAGGTTCGATCCCTGGATTGGGAAGATCCCCTGGAGCAAGGCATGGCAACCCACTCCAGTATTCTTGCCTGGAGAATCCCTATAGACATAGGAGCCTGGCCGGCTATAGTCCATGAGGTTGCAAAGAGTTGGACATGACTAGGCGACTAAGTATAATTTATACTATTTCCCTAATATTCTTAAAGGAGTTTGGCATTATTGTTGCAATTTTACCAGTAAGGAAACAGAGGGTTGCAGATACCAGATGACTCACTTAAGGTGCACATGATATAACTTGAATTTGAAAAAAGTATCACTTCAAAGGCTATCTACATTCTTTCAAGCATACCAGTTGTCTCCATAAGAACATTCTATTAAAAATCTAAACTCAAGATACATGTTACTGGTTTAATTCCTTCCAATAACTGTTCCAGTCTATACTACACTGAATCAGCTTCTCATTTAGTAAATCTCTCTTAATAATATCTTGGCCCAAGTTCAAAGCTTTCAGCCCCTCCAAAGCTCCTCTCTGACACTCACCCAGCATAAGTTAGGCTCTTGGTTGTAGCTACGTGGGAGGGAGGAGCAAGGAGTGAACTCAAACCTGGGTTGGGAATCTGTACAGACCTCCTTCTCCCCCTTTCTCGAGGTCAACTGCTTCTTAGACACTGGGTGATGAAGTGGGAGAGATAAAAAGCAAACATTTCCTTCTTGAACTTGGAAAGCTTCTTACTCCTTCAGGTAGTGGGAGCTGATTTTCTGGCCTGCTATGGCTGAAGAATTGATGCTTTTGAACTGTGGTGTGGGAGAAGACTCTTGAGAGTCCCTTGGACTTCAAGGAGATCTAACCAGTCCATCCTAAAGGAGATCAGTCCTGGGTGTTCATTGGAAGGACTGATGTTGAAGCAGAAACTCCAATACTTTGGCCACCTGATGCGAAGAGCTGACTCATTGGAAAAGACCCTGATGCTGGGAAAGATTGAGGGCAGGAGGAGAAGGGGATGACAGGATGAGATGGTTGGATGGCATCACCAATTCAGTGGACATGGGTTGGGGTGGACTCTGGGAGTTGGTGATGGACAGGGAGACCTGGCGTGCTGTGGTTCATGGGGTCGCAAAGAGTCGGACACAATTGAGTGACTGAACTGACTGACTGAAGGCCGGCAGAAGAACCTACGGTCTGGTACTCAAATGCTGGCATTCTCCTGAATTACCCTGTGTAGTTCCCTCAGGTGGAAGACTGAATTCCCATCCAACTATTCCATACCTTCTCAGCCTGTAACTCATGCTAATGGGGGTGACCTCATGCGGTATGCAGGATTTGTCTGCCAGCACAACCGGCTCACTCCGAGACTTTCAGAGGTGCACGATGAGTGAATGAGAGCTACAACTCCTGTCACTTTGTCCTGTATTTATTTATTTCCATTTATGTATTATTAAGATGCCATTTAAATAAAAATTATAACTTTTAAAAAATACAATTTTTAGCCATTACTTTCAGATATGAGAAACTCATAGCCATACACCCTGTCCAGGCTGTCACCCTTCTGTCAGCCCATTTACTGATGAAGAAGAAAACAAAACAAAAAAATACAGCTCTGATCTCTTCACCCGAGAGCCATCTCCAATCCTTTTGAATCCTTCTCATAGGGCATCCCATTCTGGCTTTGAGAAGGAAAAAAAAAAATAACTTTTCTTCAAGCACATTACACTCACAAAAATGTCATCTGTCCATTTTTCTCTTATTTCAATTTGGCAGGGAGGTGGTGGTGAAAGATTCTGGCTTTTCTCAAAGGCCTGGAGGGCTTATCATCTACTTCTCCTCCCAGAAACCCTCTTAACTTCGCATGTGGATGTCCTGAACACCCACTGTCCTCAGCTTCAGCCTGAGATATACCAAAGGATGACAAGAATAAGCTCATCACACGTTCAACTGCACTTGACAACAACACAATTTTTTTCTGGTTTTAACCCGTAATTTATATATATATATATATATCAAGCTATCTCTCAAAATGTGCTAACATCCCCTATGTCAACATGTTTGATGTTAAAATATCTGGGGCCTTTTTACCTATTTTAATAAGTTATAAAAAGGATTAGGTTTCTCACACCAAGCCTGTTTAATATAAAGATTAACTATGTATAAATTCCATTTCAAATCTGTAACAAACATTTTACTTTATTGCACACCACTTATTTCTTCATCCTAAATTATTCTGGCCCAAGCTTTAAGTCAAAAGAGAATGAGAATCTATGCCCACAATCTAAATAGAAACAAGATTACAAGATTATAAAGTACTAAAAGAACAGTCAATCTAAGTATCTTTGTAAGGTTCACCACTGGAGTGCTCCAGCTCTCTGATAAAGCTATGATTTCAGCAAAACATCTAACAAAGTTAGTGTTTCACCTATTTCAGGTTGAGGAAGGGAGCTGACCTGGACATTAGTGGTTTCTATGAGCCCCGAGAATCTGACATACAAACAAATGTCAGAGTCTAATTCAAGCATCATTAATGTGAAAGGATAATAGCTCCCAATTATAGAGTACTTATGGTGCTTCAAACATTATGCTAGGCCCTTGAAAGGCCCTTTTTCACTTCATTTTCGTCTGACCCAATGAGGTGGACCCATTATTAGAATCCTTGTTTTACAAATGAGAAGACTGAGGTTTAGAAATTAAGTAACCCAAGATTAAAAACAAAGAAACTATTCAAATGTCTTCTTTAACATTATATAAAGATATTCATGATCGTTTTGGCCATCTAGTATAATGGGATCTCTAAGTTCCACCCAGCGCCAACTGACACCATGACCAGCTGCCAGGGCCAGTCTAGAAAGAATAACCAGTGACATTAAACCCCACTGAGAAAGGAGGACAGAAATGATATATTTCTGCGCCTGGTGCTTGCTCGTTTCCAATTCAACTCTCAGAAAAAGGGGTGGTGGGAGACTCTGATACAGAGAAATACTGAAGTCCTCCTCTAGGTCTTGTTTATTCCCAAACCCCAACCAGACATAGTCTATCATCCAAGATCCCCATGACCCATTCTGTGGGCTGAAAAATTAAGAGTGTGTCAGAATGCCCTGTAGGTCTGTGATCCTAACGGACAAAACTGAGAGTCCCGACTTTCAGACCCTGCCTTTCCCTGTTAAGTCTGGCAGAATAACAAGACACTCATTTCATCTCTCATCTTCAGAACAGGGCCTCTCTGCTGAGATTTTCTGAGAAAACCACAGTGGTCTGTCAGCCCAATTCTGAGAGCAGAGAGGAGCCCCAGTGAAGAAGCTGCAGTAGCCACCGGGAGACAGAAAACATACGAGGTACCAAGGCTGAGCCTGCCTCAGCCAGCATCTGTCTGCCTGGAGCAACTTAGGTACTTCAAGCAAAGTCATTGTCTTTGGGGATTTCTTTTCAGTTCTGTCAGAACCTAATGCCTACATTCTTAACCACTTAAGTATCTACGTGTGTGCTGTCACTTCAGCCATATCCAACTCTGTGCAACAGTATGGACTGTAGCCTACCAGGCTCCTCTGTCCAGGGGATTCTCCAGGTGAGAATACTGGAATGGGTTGTTATGCCCTCCTCCAGGGGATCTTTCCAACTCAGGGATTGAAGCCAGGTCACCTGCATTGAAGGCAGGTTCTTTACTGTCTGAGTCACCAGGTAACTCAAGTGTGTACATCACTCAGTAAAAACATGGAGAGTAACAGAGACTTGATTTATTATTAACCAAATAGATGTGATTTAGTGTTTCAAATCATTTATCTGTTCCAATAAAAATGAGTAAGACGAGAGTAAAATGAGAAATATCATATATTTAAATGTTAGTTGTACTTAAAGTCTGCAACAGTTAATTGTGCAACCAATGCATAATTATATTACTATATTATAGCTTTATTAATGCTCTATTTACTAATAATTATAATGCAACATTAATGATGCTGTTAATGTTGTTTATCTTTCAATTCTCTAAAATCTTTCTTCTAACCAAACAGAAAATTTGTTATTTGTTATAATTGCTTGAGTAAATATTATCACTTACAAGTAAATAATAGGAATTTGAAAAAAATGAAATAAAAAGCGATCCATTTCATCCTGGGCAATGAGATCCAATTATAGTTTCATGTATGACTTTTTGCCAAAAGGTCTTGTGTTGTTTTATCATTTCATTCAACTTTTAAAATGTTTTAATTAGGACTTGAGAATTTATCACATAAGTAACACACATCACCATCACCCTACTTGATTTAGTCCAAGAACTCAGAGTCATGAATATCAACTTCAAAATCAGAACAATCCAATTTTAATTTATTCAATATTTTTGGAGCTGAGAGGATTGGTAGTGCATTGTTCTAAAAGTTAAATCTAATTAATATTTAATTACATCCATATTCATATATATTAACTAGTGTTTTCTATGAGTCATAACTACTACTGGAACACCAGGAATAGCTTTGTAATTAGCAGAGGATGCACTGTAATTTCAAAAATATCACTGATAGTGATCACTGAGTGGCCCTTGTGAAAGCAATAAACTTATTAATCCAAGTACCAAATTATATGTAAACTGCATACATTCATTATAATGATACTTTCAGACAATTAAAAATAACATTTATTTGCAGTAAAGTAGGAACATGTATTTCATAGGTGTCTGACTATGAATAAAATCCTTCTTTGCTGAATATATATTTACTTAAGGCAGTAGCAAGAAATAAATTATTGACTAGCTAAAAAATTGTATAAAGTACAACCAAAACCACAATTTTATTACCATTTATGTATTATTAAGTGCCATTTATGTATTTATTTATTATGTATTTATTTCCATTTATTTATTTATTATGTATTTATTTCCATTAATGTATTATTAAGATGCCATTTAAATAAAAATTGTTAACTTTTAAAAAATAAAATTTTTAGCTATTACTTTAAGATATGAGAAACTCATAGCCATACCTCATAAAACAGTAAGGCTCTCACAAAAACATACACTATTAAAGTAGCTTAACAAAATCTAAGTGATGGACAGTTATTAGCATCAGAAATTCCTCAATAACAATGTACCGATAACTAAGTTAAATGTTATTTAAAATACAAATTTTTAATAATTATCATAATCTATTGTTCTAAATGGCTTGTGATAAAATCTGGACCTATTAAACAGATTTGAAAATAATTTAAGAGTGGCCACGAGATTCAAGCAAAACTTTATAGTGGGAGAAAACTGGTTGAGGAAAGTCCTTAGATCTTACATAAGAAGGGCCAAAATTTCAATTAACCATAAGAAACACTTAAAGATTTTTCCCTAGATTGGTAGATGAGCTCAGTGAACACACAGACACACACAGACACCCACATGCATATTTGTATATCTCATGTTATATAAGACTTTGATTTCCTATTCAGAGTATTTGTCTCCTAAACTTGATCATACATGTGAGAATCAGAACATAAAATAACATTTGAGGGCTAGCTATTTGTAGTTAAAATGAAAATATTCATAACACTGAAAAGATGGTGAAATCTCCTTATCAACAGACTAGCAATCTGAATTATGCAATTAGAATTGCAATATGCAATATTAGAAGATAACAAAATAATATGCTTGTGATTTCTAGTGTAACAGAAAAAGAATATGGCAAATGCATAATCATGAACATCTATTTTCATACATATGGGAATCTATAAAGCTTATATTTGTAAGTGCTACTTAAGTCTACTAAGAGGTATATACAATAAAATGACAGCAAAATATTGAAGTATAGAAATAATTCAAAATATCAGTACAGTATATTTATCTACTGGCAAATATCTAAAATATCAGGTATAGTCAGTCAGTTACTTACTTTGATGTATAATAATTTTACCTCATTAGGAAGAAGGAAAGAGAAAAGAAGGACAGGTAACTTGTTTTCCATAGATTTAATAAACATGATGCATGACAATTTCAGATACATGCTGGTATTGCACTGTTTGTAAATCCTACATATCCTTTTTGCTCATTCATGGAAGCAACTCAATATGAAGGCCTTAAGAACTACACTAAAATTTTTGCTTATTGGCAAATTGAATATACTCTACATTCTTATCCCTTAAACTGCCCCTTTAGGATCTAATTTATAAACTTGGGATTCACTGAGCACTGAGCATATTTTCCGAGAAACAAAAAAAATGTAATTAATAAAAAAAGCTTGTGAGTGATCTATGCTTTCAAAGTTTTATTTGTACTACTAACTTCGTCATAAATATTACAGGAACTCTCAGGAGGAAAGTAGAAAATCAACAGGAACAGCAGTTTCAAACTAGCAATCAAAATAACACTTTGAATTTGCAAGGAAATAAATGAGTTTGCCTAGAAAAGATCATATCAGAAGTTTTATCCCAAAGATTATTTCACTCATTACATCACTATTCTCCTTTATCTAAACGGTTTATTTTGAAGGCCTATGTGTGACTCAACAACATAATTCTTGTGAAGGCATGGTTTTCATCTATTGTGTTCTCTGTTTTATATCCCCTAAGATGATGCCAAAACTTAATGGTTCTCAAAAAATAACTATTGCTTGAATAAATGGCTACTATATGTTTCTAGAATCAAAATTGGAAAAAGAAGTTTCGGGTGGTGTTGGTGTCTATAATTCTCTTATTTAAATGGAAGGAGCAAAGGAAGAGGAGTATTCTTAGGAAACAAAGATAGTTACATAGATAAACTTGAGAAAATATGGAGGCACAATGAAATGTCTTTGTCGACACCACCCTGTTGCTTTAACCTTTCAGTTTGCCTGCATGATATAAATTTCCAAGGGGAAACGGAAGCCAAATGTGAACTGATATCTCTGCAAGCGTCAGGTAGGGACCAGCTTTATGATAATAAAGAAGCCCTCAGTAGTGAGAATCTCCAAACGCTAAGTATGTTCCCGCTGACTCCAGTTTGAGAACCATCGATTAAAGTTATAACAAAGATATTGCCTTTGAAATAATTTCGCAGTTGCTAATTCCCCTATGAGCTTTTCTTTATAATGGTTAATGGAAATCAACAGTAATGTAATGACCAACAGGAGCTGCTCGTTGCCATTTGACATTAGGACAGTGTCACACACCTAAACTAGAGACCAAGGACTCTAGCTTGCATAAGAGTGGCCAGGTACACTCGGAAAGGTGCCTGTCTTTGCATCTGGTCTGTAACAGGACGCTCTCTAACACTGTGGTGGGGAAAAATGCTTAGCTGCAAAATGAACTGCAGGACTGCCCTGGTGGTACAGAGGACAGGAATCTGCCTGTCAATGCAGGGGACACAGGTACAATCCCTGGTCTCGGAAGACTACACACGCCTCAGAACAACTAAGGCTGTGCTACAACCACTGAAGCTCGCCTGCCTGAGGGCCCTCAAACCACCGTTACTGAGCCTGTGCCGCAGCTGCTGAAGCCTGTGCTCCTAGGGGTGGTGCTCCACAAGAGAGACCAGTGCAATGAGAAGCCCACCCACCAAAATGAAGAGTAGCCCCTGCCCACTGCAACTAGAGAAAGCCTGTGCATAGCAGTAAGACCCAGTGTAACCAAAAATATCAATATTAATAAATAAATAAGTAAAAAAGTAAATTAACTGTAAAATTAGCTGTAACAGTAAAACTGTCAGATTATATCTTTCTTTCATTTCCCCCTCTCTGTATATATGCTGTGTGTTTGCTTAGTCGCTCAGCTGTGTCCAACTCTTTGGGACCCCATGGACTGTAGCCCGCCAGGCTCCTCTATCCGTGGGGATTCTCCAGGCAAGAATGCTGGAGTGGGCTACCATGCCCTCCTCTTGGGAATCTTCCCAACCTAGGGATCAACCCCAGGTCTCCCACATTACAGGTGGATTCTTTACTGTCTGAGCCACTGGGGGAGACCCCATCTCTATATGTGTTTGTGTGTATAGACACACATACACTATTAAATACTAACAACAAGCCAGGCAGTTTTAGATGCTGAGGACACAGAAATTAACAAGACAGACCAAAGTCTATCCTTTGTGGAGCTTGCACATGATGAATATTAATACTCTATACATTGCATTCACTCAGCATTTTGTTGAGCAACAATTTGTTTTTGTTGTTGTTTCTGTTCAGTTGCTAAGTCATGTTTCACTCTTTGCGACAGACTGGACTATAGTCTGCCAAGCTCCTCTGTTCTTGGTATTTTCCAGGCAAGAATACTGAAGAGGGTTGCCATTTCCTCTTCCAGGGAATTTTCCTGACCCAGGGATTGAACCCGCAGCTCCTGCTTGGCAGGCAGATTCTTTACCACTGAGCCACCTGAGAAGCATACAGCAATATTTACATCTTGTTAAATGAATGTCTCGAATGAATGAGTAAAGGATACATGAGTTCAAGAATATAAGAAAGGACAGGAAAGAAAACCTATGGTGAACGTATGGTTTGTAGAACAACAGTGGCACATCTCATACTCCATATTTTTAAGTTTGTATGTTGCATTTAGCTTGCTAATTTCTGCAATAATTGATATAGTACAATAGAATAATGAGAAAATACAATAGAATTTAGAGGTCCTTTTGTCCAGTAGCTAGCTAATGCTTTAATTCTGTCCAACTCCCCATCAAGGGGATTTGTAGTACTCACTACTTCTTGAGGAACTCAATTCCATTTGTAAACAGCTGTGACAGTTAAGACATTTCTCCAAGTAAATTAATTATAGTCTCCTTGAGCTGTTACCTACTTGTTCAAGTTCTCTCCTTTGTGGCTTCTAACCAGAGATCCTCATTCCTTCTAATTTCTTTGATGATTCTACAATTTAACCTAGCTTCATGGTTTTTTTTTTTTTCCCTCATTTTCTCCTCTAAAGATAATCCGTTTGGAAAATCTGACAAATAGGACAATAAGTGAAACTCCAGCAGAGTCATCAGTATCAGTTCAGTTCATTTGCTCAGTCATGTCTGACTCTTTGCAATTCCATGGACTGCAGGACGCCAGGCCTCCCTGTCCATCACCAACTCCTGGAGTTTACTCAACCTCATGTCCATTAAGTCGGTGATGCCATCCAACCATCTCACCCTCTGTCATCCCCTTTTCCTCCTGCCTTCAATCTTTCCCACCATCAGGGTCTTTTCAAATGAGTCAGTTCTTCACATCAGGTGGCCAAAGCACTGGAGTTTCAGCTTCATCATCAGTCCTTCCAATGAATATTCAGAACTGCTTTCCTTTAGGGTGGACTGGTTGGATCTCCTTGCAGTCCAAGGAACTCTCAAGAGTCTTCTCCAACACCACAGTTCAAAAGCATCAATTCCTCAGCACTCAGCTTTCTTTATAGGCCAACTCTCACATCCATACATGAATACTGGAAAAATCATAGCTTTGACTAGACAGACCTTTTTTGGCAAAGTAATGTCTCTGCTTTTTAATATGCTGTCTAGGTTGGTCATAACTTTTCTTCCAAATAGCAAGTGTCTTTTAATTTCATGGCTACACTCACCATCTGATTTTGGAGCCCCCAAAATAAAGTATACATAAAGGGAATCATCATATTCATCTTTCAAAATTTAATTTATCCTAAAATTGATTAGTGTTACTTGATAGCCTCATAACACTACTGACCTATATTAACTTTATGCTGAATATAGGCTAAGAAGCAACAGTTAGACTGGACATGGAACAATGGACTGGTTCCAAATTGGGGAAGGAGTATGTTAAGGCTGTATATTGTCACCCTGCTTATTTAACTTACATGCAAAGTACTTTCATGCAAAATGCTAGGCTGGATGAAGCATAAGCTGGAATCAAGATTGCCAGAAGATATATCAATAACCTCAGATGCGCAGATGATACCACCCTTATGGCAGAAAGTGAAGAACTAAAGAACCTCTTGATGAAAGTGAAAGAGGAGAGTGAAAAAGTTGACTTAAAGCTCAACATTCAGAAAACTAAGATCATGGCATCTGGTCCCATCACTTCATGGCAAATAGATGTGAAAACAGTGACAGACTTTATTTTCTTGGGCTCCAAAATCACTGCAGATGGTGACTGCAGCCATGAAATTAAAAGATGCTTGCTCCTTGGAAGAAAAACTATGACCAACCTAGACAGCATATTAAAAAGCAGAGATATTACTTTGCAAACAAAGTTTCACCTATTCAAAGCTACGGTTTTTCCAGTAGTAATGTATGGATGTGAAAGTTGGCCTATAAAGAAAGGTGAGCACTGAAGAATTGATGCTTTTGAACTGTGGTGTTGGATAAGACTCTTGAGAATCCCCTGGACTACAAGGAGATCAAACCAATCAATCTTAAAAGAAATAAGTTCTAAATATTCATTGGAAGGACTGATGCTGAAGCTGAAGCTCCAATACTTTGGACACCTGATGTGAAGAACTGACTCACTGGAAAAGACCCTGATTCTGGGAGAGGCTGAAGGAAAAGGGGACAACAGAGAATGAGATGGTTGGATGGCATCACAGCCTCGATGGACACGAGTTTGAGTAGGCTCTGGGAGTTGGTGACGGACAGTGAAGCCTGGCATGCTGTAGTCCATGGAGTCACAAAGCGTCAGACATGACTGAGCGACTGAACTGAACTGAAGGTATAAAGTTTATTTGTTTGCTGTTTATTCTGTGTTAAACTCAAACACAGGCCTTCTTTTTTACAGTTATCAGTGTGATGTTTTGGATTTAACACTTCATCCCAGCTTGCATATGATACTCACACACTTGCCATGGCTCCAGTACACATTTCATTTACAACTTGAATGACAACTTATTTTATATTTTCATTAAGGGTGCTGGATAATTTTCATCAGGCCGGTGCAATGACAAGGCCTTTTAGAAAGTACTAGGTAATTTCTCATTATGAGTATGACTGTTTTTGAATACAGTATTATTGCTCTTAAATGGGACATTCTTGTGCATGCATGCCTATCTTTTTCAAGGCACTTCATAAGAGATGGGCTTCCCAGTTGGCAAAGCAGTAGAGGACCTGCCTGCCAAGGCAGGAGACGCAAGAGATGTAGAT
Organism: Muntiacus reevesi; assembly: GCF_963930625.1. Taxonomy (NCBI): domain Eukaryota; kingdom Metazoa; phylum Chordata; class Mammalia; order Artiodactyla; family Cervidae; genus Muntiacus; species Muntiacus reevesi. The sequence continues at coordinate 70,499,228 of NC_089251.1, read as the reverse complement.
TCAATCCCTGGGTTGGGAAGATCCCCTGGAGAAGGAAATGGCAACCCACTCCAGTATTCCTGCCTGGAAAATCTCAAGGACAGAGGAGCCTGGCAGGCTCTAGCCCATAGCGTCGCAAAGAATCGGACATGACTGAGCACACACACACACACCCCATAGCAGATATATCAGCAAATCACTAAGTCTTTTCAGCTCTTTCTAATCCAATCTAAAACTTTATTTTCTATACTTTCAGTATTCAATGGGTAGATTATCCAATGATTTGGACCATTTTGCCTAGGAACAGACTGATGTCATCATTAACATTGCTAATGCAAGCAGTAGCAACAATATCAGTAAGGATTTGGCAGATATAGAAAAAATTCTACTACTTACTTAACAAAGTCATTTTCAGGAAATCTGAATTCAGTGTTTATTCTAGGCACTTCCAGCTTTTAACTACTGATGCTTAACTGTTCCGATTGTTCTTAAGATTTTCTTAAGCATATCTCTCAGATTTCGTGCAAAAGTCACAACATATCCTATGTTATATTTTCACAAAGTCTGACTAAAAGATAATGAAACGGCTTTCTGGCACGATCTGGAGGAGCCATACAGCCCTCTGTTGCACTGTGATGCTTTTAATGTCCCAAAATGCATTCGCACCCTCTATTTCATTTGATCTTCAGAATAATTCTACAAGGTAGATAGGGAGTATTATTAACCTGATTCTATAAACTGATGAAAGGTGAAATGAAATATGCTGCAGAGCTAGGACTTGGCTCATTTTAATATACCCAGGTCATTGATTTGCAGCCAAAGCATTACCTGAATTCTACACATCACAGAAATGAGATAGGTGGCTGTAACCCTCACAAAATTCATTTCAGATAATACTTCATTTATGTAATTACCTTTCTATATTCTCCCAAGTGTTGAAATAATTTTTTCTGATGAGTATTTCCTTCACCTTTTCTTACAATGGCATTATTGTTCCTTTACATTCTACTTCCAACCCAACTCTACTCCCATTTTCCTATCTGATTGAATATGCCAGCCTCTTTCTAGTTGTCTTAAAAGGAAAAGGTTACTATAAGGATTTCTGAAAGCAAAGAACTGTATGCCTTTATTATACTCTTTAAGTACATTTTAAAATAGAGACTAGTTATAAATAAAGATCATATGTTATGGTTCAATGCACTTCTTCAAGTTCAACAAATGAATCCCATTCATATTAACATGACCCCTATCAAGTGTGGATATTACAGTTCCCTGTACCTAAGATGATCTCAATCAAAGAGTATTGGGGAGAAACATTTACAAATTAAATTATAGTAGAAGAGTAACTGAACTGAAATCAGAAGACCTGAATTATCATCATTGTTCATCCTCTAACTAATCAGGTCATTTATATTCTCTAGGCCCCTTCTCTATTCAAGAAATGTATACAATAAAAACTACTGCTTTTTATATATCTTTTGGAGTTGTTTAAAGCTTATGCTGAAATGCTTTGAATTATGATATAAAATAGGAGATTACCATATTAATAATAATAGTAGAAAATCAAGACAATCTGAATTAAGGGATTATTATTAATAATTTAACAGGTAATCATTTTTGCCTATTCTTCAGTTCAACCACATGTATCCTATAGTTTGGTCAACCACAGGCCTCATGCAAAGTAAATTCTCCAATAAAACTTTTAGCGAGCACATAATTAGCATAATCATTCTGGTTCCCCAGTAAATATTCATATGTTTTAGGTGCTAAAAGCAAGTGAAACAATTCTTTGGGAGCGAGTTTTTTAGAAGTAGAACAGTTAAAAGAAGATACAATATCAGGTACATTAAACAAGAAATTGGTTCAAATTTGTAATTTGAACATTTTAATCATATTAGGTAACTCTTTAGAGAATAAAGCATCTATCAATAAATTATCAAAAATATATGTTAATTGCACAAATGAGTGTGGCTAAACCTCATATTAAATTTGTTAAATATTTAAAGAAACTAAATATGCTTCTAAGCACAAAAAATATCAAGAGTAGAATCAGAGAGACATCAGAAAAGCTTTTAAAAAATATTTTACAACCAAATGAGTTCACAAATTGTGCCTAGATTTTTACCATTTTGATGCTTATAAACACTGTAATATCTGTAGCCAAACAGGATGCCCTACTTAGAAATCACAACATGGTATGGGAAGATGGGTCCAGTTTTAAAAATTTCATTTTGAGGTTGCATGAGGAAGTTGTATTAGGAGGTTTCATGCCATAAATCTTAACTATTTACAAACTAGATTAGAAAACAGAATTATTCATTTCTTTGAGTCACTTTTTATCTTCACAATACCAAACGGAGAAAAAGATTCACATTTTTTAAAATGTAAATACACAGAGGCTAAGACAAACCAAAAGACATGTTTTTAGCTTTCTGTTTTCAAGCCATTAAAAAAAAATCAGAATGCTTTATTGAATTCAGGAAGCCACAACCTCTGGGAACAATAGAACTAACTACCACACTAATTTTCTATATATGTTGTACAGTGGAAAGTTCAAGTCAGATTTTAATAATCAATGGTATCATGCTGACATCATTTCAAAAAGTGGATTTCAGATTTGGGGGATGCCAAATATGCAGCTGCTGTCCTCAAATCTGAGGATTCAGGTCCAGAATAATTACAAGGTCTAAATTACACAGAGTGTATTGTGAAATATCATTATTATTTTTAAAAAGTAAAGAAATATCTATGACAGAATCTAGTTTATGTGTGGCAGCCTCCAAAATATGTGAGCTAAAAACAGTTTCTTAGTAATGTCTTGAAGGGTCAAAAGCAATGACCTTGTCATGTTCCTAGCAATCCTGATAAAACACCTGGGTCAGATACTAGTGAAGATTAATATGGTAATTAGAAAGGTATCAGAAGTGTTATTACAGAAAAAGAGATACAGCATAGTAAGCAAGGCCACCTAATACTATTGATATTCTCCATAATTTTTCTCCCAATCCCTGGTTACGAGCATCACAATAAATATACATTCCAGGATAATTTTTGGTAATGGTAAGAATGGCAAAGTAGTCAAAAAGTCAATTTATTTTCAGTCACATCTCTAACATCACTTTTGAATAGTATGTTCATCATGCATATCACATTGGGAAAATATCATGATCCCATGCCATTGTTATTGTATCAGTGACCACTGAATTAGGTGAGCACTCATGTGACTGGAAAAAAAAAAAGAAAGCCTAAAAATGTGTAAAATCATAGGACCTTCATTTATCTGGCTGGATCTATAATTACTTTAAAACTTTTTATCTAAGTATGTAATTACACAAAAACCTTCTATAAATTGTTCAACTCTCAATTTGAATCATCTTTCAGAAAGGCCGAAAAAGAAAGACAGAACTAATAATAACATGGACCCAAAGCACGTGTTCTGGGATAGCATGGAACACTGCATACTGTCTGGGTCTGCGCAGTACTTTTTTCACCAGAATGCCTGGTCGAAGGGCATCCTTACAACCTTTACAATCCAGAGTGCTCTCCTGAAAGCCACTTACAGTAAAGCTTTAGGATACAATATGCCATCTTTGTAAGACTTCCCTCATAGCTCAGTAGGTAAAAAAATCCACCTGCAATGCAAGAGACCTGGATTTGATTCCTGAGTCAGGAAGATCCCTGGAGAAGGAAATGGCAAACCATTCCAGTATCCTTGCCTGGAGAATCCCATGGACAGAAAAGCCTGGCAGGGTACAGTTCATAGGGTCGCAAGAGTCGGACATGACTTTAGTGACTAAACCAACATCACCATACATCTTTGCAACATACCATCGCTTGCATACTTGTTAAATTTTTTTTGCTCCTTTTAAGTTATTGTTATTGAAAAACCTGGTAAGATGCCTCCCATTTAACCACTTATTCAGAAAACATGTTGTGATACCTACTCAGGGCTATATTCTAGGGCACATGATTAATAAGATATCCCATGCCATATTTAACTTTAGCTTATGTTATTTCTGATGGTCCCCTTTGTTTACTTTTGTTTGGCAAACTCCTCACTCACACACGACTTATGCTACCTTCTCTGCAAAGGTGTCCCTAAGGTGCCAAAGCAAAATTCAGAAGTTTTCCCTTAACACCACTACTGTAAGTTCATGTGCTTCTATTATGGTCTTTATTACAGTATTTTAAAATTCTTTTTTTAAAAGTCTGTCTTTACTATTCTTCAGTTTTACTGAAGTGCATGCAATATTTTAGTCACGCTATATTCCATGAAACTAACACAGTTCTGATTCATAAATGAAAGATCCATGAAAGAACTCCTACCTCCAGTGGGGATTGGATGTGCATTAGTTCTAAACATCTTTCTGGAGAGATCTAACTGTTCCTGATATGAACTCCATCATCTCTAGAAAACATAATGATTCTCTCAGAATAAAATGATATCCATCATATTACTCTAGAGACTTGATTGAATTCTCCTTCGGTTCTCTTTTTCTCCCAGATCCCAAAGTCCTTCAGCATAATTCACACCCAACTACAACAATTATAGCTTTTCCACTCTCAAATTTTTGGATAGAAAGGTATTAGTTTATGTTGAAGACTGAGATAGAATCTAAACCCTCAGCAAGCCATAGCTTACAAGCAGTATGATCCATTTATTTTCTAAAACTTAAGCTATCTTTAGTTTCTAATTAAGGGTTAGAATAAAGTGAACTTGTGAGTGAACTATACTTCCAGATCCTGAAACTTATCAGGATATGAAAATATCAGTTGTGTACCCAGTAACATTTTAGATGATCTTCATTTAAAAGTTTAGATATTTCTGTTTTTTATATGAAAAATAAAGTAGGCAAAGGTACCTTTTACAAAAATATATAATTTTATTCTATGTTTTTGAAATAGTTTTAAGGAAAATATACCAAGGCATAGAAAATAAAACAGTTACCAAATGGGGATGTGAAGGGAGATAAATTAGGATTTGGGGATTAACATACACATACCAGTATATATAAAATAGGTAAACAACAAGGACCTACTGCATAGCACAAATAACTATACTCAACATCTTATAATAACCTATAATGGAAAAGAATCTGAAAAAGAATACATATATATATATCATATGTATTAACTTTGCTTTACACTTGAAATGTACCATTGCAGATTAACTATATTTTAATTTAAAAAAAAGGACATATCAATAGTCTTAAAGTTTTTCCTTCTCCATTGCCAATAAACTTAGGTATAAGCTTCACTGTGATGTTCCAAATACACCAAACTCCAGAGGCTACAGGTTTTATTTCTCTGAGTGAATAGTTAGATTTCAAAGATTCATTTGGATTTTACATTAGGGTGACCTGTTTTCATTATCTTCAAACAGGCTTAGATTCATTTCTCCATCAGACATAGAAGAAAACAAATAGCTACATCTAGTTCTCCTACCATCTAAATAACTCTGGAATTTCTTGAAGATGATAAATTGTCCTATAACTATGCTATATGTGTTAGGTATCTACACAGTTTTCACTATTTCATAAATCATCTTCCTATGTACCAATTTAGGAAAGAATAACATTCTGATGAGCACATGAGACTGTTTTTCTGGGCTTGGAAATAAGAAATTTTAGCCAGAATATGAGCATTTTATCAAAAATAATTTGTTATCAGACTAGCTGATAAAAAAGCCCTAGGTGTAAATTAAAACTCCTAATTATCAACAACCAAATCAAGCTGTAAGATAAATGATTATTGAGATATCTATATTAAGAGTTTTCAAACCTCTTATCCTACTAGCCTACTTTAAGGATATAGCTCCTCAGTCCTATTGGTCAGAAAGTAGATGCTGAAGTGATTACCTATTTAGGAATATTTTCTTACAGACAGCATTACAGTGAATTACAAGTCACAGTAACAAAAAGCATACTCAGCTTTCCCAGCTCCCTAACCGCGGCTCCCTGAGGTTCACCATTACAATATAATGAAATTTGAAGTGGGGGAAACACTTCACTCATGCAATGGAAAGAAATTAATACTCCAGTTGAGTAAGCCTAAAGGACTTCCCTGAATTCACAAATCAGTGTGGACTGTGGAGGCAAAGATAGATTGTTCAAAATGGCCATCGAGCAAAGAAAAAACTAATACTCTGAATGCTTTAACAGGCCCTGGTTGACAATTTTGCAAACTCTGTTAAAGGAGATGGTCAGAAAAGATGCAGAACATCTCAAACTACAATTGCTTTGTCTTGTCCAGATAACTGACAATTGCATTATGACATTCCTTGTAATTTGAACCAAGCTTTTTCACATTTTAGATTCCAGGTTAGTATAATTCCTTCACCGCAGAAAACACAACAGAAGTTCTTTTAGTTCAATAAGATACATCCAATTTCAACAATTTTTCAATTTTCAATATAGCTAGACCAGAATCTTTGGTAAAACCCATTTTAAAAGGACCATTATCAATTCCACATCTTTCTATGAATATCAGCATACATTAGCTAGACAGCCATCTTATTTTAGCTTTAGAATGTATATGAGATGGGTTTTTTCCCAGAGACAGCAATTAAAGGACTGTAAAATAGCTCATGGAAAGCTCCAAAGAATTGTTCCTCAGAGAGCAAATCTTGCAACACCAAACAACTCCAATTTCCCTTGGGTGGGCGTCTCTTGGGCAACAAGAGTTATTGCTAGTTAGGGAAGGGCAACTAGAAGACATACACACAAACCATCACACTTAAATAACCTGCTCACCACATAACTAATACTTACTGAGGGGCTGGTAGCTAGAATTTTCTTATTAATTTGAAGCTACCACATGACACATTTCAGACCTTCCTTGAACATGGTACTTCTCTACCCATTTTGTATTGGGTGCATGTATTTTATTACATAGCTTATGTAATTATGTGTGCTGAATGTCCTATCCAATCTTACCCAGTTATTTTATCTTAGAATCTCATGGGTTTTGCATCTTGAACCCAACAACCTGCTGGAAACAAACAGCAGAGGACAGAATCCCTCCTATCTGCTTGTTGTCTCACAGATCAAAACACACTGAAGGCTGAGATTATTAGAGGAGGTTTTGGGATAAAGAAATAAAATAAAAACTGACTTGGCAAATGGGACTCCCTGCTGGTTGTTATCATGTGTTACCATAGCAAGATGCATCTGTTCCACTATTAAATATGTGTTAGTGAATGTGATATAGACAGCCATGGCATTATCAAATATTCTTATTGCCTGTTATACTCCATACTTACATATTTTAATTTTACCATTCATTAGTAAAACTTAAGGCGGTAGCACATTGGAAATAATTTTAAAAGCTCAAAGAAAAACTATCAGTTTGGTTATATTTCACATGTTTAAATTATATCCATGCATTAGTAATAAAAATTTTGGCAAGCTAACCAAAATGTTCTCAAATTTTACATGTGATTCTATCAGCTGTGATTTAGTTCACAGTAGATGTGTTAAGACTAAAGTTAAAAAAAAAAGTCACATGTAGAATGTGAACAACTTTAATAGCTACATCCTTTTTTCCCTTCTGAATATCTTACTTCCTTTCAATTTAATCTTAGCCATTATCAAATGCCCCACAACATATAAGTTAGTCCCTTGATGGAATCCACTCTCTGAGCTCAACAACTTTGTTGCTGAAATGGGCTATCAAGGGCTAAGACATCTATGCCTTACTACATGGTTAATAGCAGAACACATCTGTTGTTACTCTGTTTGTTATATTAAAATTAACCACAATAATGTTGACAATATTAATACATTTAAAAGCCTGTCATGTTCCACTGCTGTTGCACAATTCCCGGGGACTGTATGATCAAAATAGGAAGCAACTAGAGGCAAAATTAAGAATTATGGAATGTGTAGAAGGTGAAGAACACAGGCAGACTCTGAAATGAGTGGTGCATCCCACTGGGACATTAACCTCATGCCTGCCCGGCTCATCCCAGAACACTGTGCAGCAGTTGCCTTTCATAAAATGAGTCACATGATTCATGAACGCCTTATCCCACTTCCTTAACCTATTGTTATTCTGTGAATGCTGTAAGAATATAAGGAGAAAACTGTGACCAAAAATAATGGAGGCTTGGTACCACCTTTAAACCAGTGTTATTATTAAAATGTAAACACACTCAAACCAAAGAGGCCATAAAAGGAAAATCATTATATGGAGCCCAGTGTCTTATGAAATAATGAGACCAGTTTGTCTTCACATGAAAATACTCCAGTTTCTGACATCCTTATATACTTGGTAGTAGAAGTGTTCAACCATACAATTTTCCTGAAGGACAACTCTGCAATAAATGTAATGGCTCCCTCCTAGGTATTTATCTTTCTAAATATATATATTCATATATGTGAAATATTGTTTTTATTTAAGATTAAAATTTCTTATTGGTTTGCAATCTAAAAATTCTGAAACAAACAAAATATCCATCATTAGGGAATAGTTTAGCTAAATTTAAGTATATGTGTGCAGTAGGATCCTATGAGGTAAATATGAGATTTCATGCTCTAAAGTGGAAAGATCGGAGAAGGCATGGCACCCCACTCCAGTACTCTTGGACACAACTGAACGACTTCACTTTCGCTTTTCACTTTCATGCATTGGAGGAAGAAATGGCAACCCACTACAGTATTCTTGCCTGGAGAATCCCAGGGATGGGGGAGCCTAGTGGGCTGCCGTCTATGGGATTGCACAGAGTCAGACACGACTGAAGTGACAGCAGTAGCAGCAGCAGCAAAGTGGAAAGATGTCCAAAACAAATTAAATAAGAATAATAAAGCTGTAGAATGTATGAAGTACATATCATATAAAAACATTCAAACATTTTGTCTTTTTAAAGAATGTTTAAGTGTGTCTGCATATATAACTATTAACAGATACACATAAAAGAAAAGAAATATATATATGAATAAAATTAAAGATTAGACTTTAGACAACATAGTAAAAAGGTTGGTCATATTATAGGCAGTTTATACTTTTTATTCTCATCATTGCATTTAAAATTTTCAGTAAGTACTTTATGACAGAAAAAAATAAAATTTATTAAAAATGTGGTTTTTTTTCTGGAAAGTAAATAGAGACATAGAACAACAGATAAAATTCAACTCTCTCTGAACAGCCTGTCATAAAATATAATTGGACACAGACCCAATTCTATGCATCACTAATCTATTGAACCTAGTTTATGTCTAGATAGTTAGAAGAATAAAAAAAACCTAGTAAATAAAAAAAAGAGCAGTTGAATAACAGACATAGACTTTACTGAAAAGCTAGTTAATCATGCAGCTGATGGCTGCAGTATATACCTTACATAATAATGAACAATATCTCTGTTGCAATTTCAAACACCAAAAAGCACCCCCAACCTCTTCATTTATCCAACACATTTCCCAGTTGTTTCTTGCTGATCAGTTGCTAAGTCTTGTCTGACTCTTTGCGAGCCCACGGACTGCAGCACACCAGGCTTCCCTGCCCTTCACTATCTCCCTGAGTTTGCTCAGATTCACGGCCATTGAGTTGGTGATGCTATCTAACCACCTCATCCTCTGCCACCTCTTTCTCTTTTTGCTCCCATCTTCCCCAGTATCAGGGTCTTTTCCAATGAGTTGGCTCTTTGTATCAGGTGGCCAAAGTAGCGGTGCTTCACAGCGGCCAATTACAGATAACCAACTAACTGCTGGTCATGAATTAGGCATTCAAGGGAAGCTAGAATTTACAGTGTTTATCTTTCTACATGTAAAATTTCTCTGCAATGCCTGTCTTTTAAAGATCAAATGAAATCAGTTCTGAAGCCTACATGGCAGGCAGTCTGACCTTACCTCACATATAAGTGCTAAAATTTCAACCCCATTTCTCCACTGATACCTTGTGGGATATGGAGCCCCCAAAGCCTTGTTTTCTACTGCTAATTAACAATAATGAACAGGATGACACACTTTTCCTTTGAACACTTCTGTCAAGAAGATGTCCAATCAGCAAGATACAAGCCATAGACAAATTCCCTTTCTCCCCCCACTCATTTACATGCTGAGATACACAGAGACTCTACTCTGCCTTTTGGTTTTAAAAAAAAAAAGTAGGTCAAGCTGTCTAGGTTTTATGCACTAGCTTTAGAATCTGTGCAAAGGATGAAAGCTTTTGCTCCAGCCAGTTTCCAGAACATTTCAGATTATTTTTAAATTCATCTACACATACGGGTGATATTCCTGTGACAGTATTAGCTTAGTCCCACATTTGGGCACAGCTCAAAAAATAATAAGAATACCCATAACTCCATCCATGAAAAGAATTTTAAAGCAAATATCGTGTGCTATGTCATGGAACCCTACTGTTCCTTAGTGCACTGTACTGAGAGACACAGAATCTCTAGCTTGTGCCCATGCTTAAGGAATATCATGATGCAATCTGCAGTGAAGACTCACTAAGTTAGGACTGATAATTTGGATTGTATGATCATTTGAGAAAGTAGCTGAGCTAGCCTGAAATTTTCCTTTACACAAAAGCAAAATGGGGCTTGGCAGTCAGAACAGTTACTTACTAGCTATGTGATTTGGGTCAATTGCTTAAAAATGTAGTTTGCTCATCTGTAAAACTGAGATAATAATTCATACCTCAATGGGTTGTTGTGAATATTAAATGAAATACAACATTTATGTAAAGTCTTTGGTGCTTGGTACATAGTAAATATTCAATACATGCTAAATAGAATTGCTTAGCTATTATTCTTGCTAAACCAATGGACAGAGGAAACCTGATTTCAAAGTGAGAGTTTAACCCTGCTTAAGACAACTGACTGTTAGAACGTCAAACATTTAATATATATAATTAGAATTATTAAAAACATTTTAATAACTGGAGAGTCAATTTCACCTCCATCATTTACCAAGTGTCACAGTAGGAGAAAAAAAAAAAAAAAGATGGTCAAATTGCCAGGGAGTAGAGAGGTTAATTACCTTCCACCACCCTAATCAATTAGGACTGATTACCACTGAAGGTTTGTTTGTTTGTTTCCCTTTCACTCTCTGGTTGGATAATCTTCTGTCATCAAGTCAGATTGCACAGAAATATATCACAGATGTTTTACATAAGTTCCCCAAATTATATAGACAGCAGATAAGAAGTATACTAAATTTCAGAGAACCGACTACTTGTTTGGAATAACTGAATCTGGAAGTGGGACTGGTCAATGATCTAACATGGGAGAAGTCTTCCTTCCTTGAGAAAAACACCACGTGAATAATGAGTCCATTTCATGATAGGTCCCAGCCTCCGGCTTGAGTGTGCAAGCCTCTGTAGGTTGTACAAAGGGAGCCCAAGGGAGTGCCACATGCTTTCACCATCACCCTCTGGGAGTCTACCTCATGCTGGGATCCAAGGAGAGTGCTCCTCATGTGAGTTCTTGCACCACAGTGGAAATTTACCAGCAAGTAGGGAAGGAAGGCCACAAGCCAAAAAGGAAAGCTCTGTTCACGTACACTTCTATACTTTTATCAGTAAATATTACTGTGTATTCTTAAGCACTGTGCAACTGTCAGAAAATGCCAAGATAAAAAGATACATAGCATATAGTAACTGACCGTGATGAGTTCACAATTTAATGGACTGAAAGGATCCATATGGAAATAACTATGACTATGGTAAATAATATAGCAGAATTAAGAACAAAGTGCTGTGTTAGTACCAAGATGGACCTGATTAGTTTTTCCCTAGTGGACCAAGGAAGTCTTCACAAATATATGAAACATATGATCTAGGCCTTAAAGGTGAATAAAAACTCACCAGATTAGAAAAGAAAGGAAAGCAAGCAGGAGTGAGAGGAAGTAGGAATATTTCAAAGAAAGAAATGAACGTGAACAAAGGTCTATCTTTGCCGACATTTTGTTACTGATACAATTTTTTTTAAATTGTGTTTCTCTGCCTTAAAATCTTGTACACCCCAAATCTACAAATCAAACTGATGACAAAAGCTAGCCAGCTAACTACAAAATGCTTGAGACAACTAGTCAACCAGATGACTTTCTATGTGTTTACTCAACTAGAAAAAATAGTCTATGTAGCTGATATGTGGAATGTTCAGTAACTTATATGATGTGTGGTATACTAAGGGCTTCCCTTGTGACTCATCTGGTAAGGAATCTGCCTGCAATGCGGGAGACCTGGGTTCAATCCCTGGGTTGGGAAGATCCCCTGGAGAAGGGAATGGCTACACACTCCGGCTAAAGCTGTTTGACTTTATAAAACTGCATTAAACAGACTGTGGGCAGAGCTGCGGAGTGTAACCTAATGAGGTATTCCCCCCATCCCCTTACTTGTACCACACACATAAGGCCCAGAGATTAAGCACACGGACTTAGGAATCAGACTGTCTGAGTTCACAGCCTGCTTTTGCTCACTCACTGTGTGACCTGTGCCTCCTTTCCTCATTAACTAAATGGGGAGAATGTTTCTTATTTGTAGGGATTTTATGAATATTAAATAGATAACAAATGTAAAGTTAGAACAGCTATGTGATTATTGGTTACTTTCATAAATGTCACAGTTAAAGATCTCTTCGTAGAGTTTAAAAACCTTTAATTGTGTTTCTAAAGCATGAATGTTTAGAATATCAGTCTACGCCTACATTGTGTGACTGTCATACAAATAAAATTTATCCATTAAATTCTAAGATACTTGTGGGCAAAAGCCAGGCCTCACGCAACTGTATTCCAAATGCCTTTCAAGGTGTTTTTTTCTTTTTTTTTAAAAAGGTATGTTAAATGCAAATAAAGAGGGAATAGAATATGTTCAGGTTGCACTGAGGAGTAACTGGACATAGAGCTGGAAAATAAGCCCACATTTTGCATTCACTGCAGGTCCATCTAAGGAGTTTGGCTTTTGAACTATCTGTAGTATAAGCCATTGGTTCTTCAATAGAACAGGTGAAGACATGGTTCACCAGAATCATGTCTCAAGATACCAATCTATAAGGAAGCAACATCATGAATTTGTAACATGCTAGCAGTTACTTTACTGACAAAGGTCCATATAGTCAAAGCCATGATTTTTCCAGCAGTCATGTATGGATGTGAGAATTGAACCATAAAGAAAGCTGAGCGCTGAAGAATTAATGCTTTTGAACTGTGGTGTTACTTGGGCTACAAGGAGATCAAACCAGTCAATCCTAAAGGAAATCAGTCCTGAATATTTATTGGAAGGACTTATGTTGAAGCTGAAGCTCCAATTCTTTGGCCACCTGATATGAAGAACTGACTCACTGGAAAAGACCCTGATGCTGGGAAAGACTGGAGGTGGGAGAAGAAGGGGACGGCAGAGGATGAGATGGTTGGATGGCATCACTGACTCGATGGACATGACTTTGAGCAAGCTCTGGGAGTTGATGATGGACAGGGAAGACTGGTGTGCTGGAGTCCATGGGGTCACAGAGCTAGACACGACTGAGCAACTGAAATGAACTGAACTGAGCAGTTAGTTCAGATCTGCATCTCTAACTCAGCCTTGACAAGTTAACTATAAAGCGATCTCCTGAAGGAGACTATGCCCTTGACCAGAGCAGCACTGACCTATTTTTTGCCCTTGAACATTTTTAGAATGCACACAGGCAGCTTAAATTTGCAGAACTTCTAGAACAAAAAAAAATATTTCAACAAATATTTATTGCTCATTTGCTAAATTCCAGGCTGCAGCTGGACTCTGGGAATACAAAGGTGCACAAAATAGATGGATGTCCCCACCCTCTTGACATTCACTGTTGCTCAGCATCACATTATTCATCATAAATGAAGGATCTGCCATCAGGATTTAAACACTTTAATCTAAATGCCAAATTTTGCCTGGTTCACAAAACTGCCACCAGAAACAAGAAAGCACAAGGACTAGAAAAACTGATAAAGGGTTTTGGGGCTGATTCTTTTCCAGACGATTGATTTTGCTTTGTCCAGGAGAAGTAAATTACTAAGCATCTTTGTAGACAACTTGAAAATCAGTTTCCCCTCAAACCCTAAATAAACACTAGGAAAAAAATATTTAATGAATATTATGGAGGGACTTCAAATTGGTATTGGGCTTCCATGGTGGCTCAGATGGTAAAGCATCTGCCTGCATTGCAGGAGACCTGGGTTCGATCCCTGGGTTGGGAAAATCACCTGGAGAAGGGAATGTCAACCCACTCTAGTACAATTGCCTGGGAAATTCTGTGAACAGAAAAGCCTGGTGGGCTACAGTCCATGGGGTTGCAAAGAGTTGGATACAGCTGAGTGACCAACACTTTCAAATTGGTAACCAGTCCATGCCCATCCCTGACCAGCGTTGCTGGCAGGTAAGGGGTTGAGACACAGCCTTGCAAAGCAGAGAGAGAAGGGGAGGATGGGTTCAGAGGCCCCATGTCACACTCTCCCTGCTTCTGTTCACTCAAGAGCTTTTATGCTTCTAAGTGAAACCATTACTGATAGAGGTGGCTGAATATTATCAGTCAGATTGCTTTGAACTAAAAGAGGTTGAGAGACCTACTGCCATCAAACATTTAGAATATTGAAATAACCAAGAGGTTGAAATAACCAAGTTTTTGCTTTACGCAAATTGTTCTGGTGGTAGTGTAGAGATGCATGAGAAAGGGAATCTTTGTGAGCACTGAGATGAGTTAGAAATCTGTTGCAACAACAACAACAACAAAAAGAAATCTGTTGCAACAGTTGAAAAAGAGGACATTCACTTAAGGCAATAATAAAGGGTGTCAAAGAAAAGCAGATAAATTCTAAAGCTCTGTTAAGCATTTAAAATGTGGCTAATGGAAATGAGAAACTGAATTTGAAAATGTACTTAATTCTAACTAAGTTAGATATAAATTTAAAATTGAGAGCTTATTCAATCATGGAAAATTTTTAGGTACATCTACAGTAATTCAGACAATGCAAATGTATATTTACAACTGGATATTTTATGAAATATACAATATCTGTGATGCAAATTTAGATTCTGAATTGAGAGGAACTAATTACAAAATATATATTAGATATCAAAAACTAAGTATGAAATAGTAATGTAAAATAAAATAAAATTTATTTGATCATATGTTGAAATGATAATACTTTGGACATGCTTAGTTAAATAAAATACATTCAAACTTAATTTCATCTGAGTTTTTTTTTTTCCCTCTCTTTTTGTGACTACTTACAAACTTAAAATTACATATCTGACTCACTTTATATTTCTATTGGACAGTACTGATAGACATTTCTGGAATTTACTGAGAAACAGATTACATCATAAAAGCAAGCATAGGAAAGATGTCAAAGTTTTCATCTGTAATTGTGTAGATGGGCATGTAGTTGGAAGATGAATTCAGTTTTTAATGAGGTGTCTGCCTTTGAGACATCCAGGTGGAGATGCTGAGTTAGCCTTTGGAAATGCTAGTTTGGTGATGACAGGGCAACTCCAGATGGGGGATGTCAATCTGAGAATAAGCAGTCTGCATTTGCTAGCTAAAATGCAGAGCAGAGTTCCAGGAACATCAACTTTTTTTTGTTTCCGGAACCAAAAAGCCCTTCGTAATCAATTAAATTTTGATCTTTCACCAGAATTTTTGGTCTGTCATTCTTGTATGTCCACTCTTTTGGGGGCAGGAAGGCCCTAAGAAGTAGGTTCAGGACAAAGTATTTCTCTTGATGGGAGAACCCAGCCATGAAAGCGTCCCCTCAGAAGTCTGAGAAATATGTTCTCCCAGGGCAGTGCTTTGTAAACAGAGGTTTAAAAGCCTCCTCTGTCTTGTAACCTGTGCCATGCTTAGTCATTCAGCTGTGTCTGACTCTTTGTGACCCCATGGACTGCAGCCTGCCAGGCTCTTCAGTCCATGGGGATTCTCTTAGGCAAGAATACTGGAGTGGGTTGCCATGCCCTCCACCAGGGGATCTTCCCAACCCAGGGACTGAACCCACGTCTCCTGCATTGCAGGCAAATTGTTAACTGAGCGACCACGGAAGCCAAAGAACACTGGAATGGGTAGTCTATCCCTTCTCCAGGGGGTCTTCTTGACCCAGGAATCAAACCGGGGTCTCCCACATTACAGGCGGATTCTTTTCTGGCTGAGCTACCAGGGAAGCCCCAT
The DNA here is from genome assembly GCF_963930625.1 of Muntiacus reevesi. Classification (NCBI taxonomy): domain Eukaryota; kingdom Metazoa; phylum Chordata; class Mammalia; order Artiodactyla; family Cervidae; genus Muntiacus; species Muntiacus reevesi. The sequence continues at coordinate 70,483,123 of NC_089251.1, read as the reverse complement.
CTTGTAACCTAAGGATCCCCAAATCTCACATACTATCTCCTTAAACTAAGTGCTTAAACGTAACACCTTTGCATTTCACAGCTCTGAAAATGGTTAGGTTTTCATCAAAAGGATTTTCTCAGGCCCAGTAAACATTATCTCTAGTTCTTTGCTCCTGATTTAAAATGTGGATTGTTTATGCCTACTATTAACTTGAGGGTCCCTGAGTCTATTTACCTAGGTCATTTCCTTCCTTTGTTGAAACAAACTGCCTATGTCTGAAGTGGTCCATCATCACCTTTAGACAAACTCCAATGCCGTAGTGTCAATTTCATCTCATTTCCTGTTCTTTGGCTGACATATTTGCTATAGTGTTTTCATTTTTTAACTACTATTCTCATGCATTTTATTTATGCCTTTCAGTGTTTTCTTTTCTTTTCTTTTTTGGTGCAATAAAAAGAGTGTACAAATGATTCCTTATTCGGTATGCATTCCCCAAACTAGTTCTCAACCCTCAAGCAATGTCTTCATTCCTCTTCTTCCATCAACCTATACCGTGTTTAGATTTCTGCAAAAGCCAGCATCCTTAAACTTAAAGCTAGTGGATGCTTTCATTGTTGCTCACCGTTTCTTTCTAAACCATGTAGACTCTAACTTGATCATAAGAATGAACATATCAGATATGCATGGGAGATATTAACCATGTCTGTTCCTGGGAATCTCTTAATAACCTAGCTCAGCTGCTCCTAGATTTCTGAGCCTGTATAAGATTATAAACATTTGCTGTTTTAAGCTGCTAAATTGTAGGGGAATTTTTTACATAGAAATAGGTAGCTAATACATTATGAACTGCATTATAGGTGATCAGTAATGATGTTCTGAATGAGCCAAAGGAATTTTTTTTTTTAAAAGAAATTCCTAATTAAGTTTTTAACAAATTGGGGGAGTATTTACAATGTCATGTTAGTTTCAGGTGTATAGCAGAGTGAATCTATTATACACATATATATCCACACATTTCTTTAGGTTCTTTTCTCATACAGGCCATTATAGAGTATTGAGTAGAGTTCCCTGTGCTATATGGTAGGTCCTTATTAGTTATCTATTTTATATATAGTAGAGTGTATATGTCAATCCTAATCTTCCAATTTATCCCTCCCCTCACCTTCCACAGGTTTATTTTCTACACCTGTAACTATCTGTTTTATAGGTAAGCTCATCTGTAGCCATTTTTTAAGATTCCACATATGTGATATCACAGTGTTGGTGGGAATGCAAACTGGTACAGCCACTATGAAGGACAGTTCCTCAAAAAATTAAAAATAGAGTTACCATACAGTCCAGCAATTGTACTCCTGGGCAAATATCTGGAGAAAACCATAATTCAAAAAGATATATGCAGCCCAATGCTCACTGCAGCACTGTTTACAACAGCCAAGACATGAAAGCAACCTAAATAGCCATCAATAGAGGAATGGATAAAGAAGATGTGGTACATATATACAGTGGAATAATACTCAGCCACAAAAAGAACAAAATAATGCCATTTTCAGCAACATGGATGGACCTTAGATTGTCATACTGAGTAAAGTAAGTCAGAGAAAACATTTCTTTTTCTCTTTTTTTTGACGTCACCACGCAGAAGTATATGGAATCTTACTTCCCTTACCAGACACTGAACTATGTCCTGTGAAACTACACACCCTGAAGTGGAAGCTTGGAGCCTTAACTCCTGGAATGCCAGGGAAGTCTCCCCAGAAGAAAGTTTCTTGAATGCAGGCTTTTGAAAAAAAAGTGAAGTGTGATCAGTAGCGAGAAAAAAATTTAAAAAGTTTCTTGTTTTGACATCTAGCCATAAGAAAAGAGGTTGCTAAGGCAACTCATCACTGGCTAACCTAGAACAGATTTGAAGCCATTCTGTAAAATAGCTCGGGGGTCCAACACAAATCAATAAGTCAAGAAGCATAGTGATCAGACATTGGAGGAAAATCTATGTCCAGGATTTTCTTTACCTAGGTAATGCCCTGGCCATTGTTTTAGCAGCTCTTCCAAAGAGATTTCTGAGCTCTGGACTTCTTTCTGCTAGCTCAGGGGACTACAAGCTCCCAGACCCAACCCTGAAAACACACAACATTTGAATCGAGAAGATGATGACTGAGCGGAAGCTAGACAGAGAATGAGAAGAAAGTTCTGGGTCGATTCAGAAATGACAATAGGACATTCATTTTCTGAAGAGTGGATTAATAAATTTCCCTGAAGTGGAAAGAAAAGAATTTTGGAAATATGGACACGCAAAGGGAAACTAAGATCAGAATTTTCAGCACACTAAATGTGAGTCACAGAGCGTGCCTTTACCTGTATGTAATTGGGAAGCATCAATGTGTTTCCCAAGAGGAAGAACAGAGGAATAATCAAAAAAAGCATTTTAGCAAATTAACCTGACATAAGTATATAAACTGACTGGAAAGTATTCAGAATAGAGAAGGAAGATAGCTGAGAAGGTGTGGCAGTTGCTTAAGCACCTAAGTGATAAGTATATGAAATAAGGAGGTACAGCTAGAAATGCCTTGGTTCTCTTTATTTCATTTCACAGCAACAGAATTTCAGAGAAGGAGGTAATTCTAGAAATTGAGAAACCAAATTCAGAGATTTTCTGATGCTGAAATGTTTCAACCAATAAATTAGAAAATGAGATACTGAACTAACTTCCATGGCGAAAGGATGAAGGAAGGAGTTTGTATTCATTCACGTGACACCATCCATTCCCAAGATAGAGATTGTTTCAAGATATCTGTATATCACTTAAGTCAATAAAAATGTGACCATGATTTCTCTCACTTTCTTCAAAGATAATATTCATCCTTTATATCTTAGAAGCTTGGGCAAGACTTTTACAACAAACAGTCAAATGGGCCACATGTTCTCTAATTCCTGTAAGAAACAGGATGTGCTAAGTCGCCTCAGTTGTGTCCAACTCTGTGCAACCCTATGGACTACAGCCCACCAGGCTCCTCTGTCCATGGGATTCCTCAGGTAAGAGTACTGGAATGGACTGCCATGCCCTCCTCCAGGGGATCTTCCCGACCCAGGGTTCAAACCCGTGTCTCTTATGTCTCCTGCACTGGCAGGCAGGTTCTTTACCACTAGGGCCACCTGGGAAGCCCCCCAAAACAAGGACTTCTTGACAAGATGTACAAGTTAGTTTCCCAGGAAGCAGACTTTGAGATGGAGGTTTGCCACAGGAAGTCCGCTCAGGAGTGCTTTCTGAATTAACACCTGCAGTAGTGGTTTAGTCGCCAGGTTGCGTCTGACTCTTGTGACCCCATGGCCTATAGCCGACCAGGCTCCCCTGCCCATGGGATATTCCCTAGCAAGAACACTGCAGTGGGCTGCCATTTCCTTCTCCAGGGGATCTTCCTGACTCAGAAATCGAACCCGGGTCTCCTGTACTGCAGGCAGATTCTTTACCAACTAAGCTACAGGGAAGCGAAGAGCCAGGATAGCCAAAACAAAATATAATATCTACTGTATAGGATTTACAGGTTTTAATTTAAATATTACATGAGAACGTGAAACTCTTAAAATAGGGGAATTGGTTGGTTAAAAAGAATATTTCAGATGAAACACTTTAAATTCTAGAAAAGCCTGTGAGGAAATAATTGGGTTTTATCTTGTTGCTATAGGTATGTACCCATGTATATGTACCGATTTTACAGATTAAATTCAGAAACTCTTTGTAAAACAAGGTAACTAGAGTAAAATGTAGAGTAACAGAGAATTATGAGAAAGATTGGTTATGTCAACGATATTGATGTTATTTTAGGAGGTGATATTTACTATAAATACACTATGCTTCTAGTTAACACTAAAATCACTGATCAAAAGGTATATTTCTATATCAAAATCAATTAAGAGTTTGGTTTCAAACATAAGGCTTCCGGTCCAGGAAGGTACAAAGAAGAAACACTTAAGGCAAATATATACAATTCACTAATCAAATTTGTAATGCTCTTTCATGCTCCTAAGATGAAAGAATTTCAAAGAACACTCTCCACTCATCTTCTCCTCCACCCTCCACAATTTCCTCTGATCAGAACTAATACACATATTAATATTCATGTGAGTGAGGGAACACACATTTGCAGTGCATTCTTCTAAGTTAGAAGGGTTAAGTGATCTCCAATTAACATTGCCAGACTGATAGATGAGAGATACTTCCTCTAGAGTGACAACATTGGTAAAATTTGTAGGTGTATCTCATAAATAATGAAAAAAATGAATTTAATTTTTTGCTTATTGCCTCTAAGAAATTATCATATTCATACTGATTAAATAATCAACATTAATTTAAATGTGTAAAACAGAAACACTTTACAGTTCATAGGTTTCTTGTTTCATATTCTTTACCTTAAAAATCTATCATTTACCCACATTTTTATGAATACTATTGCAGATAAAGGAAAGAAATGGAGCTCTACCAAGATGGAGAAACAACCAAGAAACACTAGTCACTCTAGGACAAAGTGTGTTTACTATAGTGAATACAAGCTACCTGGTAACCAGGGTCCCAGTGGGCTTTTCATTCATCTATCTAACTAATGTTTATTGAGATAAGTACCAAGTGGTGAGCTCACTTATTTTTGAATCCACAGAGTCTTCAACATAGGCTGGACCCTATAAGTTGCTCAGAAAATATTTCTGCACAGACTTCTAGTATGTGCTTACATGAATGACAAAAAGTCACATTTCTACATTACATTATTTTTTCTTATTAGTCATCATTATTATAAATTTTGTTCTATGCCATCAGAAAGCTTATCTTTATTTGAAGATAATGGACAGGTACAAAATGACTGGAGAACAATTCATGATAAAAGTGAATTACAAAATTGAGGTAACTATTTAGGAGAGAGTATCATTCATCCAACAAAAACTCTCACCACAGACTTAATTCAACTACCATGGTCAATTATTAGCTGGAATATTCAGAAAACAACATCAAAAAAAATGTGTAACTTTTCAATAAAACAGCTGATATGTATCAGATGCTATACTTTTTATACATTGTAAACAAGAAATTATATAAATATTCAGTTACGTAGAAACTGAACTGCATCTATAACTTCACTGAAAATTTTGATGACTGAATATTGAGTCTATATTTAACCTAAGCCACCCTATTTTCAACATAAAATTCAATAATTCTTTTATTATTTCAGAAAACATTTCTGAATACAAGAAAACGTTTGTATTCTTGGCACTATGTTAATTAATAGCCCCTTACTTGTCTTTCTCTTCCTCTCATCCCCTCCTAAAACCTTATACATTTCAGTAGCAATATCATATGGCTTTGAGGTTAACAGCAGTAGAATTTATACTAATATGGCAAAAAATCCATCTGTAATAACTAGGTCACCTGGGTCAAAAATTATTTTATTCTAATTTATTATATTTTTAACAGTACAGTTAATCAAAATTTAAATATGGTGATATTTCTAAGTAAGATCAAACAAGATCATTTGAAAAGAATAGGATAATAATGTCAGATATTCACATCCTCATTGAAATTATATGTCAATCAGATTTTAAAAGTTATCTATCTGAAGTGACATTACGCAATTCAGCAAGACTGGAGCACCTTTTAATATGTGCAATTAACTTTCCTGCTTCTTGGTTAATTCCATTAACTAAGGGTATAAATAATGATTTTTAAATAAAATAAGTCCATAGTTTATACATGGCTGACCTTGAAGGTTTATAGACACTTTCTTAGAAGTTAATGGATAATCAACATTTCTAACTTTTATAGACTAAACGTATCTGTGATATCATCAGGTTAATTTTTAAGTCAGTCATATTTATAAACTAAAATCAAACAATGGTAATAATCTTTCTGCAATTATTGTTTTCCTTTTATACTTCAATTCTGAAAGAAGCAGAAGAAATGACTTGGTAAAAATCAGGATAAATTCAAAGGCATGTAAACCATTTGATAAAATATTCATTGAATATTCTCAAATCTAAGTACCATCATTAAGAATATTTCTGCTAAAAAAAAAAAAAGAATACTTCTGCTTCTATCAGCCATGGGCATCAACTTTGATTCCTTCCCACTTAATTTTCCCTCCTGTTCCTGTCTTCCCTCCCTCTGTTTTACTCTATCTTTTTCCTTCTTAAAGAAAAAATATATCTAACTCCTCTTTCTCTTCCTCTCCCACATACCCAACATAATGGGAAAGAGTTAAACATAAACTTCAGAAGTGAAAAGAAAACCACTGGCTTAATTTTATTTGTATTTTGGATACATGGGAAAAAAAGTAACTTATTTCCAGGTAAGCATCTTGCTGAGTCACTAATGGCTGATCATTGTTTGTAGGGAACAAGAAAAAAGGAGCGGGGAATAGAAAGTTTTAGCTGGCCAGATCTGGACTAAGACTGGGTCCTAGCAGTTGATAAAGGAGTGAGTAGGGCTGATTACCAATGGTGTTTGCTAATCCCAGGGAACTAACATCCATTTGCAATTTCCTAGTCAAAGACAGGCTAGGATTAAGAAAGGGTTTGAAGATAGCAAATCCAAGAAGAAGGGTGTTAGAAACAAAGACCTGAATCCAGAGAGAATAGTCAGGCAAGACCAAGAGAAGAGATTCAGAATGAAGGAGGGCCTCACAGGACATCTATCAGAAATCTATGGCCAATAAAGAAGTTTAGGAAGGTTCTGAGCTGGCATGGACACCTAAAAGTCAACCTTTTACATATAAAGGGACTCTAAGGCCACAGTTGATCAAAATCGGAAAATTGTAGACTAAAACCCTCTGACCATAAAACAAATTACTTGAGTAATTCAATAACAAGACCCCTTATGATGTGAGAGTGATCAGTGTAGAACCTTTTCTCAGGGTAAATGTGTAATTGGTTATGGATCAATATGTAATTTATTTCAAGAGGAAAACCTCTTGTTTTCTTTTTTATTTATTTATTTTCAAAGTAGCAAGGCTCTTAAATCAGAATGGAGCAATTGCATTTGGAAAGCTGAGATTACTCTAAATAGCAAGATTCCTTACTAAATTAGTTATCTCAGCTGATCACTTATTTATGATGCCATAAAAATCCAGATGCCTTCGATACTGATTGTTAGATATTTGCTGAAAGGCAGCTAAAATTACTTTCCAAGGATTCTCACTTTGACAACTGCATTTTTAATTGAAAATCTACAATGATTCAATAATTGTTCTGTTGAAGGGGGTTTTTCTTTTACTTTACTTTTTTTCCCCAATATTAGCAATGAATTCAGATTTTGTGGTCAGTTGTAAACCCTATTCAGCTTATTGGAAATTCTAGAAGTATAGTAGAAAACTAAGATTAATAAATATATAGAACTTTGAAAATTAAGACCCTTCAAATCTGTAATAATGTACTTTGGCGTTTCGTGGTTTTCCTAATCATTTTAGGATGAGAGCCTGAAGGCAAGACTGAAAGAAAATGTTGACCTAATCAAAGATCTTCTGAGACACTGGTGCAGGTAACAGAAGAACTTGCAGGATAAATAAAAGCAAAACAAAATAAACTCATGTGATCACATAAGGCAGAAGAGATAAATTATACCTCAAGAACAGAAAGGGGGATGAAGAGGTTTATACGCTTCTGCATCTTCCAGAAGATAGTTTATTTAGAACTATGATGATAAGAACCCTCTAGGGGTTTTGAATATATGATAATTTACTATGGGTGTTATTTTGATACATCAATAAAATATGACTATCTTTTATTGATAAAAGACCACATGATTATTTGAAAATATTATGAGGACGTGAGAAGATAAAGAATTGAAACCAAACAAATTAGTAATTCTGAATGCAGAGATACAAGGAAGAGTCCCCAAACTATAATCAGTTATGACAACTTTAAAACTTGAATAGAAAAGCTTTTTATTTATGAACTATTATTTGACAGTCACTAAGAGCTAATTAAATTCTTGTGTGAGGTTTAGGACTTAGAGAAAATGCCTGGTCCCAGGATATAAATGGCAAGAGTCCATTGTATTTTTTTGATGTGTACATATCAAAATGAGTATAAGATGGCATAGAAGTAATCTTTCTGCCTTTTTCTATCTCCAAATAACTTTGCCGATTCATTTCCCCCTGTCCATTGCATGTAACTTTAGACAATTCTTTTCTCAAGTGAGAAAAGAAATAAGGATACTGGATCCAAATCTGTTGATGTTACCAGAATTACAACCTCATGCTTTCAGATGGAATCATATCTACTGGACTATAATATTTTTATGAATATAGCAAAACTGCCTAAAGTCACTAAAAACATGCCAAGAGTAATTCTTTGTGTACAGAAAATTAAGAGGAATTCACACTTGAAAAAAAATAGTCAAAAAAGTTTTTAAAAACAGTAATAACTATAAGGTCTTATTACCCCTAGAGTATATTTATGCTTTCTGTAATAAAGTACTAGTTGCTGTGGTGGGACAGGGGGAGGGAAATGTCCAAAAAGCAGAGTTATATGTTATTTACAAAAAGCTAGCAGTAAAAGCTAAAAGCAGAATCTTTATTTTAGAAGTACTTACTATATGCAGCTCTAGGTAGTCACCCAGGCCAGAAGAACTGTCCACTCGCACCAATACAGCTTCTTTCTGAACAGTACTAAACCCTATGGCCAGTCTGTCTGCTCGTGTACTTGGCCGGTCATTAGGAGGCCACTTATACGTGATTTGTCCACCACCTTTGCTAAAGATATACGTTGTCCCAGCTGGAAAACAAAAACCAAAACCAATTAGTCCAAATATATCAGGGCACACTTTCCTATGTATTATTATGCTGACATATTAGTAAAGTATTAAATTTACAGCATGGCAATCATAAATAAATAAAATAATAAGAACAGAAACCAAAAACCTATGGCAAAGTGAATAAGCAAATAACAGATTTTAATCATACATGCTCAAGAAAAAGAAGTTTTTTTTTATATCAAGGCAGCTTCATTTTTAATATACTCATTAAATCTACCAGCAGGTGTTTCAGAACAAATGAGAGATTACTGCTTTTCCACAGAGTTCGACAAGCATGCAATGTAATGGGATTTTCTTTTTTTCTGCCAGTTAAAAAAATAATAATATAGTAGAAAACATTGACTTTGGATGCTTCAAAAAGGAGCAGAAACATGTATCAACTTGTGTCTGAACCAAGAGCTGCATGTAGGTGTGACAGGGTCATTCAGCACAATTGCAAGCATGCTACAAATCAACTTTTATGGAGAGAGGGCCAGTTCACATATGACAGATGATAACTAATGGATGAACAGCAATAAGACCAATAGTCATGTCAAGAAAATACAGATAATAGATCCCATCCATAGAAGTCGGGTCATATATAACACAAAATATCTGCTAGCTGTCAAACTATCCAGCTCCATAAAAAGATCCATTTTTTCCCAAAGCAAATGATGGTCTTACAACAATGAGAATAATGGCATAGTCTCGTTTGCTAAGTGTTCAAATTTTACTTTATGATGGCGATATCAGTAAGTATCCATTTTGCTTTAAAAAGAGCTTTGTTCAAACAAGTCTCCTAAACACCCAATGTGTTGAAGTCCTATTTCATTGTAGCACTGACATCCACCTCATTTAATGCAATAAAATTAATTCTTTGAGTCAGAAATTTTGGAAGAGACATGCAAAGATATACATAAAGGAGAATGAATCTTACTCCATACTAAATGGGACCAGAGAAATAATTCTTTTATTATCACAAGAATAGACTATAAGGTACAATTTATAGAAGGGAGTGTAGCCTTCCAATAACAAAGGATGTTAGTGTATATTTATTGTGTACCTACTATGTGCCAATATGGTAAGGGAAGCAACAAGATTAAATGTCAAAATTTGGCCTCAAAGTATCTTGAGTGTATGGAAACATAGCTTCTACCAAGAATAAGGGTTGTATGTAAAAGTTGAGCATACAGCTGTATATTTTCAAGGTATCTACATACTGCTCAGTTGCTCAGTGGTGGATGACTCTACAATCCCAATGACTGTAGCCTGCCAGGCTCCACTGTCCATGGAATTTTCCAGGCAAGAATACTAGTCAGTTGCCGTTTCCTTCTCCAAAACGGGACACACAGAACATACCCTCGACTGTGGGTTTAAGCTGTGGGCTCTGGGAAAACAACTATAACAGACAACTTATGAGTGAGTGTAAGTCGCTCAGTCATATCTGACTCTTTGCAACCCGCCAGGCTCCCCTGACCATGAGATTCAGTATTCAGGCAAGAATACTCGAGTGGGTAACCATGCCCTTCTCCAGAGGATATTCCCAACCCAGGGTTTGCAGGTAGACTCTTTACCATCTGAGCCACCAGGGAAGCCCCAAAGGGCTGGCAGGATATTAAGTCTTATTTTCTGTGTGTGTGTGTATGTGTGCTCAGTCATTTATGACCCCATGGTCATAATGTAGCCCGCCAGGCTCCTCTGTCCAAGGAATTCTCCAGGCAAGAATACTAGAGTGGGTTGCCATTTCCTCCTCCCAGGGATCTTCCCAACCAGGGATTGAACCCTGGTCGCCTGCACTGGCAGGCAAATCTTTACCACTGCACCACCTGGGAAGCCCACATTAAATTTCTATGAACCAAAAATAAATAAATAAATTTCTATGAACCAAATTTACCAATTTAGTGAAGTTGCCTTAGTTTCACATTTATACACATTTAATTAAATAGGGGATGATACAATTTTTTTTTCTCTTTTTATATTTTGGGGTCAATTACTCTTGGCATTCTGTCTGAAACTTTTCCATAGGTCCTTGAGAAACTCCAACGAACCTTACAATATGTCTTATGTGCCTGATTGATTAAATAGGCCTTAGTGTGTGGACCTGACCCAAGAAACATATCAGGATAATATTGTATAAAAGAAATAAAACAAAATCTTGTTAAACTGTAGTGGTAGAGGGGCTATTCATTTTCTTGAGTACTAATGTATAAAAGCAGTTTCTCTGTCTCTCTCATGTGAGAATATGTAAGTTACATCTGAAATGTACTAATCAGTGTGCAAATAAAGAAGATTCAGGAAGGATATACATATTTGTGTATCAGAAATTCCAGAACCTTCTAGGCCCATTTATGCTCTACATCATCGGAGGATTGTTCACCACAATATTAACAAGCAAGCACAATTTGATAAATAGTCTTCTGCTTGGTAACTATTGCAAATAATTAAGTATTAAATGTTTCTGAAAATCCTACATTGATAAAAACAGGACAAGAACATATAAAAGTAAAGGTTTCTTTAAAAAGAGAATGTGTTGGTGACCTCTGTGGTGGTACTTGGTTGACTTTATTTTTCTCTTTTCAATTAACTTTGTCCTCTAATGACTATATATTGCATACAAATTAAAAATATTCAAGTAGAGATGTTACTTAACAATATAAAACAAATCTAAGGACTCATATGTTTTCCAGAATCATCAGAGTAAGGGAGTCTGGCACAGCAACAATATCATACATTATATGATCATTTTTAACATTAAAAGCCACTTTCACAACAATCTTTTTCATTTTCTCTTTACTTCTGTATAGAAAGTAGGGCAAGCATTACTCCCATAATACATCTGAGAAAATTCAGTCATAAGGATTAACTTGTTAACTTAAAGTTGCAAACTTGGAAGAGCTAGTAGAAATCTAGTATCCAGATTCTAATCCTGTCTTTTTTTTTTTTTTTAACAGAAATGTTTCTGTTACCATAACAAGACTGCCAAGAAAAAGTTAATTGGATATGTCAGACTGAATTTATCAAGGCCGACCGCTATCATATTCGAATGTCTCATATCCATAAAGTGACATTTGCACCTCATGATCATATACTGTCCTTTCACCTCACAATGCTTTTAAAGAAAGAAAAAAAAATAGCATGTAAATGTGAAATGACAGAACATTTAATGTATGTAGACTAACATTTAGTTTAGGGTATACTTCCCAAACTTGTGGAATTATGAAAGTTTCCAGTTGCTCAGTTGCAGAACTTGAGGATAATAATTTAAAGGTTTATATTTTTAGTGGGCTTCCCTGGTGGGTCAGAGGTTAAAGTGTCTGCCTGCAATGAGGGAGACCTGGGTTCGACCCCTGGGTCTGGAAGATCCCCTGGAGAAGGAAATGGCAATCCACTCCAGTATTCTTGCCTGGAGAATCCCATGGACGGAGGAGCCTGGTGGGCTATAATCCACAGGGTCGCAAACAGTCGGATACGACTGAGTGACTTCACTTTCACTTTATATTTTCAGTAAGATAAATGTCATAATACAAATATCATTACTCAAGATTTGATTCATCTCATACTTGAAGCTTTTCCAATCAGTGTTAAGCCTTGGCAACTAGCATGCCAGTAGCTACTCTGTCTTCCTTATAGTGACTTTCTAATTTTTCAAGTTTTGCCAAAACCAAGGAGAAACAAGTGTACTACCATGTTCCAAACAATGCAGTTATTTCTAGTGCCCTTTTTCTTCAGATGTATCTGAAAATCAACCTCTCTCCTTTTTTTCTTCTATATGCAGAATAGTGCATTGTAATGTACTCATCAGCACAATTCTATGATAAGCGAGAGGCTCAGATGCCCAGCTCCCAACACAACCCTCTACACTTCTCTCTATAAGCATCTTGGTTTTTAAACAACAAAAAAAAAACACTTTGCATCAAACTCTATGTTCTCAAAAATCTACATTCTTAAAGTCCTCCTTCCATCAAGATAGAAAATAACAATATACTCTATTTTGGTGACTTTAAAAATATGAGAATACTCCCACAATAAAATATAGATGACTAACGTGTCAAAATCTACTTCATTTAACATGCATCTTTCTGAACCAAGGATATGATGTATACTGTAGCAGAAGAGATCAGAAATTAAGAATGCAAGTTTTGGACTCAGACAGACCTGGGTGCAAATTCCAACTGTATCATTTACCAGTTACCTGCCATTGGCTATGTTTTAATTCTCTTTAATTCTTGGGTTTCCTATCCTTGGGAATATCAACACTGCCTCGTAGAGATTCTGTCAGCAATAAATGAAAAATTGCACAGTAAAACCTTGGTCCAATTCCTGACACATGCTAAGTACTCAATACACTTTAAAGAGAAGGGATGACGTACACACGCATGTGTTGTGCTGTTCTATGGGTGTGTGCTCAATAGCATCTGACTCTTTACGACCCTTTGAACTGTAACCCGCCAGGCTCCTCTGTCCATGGAATTTTCAGGCAAGAAAACTGGAGTGAGTTGCCATTTCCTCTTTCTGGGGAACTTCCTAACCCAGGGATCGACCTCGCTCCTCTTGTGTCTCGGCATTGCAGGCAGATTCTCTACCCACTAAGCTATCAGGGAAGCCCATGTGTGTATTGAAGTGAAGGGAAGTCGCTCCGTCGTGTCTGACTCTGCAACCCCATGGACTTCTTTGCGCCAGTTCATGGAATTCTCCAGGTTAGAATACTGGGATGGGTAGCTGTACCCTTCTCCAGGGGATCTTCCCATCGTAGGGACTGAACCCAGGTCTCCACATTGCAGGCAGATTCTATACCATCTGAGCCACCAGGGAAGCCCCATATGTATGTTGACAACTTAAAATAACCAACACTGCAACACTGTTGTTTTAAGAGTCTTTAGAAATGTTTGATTCATTTCAAAATTGTGTCAAACCAAATGCCTTTTAAGAAATGGCTTTCCTGCATCCTGGGTTTTATTACTCTTTTCAGTATTTTATCCCTTAGATTAGTACTTTTGTCACATAAACCCATTCCATCATTATTTACATTCACTAATAGTTGACAAAGAGAAGGATATTAAATTGCATCACTTTCATGAGAAAAAGAGTATTAATTAATTGCCATAAAATAACTAGCATGGTAATATTTATAGCATGACACAAAAATTCACTTTGTTAAATAAACAGGGAAGCTATGCAAGATGAACGGCCATTTAGCTACATTTTTAAAAATTTTATTTTATAGGAACATGTTTTACCTTATTACATAAGTAAATTCAATGCACAGCAGCAGTACATCTTAATCACAGTTCCAGGAGTTTTATAAACACAGGGAAGAACTTGGAGGAATGTGGCACCTCTCTTATTTATGCATGCTTGTACATGGCAAGCAGTAGCACATCAGTGCCATGACTAATAATGGGTTTATGGAAAATTAATCCTGACATTCACCACATCACTAAATGTATAGGTGACTCAAAGTGGTTTTCAGCAATCTTCACATTTAAGCTATAGAGCAAGTCTATATTACTCACTCCAAATTCATTAACAAAGCTGGTTTTACCAGATACAAATTTAGCAGTGTCAACATACTTCACACTGCAACAAGCGTTTGTAAAAATTATACATGGGCTCTTACTTCTAATGTTTGAACTGCCTGTGATGTTATAATAATTGTATTTTTAGATTTTTACTTAATATCTATTTACATAAAGGGGTCTCTCCCCTCCTTTTTCTTTCCAACCATCTCTGCTGCTGCTGCTAAGTTACTTCAGTCGTGTCTGACTCTCTGCGACCCCCTAGATGGCAGCTCATCAGGCTCCGCGGTCCCTGGGATTCTCCAGGCAAGAACACTGGAGTGGGTTGCCATTTCCTTCTCTAATGAATGAAAGTGAAAAGTGAAAGTAAAGTCGCTCAGTCATGTCCAACTCTTCGAGCTCCCATGGACTGCAGCCTACCAGGCTCCTCCTTCCATGGGATTTTCCAGGCAAGAATACTGGAGTGGGTTGCCATTGCCTCCTCCTCCAACCATCTCTACGTTAGCCTTATTCCTGCAAATGCTAATACACTCCCTCCAACAGGTTGAACCTTTCTGAAGAAGAAAACCAATCAGCATGTACAGTTCTGCTTGATTATTGGTTGCCTTGGATCCTTGGAACATGAACAATAATAGAATTACCTTCAGAATAGATTAGCTTCTAACTCATAACATAAGTATATGAATAAAATGTCCTTTTCTGAAAGTCTATAATTCTTTCAATGTCATCATGTAACCAACATGAAATATTCAGGCCATTATGCGTCTATTAAATGTAACAGGGACATAACACTCTTTTTCAGTGAAACTCTGCCAGGCAGTCAGATGGAAATTTAGAGTAAAACAGTTATAAATAAGGGGAGCTTTTATTTCTCCCACAACCTTGTCAAGACTGTTGCTTAATCTCAATTTCTTGAACAATTTCTACCTATATGGAGTCATTATTCTGAATAAAGTTCACAGAAAACAAAAACAACAAGACCACCACCTTGTATTAAAAAGCAGGTCTAAAACTAGTAAAACAAATAGATGAATAAATCTGAACAATCTTACTTGTATTCTAAAGCAACAAATTCTGTCTACATTAATGTAAATTCTTTGCAAGATCACAGAGAATTAAGTTGTGAGCACTGTAAATTCCTAATTCCTAAAATTTCATATAAGAGCCTTAAAAATCAGGAAAGGTGGGCACTATATTAGGAGAGATGACTGGAATCAGAGTAACAGGAGTTCCTACCTAAAATATGTAATCAACTCTAAATCTAAAAAGTAATAACACCAATTACCAATATTGAGAATAAGAGACAGCCCTCAATGCCACAGATGTAAGGGTGAAAAAATGTTAGGAAAGAAAGGAAAATAAAGACTATATATATATCACAATATGAGACTCCTGATGGATGGTGCAGACTTGGTAGAAATAATAATTGCAATTACAACTAGCTAAAGAGACTAGAAAATAAGACAAGGTTTTCACCCATACATCTTTGAGAAAGAGAGCGGGTAGGTCTTCTATGAAAATCAGGGCAAGAAACAAGACATGTCACTGAAATGGCTTAGATACTGGCCTCGTAGCCTGAATCAGAGCAATGAAAAGAAAGTCAACAAGAGTTTAGATAATTCCCAAAGAACCAAAGCCTTAAGAAAGGAACTCATGATGACATTCCAGATAGAAGGAACATTGGGAGGTTTTTCATATTTGGCAAGTTGCAAGGTCCATCAGAACCCTAGATTTGGGAATTAAGGAAATTTATTGAATTTAAAAAAAGTTTGTTGAACATCTATTAAATTGAATGTAAGCTGACTAAACTGTGAGTACCCTGTTTCAAAAATTTTGTTCGAGTGTCACTGTATTGACTCACTACACACACACACACACACACACACACACACACACACACGGTTTCATTATAAAGTCATCATGAACTTGGTTCAAACTTTTTCACAAAGATTCTTGAGCCCCATGAAATCAGGAGTTAGACTCTCAGGGTCCATGAGGACTCACTAGGCACTAAAAACGAATGTCTCCCAAAGTTTCAACGTGATCAAACAAGCCTGAACCACTCAAACTCCACAGCACATCTATGAGTCATGAAAGAAAAGAATCAATGCCACTAAGTCAGACCATGAGTTTTAGCTTGGGTCCAGTCAAGGTACCATTTTAAAAAGAAAAATGGCATGAGCTTGTTATTTGCTCAGTTGTGTCCAACTCATTGCGACCCCATGGACTGTAGCTTGCCAGGTTCTGCTGTCCATGGAATTTCCCAGGCAAGAATACTGGAGTGGGTTGCCACTTCCTGCTCCACAGAATCATCCTGACCCAGGGATCGAACCTGGGTCTTCTGCATTGCAAGCAGATTCCTTATTGTCTGAGCCACCAGGGAATTTTATCCTATAAGAAATTTTAAACAAGTAAAAACTCAAGAAAATGGAATAGCAAAAAACTATCATGATTTCTATAAGCTCAGGAATCACTTCTCTTAAAGATAATTTCAATAGCAAGTGTGCACTTCACTGACAAAGTAGGGAAGTTTCCACTTTGCCTATCTGGCCCAAAACTTTTCTCTAATAAAAGCCTTTTTAAATAAATATACTGTATTTTTCTGTAATAAAAACTCTATATTCCTGTGATCTTGGCAACGATAATATATATATAAGTGTATCATATATAGTTTTCATTTTGGTATTTGACATTTCCATATTTTGACATTTATGGAAAGAATATGCTACATAGAAAAAAATATCCACTCTTTGGAAAAACAAGTGCACTCTTCTTAATGAATGAAATAATTCTCAAGTGGACTCAGGGCCGATCTACCCTGTTCATATCCTAGATATTTTTTCAGGGATAGCACAAATAGTTGTACAGACTGGGCACTGCATGATCAAAAAGGCAGTGTTCACACAAATGCAACATGAATGGTGTGCAAAGTTGAGACTATGCAAATAGCCACTGATGTCAAATGTAGTCATTTGAATAAGTCATTATCTTTCTCTATCTTATAAGGAAATTAATCAAAATAAGACACATTCCCAAGCTGACCTATCTCTTGGTTGTCTAATATGTGAAATGAGCAAGGAATATAAAGCTGAAAACACACAGCCCTTTTCCCAAACAGGTAGGATCTGTGAATTAGAGATAAATATCAGGACAAGAATTTATGAGAGATATCAGGAAAATGGTATTCAGCCACGTCACTATCTATGCTGGATTTTTTAACAATCTTAGAAAAGAAGACAATGTTAAAGGCACTGATTAATGGTAATGATAAAAACAGCAGAAAAATTATTAACAAAAACAATTATATCTATATTTTCTTTTCAAAGTCATATAATTATTTCAAATATTCACTTGAAATAATGTTCAGTGAATATTATCTTACTAAATTTATACAACAAGTAATACATCACTTCGTGGTTTTTTGCAATATACTTTCCTTAAAAACTCCTCATTATTTCCCTCTGTAAACGTGCTATGTAGGAAACACTCCCTCTGGGAAGAATCGAGTTGAATAGTTTTAACTGCCCAGGGAAATGAGTTTGTTCTGAGATCAAATTCAAAGTCTTGGAACCTTTTAAAGGGCTCCTGGAATCTAAGTTATCTGGCTGAGAAGAAAAACAAGTAAATGGTAGACCTTCTGCCAATCAAATTAGAAAAAAAATCATAAAGATAGCAAAGTGATCTAGAGTTAAAAATAAAACTAAGCAAAGCAATCTCACAACCAATAACCCTAAGAACATCAAAGGTTTATGTCTTTCCTTCTGAAACTAGACTCCCTCAAGCAGTAAGTGAACTTTATTAAAAAGTCTCTGACAAGTAATTCAGTAATCAATTTGCATTAGGGCTACAGGCAGCAAGGAAGGAGGGAGAAAAAAATCATACCTTCTGCTCCCTTAAGAAAACTCTCATTTTAAAAAAACATATAATAAGCTATGAATGCTCCTAATAAATTCTTTAAATCATTAGCCAGTATGTAAAGGTTGCAAATGCCTAGTGATGGCCTTCAATTTACTTTTTCATAAATTAATTGTCAAAATGGTTTTCAGACTTAAGAATTTACTAGAATCACGGTGTGAAAAACATCATAGGGTAAAAACAACTGACATGAACACAGACTTAAGGCTGAAGTGCTCTCAGAGAAGACAAAGGGCAACTTTCCTTTTACAAATGACAAAATAGAGGCCCAGAGGAATCAAGTGGCTTCTTATTTCATACAGATGCTTGGGGACTGTACCCGACTCTATTCCTAGCACACAATTAAGAGCTAAGACTAAATGACTGCTTCTTGTTTAGATAAAGAAGCTAAAATTCACAAGTCAAGGTCTCACTTCAGTCATCTCTAGAGGTTTTTCTAATGATATTCCCTTGGTCTGGTTTTGGTAGACTCAAAGTTTCTGAAATGGCACTTAGCAGAAATGATTCGTTCATATTCTGACATTTTCAGTGTCTAGCCTGAATCTTTAAAAGGCGTGAAGCCTTTGCAAATCTTTATTGCCAGCATCCTACCTCAGAAGTCATCTCAGCTTTGGCTTGTTCAAATGCTTCCAAAATGCTGAACAGAGATGCAGAAGCCAAATCTTTATCATTAATACCATAATTACTTTTATTCCACACCAGAGAGGCCTGACAGCTTTTGTCAGTGACACCATTTCTTGCCCTTAAAAGCAGAATTCAATCCTGAACACAAAACTGCATGTGGTTATACTGAACTACTTTGAGGCCCCCATATGAATAATAAATTCATAATACCCCAATCTCCTCCTGCCTCCAATCTTTCCCAGTATCAGGGTCTTTTCCAATGAGTTGGCTCTTTGCATCAGGTGACCAAAGTATTGGAGCTTCAGCTTCAGCATCAGTCCTATCAGTGAATATTCAGGGCTGATTTCCTTTAGGACTGACTGGTTTGATTTCCTTGCAGTCCAATAAGATCAATTAAATTATTTATTTGTAATTTTAAGCTAAAACTGGATAGAGTACTATTCACTGATTCAGAAGTCACTCCAAACTAAGTTCTATCACTTAGGCGTGCACAGGTGGTAGAATATACATTCTTCTCCCAAAGCGACTTTTACTTTTGCTGATTTATGCTTCTCTGCTGTACCTGGTCTTCTTTTCAGTCCTGCTTCCCATTCTCATTCCAGCCAAGGTGAATTCCCTCTCTTTACCATCTACAGAACTTGTCTTGAACTTGCAAACCGTTATATAAGTCAGAGTTGCCTTTTTTTGAAATTTCCATCTTAAAAACTATGTATCCTAATGAAAGGGGTCTTGCTTTAATTCTTGTTATCCTCATCAGACTTATGTCTTTTATTCATTTATTAATCACTAATAAGAATCTGAAATAAAGCTTGAACCAAGTAAGGACTGGTGATAGGATTATAAGCATCTTAAGTTTCCTGATCCTCAGATAAGTATAACAAATTCCATGCTTATATCCACTTCTAAGTAATGTGAGTAATTTTTCCTGTCAAATACAGAAACTCAGATGAAGAGATAACTTTCCTAGATTACCCTGATAATGAACACCATTCTCCATTTCATTCTGTCTGTGGAAGAAATAAATCATGAATAGTCATGAGACTCTTTAACCAGGTAATGATGACCCTTTTAAGTTAGAACCAAGTCCCACAATTTTCTTGAATAACCCAGTCCAAAGTTCTCCATATTTTATAATGAAGAGATGGAAATAATCTTCTAGTCCTTAAAAATTTATTAATCATCAGAGAAACCAAGGAGACAGCACCATAACCACAGTGATCAAAATTAACATCACCAGCAAGGAGTCATATAATTTGGGCCCCCCAAATATGAAGTGCTGAGAAGGGCACAGCGTCATTTCTATCCTGCTTTTTGTCAAAAATGCATAGCCTCAACCTATTCATAAGAAAGCATCCAAGAAACTCAAACTGAGGGACATTCTCCAAAATAACTGGCAGCATTCTTTTCAAAAGTCAAGGTTAGGAAAAAAAAAGGATGAGGAATAGTCCCATATTGGAGGGAACTAAGGAGACATGACAGTTAGATGCAGTGTGATATTTTCATGTGTAGCAATTAGTATTAATATATACTGTAGTTGTAATGAATATGATGAATCAAAGATGGGGAATAGTGGGCAACATGGGAGAAAAGTTTGTATCTCCTTTAACATAATAAGAAAAAAACACCTAGGTGAGATTATTTTAGAAGTTGCCTGGAAAATTGAAAGCCAGATGACTTAGTGAGGTGGTCATGAAAGACTATTAACTCAAAACAAGGAGTTGGGATTTTTGACAAAAACAAAACACAGTGATGAAACAGCAGCAGAAGGACGCTGGTAGACAAAGAGAACACAAAAGCAATACAACAGTATAATCCAAAAATAAAAACATCCATATATTCAATAAAAATTTAAGTATTTGCTATGTATAAAGCATCATGCTAGATACTGGAAATGACAGAAAGGTATATGTTAAAGCTGTAGGATCCAGTTTTTCAAAAACTCCCCTTTCAGGCAGTTGTAATTTCCTGAGTTTTTCTTTTGTATTTCCATTCTTTCAGCTATTGTTTAGATTGCATCACCATCAATCTAAAATGTAATAAATACTCATCCTTACTGATTCAGTATTTTCCTGCCTTTCCCTAATTTAAATTTACTATACAAACTAACATTAGATTTATTTTGTTTTGAAAGGTGTCTGAAATCATTCCTCTATTCAAAGACCTTCAAGGATTAAACCACTGTCTATCAATTTAAATGAAAAACCCTTATAACTGTGAACATCCTCCACACAAAGCAATCCTCTACATCAGTCAAACTGGGGAATTCACTCAGTCTCCTGAAATACCCCCAAATTCTTTCAGAAAAGATAAAATTTAATATAGTTCTGAAAAAATAAAAGCAAATGTATTTTTGTGGGTAAGGTTTTCATGAGAAAAGTCACAAAGGCACAAAACAGGTTCCAGAGAGATGGAGTAGATCCACTTACATTAATGACATCACCTTTTTTCAGAAGATATATTTTTAGGCACTATTATTTCCTATCTCTTTGTCTCCTGAATTAAATCTCTAGATAAATACAGAGTACAAATCAGATAGTGGAATTTAGGACTGTTCAAGGTCAGTGCTAAAAGAGATTAGATCAGTTCTAGCAGTTCAGAATATTCATAATTCTATGAAATGCAAATTTCCTTTAACAAAGAGCCACATAGCTTCACAAATTTAGAAAAATGGGATATTACTGCCATTGAGATAAATTGTATTTAATAAGAAGTGTCTTGGTGATATCTACTACTTATCCTGAATCTTCTCATTTCATCTTTATAAAAAATGAAACCACTTCTCATTTTCTTAAGTGTTAGTCTGTCTACGCTTAGTAGAAAAAGCAACAATTCCAGCAACCTAAATTAAAATATAATTTTTTTGTTTGTTTGTTTATTCATTCTTCATCTCAGACTCTTTGAAACAGCTTAGTGAAGAGGTCAATAATAATAAATATCAGCCAGTTCTAGAGGTTATCAATCCACCTATTTTCACAGTAAAAATTACAAGAAGCAAAAATTTGGGAAATTAGACCACTTATATTGACAAGCAATTTTTGGTATTTGAAAGATTTAAAATCCAAAGATGGATTTTTTTTTTTAACCTATGAAGATATTCGTCCAATGGAACTTAACACGGGAAATGAATTTTGAAAGTGATGGAAAAGCAAAAAAAAAAAAAAAAAGAAAAGGTTCTCTACAGAGATCTATTTCACCATTCATGTGAAGATATATAACTATGCCTGAGAGTCATTTTTGAAGTTGAAATGACTGAAACATTAGAGAGTGGATTAAAGTGCCAAATCAGCCCCAGGGCAGGGAAGTGTCAAATTTTTCTTCTTTTATGTTAGTCTTCCTAGACTAAAATTACAAGGTGGTTCCAATCTGAACCTCAGATCCTTGAATACTCAGGTCCCCAAACTCAAAAGACCTTCAGGTTTGAAATATAAGTCTTTGAGCTCTAGAGTCTTCGAATAGCATGTCTGAAAAAGATTGAAAAAGAGCTATAAGACAAAGAGGGTAGGGCACTATTAAGGGATAAAACAGGCTTCAAGCTTAACAACCATACATAGGTCTGTCCTTAAAATTTTAACTTGTTTTCAATTGGTTATTGTACTGAAATGAAGTTTGCCATGCCATCTGCCTTTAAAGTCATTTAAATTAAATTTAATGATTCTTGTGGGGAAAAGAGGCCATTTCTAATTCAGTATGGTCGTCTGCTTACTATTAATCACTAATTAAAATTAATTATTAACAATGTGATAATTTTTCCTTGAATAGTCTAAATCATTAATCAAAAAGTGACATGACTTTCTGTTTCTTCTTTGGTTTATTGAAGTGATAGTTCTATGACTTTTGGGTAGATGTTACTGAAGTGAAGATTTTAGTCAGATTTGAAACAATAATACCATCTAAAAGCTGCATTTAACCAAGAGAGCAGTATTTTTGGAACAGCAGGCAGTATAAAAGTGCTTTGTGAATATTAACATATTCCAGCAAATTAGTTTGCACTCATTATCATAAGCAATTACTTACTGTTTAGATGCAGCTCGTATTAAATTGGCAAGCAATTTGCAAGAATTAAAACATAACATAGAAAGCTTTCTGAAAATTCAACAATATACTGAGACAAATGATGCTACTAGGTTCACAGACCATGTACCAAACAAGGTTACCGATTAAACATATTTAACATTAAAATAATAGCTAGTTGACTACATGGGCTTTGTAATGCAAGATAATTTTGTAACTATTGTTTGGAATGCTATCAATGCAATTATGCATATCAGAGCCTAGAAGACATTAAAAAAAAAAAAAGACTGAAGAGAAAGTGGGAAGCTTTTGTTTTCTGAGAAGGAACTAGCTGTCAATTTGACTAAATTTTGGTATTTTAATAACCCATTACATTGTCTTGAGTTATTTGGGACTACGTAATCTTCCCCTTTAAGAAGCTTCTGTCATCTTGATCTTTCTCTCCAATTATATCTGTGGTGGAGACTGCTGCTGTTCACCACTATTCATTTCAAGTCTTTAATAACAGAACTCAAAGCTGGGCATGCAGTTAAAATGTGTAAACTGGGCATACAGCTGTCCAGCCAGAGTCTCCATTTCCCATTCACCTTTGCAGCTTGATGGGGCTACGTGACTAAATTCTGGCCAATGATACTGGAGCAAAAATGATGTGTGACTTCCAGTTACGGGCCTGAAAGGTACCTGCACTTTACTGGTAGGTCCCTCTCTCCTTATGCTGAGTGATAACCAAAAACTGGAACTTCCCTAGTGGCTCAGATGGTAAAGAATCTGCCTGCAATGCAGGAGACCTGGGTTTAATCCCTGGGTCAGGAAGATC
The DNA here is from genome assembly GCF_963930625.1 of Muntiacus reevesi. Lineage (NCBI taxonomy): Eukaryota > Metazoa > Chordata > Mammalia > Artiodactyla > Cervidae > Muntiacus > Muntiacus reevesi. Next base: position 70,459,485 of record NC_089251.1, on the reverse strand, counting down.
CCATGGAGAAGGGACTGGCTACTCACTCCATCACTTTTGCCTGGAGAAGCCCATAGACTGAGGAGCCTGTTGGGCTACAGTCCATGGGGTCACAAAGTCAGACATGACTGAGTGACTAACAATTAACCAATAACTGAGCCAGCTGCCTTAGAACTAGAGACAGAAGATCCTGTGTGATGAGTGGGAAAAAAGAAAGGAGAAAAAAAAAATCTTACATTTTTTTCATACCTATGTATTATGGAGGCATGAACATTTTTACAGCAAAGGGTATTTATAATAGACTTTAAGACAAAATGACAAAACATTTCCAAGTACTTTTTTGTATTCATGACAGTCAAATAAATGATAGGGAAACTATAATTATCTATATTTTTAAAATTTAAAAGAAATTGGTGTTCATGATGTAAAGTGGTTTGTCCATGGTCACACAGTAATGTGAAACTGTTCTTATCAAAACCTTCTGCAAGGCTATTAACCAACTATTACCCTTAGTTAGTTAGCCAAGGTTACTCACTCAGGCAGATTCAGTGGGGCTGGGGATGGGGGGGGACCATATGTTTTCCTGAATCTACCCCATTCCCAAATTATTTTCTCCCTTACAAAATCAGAATGCCATCTATTGTAAACCATATTAAAGAATGTGGTCTGTGACCCTGAAGCAAAGTGAAAAAACTGACCAGCACTGACGCCATATGCTTGACTATAGAGTATTTACTTTAGGAAATTTGTAATTGTAAATTCTTTCTCTGCCTCTTTGAGATGTAAAACTTCTTCCAGCTCCTTGATATTTTTATAATTTAGGAATGTCTTTCTTAAGAGCCTAGGAGCTATCTCTTTGAAATGTAATCAATAAGAAAGACAGTGTCCCCTCTGTCCCAGTCTCCTAGGGGCCAAGCTTGATAAGCACCAATTAGGGAACATCAGGACTTGATCACCTTGAGCAGCATTCTTCCCCCACCTCCAGTGTCCTCCAGCTTTTCACCACTGCTCAGTCTAGCACTTAAAAAGTGCTTTTGTTTCAGAAGAGTTGCCTTCAATCTCTCCCCCTTTTTCAACTTTTCTGGTGCCATTCTTCTTTGATATCCATGACTCCTGATAAATTATTCACACTTATCATATCAGTTATTCTGCCATATCAGTTATTTCAGAAAAAGAAATAGCAACCCAGTCAAAATAAAAATAGAAAATTGTTTCTTCATCTGAATTTCACTTCCTCATTCACAGAGAAAAATATTTACTTCTCCACAGAAATTAAATAAAGTATTATCAGGTAAGGTTAGTAATAAGAAGTTTGGAGAAATGTTCTTTAGAGGTATTTTTATACACTAATTCAAAATGCTAGATAATCTGAGGAACATCTATGGTGACTGAATTGTAAGAGACGTTTTTTTTCCATTTATTTTTATTAATTGGAGGCTAATTACTTTACAATATTGTAGTGATTTTTGTCATACATTGACATGAATCAGCCATGGATTTACATGTAATCCCAACAAAATGGGCTTGCCTGGTGGTTTAGACAGTAAAGAATCTGCCTGCAACATGGGAGGCCTGGGTTCGATCCCTGGATCAGGAAAATCCCTGGAGAAGAGAATGGCGACCCACTCCAGTATTCTTGCCTGAAGAACTCCTTGGACAGAGGAGCCTGGCAAGCTACAGTCCATGGAGTCACAAAGAGTCAGACACTGAACGACTAACACTTTCAATTCTTTTTATAACAAAGCTGTGATCATTCTATCTCCATTTCTTGAGAACAGTCACAACAAAAAATATATAATTATCAATATAGAGCAAATTTTACTTATTTTATTTTGTATTAGTTTTATATTGCTCGTCTCTAATATTTTATCTTGAGGATAAGAACTAGTTCTCATGGTCCCTTGTATTTACCTCAGAGCCTAGAATACCACTAGATAACTTTGCAGATATATAACTACGTGTGATGTGGTAAAAAAAAATAAATCTTTATTTCCATTTGATGTTTTAGAATCAAACACCTTTGCACTACATGTATAACAAAGGATTTATTAATGGTAAGCTGGAAACAAAGAGAAGTATAATGTGTCAAAATCTATATGTCAGCAACTTTTCTCAGTGCCTTGAAAAAGACTGTAATTTAGAAAATATCTTCAAAAGGCTATAAATTGGGAGTACTGAGAAAAAGATTATTCAAAAATAATCTAGTTGATTTATTTTCTTTTCAAATGTTAACTTTGGAATAAAAGAAAAAGTCTTGGCTTTCTGTTGATACACATTTATCACAAGCTATTTTTGAATATACATTTATATATTTCACATAATCATCTACATTTACATACTTTTATCAACTCTAATGAGCATATACTTAAAACTGACATAAAACAAAGACTGTGTAGTTTATACACACACATACACATAAAACGCCAAGTTTGCTGATCAGAGAAAGTGAACTTTTAGATAACCAATATCACACCGGGCACAGATTTATTAAAATAACAAAGCAGAACAAATGAAAAATAAAATAATAATAATAATAATAACACTTCCCTTTAAGAAGGGCCTAAAATAAACCTCTTTTGAAGTGGTTTTTGGTGCTTCTCAAATTTATACTCTCAAAACTAAAATAAGCAGGCTCTAAATAAGAGAAATTTTCTCAAGCTGGGATTTCATTTATTTTTTTTAATGAAAATAAAACACCTAGAATATAATAAAGGTGTATTTTAAAGGATAGAAAAGTTTGTCCCCCCCCCACAAGATATTCCAGGTTTTTCAAGCAGTGTGGAAATTCTTATATCAATAAAGGGTCAATCATCTTTTATTCTTCTGCTATTTTAATACTTGTAACCAACACATTTCCACATTCATTCCCTGTGTTCTCATCTGTCTGGCAAATACCATTTCTCTTCTGTGTATTATATAACACATTCTGAAGGGTAGATTTCCAAAACAGAATAGCCAATTTCCCTTTCAACCCACTAATGACATGAAAGCATAAAACCCACAGTGTCTCACCTGTGTTTGAAATGGATTCAGAATTGGAAATGACAATTTCCACTGTAACTTCCTAAGACATTCACCAATAAGCTGATCAAATGTTTCTGTGCCCACAAAGAGGTGAGAGTCTACTGGAATAAGTGTGTAGGGAAATGCACAAAATAGAATGTACCTTCCACAAACAGCTTGGGTAATCACCCTAGAGGAATCAGCTATCATTTCTTCACTATCTTCTGCCCATATTCTTCCAAGATAATCTTCACCATGTCAAAGAGACTCATGCCAAAGAGGATGGGGCTTACACTGAGGCAAAAGGGAAGTTATATGGAAGATTTCACTGGGGAGATGACATGATTGAGCTTGAATTTTAGCGAGATTATTGGGGCTTCTATGTGGAAAACGGGATGGATGCGGAGGAGGTGAGATAAGGAGGCCTAGAAGAAGGTTATCTCACAAAAAGAAGAAAAAAATATAAAGACCTTGAAAGAAATAGGCAGATCTGAGAAGCATAAAGGGGGTTATGTTATAAGGACTTTTGATGATTGACTGGATGTCGAAAGGGCTGACCTGCAAAGAGGGTAGATACTCTGCCATTTATTCACTGAGACAGGAAGCATCAAGAGGAATATGAAAAGTGGAGAATATAATTAGCTTTATATGTTTGAATTTAGTTATCTTCTTCCATAGGGGGATATTTTATCACTCTTACAGTCCTATAACACTTTGCACACAAGACATTTTTCAGTATCCTGTTACTGGTTCAAATATGTCAATTAAAGAGTATGTTCTAATGAAAATCACTGTGTTATGTTTTTTCTTAAAACAAGTTTTACCAGACAAAGCTAACCTGTATCTCTTTATCATCTTTAAAATAGTGTCTAGATGTAGCTGGCCATGTTGAAAGTTTAGCTTTCAACAAGACCATTCCATGGAACCACCTAAATTGGCTATATTTGTCATCTGAACATTTGCAGGGTTCCCTTTCTTTTAATAATTTTAAGAAAAAGAATTATGGAAAAGGTTTAACCATACTATATTTTTCCAGCATGTCTTTTGCTTGATTGCCACTTGGTTCTCTGCATATAATTGCTTGGTTATCTTCTTATGCTGAGTTGATTGGCTTCCTCTGCTCATCAAACTTTTATTAACTGTTTCCTGTACCCAGACTACTTTAGTAAGTTAGGATGTGTTGGTTGTGCAGTTATGTCCCTTAGTAAGCAATAATATACGATATTGGCTATGCTTAGGCTCAAATCTCTGCATCTATAGAGGAGCTTGAGTTTTCTGCATTTTTTTTCACCTTAAAATAGTGAAAGAGGAATGGTGATGGAATCCACTACTATCAGAAAGTGCGTTCTGTACCGTTAAGTCTGTTGACCCTCAGTACAAAAAATGTTGAAGCCTTTCCCTAAAGAACAAGTTTAGTTAGACATTCTGTATTGTAACCATAACTTTGATCTAGTATAGACCCTCTGACTCCTAGAACATAAAGGCCATGGTTACTTCCAGTCCCTAGGATACCCTTAGGCAAATCAGAAAAAAAGCAAATCTTCCTCAAAACCCTTTACTTCTAACTGCTGGGAAATTGTTACAGTATACTGATCTTGTCAGAACAAGCCATTTGCTTACTCTTTCCTAGAAATTTATCATATTAAATATGCAACTCTGTGGAGGTAAACACATAAATGAGAACACCTCCACATCTCTACATTTTAAACAAGTGTACACAGCATCCCTTTAGGGACCATAGAGGAAACACTAGGGTTTGGTTCAAGAGGGAGATTCAGCTCATCTTGGATTCTATTGTTCAGTGGAGTACAACCATGCTGCTTAGGAGAGAGGAATGCAAGAGACAGAGAAAACCACAGATCCCAGTTAACTAATTTTTTTTCATGCAGAGCAAACACCAGTGGCAAAAGAAGTTCAGCTTTTTCTTGGAAAGAAGTAATTTTGCACAGCTGAAATAAGATCAGTCACAGACCTAACTTGTGGAAATGAAATTCCTGAAAAGAAAGACAATATCAGAGTAGTGTTAGTCCAACATGCACAAAGAACTAAACCACAGCAGCTAATTCCTTATGCTGGAAGCACAGATTTCAGCAAGACAAAACTGTCACTTGTAAAAACCAGACACTGAGGATCCTCAGGAGACCAGTCTCCTCACATTTTCCTCTATGGCTGCTCCAAGGTACATATTCAATATTGAGGCAGGTTAAATTGGGGGTCCAAGTGGGAATATGTGGTTAATGAATTTTGGACAATCTTCCTTCTTTCTAATTAAAAAAAGAAAAGGAAAGAAAGAAAGAAAAAGCCTCAAAAAAGATTTGATGATTACTGAGTTTTGCCAACTTCCTCCCCCCAGACTGATTTCAAAATAGAGACAAAGGTGGAGAAAATCTGACAGCTAATTAAACTATAACATTAACTCTTTCTTCTAATCTACAAATCCATAACCATTTATATTCTAGAACTCACTCCCCTTCTGAGGCCCTGAAGGACTCAGACTTTACACATGTATCCAGAGATGTTACATATATATACATATACACATATATGTTACTATAGACTAAATTTGATCCTGCAAATTAAGTCATATGCACAAACTCAAAATATTTAATGAATTTATCAGGTTTTGCTTAAATGAATTTGTGTACCAAGGAAAGCCTCCAAGGTATGCCCAAAGAGGTTAGTTTTTCCTGGAGTTAAATTGAAAGATGGCAAAAATAAAATCTCCTCTATGATGCTGTTGAAAGCAACAAGCTTACTTTCTAGCCAGTGGGATATGAAACTGACATACAGTAAGTGCAGCTGAAAATGGAAGAAACATTCATAAACCCAGAAGCTCCCAAAGAACTCAAGCTGAAAGACATACACAAACTCACAAAACAGTAATGCCCCTTACATTGATGTCTGAAAGGGATGCATGTATCCAATTGTAAAAGTAACACAAAGCAATGTGACAAATTCAGTTTCAAACAGATTTCATTAATTTTAAAAGATATGTTAACAATATAAATACATGGGAAAATATATCTCTATATTTACTTCTCTCAACTGAACAATGTTTGCACTATGAATTTATTAGTAAATTCTAGCTGTTCTATATCAAAATGAATGAAAATAAGATTATGTATGAACACAGCTAACAAGCCAGCATGTAATGTGGAAGCATTGCTTCTTGAATCAGGAAAGTGACTAAGTCGCCGCTCTGTGATTTTGCCAAAGTTACTGAAACTACTCAATAATTGTCATTTTCCTCAATGAGGGGTTGTTTCAGGTAATCTCTATAGTCATTTCCAACTCTACTCTCTGGGTTTAAAATATCACTTCAGTAAAGCTGGCACAAACCTTGAACTTGATCCCAGCATACACTTAACTGTCCAGTTAACATGAGCATGAGGTAGAAAGGCATGTTACCAGTGAGGCACCATAGCAGATAACAGGCAAAGATTTCTTAGGGAGGATACTTCACTCCTTTTTGACTTTAAACAATGATTGTACAGAATGCTTGCTATATTTTACAATTGTGAAATGATATAGTAGAGGATATTTTGTCATGCAGTAATTCTTTCTATGATTATAGAAAATTAAGACATAAACTCAAGTCAAAATAAAGAAAAAAAGAGTATTGGCTAAGCACTGTTGGCAGTTAATGTTTTTATTTCCTGAAATCATATACCCACATGACTGGTCTAGCAATTTCATCCAAAATTGATACAATATAAAATCTACAGAAATGACAGTCTAAAATGAGCTTCAGATTTATTAAAACCTAGTTACATAATGACTGAGGTCTTCTGGGTCTAAAACCTATAATTACTGTGGTTACTACTAAACAGGTTGGGTTAAATGTTATTAAGTAAAAACCACCCTGGCTGATGTGTTTTGTGAACACATGGAAAGATAATTCCTACTTACAAAGACACAATCATTCCAAGGAGGAATGATTATGAGCCTTGGTGGGTTCTATTGTCATAAATATGACTCAGATCCAGAAAGGGATTCATTATCTTGTTCCAACAGTCAATTTAAGTTGTGAAAATACAAGGAAAAGTGAAAGCATATTCTCTACAAATGTAACTTCATTGTTATCATTTTTCTCCCATATTTCTAGTTGAGAAAGACCAGGCATTAACTCACTAGCCAAAACGTTTATTCTTCCTTAAGATAATTCTGCCCATGTTCACCAAGACTATGGCCAGTTGTTTGTGCTACACGCATCTTGGCAAAGTATTTAAAGTCCTTTATAGAAAGTGAAAGTGAAGTCGTTCAGTCGTGTCCAACTCTTTGCGACCCCATGGACTGTAGCCCACCAGGCTCCTCCATCCATGGAATTTTCTAGGCAAGAGTACTGGAGTGGGTTGCCATTTCCTTCTTCAGGGGATCTTCCTGACCCAGAGATTGAACCTCGGTCTCCTGCACTGAGGGCAGAAGCTTTACCATCTGAGGCACCAGGGAAAGTCCTTTATAGATATCCAGTTAAATCATCACAGTGTTCGTTCCCTGGTAGATTAATAGTACTATCTGAAATGCCATTAAACCTTTTACACCAGAGGGTAGAAAACCATGTTTTCTTCTGAGATACATGAAAGTGCCATAGACAAAAGCTGAATTTCATCTATCATGTTGCCTTTTTCTCCCCCAAGCACCTGTTGGAGGGTAACTGGCAAGGTGAGTCTCATTCCCAAGAGAAAAGAAAAACAAGTAACCTGACCTCAGTCATAAAATTAGTGAGCAGGGAGAACACACAGGGATACCTTTACTAATTTATTTCTCAGATTTGAAAAAATCTGACCTTCACGCAACTGTTCCACATTAAAATGGCAATAATATTACACTTACTATAATGTGGCACTGTGGGTACACTCAACTAATGTTGAATGAGTGAATCTAGGGCAATCTCTACTATTCATCTATTTAAGGACTCCAAATGAAACAAATCATTATAAATAGATAAGAGTTATTCAAATGCATTAGGCAACTGTTATCTGTAATATAGTTATTTGTAAGAGGTTTAATTATAGGTTGTGATTAAATAATATTTATATACTGCAGAAATTATGAAAAGTACAGAAACGAAGACAAAGGGGACTTAAAATAGGTTAGGGAAATTTTAAATGATTTGACTATTGAGAAAATAGGAGGGACTTCTCACAATTCCATGGTTAAGACTTTGCCTTCCAATGCAGGGGGAGCAAGTTCAATCCCTGCATGAGCTAAGATCCCACATGCCTCAGACCCAAACCACCAAAACATAAAACAGAAGCAATATTGTAACAAATCCAATAAAGCCTTTAAAAATGGTCCACATAAAAAAAAATCTTAACACACACACACACACAAAACAGAAAAAGAAATGAAGAGAAAAACAAGAGCAGTAACACTGAGCTAAGAAGTTAGAACACGCATTCTTCCAGAGTCCTCCAAGTTGTCCCTATCACCAGTCTTCATACCAAGTTCAACACCACAGCTTGTTTAGGATGAGGACTACATCCTCAGACATCAACTTAACTTTGCGTCACTCTATTGATTGGATATTTGGCTCAGGACCAGTGCAGACCTGGATTGGTATAAAGGTTGCTCTCTTGGTTTGGAGACCATTTAGCAAGTGACATCGTGTGAAATCAATGGACTGTTGCTGCTTTCATCTTTCTCAACTTCAATATTATGAGTCCTTCCTAGTCCATTGAGTGAAGCTTTCAATCTGCTAAATTTCTTCTAATGCACTAAAATGGCTTGTATGGGAAATAAGTATCAACCTTATGTAGTGGGACAACCGTAGCAACTAACAAATTTATGACATAAGGACAATACGGCAGAGTAAGTTATACATTTAAAGCAGCTGTACATCAACAAGATTTAAGTTTATATGTATGTGTATTTAAAGAAAAGGGATGAAAAAAAAATCCCTAGTGATAAATAAAAAGAAAAGAAAATAAAAAATGGGACACACAAAGACATACACACAGACAAATAGGACAGGTAACATTGTACGGAAGTCACTAGGTCTCTGGAGAGCCATTAACATTTCATATCCAAGGAAGCTAGCCACTCATTCCTAAAAAACAAAGCATTTTCAAAGCAGACGCCCACAAAGGTAAATGACAGGCAATCATTTTGAAAACAGGTAAATTACGGTCAGATGGGTGGGAAAACAAGAAATATCAGGCATTCCCAACAGCAGTAAGAAGTAACCAAGAGATAGGAAAGGAAAAAGAAAAAAGCATTAATAATGAGAAATCAATGCAAGCAGATCAATGACAAGGAGAACGCCATGTACTCCAGCAAAAGGATGATTTCCCTGAGTGGTACAGTGAAATGGAGAAACTCACCCAGAATATTAAAATATTTTTTCCATTTTCTTAACCGATTTTGAATGATCTGTGCACCTAATTGAACTAGCATTATGGATGCATTTCAGCACAGTTACCCTCTTAGGGGGAAGAAGGAAATGGCAACCCACTTGAGTATTCTTGCCTGGAGAATCCTGTGGACAGAGGAGCCTGGTGGGCTGCTGTCCGTAGGGTTGCACAGAGTCAAACACAGCTGAAGCGACTTAGCATGCATGCATGCATTGGAGAAGGAAATGGCAACCCACTCCAGTATTCTTGCCTGGAGAATCCCAGGAACAGAGGAGCCTGGTGGGCTGCCATCTATGGGGTCGCACAGAGTCAGGCACTGCTGAAGTAACTTAGCAGCAGCAGCATCCTCTTAGGCTTTTGGTTTTTGTCTTTTGGAGACAAGAAGTGGGAGCAAAACCATGGACCACTCTCATGTAAGAACATGCATCTAGTTTCTTTGCAATAATATCATCACCCAGACCCCAAAATTTGTCTGACTTTTTGTGAAGTTAAGTCAGGGTGCCAGGCCTTCTCAAGAGAACAGGAAGAAAAAGGAGAAATATGGCAGGTGATGTGATATATGAACCAAAAAAAATATAGTTTTTAAGCAAAAAAGTGACAGTCTTTTTATGTCATGTCCGACTCTTCGAGACCACATGGACTATACAGTCCATGGAATTCTCCAGGCCAGAATACTGGAGTGGAGAGCTTTCTATCCTCCAGGGGATCTTCCCAACCCAGGGACTGAACCCAGGTCTCCCTCACTGTAGGTGAATTCTTTACCAGCTGAGCCACTAGGGAATCCCAAGAAAACTAAGGCCAACTCACCAATTCTTAGTCCTCCTGTAATGGGAGTATATTTGCTCTATGTAGAAAATACTTGGAAAAGCGCTCTCTGATACAACTTTAAATTATTAGAAACAAGCACCTTGCTACTGACTCATCTTAGTAAGTACAGAAAATCAGAAAACAGCAGCCATTTTCTTTGTGAGGTTAAAGCTCTCTCTATATATTACAGTGAAAAGCAAAAGAGAAAAGGAAAGATATTCCCATTTGAATGCAGAGTTCCAAAGAATAGCAAGGAGAGATAAGAAAGTCTTCCTCAGTGATCAATGCAGAGAAATAGAGGAAAACAACAGAATGGGAAAGACTAGAGATCTCTTCAAGAAAATTAGAGATACCAAGGAAATTTTTCATGCAAAGATGGGTTCAATAAATGACAGAAATGGTATGGACCTAAGAGAAGCAGAAGATATTAAGAAGAGGTGGCAAGAATACACAGAAGAACTGTACAAAAAAGATCTTCATGACTCAGATAATCACGATGGTGTGATTACTCACCTAGAGCCAGACATCCTGGAATGTGAAGTCAAGTGGGCCTTAGAAAACATCACTACGGACAAACCTAGTGGATGTGATGGAATTCCAGGTGAGCTATTTTAAATCCTGAAAGATGATGCTGTGAAAGTGCTGCACTCAATATGCCAGCAAATTTGGAAAACTCAGCAGTGGCCACAGGACTGGAAAAAATCAGTTTTCAATCCAATCCAAAGAAAGGCAATCCCAAAGAATGCTCAAACTACCACACAACTGCACTCATCTTACATGCTAGCAAAGTAATGCTCAAAATTCTCCAAGTCAGGCTTCAGCAATACATGAACTGTGAACTTCCAGATGTACAAGCTGGTTTTAGAAAAGGCAGAGGAACCAGAGATCAAATTGCCAACATCTGCTGGATCATCGAAAAAGCAAGAAAGTCCCAGAAAAACATCTATTTCTGCTTTATTGACTATACCAAAGCTTTTGACTGTGTGGATCACAATAAACTGTGGAAAATTCTGAAAGAGATGGGAATACCAGACCACCTGACCTGCCTCTTGAGACACCTATATGCAGGTCAGGAAGCAACAGTTAGAACTGGACATGGAACAACAGACTGGTTCCAAATAGGAAAGGAGAACTTCAAGGCTGTATATTGTCACCCTGCTTATTTAACTTATATGCAGAGTACATCTTGAGAAACGCTGGGCTGGAAGAAGCACAAGCTGGAATCAAGATTTGTGGGAGAAATATCAATAACCTCAGATATGCAGATGACACCACCCTTATGGCACAAAGTGAAGAAGAACTAAAGAGCCTCTTGGTGAAAGTGAAAGAGGAGAGTGAAAAAGTTGGCTTAAAGCTCAACATTCACAAAACTAAGATCATGGCATCTGGTCCCATCACTTCATGGGAAATAGATGCGGAGACAGTGGAAACAGTGTCAGACTTTATTTTGGGGAGCTCCAAAATCACTGCAGATGGTGATTGTAGCCATGAAATTAAAAGATGCTTACTCCTCAGAAGGAAAGTTATGACCAACCTAGACAGCATATTAAAAAGCAGAGACATTACTTTGCCAACAAAGGTCCATCTAGTCAAGGCTGTCGTTTTTCCAGTGGTCATGTATGGATGTGAGAGTTGGACTGTGAAGAAGGCTCAGTGCAGACGAATTGATGCTTTTGAACTGTGGTGTTAGAGAGGACTCTTGAGAGTCCCTTGGACTGCAAGGAGATCCAACCATTCCATCCTAAAGTCCTCGGTGTTCATTAGAAGGACTGATGCTGAAACTGAAACTCCAATACTTTGGCCACCTCATGTGAAGAGCTAACTCATTGGAAAAGACCCTGATGCTGGGAGGGATTGGGGGCAGGAGGAGAAGGGGATGACAGAGGATGAGATGGCTGGATGGCATCACCGACTCGATGGGCATTAGTCTGAATAAACTCCAGGAGTTGGTGATGGACAGGGAGGCCTGGTGTGCTGCGATTCATGGGGTCACAAAGAGTCGGACATGGCTGAGTGACTGAACTGAACTGATATGTTATAGAAACAATGTTGGAAGAAACTATTTCAAAGGATCACCGTGAAGGGGAGACTCAGTGACTTCACTCACCAATCTCCTCAATGAAAAGCACTCCTATGATTAAATCATAATGCTTAAAAGCTGTGGATCATCCTATGCACTACAACACAAGTTATTATAATAGTTTCTAGACAGAATGCACAAAACTCCTTGTTTGTTATTCATTTTGGGAAACTCCTTTCAACAGCAATAAACAAAGAAGAAAAAAACAGAGAAACCCAAAACAGAAAACATTCCAATTCTACAGGCAGCCATTAATCTAAAAGAAAGGATTCCTGCCAGAGTTAAAATAGATAGAAAGAATTCAAAGGTAATTTCACAGCAGTGGATCCAAATATCAAGGTGCTATTGAAATTTCCTAATAAAATGTAGAATAATACTACTTTTCCATAAAAGCTTCAAATTTTCAGCTTATAAAAACAGAGGAGGCCAGGGGACCCAAGACTAGAGAAGGTCATGTTTCCATCAGATACCTTCTCCTCACCACAGTCATTCACACTCAAAAGATAAACATTTTTCCCCCAGGGGTCATGGTAGCTAATATTCTTTCCACATTTAGAAATAACTTCTTTGAGTCAAATGTATAGGACAGGCAAGTTAAAGCTATGCAAATGGTCACAGAAGAGTTTCGAGGGCCACTTTTGAACTCACTGACTCTATATGCTTTCAAAATACTCTCCTGGAATGGACTGTTAGTTCAATATAACTAAGTGAAATACAAATAACCCCTACAATCACTGCAAAGTTAGGTCGAAAAGAAACAGAATTAAAGTTGAGGTCTGAGGCTGAGATCACCCAGAGTAAAAGAGAAAAAAAAGTTAAAGACCTAATGTATTATTTGGTTTGGGAGAAGCAGTAAGAGTAGGGTGACAATAAAACGGGAGGAAGCAAGCTAGTTACAAATAATACTGATAAAGGTGACCTCTGACCCTGTCTACTTTCCCAACTTTTTGTCTTTGCTTATTACTGCTTTATGTAATAGACTCTTCCCTGTCATTCATGGATCCATTGTGATAGAGGATGGATGGTTTCCAGTTGATAGAACTGAAAAGCTATGCTTGGAATTTAAGAAAAAAGAATAATAATGAGCTCATAGTTCCACTTGCCAATGTCAAAATTACTTGGATAAATGACCATAGAAAACATTATTTATTCTTCCTTATTTTAGAACACTGATGGAACACTCAGCTTAATCTTGCATACAGACAGCATAGGTACCTAGGGAATTAATTATTTGCTTTGTGCACACCTTATGATCACTTTCTTATAAGAACTCCCAAAGCAGTCCTTTGTAAGGTTCACAGCTATTCTGTTTTCAGAGACTAATATACTCTATGAGGTTGCCAGAAAAAAAAGAAAAAATATTGTTTCTTTGTTTATATAGAGAAGCAAATGAACAGACAAGAAAAGTATAGGGAAAAGAAGTTTAAGTACAAGTTAGTCCTGTCCCTGACTCTGTATCTGACTTAGGACCATCACAAACCAATCTCCTTTTCTCTGTTTCTGAATTTTGAAGCAAGTAAGTTGCATTCATATTATTTTTTAGAAATACTCTAAGGTTAAGTGTTAAATATATTAGTATGTGTCCTGGAGAGAGAAACAATAGTACTCAGAAGAAAAAGAAGAGGATTTATAGTGTACATATTTCCTCAAAGTAAAAAGGAAGCATTCATTACAATAATGTCTCAATTTTCAATTGAACTATAAACATGCTGAATAATACCAAAAATGAAAGCAAAAAGCAATGAAAATGTCTATCCTTTAATGTCTTCCAAAGCAAGAAGGTCCTTATGCTTTTGGAGGGGACAGCTATTAGTCTCTTTTCCTATCTGAACTGCTATAGCAATATGTTGTTTAGTTAATGACAACTAACCAAGAAATGTTTATTTAATACACAAAGTATATGATACATTATAGGGAATACAAGAAAAGCTTACACACTGGGCATATAAGAGCTATATCCAGGGTGAGCCAAATTAGGAGTAACAGTCATTTACACAATACTTACATTTTAAAAGCACTTTATGACTCTCAAAATCTGCCTTGCATTGGTCTCCTCATTTAATAGACAACGAATAAAGTGAATTCTAAAAAGAGAAGTGATCCAGAGGTTGAAGTGATAGAAAACTACCTCTGGAACTGGCATTTAAAAGATGAGTTGAGTTTGAATAGGAAAAAAAGAATAGCACAATTACAACTGAAAAGTACATTGGCCTTAATTTTCATAAGCAAAAACCTCACTAATTCCTTAAGGACACAAATATAAGTTTTCTTATTATCTTCCTTAGGTTTAGTCATCCACCTAACAGCAACCCGCAGAACATTTGTTGAATTAACCAAAGGGGAGGATTGGTCCTTCTGTATCTCTCTTCATCATTAACTCGATGCTTTACAAAACAGCTGGGGAGTTCAGGGTATAGCTCATGGCTATAGAATATAATTGAGCTCCCAGACTCAAGGAGACAGTCCCTTCACTTAAGGTTCATTAGCCTGAGTTCCAAGGATCCCAGGAGGTGATTCCTTCCTACTCCGAATCCCCATAGCTCACATCACCCAGACAATGTCTGTCCTGTAACTTTAGCACTTCAAATGAAATATTGTCTTTGCACTCTTCGTCTTCCCATTGGCTCTCATTATCTTTGTCCTACCTCCCAATTAAGCCCCAAAGAGCCTTGCAAATAAGAACGGTGTCATTGGGATTCTTTATCTAGGCCACAGAGCTTCTAGCAAAATACCTGACACATAGCATAGGTGTACAATCAATGTTTGTTTCATGCCTTCAAGTTGTAAATGTTGTTGCATATTCATGTTAAAGAAATAATGCTTGCTGTCTGGATTTTAAACTGTGACGCTTGAAGAGCTGAATAACACTAAGCAGGCTATGTGATTTCTTACAGTTTCTGATTAGCAAATAAAATTTGCTTAATTTGGCACTGTGCATTCTAAATTTGGAAAAGTTAGTAAAGACCATCTAGTCTGGACTCTTCATTTTGTACATAAGGAACCATGCTAAGAGAGAGGGTAAGGACCTTGCCTAAGATCACAAATGATGTTGGGCAATAAGGAAAGTAAACAACATTTGTTGCAGACAGCATATAGTAGGCAATTTACTTCAATGAATGAAAGGCAACCAGATGTGGGTGACAGGATTGAAAAGGTTGTTTTCAATCCTGGTTGAAAAGGCAATTTCTTTGTTTTCCGTTTGCTGTCCTATTTCTGTCAGATATCCAGCAAAATATTTGTACTTTTCTGAACACAAAGGAAAACATGTGCTGGGTAAAGGGGCCTGCTCTAGATAACTTACTGTAGTGAGTAGTTTGTATCTGCTATTTACCATACATACTCTACATAAGTCTTTTGTTAGTTTCAGTTACTTCTAAAATGCTGTAAAGGAAATTCTACATCACCTCTCCCTCTAGTTCTTGACCTAGTATTCTGAATTTTCTTCTCTGGAGCAGGGAGTCGCTGAACAATCGCACCACACTTCCTCTGTTCTCACTCTCATCCTTCTTTCTCAATCTGCCTAAATTAACTTATAATTTCTAGTTATTTATCCTTATCAGGATCATATTTTCTAGCTGTTCACTTTGGTGGGCTGCAAAGAAGAACCTGCTATGGACCACAGGTAAGGCACGTGGCATCAGCAGTTCACTGTTAAACACCCGCCACTGGGAGTGAAGACTAAGGATAAAGAGCGCATGAAAATGAAGCTAACTGCTCCCCGAGATTACCACCTCTATGTTTCCCCCATGCTATCATTCAACAAAACTTGACCTTGAAAACAACTCTCTTTGCAAA
Organism: Muntiacus reevesi; assembly: GCF_963930625.1. NCBI lineage: Eukaryota > Metazoa > Chordata > Mammalia > Artiodactyla > Cervidae > Muntiacus > Muntiacus reevesi. The sequence continues at coordinate 70,443,468 of NC_089251.1, read as the reverse complement.
ATTGGAGTTAAGAAATGCAAATTGGTGTGACCAAAAAAAAAAAATTACACCAGAAAAATTTTCTGCACAATTTAGACAAAAATGATGGACACTCAAGTCTCCGTGAAATCAAAAAGAAAATATTCAGATTCTCTAAAACAAGAGCTAGAAGAGACAAAGAGAATAATAATAGGCTAGCAGAGAGCAGGGGTGGAGGGGGTCGGGGGGGCGGAAATCAAATGAAACCAAGATAGACATCAAATAAATGCTCTTTAAGAGTTATTCTTACTCTCTCAGAATGTGGAATCAATAGACACAGCCTAAAGGTGATACTTCCCCAATAAAGGGACTGATCACAGTGTTTGAAAAAGAGACTGAAGAAAATAAACACTGATTCTTTAAACACCAAGAACATCAACTCAACTCTTCTGTTCCTCCGGTGGTCCTACCCACCTTAAGTGAAGCTACCAGAGAATAATGCTATCTTTACAATGAACAGCCACGTTTGGATATCAGAGTGATGGACGAAGAAAAATCTAACTCTGTAGAAGTGAATGAAGTCAAATTTAAAAACAGGCTTCTGTCCAACAGATTTTCTCTTTGTGTGCTTAACTCAAGATAAAAGTGTGACCTGTGTTATAAAAATTGATGCCAAATAACTTAGAAGCCTCCGTACATTTTGAGTGACAAGGTACTGACCATGGTTTCCACAAACCAGACTGAACAAAATAAAGACAGATTCTTTAAACACCGAGAATATCATCGCTCCATTTGTTCTATTTCTTCAGTGGTCCTAAGTAATTGGAAGTGGAGTTGCGGACAACAATGTTATCTTTTAAGGATAAACTACCAAATTTAGATGTCAAAGTGACAGTTGAAGAAAAATGCTTGAGTGGAAAATAAATGAACAGCCACAAAGCAAGCCCAGTCTATTTCCTAAGCTTTGTGTTATTAAATAGAAGGATGATTACTGCAGCAAGAACTATTGCTTATAAAAATTCTAGGAAAATCAATAAAGATTTGCAGACTGTAACTTCTACAAAGATTTGATTTATCAAATATTAGTCTAACTTGCCTTATTCAGTGCATACATTAGATTCCTAAAAATATTAAAGGCAAATATTCACACTGAAATCCAAATACAGTATTTTAAAAAAACATTTTTCAGTATCCAAAGTTTTAGGTAGAAAATAAAATCTATGCATTATGGCTAGTGGTCCCCTTATGAGATCATGGAGAACATTACTGTCCTTCACCTTAACCTTTATTCAAAAGATCAGGTTCCTCACCCAAACTTTGCCTTTCTATAACACACAAAGCCTTTATTATGCCAATTAATTATTTATTCACTGAGTATCTTCTAATTCATTTACAAGTTTATCACTTCCCCATATTGGTGAAATGCACTCTCAATGTTCAGGTAAATTATGGAACATTTGTTTGCTCCAAATACACTTTCTTCAAACTGAAAAGAAAACTGGCTAATCCTACCCTCTTGGATTTTGGGTGCCTAGTTTAACAAAGGAGGGTATTAAATATTAGAAATGAATTTGCTATATGACAGTAGTGTCAAAGGCCGTGCTTGTTTAATGTGTCCTATGTATTGCAAAATGAGTTAAAATCTTCAATCACTGTTTCATAATGACAGTAATAATCATAATATAGCCATTCAGTTCAGTTGCTCAGACATGTTTGACTCTTTGCAACCCCATGGACTGCAGCATGGATTATAGCCATTACTAACTTGCAAAAAACCAGAATTCTGTGACTTAAATTCAGCAGTTTAAAATAGGAAGGCTAAACTGAAAAAATGGAAATAATTAAAGGAAAATGCCCTATGTGCTTCCTCAACATCAGAAAGGAGAGACACTCAAAAGGAGCAGGAAATAAAAGGCTCCTTGATGTCTCCTTTGAATCTAAGAAGGTGGCATGTATTTGCAACTTAGTTTTCATATGCTCACAGACAGCTCTTCACCTTATGAAAGATCACACAACTGTTAAAAGCAAAGATAAATAAACTAACCTTGTATTCAGGAGATACATATAGCAGCCAAGGAGTGACATGAGAATAGAGCCTGCTAGTAAGAATATTTACTTCTCCTTGACTGGAAAAAAAAAAAAATCTAGAGTGGAAGACTAGTCCTCTGCTGCTTGCTGGCTTTCTTAAGAATGAGGGAAGCCCATATTGTTCAGCCAAAAGTAGCCCCCAAAGGGTCTTGTCTTTATTTTTTAAGCCAGGAGCTTATAAAAATATGGTGTCTAGACCATTTTGTTTTAAGCATTAAATGCAAAAGAGAAAGTAATAAGTATACTTTAGACAGATGACTTCAGGACAGATCAGAGCTGGACTGATTCTGCATCACACCCAGTGAAGCACCGAGTGCCTTTAAAATCACACATAGTGTTGTGTTTGCTTACAAAACTTCCAAATACGGATTCTGAGCCGTGAGATACAAGAATGACCACCATCCTTATTTTTCTTTATGTTTCAATGCAATATTCAACTTATATCACATCCTTCTACATTACCAGAAATATGTGCTCAACACAGTGTTAAGGAAAAAAGAGAAACAATGTTCTGGGTGGTAATTAAAATACCAGCACTCTTAAGCACAGGTTATTCTAAGGAATCTGCCATGTCCTCAAAACATCAAATAATATAAATGTCATACACACAGACTATGCCCTGTGTCTCCTATATTATATATATCTCAATATATACCACTTATAATATGAGAGAAACCACCTAAATTTGGCACAAAGGGTCATGGAGGACCATTACATTTTCTGAATAAAAGCTCTTTACATGGGTTTGTATTTACATTGAATAGCAAGCAGTTTACTGACATATGATGCATTTATTTTACCACATCAGAAAAAATTCTACAAAAACACTAAAACTGAAAGATGAAAATGTGGTCTTATTGAGCAAAAGACCATTTTGTGCTCAAAAGAGCACAATGTAAGGTGGCAGCCAACAAGAGTGCGGTGAAATAACAAAAACAGTGAGAGAAGCCAACAGCACCAAGACTTTCTGGGATAATACTAGGAAGAAATTATTTAAAATACAGAAGAATTTAATGATGGCTCACCTGACAAACCATTCAAACCAGAAGTAGTGGCTTGGCTACAAACAAGGGACACACGGGAAAAAATTATTCCTGAGATTTAAAATGTCCTGCATATCCGATTATGCCACAAACCATTCATTCATCCTTCTTACCAAGTTCAAGTTTCTCTGCCCTTAATTTTGCACTTTTGCACTGCAAGATTTAAAAGAACATATGTTCAATGAAACAGTCTGATAGCTGCAGCATCATTTGTCAGAGGCTTTCAGCTAACATGCTCTTATTCACTAAGAACCACCCTTGAAATCACTGGCCTGTCTAAAATAGAAATAATAGTGCTGGTGTGACTGCCTGTACCTTATCCACCAAATGATCCATCAGTTGCCTGTCAAATGAGGCAACCATCCATCAAACTACACTAACAAAATGGTCATCATCAAATTTACAGTAATATGGGTATCAACATTTAACATTTAAGAGGAAAACAGATCCAATCTAGATATTAATAGTTTAAAAGTTAGAGGGTGCATTGATAATGCATGAGCCCTCAGCAAGACAAGTTAGCAAGATACTTTTGATAGGAGTCGGTCAGTCAGTCAGTTCAGTCACTCAGTTGTGTCCAACTCTATGGGACCCCACAGACTGCAGCACGCCAGACTTCCCTGTCCATCACTAACTCCCAGAGCTTACTCAAACTCATGTCCGTTGAGTCGGTGACGCCATCCAACCATTTCATCCTCTGTTGTCCCCTTTTCCCCCTGCCTTCAAACTTTCCTAGCATCAGGGCCTTTTCAAATGAGTCAGTTCTTCACATCAGGTGGCCAAAGATCAGAGTTTCAGCTTCAGCATCAGTCCTTCCAATGAATATTCAGGATTGACTTCCTTTAGGATGGACTGGTTGGATTTCCTTGCTGCCAAGGGACTCTCAAGAGTCTTCTCCAACACCACAGTTCAAAAGCATCAATTCTTTGGCACTCTGCTTTTCTTTATAGTCCAACACTCACATCCATACATGACTACTGGAAAAACCACAGCTTTGACTAGATGGACCTTTGTTGGCAAAGTTATGTCCCTGCTTTTTAATATGCTGTCTAGGCTGGTCATAACTTTTCTTCCAAGGAGCAAACGCCTTTTAATTTCATGGCTGCAGTCACCATCTACAGTGATTTGCAGCCCCCCCCCCCCCCAAATAAAGTCTCTCTCTGTTTCCATTGTTTCCCCATTTATCTGCCATGAAGTGATAGGACCAGATGCCATGATCTTAGTTTTCTGAATGTTAGTTTTTCAGCCAACTTTTTCACTCTCCTCTTTCACTTTCACCAAGAGGCTCTTTAGTTCTCCTTTGCTTTCTGCCATAAAGGTGGTGTCATTTGCATATCTGAGGTTATTGATATTTCTCCCGGCAATCTTGATTCCAGCTTGTGCTTGATAGGAGTAAAGAAAGGAATATTCAAAACTGAAGATGAAGTATCTAAAATATTGTATCTATATCTTTTCCACTCAAAGTTAACTGTTCTTATTCTCTGCTCCAGGATTATGATGGTCATGAAGAATTATCCTTGGTTGGGTATGTTGTTAACAAGATAATGATCCATTATTTAAAATATTTACATGAATGACATATGAAACAACCCTGACAAAGCTTTTAAGTAAATCAAACTGAAAATGGGTTCTGCCATTTTATTAAAGACTGCCACAAGGCTCTAAACAGTACTTGTTTATAAACTGCTTTGAATGATAAAATATTTGCTCTGTTGTGATCATTTGTGACAAAGTGCCAAGAATCATTTTCAAATTAGCAAAGATAATACAATATTAAGTGATTCATAAGTCACAGTATAAAAGAGAGAAAAGTTAGAGTGAACATAGTTTGAAAATATTGTCTCAATAGAGATTAATTTTAAAATAACTTAAAATGGCAATAACATTAAGTCACTTAATTTTAACTTGAAACGTTAATTTACCTTGGGATTTTTATTCAGGTTTCCTTCCTATAAAGAAAAAGCCCTCTATGAAAAAGTTAAACTTACAAAACAGATATGTTAAAAGTCAATTATCCACATTACAAAATGCATTATAACTGCAAAATTATTAATAAGGTTGCTTTAAATCAATAGATTTCAATGTGTAAATCTCCTGAGATTTTCTGAGGCTACCATTTGTTAGGAGCATACTGACCACATGGACATATAGTGTGGATCATGACAAACCTCAACTTTTGGAGTACAACAGGCTCAAACTGAAATTCCAGCTCTGCCATTTATGAGCCATGTGATTTCAAACTGCATTTATCCTGTTGGAACCTCAGTTTCCTCATCTACAAAATGTGTGTGCATGCTAGGTTGCTTCAGTCATGTCTGATTCTTTGAGACCCTATGGACTATAGCCTGCCAGACTCCTCTGTCCATGGGATTTTGCAGGCAAGAAAACTGGAGTGGGTTGCTCTGCCCTCCTCCAGGGGATCTTACCAACCCAGGAATCAAACCTGAGTCTCTTATGTCTCCTGTATTGGCAAGCAGATTCTTTACCACCAGCACCACCTGGAAGCCCCTAACAAATACCTCCTCAGAAGAACATTCTCTGGATAATCTAAGACAAATACAGTGGTTCAGACGGTAAAGAATCCATTTGCAATGTGGGAGACCTAAGTTTGATCCCTGGGTTGGGAAGCTCCCCTGGAGGAGGGCATGGCAACCCATTCCAGTATTCTTGCCTGAATAATCCCATGGACAAAGAGCCTCGTGGGCTATAGTCCATGGGGTCGCAAAAAGTGGGATACAACTGAGCAATTAAGCACAATTCATTAATATTAAATCACCAACTGTATCATATTTCAAACTTTCTGAGGCCCGTTAATTAGTAGTTTGGGATTTTGTTTCCCTGGTGGCTTAGTGGTAAAGAATCTGCCTGCCAATGCAGGAGACACAGGTTCAATTCCTGGGTCAGGAGGATCCCCTGAAGAAGAAAATAGCAACCCACTCCAGTATTCTTGCCTGGGAAATTCCATGGACAGAAGAACCTGGTGGGCTACAATTCATGGGATTGCAAGGAGTTGGACACAACTGAGTGAGTAATCAACCAACTCAATATTCTCCCAAGACCAAAGAGGACATAGGATGCTTTTATAGAGCTTTTCCTCAGGGAAGAAAATGATTGATGCAAGAGAGCATTTTTTATTTTGATTGTTTATTTCTGTCTGTTTTAAAGTACTAGAGGTTTGGAACCCATTTTGAACGAGCATAATGGTTAAAAATGTACATTTTGGGGGCCATGTTGAGTGGGGGCCAAAGTAAATTGAATTTTTATTATTTTGTATTAAACACTCATAAGTGTAAAACAACAACATCAAACCTTGTCCTATCCCTTGTGGAAATATGAATGTGCTGAGAACTTGGTGAGTGAAAATGACCCTCTGTTTAGATCTAAGCCTATATTTTTATTACCGTGGTCATGCCATTTACTTTTTTTTTGTAGGCTGTTGAAAACATTAATAGGAAAGTAATAATATCTATTGAATTGACAACTATAATGTAAATACTAGATACTATTACTGTTAATGACAAAAATGTGCTCCTGGTCCCTGCCCTAAGGAAGACAGTAAGGAAGTCCCCTTTCACACATCAAGAGCTTGAAGACAAACTTTTTCAAAATAAACCAGGAATTCAGATAAAGAAGGCTCAAAGAATGAGATCCAATCTTAATTAGGTGGTATCATTGATAAGAAATTGCTCCACAGACTGCAATGTTAGTTATTATTGTTGTTTTTGTTGTGTCTATTCTATAAGCAGTCTCTAGCTTCCTTTAAAGACCCAGTTATTTAGAGTTATGTAGAGGATGCTTTAAAGGAAAATACTTTTCCTTCAACAAAATAAAATGCTACTATCCCTCAAGAAGCATTTAAGTAAATTATTTTTATGGAAATGCTTTAAGAAATGAAAAAGAGTCCTTGAGATTACACTGCTGGTAATCTTAAATATTGGTCTTGTTTAAAACACAAAATGCACATGCCAAAAAGAATCAATAACTTCCTTTTCTGGTGCAGAATTTTAAAGCTCCAATTTGAACAAAGAAGCTTAACATCGGATGTGTTTTACAAAGATTGAAGAATGCATTGACATACTCTTTACTTAATGATTTGTTAGAATTACTCTTTAAATGGAAGGATATCAGATGTCCTATATATATCTGTGGTTCTTTTTCTTAGCTTATCTAAGCTTTGCCTTTTCTGCTACACATCACTGCCCCATATTTGAATTTTGGAACTAGAGTATCTAATTTTATATATGCTGTCCCTGGAAATACCTATGTTTTCTGTCTAAATACCTTCTGCATCTCAACAGGCATCACCAGTGGTCACTATTAACAGGGCCATTTTCATCAGAAACTCCAGGCTTATTATTCTCAAGGATGGATTTGAAGAACTCTGAGCAAATGCCTGAAACTCTCTCTCTGTGTCTCTATCTATGTCTCTATCTCTTTGTTCTACTTTTCCTAACCAGGGCAAAGTCCCTCAAGAGAAGAGTTTCTTCCTCTCCAGACCAATAGAAGTATAAAGAACATACAAAAAATGCTATGGGTTGCTATGGTACCTAGTTTTCATTGCATATTCAAAATGAAGAGTGTTTCCTCTGAGGTTTCTCAGTCAACAGTCATTGACAAAGCGTAACGATAACATTTAAGTTCTTTAAAAGCGTCATTTCTCCTCGTGCCTCAAGGCCTTTGCCTGTGCTGTACCATCAGTTGGAAATCTCTTACCTGGCACTTCTTCCCTTTTCAACTGATGAACCCAGCAGATCACAGTTCAAATGATGTTCCTCTAAGGAAGCCTTTACTAGCCTCCCACGCTAGATCAGAGTCTCCTATTATGTGATTTTATAGAAGTTGCTTCTACATTCTTCTTCTATGACACTTACAATGGTTTAAAAATAACTACATATTTTGGGTTCTTTTAATAATGGTGTCTCCCACAATGGCTGTAAATTCAGTAAAGGCAAAGACTATTTTTTTTTTTCATCTATCATATATATCCCCAGTACCTAGGAGAATACATGGTAGTTAGTAAACGCTTTCTCTTCATTTTATTTTAACTTACCAATCCAATTCTAGCCTCCAGCTGCCCTTATCTATACTTCTAATAGGAAAACATGGGAGGTGAGGCACGAGATTATTTGGTACTATTTGGTATTTTCAAACCAAGTGAAATACACACACACACACGTTTTGTTTAAAGAGAAAGCAGGTAGTAATTTAAATGTTTCAGCAGGCAGCAAAACATTCAGAAATAATTTTTCTGACATCTTGAAATATGATTTCACTAATAATTTCATGAAATTCTACTTTATGAAATGTTTCTATAAGTCTGGAATTTGTTTTACTTGCAAGCCACTTGTTCGAGCATTATATATGTTTAAGACCTTCACTTACACTAAGACCCATATAAAGAGTTTCAAATTACCCATACAGCTCTCTTGTCAATACATGGTCAATTTGACACTCTACAAAATTGCATATTTGAGAACAAAAGTTGAAAAATAGCATGAGAGAATGAAATATTCTCAACTTGCAACTATTATGGAAAGCAATATAGAAAAATTTAACCAAAAGATTCCTAAGAAAAGACATACCTCAGGAAAAGCACTTAGGTGCTCACATTTAACCAGTGAGTCAGTTGAGAAACCTAGTAAATGAACATGCCATGAATGCTACTCACTGGAGTAAGAGACAAACTGATAATATCAAACAACTAAAGCAAAAAAACACTACATAAATCTACCTTTCATGTTATCTGGGTAAGTGAGGAACAGTGATTGCTGCATAATTGCAAAATACTTCAAAGGACTTCTACAAATATATATGAATTCACACTATCTCTGAAAAAGTGTTGATATAAAAATTAGAGTCTGAAGTTCTATAATTTTCTGATAATCAGGAAATTATTTTTAGCCTCTAAGAAACAGCATATTTTGTGATAATACTGTTTCTTTTGCTATTTCTGTTTCTACTTCTTCATTTTTCATCTTCATCCTTACCTTTGACTACCTCCTCCTCATCATCCAATATAGACATGTTGATTTTGGCAGTCAAGTACAGAGGGCTGATAAATAGAACTCCCTGTTTTATTGAAAGTACTTTTCAAGTTGTAATAGTCTAAACATTGTGGAAGCAATAGAAACAGACAAGTAAATTACTGAACTATGTAATTTCACTGAGCGTGAGACTCAGTACTTCTTAAAAAACAAGTAATAAAAACAAATAAAACTAATCTGGGTGACTGTGCTAAACTGTTCAAATTCAGTGCCCACACCTTTTGTGTACTTGGCTCACAATGAATATCTCTCTATAATTTCCTGATTTGAAAAGTAATCGATGTCTTCTTTCTACATCCTTTATCCTCAAATGATAGGACAAAAATGTTTAATCTTTCATTATGATTTCTAATATGCCCTCAGCATTAGAAATCATGAAAATATCTATGGGGGAAAAGGGAAAAAGTGAAAGTGGCTCAGCCATGTCCAACTCTTTGAGACCCCATGGACTATACAGTCCACGGAATTCTCTAGGCCAGAATACTGGAGTGGGGAGCTGTTCCCTTCTCCAGGGGATTTTCCCAATGCAGAGATCGGACCCAGGTCTCCTGCAATGCAGGCAGATTCTTTAACTGCTGAGCCACAAGGGAAGCCCAAGAATACTGGAGTGGGATCTACAGGGGAAGGTAACTACAAGTGGATATAGACGTATCATCTTCCAAAAGGGTGTTTATATAACTTTTTAAAAGACATTAACCAGTATTGAAGGAATGTTTTCTTCTTGACACTGCCCAGAGCTTACATTGTCTGAAGATTTTGCTATATTTTTAAAATTCAGCAAATTTTATTTTCCTACAACAGGAACTTTCAACAGAGGGAAGATGACTCATTATAGCATGTTTCTCAAGATAAGTTTGCTTTCTACCATCTGATTCTAGGATGCAGTCTTTATTAGGATACAAATGGATTATAATGGAATGGTCTGGTTTCTGTTTCCATGTTTTATCATTCTCACAGTCTACCACATGTTAGATAAAACAACATTTTAAACAAATGAAAACAAGTGTTAGCTGCTGATAAAAAGATTTGAGTTCCCATATGTTGCAGTTTGCTTTCTTCATTTAAGAAGCGGCATCCACAAATATTTTTGAAATGTATTAAATTTTTCCTTTGATAACTCAGGAAGATTTCTAGACTATCATTTCCTGATATATCAAATCATAAAGAATTTTATAATTTGAACTTGGGAGATAAGGTACTCTACTCTTAAGGAAAAGACCTTAAACTGGTAGAGAGCAGGTGCAGATACATCAAAGATGGAGGGAACAGAAATGAAAGTAGATATTAATGGTATTATTGGTGCACAAGTTAAAATACATGTTTTGATGTATTAATGTCCAAACAAAACAAAACTCAAAGAAATCTTTCTCCTGGATGTTTAAATATGTAATTGTGTTATATCATATAAATGGCTTTTTATCATTTACTAAATATCTACTCTACTAGGAGTTGTATTTAACAATGAGGCTAAAGCAGTGATTGCCGAGTGTGGGGGGCAATTTTGCTTTCAGGGAACATCTGACAATATCTGGAAACACCTGGTTGTCACAACTGGGAGAGAAGTGCTACTGGCATCTGGAGGGTAGAGGCCAGTGATGCTGCTAAACATCATCGAATGTTCATAGCAGCGCTCTACAACAAACAACTACCCAGCCCCAAAGACCAATAATGCCAAGGGAAGAAATCTGGAATAAACACATAAGGCTGATCTACAGGGGCACAAAACTGGAGAAAGAACACCTTTTAGGAAGGTGATTGTATTAACCCAAGTGAGAAGAGACAGATTTGCGAATTAAAACAGTTAGGGTTGGAATGGAGAGGACGAGTCAGAGAAAGAGATACTAGGAAAGATTTCAGACAAGATACAGCAAATTGAGAGTTATGAAAGAGGTAAGAGAGATGAGACATCTAGGAAGACTCTCAGATTTCTGACTCTGGTAATCCAGTGGTGACTGTCAATATGTTGGAATAGAGAATGTAGAAGCTAAAACAGGTCTGGACAGAAAGTAAGTTTGGTTTTGGAAATGCTGCATTGGAGGATATGGGGTAACACTTGTGAAAGTGTCAGTCGCTCAGTTGTGTCTGACTCTGAGACCCCACGGATTGTAGCCTGCCAGGCTCCTCTGTCTGTGGAATTCTCCAGGCAAGAATACTGGAGTGGGTAGCCATTCCCTTCTCCAGGGGATCTTCCTAACCCTGGGATTAGAACCCAGGTCTCCTGCATTGCAGGCAGATCCTTTACCGTCTGAGCCACCAAGTAACACTTAAATGGAAACAATTGCTAAGTAGTAATTATAGAGATGAATGTATAACTCAGCAGAGCCCTAAGGCTGAGATTCAAAAGCCAAGAATTAATCATCAAATAAATTGAAGCTTTACACATTAGACATTGTTATTTATTAAAAGAGATGACTGTTAAAAAGGCCTTTTCACAATGCAACCGTGATGTCTGAGGCTGGGATTTTAATTTCCCCCAGAATGGTGAAGTTCTCCTCTAGGACAAATATGCATTTTGTGGTAGTGATACGTCCCTCTCCCCCTCCAGTATTATTCTCCATACTTATTCACGGTCCTTTATATGAATGTGTGACATAAATCAAGACTGAGAGAAAAGACATCTCATTAGAAACCAGGAACTGTTTGATATATTTGCCAAAACTCTATACAACTTGGCTTCTTTCCTGCTACTTAAAGTAAGTATCATTTCACTATAATTCTAAATGCAATTTAATATTAGCTATGAATTTTCAGGGTAGGCTTAATTAATCAAGGCTTTAAATTAAATTGAAATACATATTGCAAATATATGCATTACAAACACATTTATATAATCTATAAATAGCTGGGTATATAAATTACTTATCTATAAAACATACAGCATCTCACGACTATTGATTTCAAGTAGGATCAAGACACTTGAATTCAGGGCACAGGAAGGAAATATGATAGCTGTACAGCTAACTTTTGGCAAACTCGTTAATTTTTTACAAGAAGACAATATTCAGAATTCTAAACCACAAATGGTAATGATGCTTCATGAGCCAACTCAGTTATTCTTAGCACTTAAATGTTAAGAAACAATTAGAAAGTAATTTTTTAAATGAAATTGGAAGATAATTTTAGAAGAAAATTAAGGAATATAATTGAGTACAGTAGTGAGAAAATGGCTTTCAGATATGTTCTGAACAAACAGTACCAGGCATTTTTCTCTACTATACACAAAGTTTGAAAAGCAGTCTCTCAAAGTTCACATTTAGAAACAAAGGAAAAGTCAACAGGTGAAATTTACTTATGCAAGGTGATTAATGACAAATGAGTAGCACTTTTTTCTCCCAAAAGGAAAAGTTTATGTGGTATTTATGATTTCATTTGCCCTCCCTGAAATTTATTCCAATTTGAAGAAGCTCTTTTTACCAACTGCTAAGTAAAAGCAGTTGATTCAGTTGGGTTTGCTTTGCAGGATTTGTTCTGTGTGTATGAAGAGAGCAAAAAAATAAGGATTTTAAGTGTCACACTTCCCTCCGATATTCTCTATAAAAGATATCAGAGACAGGTTCCTTGATATAAGAAACAGGCATAATAACACCAGGTCTGTGCTTCAAGTAGTAGTTAAAACTGTCCTATGTGAGCCTCCTCTCTGATTAATAAACTGAGTAAACGAAGTCTGCAGGCAGATAAGAAGACAGTGCTAGTTTCCTGGGTTCTCTAGCCAGTCAGGCAAAAGAAAGTTGGTGAAGAGAGACAGAGACACTGGCTCCCACTCCCTTTGCGCAGCAGTGAGGAATGAAGGAGGCTGTATGTGGGTCCCAATCATCTATTGCTTTGGAGTTAGGAGTGCTGGTTTAGGTCAACAGGGAATGGAATGAGGTTTCCAAGAAATAACACTGGCAAAATCAGATATCCTCTGGACAAAAAGTGGGGGCCAAGAAATGAGCGTAGGTGTTTAGAAGGCACTCTGTTGTATGCAGTTGACAGTCTAACTGAATAATGGGTGCTTTCTTCAAATGAGGCTGGCACAAGCACCCTTTCCACAACTGTGTTTTATCTCAGGGCCCATTTGCCTGAAGTTGAGGCACAACCAGTCGACTGTGGAGGTAATGTGGCCACGTGATAGCAGCATATTTCTATTTCTAGAAAGATAGCAGAGAGAAGCCAGCCAGTGTAATCATGTCTATGCATACTTACCAGAGGTGGGAAGGGGGTTTTTCATTTGGCTCCTGGAGTTGAACCACCAAAGTTAAAAAGAAAAAAAGTAAGGCTCTGAATTAAGGGGGGCAATCTGATGTTAGGAAACACTGACTCATATGCTTTCCCACTCCCTGGAACTAAACAGTTTCAACAAATAACCCTGTTTTATTTGCCTCTTTTCCCAGACACAAGCATCCATTAACGCATGCCTCTTCCTTCAAGTAGAAAAAGGAAATACGGGGAACTATTTCAAAATGATGGCGGATTTTAGCTTAAAATTGTATCCCCAGTGGCTTGTTCAGGTACCTATTCTATGCCAGGCATCAGAAGGCATTTGGCCAGATATGGAGGAATTTATTAAATAGGCTATACTTTGCCAAAGAGAGAAACCAAGATGGATAGATGTTCAAGGCTGCCTTTGCAACCCACACCCCCACTTCCAGAGTAGCATTCATCCCTGAGCGTCAGGAGCCCCTGAAAGGCCATGCTATGAGTCACACGGGAATGTCCCCATTACCAGCTAGAAGTAATTTTACCATGCCAGAGGCCTGCTGGATTTCCAAGAAATGAGTATCCTGCTCTCTCAGACATATTGTTCTGGTATTTCTTCCATAAGGGCAGAGTCTCTAAAAAAATCCAAACTGACTTTTATTTGAAAAGAGCAAGTGTAGTTGGTGTGTCCAGGAACTTTAAGTCACAGAAGAAATAAATTCTAGCACCCCGTTTCATCCAAACAAAGGGGCCTCGGAAGGACAGCTGGTATTTACAAGGACTGTGGAGCCTTGAGTAAGCATTTCCCTAGCAGTCGTGGAAGGTTCTAACGCAGAGCATTATGCCAGCTTATTAAACCTTAATGGTATTCTTTAAATGCTTTACACTAGGGCTGCAGGTAACTCGCTCAGAGCATGGCTCCTGGAAGCCACCTCAACTCTGTAGCCACCCACCCTGTAGGTAGCCACCCTTTGACCTAACATTCCTAAATACTGACTGGTACCTCATGAAAATCAAGGGTCCTCTTGCTAAGGTTATGGCTCAAATTCCACACAATCCCCACTTCTTCTTTTGTATTATCAGTGAATAAGGAATTTTTTTTTTTTGCATTTAAAAATGATTGAAAAGAAGCCAAAGAAAAAGAATATTTTGTGAGACATGAAAGCTATATAAAGTGAAACTTCAGTGTCCATAAAAAAGCTGTATTGGACCAGAACAACATCCATTCACCTATATATTGGCTAAGGCTGCTTTTGCACCATAGCTGCCTCGTAGCTGTGACAGATCTATGGCGCACAACTCAAAACTACCTGTGCCCTTTAGAGAAAAAGTTGGCCAACCCCTAATTTGGAGCATTATCAGTCATTTTCATTCTTTAACAGGTTCTGAAATGTATTACTATCAATTTAGAGGCGGGCTCCATGTCAACCTCTTTCCCCAAGGTCACAACTGATCACTGCCTTACAGACGGGTCTGCTGCCCACACTTGAGAAGAGCATCTAAGTGTTCTGGTTGAGCGAACCAAGAATCGAGGTCTCAAAATGGTACCTTTAAAAGTTCAGGACTGACACACAATGTGAAGCTTAAAAGTAATATACAAGATTTTTTCTGCATTAAACATATGAGAATTTACAGATCATTATGAATGTTGCCAGTGCTCAAAACTATTTGCATTGCACCTTTCTGCTTCTGTGCTCATTGAAAGTGAAAGTGAAGTTGCTCAGTCATGCTCGACTCTCTGCTACCCCGTGGACTGTAGCCCATCAGGCTACTCCGTCCATGGGATTCTCCAGGCAAGAATACTGGAGTGGGTTGCCATTTCCTTCTCCAGGGGATGTTTCCAACTCAGGCATCGACCCAGGTCTCCCGCATTGCAGGCAGACGCTTTAACCTCTGTGCTCATTAGGTCTCAAATATTTCAGGCTGACCCACAGGTACGACCACACTCTAGTTTTTATAATGTCTGGCTATGTAGCTACTATGAAGGTTTCCTATATTTTCTGACATTCCCATGTCTCACAGTAACCGAAGTGGGTCTCATCTTCGTAACCTGAAAAAAAATGCATGTTCATAGAAATGTGACACTTCATATGCATTTAATATCTTGGCTCTAATGTCACGAGCAGAAAAGTCTAAGACTGTTTTGAGTAGGATCAGTACCTTTGTGCATGCGCGTGCTAAGTTGTTTCAGTCGTGTCCGACTCTTTGCGACCCTATGGACTGGAGCCTGTCTGGTTTCTTGGTCCATGGGATTCTCTAGGCAAGAATATTGGAGTGGAGTGCCATTGCCTTCTCTGGGGCATCCTCCCAACCCAGGGATCGAACCCAAGTCTCTTACATCTCCTGCATTATCTTTGTAATAAGTGTATATTTTCCCAAATAACTCCATATTAGTAAAAGATAACATTCATTTGGACCCTCTGCAAAAGATTTTCCAAAATGAGTTTCATGACCTTCTAGCTTCTTCCATTGAATGTCTCATCTTATGAGGTAACATAAAAGCAGAATTAACTTACAACACCTTAGACAGTGACAAGACAGTCTAAGGTACCAGCTAGTTACCTATACAACAAATGTGAATTCACTGTAATCCTTATTTTCTAGGAAATGCTCAATTTGTTTCCACTATGTTTAAACAACAGTAACATGTATTTATTTACAATATTTAAAAAAGAGTAACAATAACAGCATTTTATAGATTTCTCTTGTAAAGCTTCATATTCTGTTATTTAAAAAAAAAGAAACTAAGAGACAGCAAGTAGTCATTCATTTATATATTCATTAAGGAAGATTCACTATATACTAAGAACTGAAGACAAGTTGGATAAGACATGGTCCTTGTCCTCATGAAGCTCATGGTGGAGGAGAAAGATACCTAAATGGAAACCAAAACAACGCGTCTGATGGGTACACAAGCTCCAGCCTGGGGTGAGAAGGGAGCAGAGTTCAGGGAAAACCTCCTAAAGCAACAGTCCTTGCGGTAAGCCGGAAGGATGAGGCATTTTCTTTCATGTGAGAGCAGGCTGGTCCCTGCGGTTTGATGAGTAACATATATTAGAACCTCTTGACCAAAGGAGCATCCACTGATCAGTGAAAAGAAGACACGTGAATATTGAATCTGTTTCATTTTCAAAGAGTCCCTTTATCAATATGTATACAAGTTCTCCTAGCAGGCCTTAGGCCTCAAGTCTTTGCAGGTAAAACCTTTTCCCTAGCAACTGACGGAGGAGAGGATAAAGAAAATCCAAAGAACGAGGGAAGAGGAATGGTTTCTTAGTAGTACTGCTTGGTCCAGTCTGGAACTTGGGCTTGTAAGAATTTATATTGGAAAAAAATACATTAACTAGTAAAATTTGTGCACATGACTGGAAAAGGTGAATCATGTGTATTTCTCACATTCCACATTCTGTCTGTGTTTCTGGTCCTGTTTGCCACGCCCTAAACTTCATCTGACCCTTAACTGGGTACAATGGCATATGGTGTCAGCTAATACTAAGTCTGAATGTCATAATTTCTGCAAAGCTTTGGATCAACTCTACAAACCACATCACTAACTCAGACGGCCGTCCTTTAAATTTATGTTTTTATTCTAAGGAGCAACAGAGTTTGGATAGGCCAATACAAATCTATCATTAATCCTACAAAAGTGACTCGAGGCAAGTGTTTTCCTAATAGAGAATACTAATCAATATTTCTTATATTTTATATACTTTCTGTACCTAATATTAAGTGGAAAAAATTACAGAATAGTGAGGAATAGTAAACGGTTGTTTAATGTTACCATTTTGGGGGAAAAAGTCTGTTTACTAACGCAATTGCCTTGAACAGAAAAAATATGAGCAATAAAATAAATTTGAACTTGCACTCCAACCTTGTTAAATTCAATCTTATCCAACATTTCACAAATACAGGTTCTGAATTTGCTTTATTTTGTCAATGCTTAATTTACCAAACTCCAAACAATCTTTCTGGATGTTTGGAAACTGACTTACATAAAAAGGCAAACTGACAAAAATAACTTGAAATTTCAATGAGGATGAAGAATCACTGTGTAAAGAATGAGAAAGTCAGTAGGTATAAGTGAATTTCTCACAAAACTACAATGCAGACCGCTTCACTTACTGAGAAAATTCTGGATTTTTATTGCACTGAAAGACCACTGGAAGAGAGGACAAACCACCATTGACATGTAAAACGCTTCACTAGTTTCTCACAATAATTTCCCTGGAAGTCACTTGAATAGAGCAGCACCTTTAAATCTATCTTAATTACCAGCACATGCAAAACACAGAATGATCGCTTTACAAAAGCTATTAGTCTACATGCTGCAACTAGGTGAATGTCCTCAGTGGCACACCCTTTCTAGGCAGATTGGGTAGGAAAGACTTCACTGTGTCTCTATAAAGATGAATGGGATGCTTATGCCTCATGCCTACTTGATACTCAACCACTTTAGAAAAATTATAGATTGATCACATTTAATTACAGAACTGCCATATTCATAAAGTATTACAGGCCTTTGTCATTCATCCATACTGCTTTCTACACAAAAGAAGCCTGGGAGAATAACTGAGGGAATAAAGTGCTTTAAAAGTTACTGACTTCATGCAGTAGCCACAAGGGTTGTGCTTAGGGTCTTTGATGGTGCAGGACCATGGGAAAGAACGGAGCTGTCAGTTTGGCTATGAATACAAATAAGACCTGGGCTTCCCAGGTGCCACTAGAGGTAAAGACCCAGCCTGCAAACGCAGGAGGTGTAAGAGATGCAGGTTCAATCCCCGGAGGGAAGCCTGGTGGGCTATGGTTCATAGGGTCCCAAAGAGTTGGACATCACTGAAGCATCTTAGCATGCAAGCACAAAGAACTAATGTTCATTTGGTTACCTACGATTTTATCATTTAACTCATGGAACTACTCTGTACAATATATTTCATTGTCTCTATTTTACAGGCATGAGAACTAAAGCTCACCAAAATTATAGGTAATTTGCACAAAGTAAATATGTGAAGGATCCAAGTTTAAACCTAGGTGCGTCTTATTTCAAAGTTCACATTCTCCTTTCACTCTACCATGACACTGCACAAGTGCCTCAAATGTCAAATAATGGAGAGAAACACCTGGTGGTAATTTAACTAAGAAATGATTAACTCCTGGGATAGCTAGGTATATTATAATAGAACTCTAAACTCTAAAGGGGAATGATTGTAATGGTGATATAAACTATTGACATAGGCATGGAAGAGGAAGGTTAATTTTTCCTTGCTGCTTTGAGGAACATCTCCCCCACACACATCAAAAAATAATAATAATAATTTCAGACGGCCTTGAAGGATAAGTAGGAATTCAATGCAAAATGGGTGACCTGGGCAAAAGGTTAGGGGAAACCAAACCTAGGCACTCGGCATGCTCAGGGGATTGAAGAGCTCAATGTGGCTAAAAGGTATTTTCCTCCGTACTCTCCCCTCTTCTTGAGTAGCGTATCTCAGTTCTTTAGCCTTTGCTAATGAGCCTAATTTCATACTAATATTAGAATTAATAGAAAGAGGTGATTTTGAAATGACAGCTAATTCAATGAAGTTGCCATAAGTGCTAAAGTGCCAAAAAAAAAAACTAAAATGAAGACTGCGACAAGTCTCTTCTTTGATCTTTTTTCTTCTGGAGCCCAATGTCTTTACCACTGAAAATTAATTTTAAGGCACAGATTTTTTCAAGGAGCAAAGAATAATGGAATAGAATGGAATATGAATATAGATGAATATTTAGACACTTATCATACTCTGTTCTTGATTTTCTTATTCTAAGCAACAGTCTCCATAGGCTAACACTACCCTACTACTTATATGACTCAGTATAATGTCCTACCATTTTCTTTAATATTTGTTGGGGAATCCCAGGGAAATCACCAGTAAGAAAACCTAAAAATTACACGGAAACCCAGGTTAGGACTTAGTATTTCTGCTAGACCTTAGTAGTACCTTTCTAAATTTATGAAGCTCTTTTGAGACCAAACTAAACCACTTATGTAAAATGTCCACAGAACTAGAAAAAGATATTTCATCACCACTTCTTTTCTCCCCTAGACAGAGGTTCCACTCTCAACAAGCATTCACCTTTCTACTAAATGATTCCTCAGACCTGGGCTTATGGAATTTCTTCCAAGTATAACATCTTAATATTTTTTTACATAATTTATTTACAGTGCCTTATGCTACACATAGAGAAGGCAATGGCACCCCACTCCAGTGCTCTTGCCTGGAAAATCCCATGGATGGAGGAGCCTGGTAGGCTGCAGTCTATGGGGTCACTAAGAGTCAGGACACGACTGAGCGACTTCCCTTTCACTTTTCACTTTCATGCATTGGAGAAGGAAATGGCAACCCACTCCAGTATTCTTGTCTGGAGAATCCCAGGGACAGGGGAGCCTGATGGGCTTCCGTCTATGGGGTCGCACAGAGTCGGACACAACTGACACGACTTAGCAGCAGCAGCATGCTACACATAATGTTTGGGAAGAGGATGTAGCTTGGTTGTTGGTATATCCCTTGCCTCTTGAAAGATTCTTAAAGCTGAGTTTTATGACTAAGAGATGCCTCTGCTACTAACCCCAGGACACACAAACTTTCTTTTTAAAATGAACATTTATTTCAGATAATATATGCTCGCTATGGGTAGTGTGCCCACTTTTCAAATGCAACGATCCTGTCTTCTGTAGATATAAAATTTTCAAAAGATATTGGCATAATGTAGGAGAAAAAACACCATCCTTGTATTGTGTTCAAAATTGATCTGACCCCAAGCTGGCACTTTAGGGAATTGGGCTACATAATTATGTAGCCCACTTTCAGGAAATGGTTTATTATGGATTTCTTTTCATATATGAAAGATTTCACACTTCTGACTTTATACAATTACATCCACTCTTCCTTTCCAATACATTTCTGAAGTAGGAAAGCTATATATGGAGGGAGGATTGAATTTCTACAGCAGCTAGAAATCTGTCATCTGCTAAATACTGGCTCTAATGATGATGTATTAAGAGTACATTTATTCCATATCTGCATCCAGTTCTTTGCAGCAGATTTTTATAGTCCTCATTTACTGAATAAAGTAACATTAAAGATGGTTTCATACCCTGGTCATTGACCAATGTTTTAAAAAAAATCTGACTTCTATATTTATCATTTGAGAAATACTTGTTTTTCCTGAGGAATTAGAATAGCTCATCCTCTCAGCTGATAATAAGTAAGTCTGCATGTGTTTTTTCCACTACTTAGTCCCCACTCAGTAGCCAATCATTATTCTATTACAATTTTAATAAATAAATCATCCTAAGTGCACAGTATGAATAACAAGCTCCATTTTAAAGAATGAGTTATCATTTGAACTTGTTCTGTTTTCAAAAAGTTGAAGGAAGAAAGGAGACTAACCTGTGCCTTATATAAAGCAACAAAAAGTAGTCCAACCAACTTGCTGATCTTGCCCCAATCCTTTTGAAATGGCTATGTTTTAAATCAAACCTATTTCCTTAGGCTAATAAACAATCTATAATCCATTAAACCTTTATGAACAAATCTAAGACTTCGGAAATTGTGTGTAGGGAAGAGTCAAGTAATGGATTTCAAGGAAATGCAAAGGTGATTAGACAAGATTCAGGATCAAACTCCCATCACCATAATGAGTGTTAGAACAGAGCCTTCCAAGTGGCCATTTGGGAAGGTTGGATATTATCTACACCAGAATACGAAAGAAGATGCCAGGGAGGAAGGCAAGAAACAAAATCAATTCAGAAAACACTTGGGATAGAGTAAGAGAAAAAAAATGAAAATCAGAGTAGTTATTCTTTAAAGAATGAAGAGCTTTAATGGATATTTTAAGCTAAAGAGAAATCGAGGAAGTCAACAATATTAACCAAGAAACTGCTGGTTGTAAAGTTTTAAAAGTGTCATATTAAGATTGAAAGTGGGGTTAAATAAAAGGGTTAAGAGCCTTCTGATTGTAGTGATGCCAGAAATAACTTAATAATGAGCAATGTGCTGTACTTAGTTCATACATCTGAAAAAAAGCAGAAGTGTTTTTTCCCATGTATTTCAATGTACTATGGAAAATCCTACTACAATCTACCAGCTCTGGATAGGAAAGCCACTTCCGTGCTGACTCTATGTGAGTTCATCCTGGCAGAGACTGGAAACTGTCTTTCTAATAAACTTTCTCCTTGGCTTCCCTGGTACAGGTAATAGAAGTCAGAGCTGGGCCCATGGCCATACGATATAAAGAAGGGCATTTCCAGCCTCCCCTGAAGCTAAGTGTGGCCGTGTGGTCTGAGTTCTGGCCCAAAACAAGTGAGAAGTGATGAGGGCAATTGCCAAGCTCTACCTGTACAGAGGAATCTGGCCTTCTCCCTCCCTTCCTATGAGAATATCCACCTTAGACTAAGCAGAGGAGGACAGCCTCTTCAAAAGTTGATGGAACTAAAAATCAAAATCCTGAAAATTCTGCAGAGAAGAGCCATCTCAATCAGATTTATTTGTTCACGCTTATATGAGAGATAAGTTAACTTTGACTTTGTTAAAGCCAGGTTTTAATTTAGGTCTCTTTCTCCTGCAGTAGACATACACAAAAATAGTAAGCATATAGTACTAACCATGTGTCAGGCAGTATCATAGGTGATTATAACCAGTAACACATTACATAATGCAATGGCCTAAAAAGTAACCTATCACTATCTGTATTTACACGTGCAGAATTCAATCACAGAGAAGTCAAGGAAGTGGTAGATTCAGGGTCTAATTCCAGGCAGTTTGGATTCCATACGCTTGGTCACTCCATTTAGCACAATACATTTACCAAACATTGAATAAATATCTCTTTAATATATTAAGAAGTGATCAATTTGTTGAAAACTCTTTAACTGTATTTAGAAACTTCAACGTGGATGAATTTGATAATGCAATCACAGACTGCATTAGAACACTGCACCCTGTAGTCAGTCTCTGGTACCTCTTCAATGCCCATGACATATCAGCTGCTGCTGAGTAAAGACCTGATCCAGTGATACAGATGCTGAAACTCCAAAACTTTGACCACCTGATGCACAGAACCAACTCAATGGAAAAGGCCCTGATGCGAAGAAAGATTGAGGGCAAGAGGAGAAAGGGACGACACAGGATGAGATGGTTGGATGTCATCACCTACTCAATGGACATGAGTTTGAGCAAACTCCAAGAGATAGGGAAAGACAAGGAAGCCTGATGCGCTGCAATCCATGGGATCGCAAAGAGTCAGACACAACTTAGCGACTGAAAGACAATCAATACCGGAGCACTCGAGACTTGAAAAGGGGCACAGATGTACAGCAAAGAGAATCCAGGTGAGGCACGTCCATTACCTGTTTGTTCAGTGTTCTTTTAGCATTGTGATTTTCAAGTACCAGGGACAAAGTGACTGGTGATAGTTCAGAGTTTAAACATGACAGAGAACTTCTCCCCTTCAAGGAATTCAAAATCCAGCCCCCTTCAAGTACAAGATTTTTCCAAAGATCTCTTTGTGTTTCCCCCTTAATACAATAAACCTTTTCAGTGAGTATGACGACTCTCAGAAAACTGTTTTCAGTGGAAAGGAGAAAAGGGAACACTACCAAACATAATGAGATTTTTCTCTTTAATTTTCTTTTGCCCCCTAAAATGGTATCTGACATTTACGTGACAAAGAATAGAGTCCAACTCTTTGAGACTCTTTCCCTCTATCTCTCAAGTATCAAGAATTGAATCCATAAGGATTCTTTATGCAGAGACTCAAATTTTCAGTGTTTCAATAATGAATAGCCGCTTTGCTATAGATAAATTTAATTAGAGTTTTGGAAATGAAACAAAAACTGTAGGACTTTCTGTACTCTTAAAATAATAAAGGATTTAACCCATTAATACATAAAGAGAGCAGATGATAACTACAGAATCAACACACAGTTCTGTCATCTTTATTGACAGGTATAGATTACAGAATCCACTAGGCCAAAAGTCAAGAATGTCTTGATTGACAATTAATTACTAAGACCAATTCTGTTCAGGTGACTTCTTTTCTCTATTTTACAATTTGGAAAATGCATTGCAGTTGTGATTTGTAAACCTGGAAGTTGTGCTAACTTCAACTTTAACCTCTTACATAAATGTGGTATATTTTAGCAAATACTCTTCCAAATTAATGGAACTCTGTTTCTGAACATAAGCACCCAGAACATGGCTGAATGTGTCTTTCATTATGCCAGTTTCAAACAGAATATTCTGTTTTATTGAAGCTTATATTCCTTAGGATGTTTAGAAGAATCCCTACATTGTTTTAATTTCATTTTAAAGGGAGGAGAGGGAGAGGTAATAATTCAAAATGCATGAATGTGCGTGCTCAGTTGCTCGGTCTTATTCCACTCTTGGCGACCCCATGGACTGTAGCCCACCAGGCTCCTCTGTCCATGGAATTTTCCAGGCAAGAATACTGGAGTGTGTTCCCATTTCCTACTCCAAGGGATCTTCACGACCCAAGGATCTAACCCATGTTTCCTGCATCTCCTGCATTGGCAGGTGGAATCTTTTCACTGCACCACCTGGAAAGGCCCTATAGTTCAGAATTCTTGTTGCCAATTTGAGAAATAAATTTGCATTTGCTTACTTATTATAGTCTGCCAGATCATCCGTCTATCTATCATCTACCCATCTAAACAAAAATGCATACATACATATATGTTCACTTTAAACAGTTGGAAAATAAAATTTTTTGAATTAGAGTTCAAAAGGAAGGGACTTCCCAGGTGGCACAGTGGTAACGGATCTGCCCGTCAATGTCCTGGAAAATTCCATGGTCAGAGGATCCTGGCGGGCTACAGTCCATGGGGCCACATAGAGTCAGACACCACTGAGCAAGCAGTTGCTCTATTCTATTCTACAGTAATTGTTCACACCAGTAGTTCAACCTCTGCACTAAGCCTGTCTAGAACACTGCCTATGGGTCAAAAAGCCTGGAAGTGCATTGCTATAAACTGATCTACTTTGGATCTCACTGGAATAAAGAGAAGAGTAATAATCAGTCCACATATTTTCCTCTAAGCATATATCACCCAGAGCATGTCCAATTTATACACAACCATCTGCATCATGAATCAGCAGTCTTTATGTTCATTCCACACTTAAATTTTCACAAACCCACCCATGAACTGCACATGTACATAACAGTGTATAATTTTTGGAAGGAAGATTGTTTCTTACAATAATGAGTTTCTAGCAAGACTATGCTTATTAGTTGTCTCAATACCAAGTTGGCTGGTATTGAATTGACACATTAATTGAAACTCATGAAAGTCTTACTAGTCACATTTCAGGTGGCCACATTTCTCTTCTTCAGCTTTCAATTCTTTATAATTCCTATATTCTTAAGTCACTATCATGCCTTAATGATGATGTGTCTGTCTTACCTATGTACTTTCACAATTGGTTCTCTCTCTCAACAGCACTTTGAAATTTAGCCCCCAATACTCTTTCTTTTAACTGTTCTCTTTATATTTTTCATGTGTATTTAAGTATGAATAATGAAACCTAGCCAAATGGTACAGATAAACTTAGTTGCAAAGCAGAAATAGAAACACAGATGTAGAGAATAAATGTATGGATACCAAGAGGGGAGAGGGATGAATTGGAAGATTAGGATTGACATATATACACTACTCTGTATAAAATGGATCACTAATGAGAACCTACTGTATAGCACAGGGAACTCTACTCAATACTCTGTAATGGTCTATACGGGAAAAGAATCTAACAGAGTGGAGATTTTATATATATATATATATATATATATATATACACACATATACATATATATAAATTACAATATATAAATATATTCTATATATATAGCTGATTCACTGTGCTGTACAGTAGAAACTAACACAACATTGAAAAGCAACTATGTTCCAATGAAAATTAATTTTAAGAAAGAAAAAGCTTTTGATAAGCAGAATATGCCACAAAAACTAGCATTTTTGTGACTAAGTTAAAACCAAGATTTACTTGCCCTTAGATTCTTTTTAATATATTTAGATAAAAGCAATTCCACTTACATTGTAATATATCCTATGAAATATACTATTTAAGTATATCTAGAATAATTACTCATTGGAAGCTTTCAACCTTCTATTTGCAAAATGCGATACTCCCAAGCAAACCTCAGACGAGTCTTGCATTTCAAACAAATTCATAAGGGATTATAATAATAGGAAGTCTTTTTCTATATAGAGACATACAAAATAGCATTTTATAGATCATAACTGTAATGTAAACATACATAACTTAACCCAATTAGCTGAAAGTCCTGACATGCAAGATTAGTGTGTTAGTCACTCAGTCGTGTCCAACTCTATGCAGCCCCATGGACTGTAGCTCACCAGGCTCCTCTGTCCACGGGGTTCTCCAGGCAAGAAGACTGGAGTGGGCAGCCCAAAGCTGAAAGTCCTGGCATGCAAGATTACAGCTATAGATCTATTAGGATGTAGCAGGAAAGGTATAGCATACTGAGAAGGCTGGTTACATTCATCATGCTTATGGAAACTGAAAAAAACAAATGTGTGTTCCTGTTGTCTATTTTGGACAGAATCCTTTTTCTGACCTACTACACTGAAATTGTATTGAAATTGTCAACTGACCCCTGGAGAGAGAAACCCAAAATGTACCATAGAACTCTACATATTAAGTACATTTTCAACAGAATACAACAGGGTTTAAGGACAATGTCATTTATTAAATAAACTACAAAGGCTGAAAGGGATAAAAAAATTTCTAGGCCCTCTGAGGATCTGAACTAGCTTTGACTACATTGGAGCTGAAAATATTTTGAAGATCAAGAAAAACATAGGTAGTATTAGCAATAAACTATAGATCTATGTAGTAGATGCTCCCCTATGCAATGAGCCAAAAGTCCCCAGGAGCCAACTAAAGCCATTTTCAGCATTGGTGTTCAGGGATTTCTTCACTCTTCGCAGCTGGGTAAGACATAAACAAAAATGCCCCTCCTTTCAACTAGAACCCCAGAGAAAAGCAATTTTACAGAGCCATAGAAGCAGATCTTATTAATTAAAGTCTGTTTTCTGTACCTCTCTAAATTTTCCTCCCTTTATTATCAATGTCTTGTGTTCTGAAGAATGGGGTATAAGTGAGCTTTATGAAATGTGAAATACTTATGAGTGTTCAATGCATGCTAAATATTCACCCCCCATTAATAAAAAGGTACTTACTGATACAATGGTATTTAGAGTTATAACTCAGACAATTAAATCGTGTCCACATTACCACCAGACAAAGCAAGATTGCTTAAAATATGATTTTAGAGCCTCAAAGGACTGATTCTTTTTAGCAAACTGAATCACAGAGATATCAACTTTTATTTAAATAATATTCTTCCTATAAGTTTTAACCTAGAAGGAAGGTTAAAACAGATATGATAGGCAAACCTTTAAGATCAATGTATAAATGTCTATTGAATATCCCAGGTCTCCAAAATCAAATAGCAAGCAAACTTTGTAATCTTAATTTTAGTCTACTTCTATAATTCCAGTGAAAATCCAATAGTTAGATTTAAAATTCAACACCATAATAAACACACACCAGAGATGAGAAAACTGTTATTTGTTAAATCTAAGATTCAAGTCACAATATCAGGCCAACTGGTTCATAATTGGCCTGAATCACAATATCAAATCTTAATATCAAATAACGAATGCCGAAAATTTATTTTGCTAGCAGATAAATTCGTATCAAACAACAAGTTGATATGCCCATATTGGGCTGCACTTCACATGAATATGAGCCTGTAGTTGCCCAGCTTTAAGACTGAAGAAACAGTCTGGAATCAGCAGCAACAAAGACATCAATGGTTTAAAGCAACGGTTCCCGACCTTTTTGGCACCAGGGACCAGTTTCATGGAAGACAATTTTTCTGCAGATGGGGGGTGGGTGAGCTAATTTTCAGGATGATTCAAGTGCATTATATTTACTGTGCACTTCATTTCTATTACTATTACATCAGCTCCACCTCAGATCAACAAGCTTTAGATGTTGGAGGTTGGGGACCCCTGGTTTAAAGAAAAGGGGTACTTACCTGTCTGAAGCAAGGTCCTAGAGCAGCGGTCAGGGGAAGACATGGTGGCAGCCTTCACCTCTGGGAGCGGGCGGTGGGCGGGGGTGGGTGGGTGCAGAATTGATGTCAGGTGGGCGCATTAGTTACCAGGAAACCAACAGAGGGGCATGCCCCTCCCGCCTCTTTGGTAAGAACAATTACCAGCTGGGGCCTGCGGCAAGCATGTGGGGAGGTTGGTAATGTGCACAGGGTGAGGTGCCCCAGACACTGGCAGGGGGTGCACAGAGAGCAAGAGAATAGCCATCTTGAGTAGCCTGACCATGGAACAAATTAGCACGGGTCACACATTCATGAAAAATTCTACTTCTGGCTTTTCTTGATACTATTACCAAAGTCCATGCTTTCGAAGATCTGAATTGCTTTGTTGCAAGAAATACAAGGCAAAGAGATTCCCCCAAACTGGAATCCCCTGCGATCTGGTCCTTGGAAGTTGCAAAGGCAGAGACTCCAGTTTCCTGTCCCCCTGTGCAAGAATGGGCTTTTCAAAATATGTTTTCCTTCTTTCATAGTGAAATTGACCCTTCCTTTATTTTTCTTGGATGAATTGGCCCCCACCCGTTGCCTCACGGTTGTTTATTTAAAATGAGACAGGAGAAAAGCACTGACAACTTAAGATTTGTTGGTTAGTCAAGAATAATTGGTACTTTAAATATAAAATTGAATACCAAAGAATAAGAAGCCTCTAGACTTCTGTTTTGGAGAAGGAAATGGCAGCCCACTCCAGTGTTCTTGCCTGGAGAATCCCAGGGACGGGGGAGCCTGGTGAGTTGCCATCTATGGGGTCTCACAGTCAGACACGACTGAAGCGACTTAGCAGCAGCAGACTTCTGCTTTACAGGAAAATTAATCATTGAATAATTAGATTCATCTATTGAGAATATAAAGGCCTGAAAACGGAACACCCTTACCAAAAAAAAAGTTCCTTGGTACAAATTAGGAGCCAAACATGATTGAATTCATTGAGTACTCTGAGGCTGTTCTTTAAATCACTAGGGTATTGGAATTTTGCTAATAAAATAGATGACATCTGACTGATTAAAGCAATATTCACACTGATTATTTCAGAATGGTAGCACCTGTGACCCCTAAGAAAACAACCATCTTTTTAAAGCCAGCCTGAAGCTGGTGCTCAGGTGTGCACATTGAGCCTTTTGTCTTTAGACTTGGCAAACAACCAGCTCAAAAATAATTTTATCATTCAGAAGAGAAGCTATTTTATGGATAAAAAATTATGAATTTCACAGTTGACTTGAGATCTACTCAAGCCAACAACATTGGTTTCTACTTTGCAAGAAAGATTTATTCTGTCAATGTAGATTTCTCAGTAAGTACTTTTCTCTCTCAAAGGCCAAGTCAGATTTCAAAGAAACATTTACATTTTTTAATACAAATCAAGTCACTGATTATATCAGCTCAAGTTCAGAACTGAGTCACTCTCCGTGCCCCTCCTTCTACACTTCAGTTAAAATGGAAACAGACTTGATTTCTAACTATTAGTACTGACATTTTTGAGTATAATCAAAATGCAGAAGCACTGGCTTAGCTGGAGTACTAAACTGAAGAAAGAATTAAGGTCTGAGGTGGTTTTTTGTTGTTATATGCATTATTATATGTCTTTATAATAAAGTTTTTTAGCTTCCTGAAAAATACATAATGATACTGATGTCACATAATAGACAAAACATGCAGTAAAACAATTGAGATACTGTCTACTCTAATTTGTGCGTTTATTTTCTTTTATTTGGTTTCCGGTTTATCACTGTTATATGTTTTGAAAGCTTAAGGATATGTCAGATTAAGCAAAGATCAAGAAACAGCTTAACTTTTTGACTAGGGGAGTCCTTTAATTGTGAACATCTCTAAAGCCTGTAAGGCAACTTAATTAGTCAGTAAGTGGGGAAAATCTATTTAACAACAGGCCTAATTGGCACTACTTCTGGTCATCTGAGTAGAACATAGAAAGGTTGCAAGTGAACTGGCAATAGATTTAATTGCTCACTTTGAATATTCTTAGGTCTCAGACTTGTCTCAGACCCAGTTTAGACTCAAAAAACAATTTCATTTTCCATTATAATTGGAGATCAGGTTCAATATACTGAAAATGTGTTTATGTAAAGACACCATCAAACAACCAGTTTCATGATTCCTATTTTACTTGCAAGTGCTTCCATGATTTTAAACCAAAGGTCCCCAGTCTCTGAGATCTAATGCTTGATGGATGATCTGAAGTGGAGCTGATGTAATAATAATAGAAATCAAGTGCACAATAAATGTAACATGCTTAAATAATCCCAAAACCATCACCCCCACCTCAGTCCATGGAAGAATTGTTTTCCATGAAACTGGTCTCTGGTGTCAAAAAGGTTAGGGACCGCTGCTTAAAACCATGATCCACTGAAATGACTGACTTCCAATTCTTCCTTACATCCTTTCTCTGAATATATAAAGGTATTTCTCTGATTATAAAAAATCAATAGTTTGATCAGATGATCCAAGGATTTTCTGCATCTACAGGATTTATTATTTGCTGCTCTTTTTAAAACAATGAAGATGGTTGACTACAATTTGCTTACACTAATTACACTTAGCTACAATTCGGAACTCAATAAAAATACAGCATGTAAAATAAGATATTCTTAGGAGTCCCATTTGGAAAATACTCAAACATCAATCTTTTTGAAACTGTACTATTTGGGGCTTCCCTGGAAGCTCAGCTGGTAAAGAATCCACCTGCAATGAGGGAGATCCTGGTTCGACTGCTGGGTCAGGAAGATCCCCTGGAGAAGGGATAGGCTACCCAAGAGTATTCTTGGGTTCCCTTGGTGGTTCAGACAGTAAAGAATCCTCCTGCAATGCAGGAGACCTGGGTTCAATCCCTGGGTAGGGAAGATCCTCTGAAGGAAGACATGGCAACCCACTCCAGTATTCTTGCCTGGAGAATCCTCATGGACAGAGAAGCCTGGTGGGCTACAGTCCATGGGGTCACAAAGAGTCGGACACGACTGAATGACTAAGCATAGCACATACAGCTTTTTTACTGAGTCACAGATTTTTGTCTCTAAATTGGTGGGAAATCAGGAGTTCTGGCTCCAAGTGCCAACTATCAAAAAGGCCTCAGTCTCCCTCATTTGCAACATCAGTGTTTGGACCACAGGCCCCTTCAGTATATCTGTGAATTCAGTGTACTAGTGGATCTGTGTATTCAGTGTATCTGGGAGCTGTAACCCCACTGCAATCTGTAAGGGGAAAAAAAATCTTTCCTTTTGCACGTGATAAATCTCCATCTGTAACAAATTTATCTTCGCATATATGAAATTCTGGCCTCATTTCCTCTGGCAGACCCCCTAGTGACACTTTTTTTAGTTATGCACAAAAGTAGGCCAAACTGTCACCCAGGAAAGGCAGAGAGGCGACGCACTCCCAGACTGCATCGTCTAGACTCATTTTCTGTTCCCTTTGAAGCCGCTGCGGGAGCCCTGCCAGTCGCCTCTCTAAAAACAATTATGAATTGCACTTGCTCAAATGAGTCCTTCCTCAAAAGTCCCCTCCCAAGATCACACGACAGTGCTGTCCTGAGATTCTGGGGAGAGTAACTCAAAACCTTCCCTAACTTCCCCCTTCCAAACAAGTTCCTGCAAATAGACTCATGGGTAAATGGGCCTCACGATATGTCTGATTCTTGGAATAGGCCTCGTTTCAGGGCTAAGAGCCTAAGGGCTGCATCTAAATAAAATAAAGTTTGTCATGTTGTCAGTGCTGGATGATATATGTGCACTAATAGAGGACAATAATCCCCAAACCATTTGCCTTTGCAAGACAGCATTTTGTGAGTTTTAGCACAACACTAGGCATAGAGCAAGAACTTAATTGTCATGCTTGCTGAATAACAATTTGGCAAAAGTTTTACCTTTTTAAAAGGATTTTTACTTAAATTCACATCTATCCGAAACTATAGTCCCCTTTTCTTTAAAGTTTGACCCATGTGTCATTAACATATGGGTGGTTCTGCCCCGTAGGATATAATCAGTATTTTGTGCTTCCCCAAGAAAACAATAGATTAGGACTCTGAAGCCTGCATACACATATAAGTGTTCTCTTTGGTCCTTTACATGCAAATTTCCTAATTTTCAAGATGTATTGGCTACAGCTGTGGATAAATTCAGGTTTTCCAGGTGGTGCTAGTGGTAAAGAACCTGCCCGCCAATGCAGGGGATGAAAGATGGAAGATCCCCTGGAGGAAGGAATGGTATTCATGACTGAGTCCTGTGAGCAGACTTCAATCCTTGGTTGAGCAGGATTAAGGATCAAGAAGTATAAATCTGGTCAGCTATGTACTAAGACATGTTAGTTAACCTCTTGAGGCCCCAGTTTCCTCGTCTATAAAATAGAGGAAATGTCAGTATCTCCCCATAGAGTTATGCGACTTAAATGAAATGCAGGTAAACTCATAGAGCTATCATGAGGTTGAAATGAAATAAAATGTAACAAACTGAGCATCATAGCAAGAAGGTCGAAAGTATTCGATGAATTTTGCAGGTATTACAATTATTATTGCTATTATTGTGTTGAAGAAAGCTTCCTATTAAAATCAAGTCTTCTGTTGTTTGCAAGTTGGTGTGAAACACAGACCTTCACCCTCACAGAAGTAACATAGTTCTACAAATATCAGCTCCCAAATACCATAATCTCTCTGGCTGCAGTTCCTGTTGATATGCTCTCAGATCATATTTTAAATAATTATATTGACAGAGCAGCAGGGATTATCTCTTATCCAGTGCACTTTGTGATATGTGATAAAGAAGAGTTATTAAATAAACTGCTTTTATATACTACAGTTCTCATGTCCACAGTCTTGTGTTGTATGCCATAAGAATTAATGGAGGTAGAAACATGGAAGGTAAAAGAGAGAAAAAGAATCTTTCCCTTAGTTTTATTTATAAATATTTATCAAATTTAACTGTAATGATAATGGCACTTTTTTTTTCTCAAGCCCGTAAACTGCATAATATGTCCTCAGATATATTTAGGAAATAGATGGAAATTCCACATGTAGCCACCATGCTATTAAATTTGACAGAGAAATAAATTTGTTACTCTCACTGAAGCCTCCTGATTCAAACCTGAAGAGAAATCCTGATTTGTCTTTAGATTATCACAACTGAATGTTCTGAAAATAGCTTAAAGTTTACCCTTAACCATTGGCTCTGGACAGGAATTCTACCTTTTCTTCTGGCGCCCTGTTTTAGCAAAGCAGGGAACACTAAGCCTTTCTCTGTTGCCTTCAATTAATAAAAGCTAGAAATAAAATCACTGAGGTGAAATAACAGCTGATTGATTTATAACGATACAGGACCAGAACTCAACCTTTTTTGTCAAATTTTGCCAGGAAAGCTGAGTTTTTTTTGCTTGCTAGCTATTTTGTTATTTGAGGATGGTGTTTTTCTCTTTTTGTCATTGTCCTTGCTTTACTTCTCACCTGATCTAGTTCTTTGCTACTCAAAGTGTGGTCCCAGGACTGATATCCCCAGCATCACCTGGGAGCTTGGAAAAATGCAGTCTCTGGCCCCACTCCAGATGAGCAGTGAGGTTCTGCACTTTAACAGAATGCGCTGAAGATCCAATGTGCTTTGACATCTAATCAGCCAGCCTCAACAGTGAGGGTTATTTTCTCCCCCTTCTCAATCACAGTCTAGCTAACTCAAACAAGGAATTAACTGATTGAGTTTCTTCAACTGGCTGTGAAGTTCTGACCCTGGTAATGAATGATCGATAAGGTGCTGTCCACCTTCCATGCCATCTGAGTCATGGCTCATCAAGCCTCTTTTCATGGCATTTTTCATGTCATCTATTATAGTTCTTTCCAAAACTGTCATATCACCATAAGTACCATGAAAACCCCTTGTGTGCAAAAAACTGCCTAGTACTCTTAGCCTTAAGCAGAATAATATTTATTTAAGGGCTTCTCTGGTGGCTCAGTGGTAAAGAATTCACTTGCAATGCAAGAGACATGGATTTGATCCTGGGGTCAGGAAGATACACTGGAGAAGGAAATGGCAACCCACTCCAGTGTTCTTGCCTGGGAAATCTCAATGGCATGAGAGCCTGGCAGGCTACAGTCCATGGGTTCACAAAAGAGTTGGACACAACAACTAAAGAACAATTAAATCAAAATGATATATTAGATTTCAAGGTCAGCCCACAAGTATTTATTCAATGCTAAGCATAGCTAAAATATAGTTTGGATGCCTCTGGCTCCATCCAGGGGTCTGAGGAGCAGGGAGGAAATGCAGTGTTGGAGGAAGGAGGTAGTGTCTTGTTCCTCTTAGTGCTGGGCTATGCTCATGGATTATTTTGACCAAGATTGTTTATTGTCCCCTGCTTTCAATTCTTGAATAACCTAACTGCCCACTTGGAACGGTTTGCCTTACAATGGGGAGAATGAATTTCTAGGTTCTTTAACTCCCACCACATATTCAGAAAAAAACTGAAATTGCAACATTGGAAAGGGACAAAAAAATAAACTACTGCCACTCAATATATTTCACTCAGAAGGAGGCTTTGAAAAAAGCAATGATCCTTTGTGCCCAAGGCTGCTCAATTTGAGCACTGCATCCTGTTACTCTCTGAAATGATATTTTGTTTCTATTTGGATTCCAGGCCACTAAAATAGAGTCCTCCTCAGGCGAATGTACAAGAATACAGCATATTGTCCTTAAATGACTCTCCTTACAGAATGATCCATCAATTTGAATATTACTTGCTATTTCTTCTCAAATTAAACCTGCAACAAAAATCAATCAATGTAATACTTTTAGAATTACTAGATGACATATCCAAATTTAATCTATAAGCTATATTTGGATGTCGTGGTGCCTATTTAGATATGCATACACTTCTGTGCATATTTATGCATAACTACATGTTTATATAACTGATATATACTTGGAGGAAAAAAGAGACTAAGAGCAGAGAAAGAGATTGTCATATCTTACTTTATAAGGTTGTATTTACAATTATCATGTGGTGAGGTGTGGGCAAGTTTTTTCCACTACTGTGTCTCTTAATATTTTCCAAATTAAAAACTTTGAAGAAAATAAATGTGGTACCCTATCATTTGCACACCATAAGTTCCATTTTTTCCTGGATAATGGCAAAGACTGCGGGACTATTAAAATCTTTTAGATAAATCTGTGTACCAAAAATAAACATAGCCTTTTTAAAATTTCAACATAGGAAAAATAAGCTATGAAAGTAATGTTTTCTACTCCTCTATGAAACAGGATATTATATAGCACATGCTTACAAAAGAATCATGATTGTCAAGGTTTATCTCATCTATTCTTTAAAACAAAACTAATTTCAAAGACTGCTTAATCAAATCACAATGGAGTTCCATATCGTTCAATTTAACAAATAATCTAAAAAAGAAAAAAATATGAAAAAAAAAACACATGTATCATGAAAGATCAAATGTTTCCAGATAATAAATTACCAAAGGTAATTTTTCAGAGTTTCTATTTACAAGCTAAAAATGTTGATTTGAGTATTTAGAGATATGCACTGTAGCAAACAGGAATCTATTTACGGAGTATATCCTCTATTTACAGAGTTTAAGTTTTAGTTCCCAGAGGGCTCTTTAACCCCCATGAGATGAAGAGTGAAGATGTCCACCACTGACAGTTTGAGTTTAGATGGATCATACCAGCTGACCAAGTGTGTCCTTCCCTCACAGCCACACTGGAGGTGGTCAGAGCTGATGATATCATTCACAGTGCTGCTTATGAAGAATTAGCAAGCTAGGAGAAAAAGACAGGATGGTGGAAAAAATGAAATAAGAGCAAACTTCTTCTCAGTGCACAAAATTTACTTATGAATTTTCACAAATATTTTTCATTATAAAAAAGAAGTGTGAAACAAATTATAATTAGAAATTTGGAATGCAAAACATCCAAATGCTTCTATGATATGCATGACACAGTGTCATGTCTTCAAATCTATAGAAATATAGAGTAATTGCCAGAGGAACACTTGCCTCTGTAGCTTGAAATATAAAAAACATATACATCTCCAATGTTATTTATTCCCAGACCCAAAAGTAGTGAATATGTGTGTTTATATCTGTGCCCAAGATATAAACTCTTTTAGAAAAAGAGAGTCATGCTACGAAAGTCAAAAGGAAATGCAGAAAATGTGCAAACAACCATCAAACGAACTCACATTGAAAAGACCAACAATGCCTAGTGTAGACAAAATATTGTGGAAATGTTAATCTGTACAGCCACTGTGGGAAACAGTTTGACATCATCCACTAAAGTTGCAGAAATACATACTCTATGGTTCACCATTCCACATTGCACTCCTGCGTTATACCAAATAGAAATGTGTGCCAATGTGTATCAAGAGAAATGAGCATGGATGTTCAGGGACCAAACTGGAGAAAACACAAATGTCCATCCATAAGAAATTAGATAAATATATTTTGACATATTTAGAAAACAATATAATACAGTAATTACAGTAATTTTTAAATGAACTATTGTTATATATAAGAATATGTATGAATTGAGAATGCAAAATTGCATAAAAGAGTAGAAGCAAAAAGAATTTATACTGTATGATTCACTTGTGTAAATTTCAATTATATGAAAAACTAAACTTTAAGGAGAGAAGCAAAAAGAATAGTTAACTTTGGGATGAGGATCTTAAAATGACAGGTTTTGGGGTATTGATTTGAACCACACATGTGGTGTTCACACAGCTGTTTATTTTGTGATGAGTTACTTCATACATTTAAGTTCAGTTCATTTTTCTGTATGTTTGGTTATATTCCACATAATAAAGAAGTCAAGTAGAAAGCAGAATATGCAAAATGATTGCCTATATAAGCAGATTTATACCTAAACAGCATTTGGTGGCAAATAAGCCTCACATGGGATTGTTATCCATTAACCACAAGTGTACTTTTGCACATAACAACTCACATTGTGCTGAGGAAACCATCAACTCAAGAGGACCCTAGAGTTATCTTTATTGCTATGTCGTGATGGTCTTTAAGTAATGTGCAACCATTGCTCTTTAGTGTCTTGAATTTTTTATAAGTAATTATCAATTATGTTATATAAAAAGTAGAGGACCGCTGAATTCTTTTAAAAAATTAAAATTTCTTTAACTGTTATTTGACTTCCTGGGCAGAGAAACTGCTTGGTGAAGTTGGCTTGGACTTCCACCTACATCTGTGGCTCTTTATTGCCAAAAAGCTCAGAGCATGCTAAATGTGTAAATAAACATACATAAGCATAAATAAACACAAATATAAATAATAATAAATATCTAGGCATTTGGAGCAGGCAAACTGCACTGGAAAATCAAGTCACAATGATTTAATTGTGAGAGGCTAGACGTCATCATCCTAGCCTTGATAAATCAATGTTGATGCATTAATTCTTTATTAGTAGTATTAATCACTAAATAAATTCACTTTTATCTGAGTCTGACCCAATTCATGCACTAATTCAATTTAATTTGCTTGGCAATTTTTCTCTGGGCAAGGCTCCTAATAAGTTTACCCTTTACCAGTCCAACCAAATTCTGAGATTTCACATTTATTCTTAGTTCACAGGAGGAACATGGGTACTCACAGAATCAGGATCCGGGATTTTACCTTGAGTGAAGAGTTGTGCTATGAGAAATTGAACACAGATATACAGGGTGGGAGGGCAGTCACAGTATAGAGGGGGAAAAAGGAAAAAAGGATGGTACAGGCAGAGCTGACATGAGCAAAATAGTGGTATGTCTATGAGATGGCTGTTTGTTCTTCATTTTGTTTTTAGTCTTGGAAAGTTTTACAGTTTTTATACATGGTCATGGAATCATGACCTAAATTCTTAATTTAGGTGTCTTTGACAGTAATTTTGACAGTGTTTTTACATTTTCAATTCATTTGATATTTCTCCCTCTGGCCATTCTTCTTTAACTTTCCCCCTCTGTATATTCTTGTGTATATACCCAAAAGTTTCACAACTGGCTCCCACCCTGCACACATGCAGAAACTGAGATACGTTTCAGGGGCAGGAGATCCCTTCTGGATTTCCTCAGAAGAGAATTTAGAACACTACCCTTCTGAATCTTCTCACTTCTCATATAGTCACTAGAAAATGACTATATCATATTTACCCCTAAGGTGAGCCAAATAAATCTATTACAGTTTAAGCTCCCTTGTTCATCATGAACAACAACAACAAAAATATAACCAACAAAATGATGAAAAAGTAAACTACTGTCCACCACTTGGCTTAAGAATTTTAGGTTTTTGACAGAGACGGTGATTCTCAAACTTTACTGTGCATAAGTACTGTATGGGTGATTTGTGAAAGTGTGCCAGGAAAAGCTGATGGAGTTCTCTAGGCTCCCATGAGAGCTGCTGCCTTCAATGGTCTGAATATTGCTGTCTCTCCTAAACTCACAGCTTGAAATTCTAACCCCCAAAGTGATGGTACTAGGAGGCCGTGCCTTTTGGAGATAATCAGGTTGTGATAGTGGAGCTTCTGTGAACGATATTAGTCCTTTGGGAAAGGGACTCCAGAAGGCTCTCTCTTTTCTCAACCATGTGGGAGAAAAATGAGAAGTCAGCACCCTACAACCCAGAAGAGGGTTCTCACCAGACAACAAATTTGCTGGCACCTTGATCATGGAATTCCCAGCCTCCAAAACTATGAGAAACAAACATTTGTGATTTAAGCTACTAGGTCTACAGAATTTTTTATCATAGCACCCCTAACTGACTAAGCAAGGAGATTACAGAAAAATATCTACTTCTGCTTCACTGACTGAATGAAAGCCTTTGACTGGGTGGATCGCAACAAACTGTGGAAAATTCTTCAAGAGATGGGAATACCAGACCACTTACCTGACTCCTGAGAAACTGGTATGCAGGTCAAAAAGCAACAGTTAGAACCTTACATGGTACAATTGATTGGTTCAAAATTGGGAAAGGAGTATGACAAGGCTGTATACTGTCACCCTGTTTATTTAATTTATATAGGCTTCCCAGGTGCCACTAATGGTAAAGAACCTGCCTGCCTGCCAAGGAGACATAAGAGATGCAGGTTTGATCCCTGGTTGGGAAGATCCCTGGAAGAGGCCATGGCAACTCATTCTAGTAGTCTCGCCTGGAGAATCTCATGGAAAGAGAAGTCTGGTAGGCAACAGTCCATAGGTTTACAAGAGTTGGACACGACTGAAGCAACTTAGCACTCTCACACATGCAGAGTCAATCATGTGAAATGCCAAGCTGGATGAATCACAAGCTGGAATCAAGACTGCCGGGAGATATATCAACAACCTCAGGTATGCAGATGATATCACCCTAATGAAGAAAGCAAAGAGGAACTAAAGAGCCTTCTTGATGAACGTTAAAGAGGGGAGTGAAAAAGATAGCTTAAAACACAACACTCAAAATGTGCAAATCATGACATCTGGTCCCATCACTTTATAGCAAATAGAAGGGGAAAAAGTGGAAGCAGTGACAGATTTTATTTTCTTAGGCTCCAAATTCACTGCAACGGTGACAGCAGCCACTAAATTAAAAGATGCTTGCTCCTTGGAAGAAAAATTATGACAAACCTAGACAGTGTATTAAAAAGCAGAGAGATCTCTTTGTCAACAAAGGTCCATATAGTCAAAGCTATGATTTTTCCAGTAGTTATGTACAGATGTGAGAGTTGGACTACAAAGAAGGCTGAGTATCAAAGAACTCATGTTTTCAAGCTATGGTACTGAAGGAAACTCTTGAAGAGTCCCTTGGACAGCAAGGAGATGAAACTAGTCAATCCTAAAAGAAATCAACTTTGAATATTCATTGGAAGGACTGATGCTGAAGTTGAAACTCCAGTACTTGAGCCACCTGATGCAAAGAGCAGACTCATTGGAAAAGACCCTGATGCTAGGAAAGACTGAAGGCCAAAGGAGAAGAGGGTGATAGGGGATGAGATTGTTAGATAGGACCATTGACTCATATCAGTTCAGTTCAGTCACTCAGTTGTGTCTGACTCTGTGACCCCAAGAACTGCAGCACACTGGGCCTCCCTGTCCATCACCAACTCCTGGAGTTTACCCAAACTCATGTTCATTGAGCCAGTGAGGCCACCCAACCATCTCATCCTCTGTCATCCCCTTCTCCTCCTGCCCTCAATATTTCCCAGTGTCAGGGTCTTTTCCAATGAGTCAGCTCCTTGAGTGAGGTGGCCAAAGTATTGGAGTTTCAGCTTCAACATCAGTCCTTCCAATGAATACCCAGGACTGATTTCCTTTAGGATGGACTGGTTGGATCTCCTTGAAGTCCAATGAACTCTCAAGAGTCCTTTCCAACACCACAGTTCAAAAGCATCCATTCTTCAGCACTCAGCTTTCTTTATAGTCCAACTCTCACATCCATACATGACCACTGGAAAAACCATAGCCTTGACTAGATGGACCTTTGTTGACAAAGTAATGTCTCTGCTTTTTAATATGCTGTCTAGGTTGGTCATAACTTTCCTTCCAAGGAGTAAGTGTCTTTTAATTTCATGGCTGTAATCACCATCTGCAGTGATTTTGGAACCCAAAAAAATAAAGTCAGCCACTGTTTCCACTGTTTCCCAATCTATTTGCAATGAAGTGATGGGACTTCATGCCATGATCTTAGTTTTCTGAATGTTCAGCTTTAAGCCAACTTTGTCACTTTCCTCTTTCACTTTCATCAAGAGGCTCTTTAGTTCTTCTTCACTTTGTGCCATAAGGGTGATGTCATCTGCATATCTGAGGTTATTGATATTTCTCCTGCAATCTGGATTCCAGCTTGTGCTTCTTCCAGCCCAGTGTTTCTCATGATGTACTCTGCATATAAGTTAAATAAGCAGGGTGACAATATACAGCCTTGATGTAGTCCTTTTCCTATTTGGAACCAATCTGTTTTTCCATGTCCAGTTCTAATTGTTGCTTCCTGACCTGCATACAGATTTCTCATCAACTCAAGCAACATGAATTTGAGCAAACTCTGGGAGATATTGAAGGACAGAGAAGCTTGGTGTGCTGGAGCCTACAGAATTGCAAGGATTCTGACACAACTTGGTGACTGAACAACAACAACTGATCAAGATGATGCCTAGGCAGAAAAGATTGAAACACTGATAGCTAAGCACACTGGTCATATTTATTGAGAGATAAGTAAAAGTATAAGGTAACATTATAAGTGAAAGTCACTCAGCCGTGTCCAACTTTTTGCCAACCCATGGACTATACAGTCCATGGAGTTCTCTAGGCCAGAATACTGAAGTGGTAGCCTTTCCCTTCTCAAGGGGATCTTCCCAACCCAGGGATAGAACCCAGATCTCCCACATAGCAGGCGGATTCTTTACCAGCTGAGACACAAGGGAAGCCCAAGATAGCATTATATAAGGTAATAAATGTTACAAAATTAGTTCAGAAAAAAGTGAGATTTCTACTGAATGGTAATTTTTTTTCTGATAAAGAGTGCTTGTGCTAATTTATGAAAATGTAATACAAATTGCAATATATCAAGACTTATTGCATCAATGTCTTTAATCAAGGCCAAGATGAAGAATAACCATCTTCTGTTCTTTATGCCTTTCATTCTGCTCACTTCCACTTTCCTAGTTTCCACCCTGTGAGCATGCTAAGTTACTTTGATCATGTGACTCTGCAATCCTGTGGACTATAGCCCACCAGGCTCCTCTGTCAGGGTTTCTCCAGGCAAGAATGCTGGAGTGAATTGCTCCTTCCTCTTACAGAGGATCTTTCAGACCCAAGGATCAAGCACATGTCTTAAGTCTCCTGCACTGGCAGGCGAGTTCTTTACCACTATCGTCACCTGGGAAGCCCTGTTCCCACCCTAAGCTCTCACAATTACAGTGTTACAACTTGGTTCCTCAATGCCACTAATACTCCTGGGATGGATGAGTATTTATTCCGTGAGGATGCTCATGAGTTTTTGGCAACCAGGATCCATGAAATTGGCTGTACCACAATATAAAAAGTTTAAAGTCTGGGGAAAAAAAAAAAAGAAGGAAGGCCAGGTCAAACACCTCTTCAGGCAGTCCTCCTGTTCTGGGAGCTGTGGGCCCTGAGGGTATTTGCTTGATCATCTGCCCTGTGGGTCCCTTCATGTGGTGATGGGTTAGGTGTGAGCAGAAGAAATCTAAGCAGACATCACAATGCACAGCAGAAATTATATACTTAAGCAGGCACAAAACTCTCAGAGATGGATGACACTACCTAGCTGAAATCATCAAGAGCATCTCGGTCCAAGAGTACCCAGGCCAATTAAACAGAAGTATAAATGATTGGTATCAGTTCCCCCCTTTTGTGGAAGACATCATGTCTGCGGGGATGTTTAATGTCTTCAGGGAAGAGAAAGGATGAAGAAAAGGTAGCTGAGGACACTGAAGAGACATGTCTCACACTTCAGTGATTTTCACCTTCCACTTGGCAGCTAGAAACGTAGCAAAGAGACTGCCTGGCAGCTGTCCTGTGGAGCTCTAGTCAAAATGTTTTATGCACAAGCACATAAGCACAGAACAGGGGCTTTGTCAGTCCAACTATATAATGCAGTTTAATCAATATCACCTAGTTGACAAAAATAATTTTTACACAATTGTTTACATGGATAATTTGAATATCTGGAAATCCTGAAGATGAACAAACAGTGCATGTTGCATGTTCAAGATGAAAGTTTCAAAACAGGTAGATTCTGCATAGAAAAGAGAGTCCTTATCTAGAGACCTCAATCTTTGCTAGAAGAAACTAGCATTCACTTGAATATTAAGGAGTGTTAAATAAATGCTAGTTTCTGCAGACATTCTTCCTATTTCAAAAATACAAACTTCACTTTCATCTATTTCCCATATGGGCTCAGACAGTTTTGTTACAAAGAAAATAAATAAATAAAAGGAGTGGGTCTGGTCACTTTAAAAATGAAAAAAACAACTCTCTGAAAAGCTTCCAGAAAATACTTAATCCCTCTGTTTTCTTTCTTCCTCAGCTCAAATCAAAAGCAA
Source organism: Muntiacus reevesi (assembly GCF_963930625.1). Taxonomy (NCBI): domain Eukaryota; kingdom Metazoa; phylum Chordata; class Mammalia; order Artiodactyla; family Cervidae; genus Muntiacus; species Muntiacus reevesi. Next base: position 70,400,928 of record NC_089251.1, on the reverse strand, counting down.
CTCACCACAACTACAAAGGACAGGTTCCTTCTTCTCTTTTTTCAACACTCATAAGATCAGAACAGTTCTAGTCCTTACAGAAAAAAAAAAAAAAATCATTCTACATGGTTATATGTGCATTGAAATCAATAATGTCCTAAATCTATTGTTTCAAAATGCCATCATGTTCAGATAAAGAGTGTTTTAGGAGTGTTGAAGTACCAATGAAAAACATAGGATAGTTTCTCTGTAATTATAAGAGAGTTAGAATAAAATGTTCCAAAACTATATATTCTCCACCAGGATCATGAAGACAAATGCCAAGAGTGAGAGAAAATAAACCAATATTTACATGAATGCTCACATGGGTCCTAACTGGAGTCCTGAGCTGAAGCAATTCTGGAATTCCTCTGAGAATTACAATTCTCTTACATTTAAAATGAGGGTGATGAATTAGGTGATCTCAAAGTCCTTTCCCAACCTAAAATGCCACTATTTTATTCTACTTCAGAAACACTTAAAAATTCTGATTATAAAGTAAGTTTTATGCTTAGAATATGCTTGGGAAAAATAAGACATAAGTAATGTTTTATATATACATATATATATATTATATTGGTGTATAGTTTATAGATAAAGCTCTGATTCCTTAAAACACACTCACACACATACAAAACCACAAAGCCATAACAATCATAATAAAACACAGTGGGGTCTCCTTTCTGTTCTATCTCTCAAAAGACTATGTGATCTCCTTTCCCATTTTAGCATTTAAGTGCTTAACAATTGAGGTTCTGGCAACTAAAACTGCATAGGCAGCAACTCCATTTTTCTCAGAATCAAGTGAAACTGAACAGGCAATTAAAAGTTACTGAACTGCAAGGTAAAATTACTTCGCTGCTCTGCTGCTGGGTGACTGAAGAGGGGAGACAATGGAAATCATATTTAGAATTAAGATAGAATGATGGAACACAGCAGTCTGCTCTGCTAAAATGGAATCTATAAACATTAGACATAATCAGCAGCAGTTCCATCATGCTCTTTGCTCACAGTTAGATGGAAGATTACACAAAACAAATGTGCAATGTTCAAATCTGTGGCATTGCTGGTTAACAGAAGGCATTTCCCTCCTAGCCCACAAACTCTCTCCTGGACAGCCAGGGCCCAGCTTACAAATGGGTTATATACCAAGAGTCCATTTACAACCCAGTTGTACCAACCTCTGTATTAAGTTTCCCATAGAATTAATGTTGAAAATGGTGTTCAGGTTCCTAGGCTAGCCCAACAAAGGCCAGTTTATTAAAGGATGCATTTTTAAAAGATAATATCAAGAGTACTATGGAGACTAATCACCAAATCAATGCTTCTTTGAAACTTGTACTCAGAGTTCAATCTTGGAAGCACAGGAATAGATAGATCCCCTATTCTGCAAATTACAGTGGTAGTTCCCATCCCTGGAAATAGATAGTAGAGTAAAAGGACAAACTTTAAAAAATTTCAGAAATTCAATCAGGAGGAGTAGAGGCCAGACATACAGGAAAGGGATTGACACTGCAAATGTGAAAGCGGAAAGTGATACAAGATGGAGGAACTGGTTATAATTAGGAAAGCATACAAAAAGAGAGACTTATTAGAATGGAAGAACAGGGAATTTTTCAAGGATTTCCTTCTGAATATGATGATACTGAACTTTTATTTTAGTTAGAGGCTTGAGGGTTATAGAATCAGGAATGAGGCTAGTTTTTCATTCCTAGAGAGAATTTGGTGAGGTTAAATGAAGAGAGAAAATGCAGTGGAAATCTGGTGAAGTAGTAAGACATTTCTACTACTCCTGAAATCTAATATGTATCACCTTCTGCTCCACTATAAATCCTACCCAATGACTTGAGCTTTGGGAATAGGTAGGAAGCCAAGAAAATGCAGTGGGATTGAAAGTGAGGATCTCAAGGGCTTAACAGGGTAGCTCAAATATCAAACACCAACGAAAATGAAGACAGACAAGGAAAGATCTTGTCAAATTTAACTGGTACAGCCAAAAAATAACACATTAAATTGGACTGATCAGTCTGTAAGGTTCTCCTTAGTATAACCATTTTTGTAATCTAAGGAATAAAGACAGTAAATTTTATAATTGATGTCACATGATAAAATAGGAAACCCATTCCTAAAAGTTATCATTCCAAAGATGTAGGTAAGAACAAATATTCTGGAGATAAATGAAGTAGTAAGTAAGATTAATATGTAACAAATACATATTCTGATATAGACATTATTATAAAACAGAGCAAATGCCAAAATATCAATTAGAAAGACTTAGTTGAACTGAAAGGAGTCTGTGGAATTCTACATGTACTATAGGACTTATTCCAAGTAATTTTTAGTCCTGAAATATCATTAAATCACAATTAATCCATTTTCCCCAAAATTCAATCAGAAAAAGACATAAAAAAGAAAAACAATTATTTTCAGGAGATGAAAGCATTTAAAAATAATAAGTTGGAATTCCTGCCAATATCATGAACTAAATTTTCATAGAAACCCTTCCAGTTATATATTTGAAACTCATGGATAAACTGTTAAAGACCAGTTAAGAAATATGGAGAAGACAATGAAAAAGTCTAACATACACACATGTAATCAGCATTCCAGAAAGAGAAGGAAAGGCAATTGAGAAAGAGGCTGGTTATTCTACATAATTCATGAATGATCAGTTTAGTTCAGCCGCTCAGTCATGTCTGACTCTTTGTGACCCCATGGACTGCAGCACTCCAGGCTTGCCTGTCCTTCACCAACTCCCGGAGCTTGCTCAAACTCAAGTCCATCGAGTCGGTGGTGCCATCCAACCATCTCATCTACAAATCCTTATACCAGGAAGTGTAGTGAATTCAAAGTTAAAAACAAACAAAAACAAAAAATAACACTCACCTAGAGAGATGTATGCTAGTAAAAGAACAGAACAAACAAACAAACAAAAGCAAAGGTCTTTAAAGCAGTCAAGAGATAAGAAAATGTTAAATGATAGATTTACAAATGATTTCTCAAAATGTACAATGGAAGCCAAAGCCAGGGAGTTATCCAATGGGATAACATCTTCAAAGTATGAGACAACAGCTGTTCTACCACAATTGCTATACCCAGTGAAATAATCTTCCAGAATGAAGTGAAAATAAAGACATTTTCAAAGGAATAAAAATAAGAAAGCAATTTCCAAAAAATCCTCACTAAATAAAATTGTAAAGAATGTACATCAGGGGGAAAAAAAAGGAAAATGATCCCAGAAGAGAGGTCTAAAATAGAAATGGAAAAGGAAAGAAAATGGTAAACACCTGGGCAAATCTAAAGAAATACTCTATAAAAATATAAACTGTATCAAATTTATAGGGCTAACAAAACAAAAATCAAAGTTACCATGATTAAGGAGATCATTAATGGGCTTCTCAGATGGCCTGGAGAATCCCAGGGACAGAGGGGCCTGGTGGGCTGCCGTCTATGGGGTCGCCCAGAGTCTGACACCACTGAAGCGACTTAGCAGAAGCAGCAACAGATGGCCCTAGGGTTGAAGAACCCACCTGCCAATGCAGGACACTTGAGAAACTAAGGTTTGATCCCTGGGTCGGGAAGATCCTCTGGAGGAGGAAATGGCAACCCACTCCAGTATTCTTGCCTGGAGAATCCCACGGACAGAGGAGCCTGGCGGGCTACAGTCCATAGCGCCACAAAGAGTTGGACACGACTGAAGCAACTTAGTACGCAGCACACACACACAACGGAAATCAAAGCATTTAAAGGTCTTTTATATTTTCAGAGGAGGATATTCATTAATTCTAGATATTGTAACCTTAAGAATGCATGTTTTACATTTAATGACTTCAGGGTAGAAAAGTATTTCCTAAATGAGACATTAAGATGCAAACTATATGAAAATAGTGATTATTTTGACTACATTAAAACAAAGAAACCCTTTTCACAAGAAAAAGAAAATAAACAAGAAAGAAAACACAACTTTAAAAGTGAAAATTCAAACCACAAACTGGAAGAATATACCTAGAAAATACACTGAATTCTTAACAATCAATGAGGATAAGACAACCTAAGAGAAAACAAATGGATGGAAAATATGAACAGATACTTCATGGAAGAGGAATCATAAATAGCCAAGAAACATGAAAACATGAATGAACATCTTCATTACTAAGGAGGAAAATTCAAATTAACTCACAATGAGAAACATTGCTCATTCACCAGATTAGCAAAAATTAATAAGTTTTTATAAGCACATGTAGCAATGTGGGTCCCTGGGCCCCAGTGTGGGGATTGTGAATGGTAAGCAATTTCACTGAAAAAGTTAGCATATAAATGTTAGTATAAACATTAGAAAATGTTTCACATTTGGGTTTTTTCCTCAAAAACCATGTTTTAACAAAACAGTAAAACTTTAGGTTAAATTGAGGATGCTCTCTGTCACACACATTCACAATGTCAGTGGGATAATAATAATAACTCTAGCTCCCCTGACTGAAAGTTGCAAATGTCTGTTTGTTTAATTATTTTAGTTTCTGGTTTAGTTTTATAGCATTTCCCCATCATTAGTTATATATTGCATCTGCATTATGAAAAACGAAAACAAAATTAGAAATATTATGCTTCATAAAGTGTAGCATAAAGTTACAGTGGCTCAAATGACAGTCATTTTTGAGTGTCCAGTATTGTTTCATGACTGCACTGAGATATAGCCCACCAGCTCCTCTGTCCACAGAATTCTCCAAGCCAGAATACTGGAGTGGGTAGCCATTTCCTACTCCAGGGGATCTTCTCAACCAGGGATCAAACATGGATTTCCTGCAATGCAAGCAGATTCTTTACCATCTGAGCCACCAGGGAAGCCCGTATTGATCTCAGACTCCTTTATCTCTAAAATGTCTGAATTCTGTTGCCTTAAAGAGAGGAGTCCCTTGAAAGACTCAACCAGCAGCAAAAACATTTATTCTAAGGAAGACGGACCTGCAGGAAAAAACAGTATCAGGGCTGAGTGGGAGAAGGGAATGAGTGTGTGTTCACTTGTGTCCAACTCTTTGTGACCCCATGACCTATAGCCCGCCAGGCTCCTCTGTCCATGGAATTTTCCAGGCAAGAATACTGGAGTGGTCTGCCATTTCCTGCTCCAGGGAATCTTCCTGATCCAGGGATCGAATCTGTGTCTCCTGCATCTCCTGCATTGGCAGGTAAATTCTCTACCACTGTGCCACCTGAAGCCCAGGAGATAGGAGCAGCACCTTAGAAATGCAAAGAAGAGCTCCCCTACATCCACTTCCCAGGCCTAGAAACTTAGATGCAGTCACAACCTATTGATGTCTCCTGGGTCACTATCCCCCCTCATACTTACTTCCTCTGTCCCCCAAGCACTAAATTCATTACCCAGTAACTTCTCCATCCTTGCCTCTTCCAGTTTTAACACAAGTTTCATTCTTCCTGTTAGAAACACAACAGTCACTTTGGTAAGACCCTGTCTTCTCCAATCCAGACAGCAAAGCACTTACAGAAACAGGAGGTGTACAGATAGAATAATCAAAACCTGACACTTTCCTGGGAAGACTGAGCTTTCTAATCATCTCCACCATACCCCACACCCCTACCCTTGATTCTTCTGTAACCAAGATCACCCCAAACTTATAGATGACTTAAAGATTTATAAGCAAAAGTCTTCCACAGTATTTTAAAAGCTTAAGAACAAGTGACTGACATTTCTAATCAGGTCTTGCATGATCACATTTAAAACAATTTAATCTTATTTGGTCAGATGAAAAATATCAGCGATTTTTTTAAAGTATTCATTGAGTCACACTGGAGAACAATGTCTAGTATGTGATTAGAATTAGGTTAATCTGGAGGCAGGGATAGATTTGTTTGGTAGAGGAATAGAAAAGAAACACGGTACAATAAGGACATTATCCTTGAGAAGATCTGCACTTGTAGAGAATTAGACACAATATGGAAAACAGTAAAATAAAGCGCCAAATGACTTAGCAGTGACATTAAGTGACACAGAAATTCAAATGGGAGACAAATCAGCATGATCAGGGGTATTAAGGGAAGGCTTGTGAGAATAGAGCTAGGGTTTAGGAAATGGAAGAATGGATGGGAGCTAAAAAGTCAGAAAGTAGGAAGGAGAGTATTTCTGGCTGTAGATACAGAATATGGGATGAGGCTCAAACACATATAAGGATTTCCACAGTGGCTCAGTCGTAAAGAAATCACCTGTAGTACAGGTGGGTTCAGTCGCAGGATCTAGAAGATCCCCTAAAGGAGGGAATGGCAACCAACTCTAGTATTCTTGCTTGGGAAATCCCACAGACAGAAAAGTCTAGTGGGCTACAGTTCATAGGGTTGTAAAGAGTCAGACACGACTGAGCAACTGAACACCCACTCCAAGTCAAGGGAAACAAGGGCTATGATGCTGCAACATGAAACAGAGTTTAATGGCTGATGCCAGTAACTGGTCTGATGACGATATGAAGAGAAGACCACAGACACCCAGAAGTCTGCCTGTTCTATTCATTGAACTCATGGAATGTGCATCAAATGCCATCTGATTCAATCGGCAATGGTTTGTACTCTTCCATCTTCTGATACTTTGCTGGCAGCACACACCTTCTCTCATGCCAAATTATTGCACCCTGAGTTGTGTAGGAAAATCTGTGGTAGCAAATCATGTCCTCGTCATCCTAAAAGAATTTGGGCATTTGGGATTGATTATTAACAACTGGAAAGCTGAAAAAACAAGGAGAAAATCATCACCTTCTAAAGCAAAAGTCCCAAAGTCAGTAACCATATAAACATTAATTTTAGGCAGTCTCACTGGAACAAGGGCATTCTTTGGCCTCCAGCCATTCACAATTCAGAGAGAGTACTTAGTATGTAGGCAAGCCAGAACACAAAAGAAAACATGTAGCTGAAATGCATGTCTCTACATCAAAGAGATACACAAAGTCTTTAGTGATACCCAAGATTATGCTATCACTATTTCAACACTTAGTGATTTCCTGTCTGTATTCCTAAACCTAAGAAAACTCAAAGCCAACAGGGATTTAGTTACTGGATTCAGTGTTTCCCATTTAGACAAGGAGTGAACTGAGATTTGTTCACTGAGAGAAACTGAAGTTCATATTCCAGTATACAGAAGATTCATCTTTTCCATCCTATGGACCAGTGACACAGTTTGTAAATTTGAACTTTAAAACAGTTTGAACAGTGCATAGATTTATAAATTAAGGGTGAGGAAAAGTGAAGTAAAAAGTTACAAAATGAAAACGATTTTGTTTTTCAAGTACTAGTACCTCTCAGGGCTTCCCAGGTAGCCCAGTGGTAAAGAATCTACCTGCTAATAATGCAAGAGACATGGGTTTGATCCCTGAGTTGGGAAGATCTCCTGGAGAAGGAAAGGACAACCCACTCCAGTATTCTTGCCTGAAGAACCCCATAGACAGAGGAACCTGGCGGGCTACAGACCACAGGGTCACAGTCAGACACGACTGAAGCAGTTAAGCATGCACACGGTACTTTTCAAGAAATGGGAGGTATTGAACTTTGGCTATCTTTTAAAAGATAGGAAATGGAAGAGGCATAGTGCTTCTGATTTTGCTCTAAATTGAGAAAAATCACAAAGATTAGCAGTAATTAACCTCACTTTTCAGTAACTCTAATACTGCCTTCCATTCCACAATAAGAATAGTACAATATTCAATTTCACAATTAAACAACAATATATAACAATAAACTAGCTAAAAGTAGATAATATGCCAAATATTACATTAAATTATTTTAAAATGCTATCTTATATGAATTTCCTTTCCCCATTTTACAGATGAAAATTAGTCAAATTACAACAGATGCGTGACTTGGTAAAGTGACGCACTATGGTGGTGGTGGCGATTTAGTCATGAAGTCACATCCAACTCTTTGTGACCCCAAGGACTGCAGCCCACCAGGCTCCTCTGTCCATGGGATTTCCCAGGCAAGAATACTGGAGTGGGTTGCCATTTCCTCCTCCAGGGGATCTTCCTGACCCAGAGACAGAATCTGCATCTCCTGCTTGGCAAACAAATTCTTTACTACTGAGCCACCTGGGAAGCCCTGACCCACTCTTGACCATAGAGCTAAAAAATGGTAAAGTCAAAAAACATCCAGTTCTAAGACATGTTTTCAGTTATGTTATTTTATAAGTTACTTTATTCCTCTGCATACTTATTGATTAATTGATATGTTTGTCAAGGCAGAATTGGGTTCATTCTAGAGGCTGAGCACCAGCTGCTAGCCCAGATATTATATCAAGAAGGGTTACCTGGAGACAAGGGCTAATGAGAAGGTTACCCCAAGGAACACTCAGGGCCACTGCCCTTTATCACCTCAGCTCGACAGAGAAGAGCCTCAAAACAATCATTTAAAAGGAAAAAACAAACAAACAAAACACTCCAAACACACCTTACGTGGTGGTGGTGGTGGTATTCTGGGACAGAGAATGAACAGGGGAGTCAGACTTAATAACTTGGTCCATCAAGAATGATTCTGTGATTTTAATGTATTTGATCTCTAAGAGATACCCTCTTCAGTATGCACACGCATCCTGAATAAGGAATTGGCAACAGTGATTTCTTAGACAAGGAATCTTTCACGTGATGATTCTTTTAGAATTACGCTACCCTATAAGTATGCAAAGCTCTCTAATCCATCACTAGATTTGACAACCAATAAGGTTGAGTAGAGGCAGGATATGAATTTAGATATAAATTCATTCCTTGCCTTTGCCAAAGATTTACTTATAAGCCAATGCTATTTTATTTTTCTCACTGCTATTTCTCTCTCAAGTCATTCACTGCAAATTATTAAAAAAAAAAAAAAACTAATTCTTGAAAAATGAAATTCTAAAGCTATAATTTAAAAACTAACCTTGTGGAGTTAAAGAATACTATTAGCCCTGAGGACAGTGCATTCCTTCTTATCAGCGTTTAATCTGTAAGTCATTCTGTATTAACCAGTCCACCAACATTTTAAAGCATATTCTAAAATAATTTCTCTTCCAACTATAAAATAACTTTAGCATTATTTTTCATTATTAACTGTGATTTTGAAAAGTCAAAATGATTTAGCTATATGATAGGCTATATTAGAATTTACTAAAATGCAAGCATAAAAATAACTATTAATATTTTTCCAAGATTCAGCTCATAGGTTTTATTCTCCATAAAACTTCATCAGAAGTCGTCTTCCCCCCAATTAACAATTGCCGGCAGGGTCACTGTACTCTCTACAGTTGCCCAATGTCTGCTATTGCTCAAGAAATAGATTGTAACAAACTTTATCAAGCAGCAGAATCTCTTGCAGAGCTTGTTAAACTACAGGTTTGCTGGGCCCCAACACTAGAGTTCCTGATTTATTAGGTGTGGGTAGGACACAAGAATTTGCATCAAACAAGTCTCCAGGTGATGCTGTTGCTGCTGATCTGGGGACCACACTTGGAGAACTTTTATAGTGTTTCAAAGTCTGTCCTCCACTATGAGACTAGAGCCATAAAGAACAGAGACTGTGCTTGACACCCATCAGGCACCCAATACATGTTTCTGAATAAAAGGAGGCAGACAGGCCTTTGCAATGTTTGATGGAGAACCAAATGGAAGGTGGGGTGCTGAATAATGCGGATTTCAGAAAATGAATGGAAAACTTCCTTCACAGCCTCAAATTTTATTTATACCACTGTCAGTATTCAATATTCTGACCTTATAAGTGGTTTGATTTTTGAAAAAAAAAGCATCATTTTTAATGCAACTTTTAAAATCAATATGCGATCAAGCTCCTTCTAAGTCCTTTTCTAAAATATGCTTGTCTGTACTTATTCATTAGTATGAGCTAGAAAATAACAAGTTGTAGAAAACACTCCTTCCTCTTAATAAAAGGGGTGCTAACAAGTAGTATCTAACTCCAAGTATGGTCAGTATATACTTTCAGAAATAAAAGAGATATTCTAGAAACTCAAAGTAGTTCAGTGTAGCTTCTATGGTGGGTTAGTTATGAAAAGATTTGAAAAACTGGAAAAATAGGAGGCTGGGGCCAAGGGAGGTAGGGTTTAAAATATAAGACTTAGGAATCTGAACTATTTGAACTTACTTTGGTAAGAGTGGGGTGAAAGTAATATTTTCATTTAGCAATGAGACTAAACTTTAAGCAGGTTATATGATTGAGAAGACTAGAAGACTAATGAGAAAGCTATTGAAACAGTCTCCACTAGAGGTTTTGAGATCTTTGGCAATCAGAGAATATCATGAAAACAAAAACAGCAAATAGGCAACTGTCAAGATACAGAGCCAAAGCGAAGGGGAAATTCATTTAAAGGTTTTGTACTTTAGTGATAAAAAAAAAATCAGGGTGCCATTTAAGAGTTAGAAAGACCAAAAGGATAGAATTAATTTACTTGAAGCTAATGAATCAAGTTTCAGGGTCACTTATCTATAGGACTTCTTTCAGAATCCTGAGTGGGGGAACCCCAGCAGTGTGTTCAGATAGCCATATCTTTTTGTAAAACTTGCAAAAAGTCATTTCTATCTTGATCGCTTAAGCTTCTAAATCTTTCTGCTCTAGTTTTTCCTTTGCCATACTCCCCCTCACACCAGGTGGCAACAGAGGGACTGTGGTCATTTTTATTTAACATTTGGCATTCTTTTTCTTAACTGGCACTCCTTGAATTTTATTAGCTTTAGACCCTGAAAAACCTCCATCTGACTCTGCAGGAAAAGTTTCTAGTGGTGGGGAAGGTATGTTCACTTTTATTCTTGGACTTTGATGTGATGCCCAGAAATTCAGGTGGAAAAAGTCCAGCATGGGTTTAAATATCCAACAGAACAGTTGGGTTGAGGAAAATAAATGAGAACACTTGATGAGATCACCAAAAAAGAGAAGGTAGACAGAGGGGAGAGGACTTAAAATAGAACTCCTGCACCTTGGAGGCAGAGAAAGGAAGAAATTGGGAGAGAAGGAGAGGATGGAACTATTAGAATGGAAAGAAAATAGTATCGTTCAGTGAAACAGAGGTCAAGGGCAGAAAGAATCATAATAAAGTAAGAAGGGGGGCAGTACCCTGTGCTGAAAAGACAAAGGATGGCGCTAACATGGAGCTAGAAATTTAGAGGACAGGGTCTATGCACTGGTGATCACTGGGAAGAATATGACTAGATAGGAAAGAGTTTACAATGCCCTTCACTGGGTCCCATGGAAGAATAAAGAAAGGCAGTTTTCTGGAAGTAAATGGAAGCAAAATATGCTTATGTTCCCATGATAAGAACTTTACAGAATCATTCAAATATCTCAAAAAGATGAGTTAATATGACTCTCATTTAATGGATGAGGAAACATTTGAAGTCACGCCACCAAGCAGAGCTGGAATTCAATTCTGGTTTCGCCTGATTCCATGTTCTCGGCCTTATGCTCACAAGCACATCTTAATAGCAAGTATCAATCTATTTGCACTATTATTAACAGTATTATTCAAATTGTTATCTGAGATTTAGAATTAGAAGAAGCTTGGTTCTGATTTTAAGAATATTTTTGAGATTCCGCTTCAATGCAGAGATAAAAATCACATACAAATGAACATTATAAAATACGCACTGTTACTACATTTACATTTTATGTGTTTATTGTTATTTTAAAAATATTCTGATAAAATTTGTGAACATGTTAAAAGACTATGATTTCAATATATTAGTTTTCCTCATTTATAGTTTCCCAATCAATAGATTCCAATAAACAAAATAATTTCAAAATATAATTTCAAAAAAATGGAAGGTATATATTTACCAGAGAAAATTTCTAACTATAATCTATTATTTGAATGTATTTTCAAAAAGTAATGCTGTGTAAGCATTTTATTCCTTTCAATATATTTGTATAATGTTTATTAGTTTTCATCAAAACAAAGTTATATTTAAATATTCTTTTTTAATTTGATGGGCTGATTCTTCATATTTTAGAAATATTTTACTTATGTTCACAGTCCAATTGTACTATTTAACACATTAATTTATTATGTACACTGTGCTAAAAGACGTACTGAACAAATGCCAGCAATTATTAACAAGCACTTTAAATTAAATCTATAAAATAAATTTAGCAGCAATTACCTTAAATGATACATTTTTCCTCAACTTTAAAAATAACTTTCTTCCTCAGATGTTTATTGAGATTATTATATTGTACTTGCTGTATCTAAAGACAGCAAGAGACTAAGTCAAATAAAATTAGAAAGCAAATTTTTACAAGTATTTTAATTTCTTAAAATAACACTTCACTATTAAGTGAAATTTCAGGCTAGCAGCTGCAGGCTCAGGCATAAAATGGAAGAGAGAGAGAAAAGCCAAAGGAGGCCAGGAATATGAGAGAGGACCTAAGCCTTCAGTATGACTGAAGTTTTAACATGGAAGTTTATCTTCAAATTCTATTACTTAACTTGCTGTTTTTATGTCCATTAACTCTTTAGTTACCTTCTTTAACTACATAAAATTGATACTCACTTTAAAAATGCTTTAAAATCATATAGTCTATAGATTTTAGACTTCTCTTTGCTAAGAAACATCACCTTGTTATCATTTGTGTGGATTATCATTTTGTTAGGGTCAATCACAATATTCATAATAAAATTTTAATCACACCAAACAGTATGGATAAAATTAAAAGGTTAAAAATACTAGGTGTACATAAGGGTGTGGAAACAACTGGAATTTCCCTATAATGTTACTGGGACTGTAAAATCATACAACCACCTTGGAAAATTGGCACAGTATTTAATAAGCAAATGCCTACTGTATGTCCCAGGCTTCCCAGTTTCAGAATATACCAAACAGAAATAAATGATTGTGTCCACCCTCATACAAGAATAATCATAGTCAAAGGAATCCCAAACTGGAAACAAACCATAAAGCCCATCTATGTGATAATCAATAAACAAACTGCAATATATCTATACAATGGAATACTATTCAGAAGTAAAGAGAACTAACTAACATACAGAAAACAACATGGTTAAATTTCAAAAACACTATGCCAACACAAAGAAACCAGACACAGAAGAGAAACTTCTTTATGATTCCATTGACATAAAGTTCAGGACAGGCAAAATCCTCTATTACAATAGTCAGAAGTGGTTTTGGGTGGGGTAGGGTAGGTAAGTGTTCTACTGAGAACCACATCCTACAATGATAGAAATGTTCCATAGTGACCAGGACAAGGAATATAAGTAGGTAAAACATTCCTCCATCTAGTTGTGTACTGAAAATGAGTACATTTCCTTTTATTTAAATTATACCTCATTTTTTAAGAGGAAAAAATGTGTTATAAAAAGAAAGAAAAAAAGAACTTCAGCTTGCTTCTTAATCTTACAAAGCAGAGCTAGTATATGCATGTTCTGATTTTCCTCTTAGGGTCCTTGCTTATAAAAATGAAGCAGTCAATGAGATCATACAACAGAGAATATCTTGAAGGATAGTATAGCACACATTCACAAAGAGTTCAACATCATGGCTAGCAGCAGAGGAGATGAAAGATGTTATCATATTTAGTTCTCTCAGCTGCAGTGTTCTTAAGAATTGGAAATATTCTAAACAGTTTCTACTAACTCTGGTATCCCCACCCTACACCTAAACCCCAAGACTTCCCTATGCTGTTAGCCCCTTCACTCTGACCCCTAACTGCTTGCTAGGTCAATCTACTAACACACCTTGTCTCTTGTCATTTCTTTCACAGTTACCTGAACAGATGCTGGCTCAATATCTCCTGCCTGTGGACATATCAAAAATGTCATGCAGAATCATCTCCAAGTGGGTGGAGAGTTAAAAGGACACTACAAATGAAATTAGCAATAGAGAAAAATGCCAATTTATATGACTACAGGAAAATATTAAAGCCCCCATACATTAACAGCACCATAAACAAAAGGCAAGTAATTAACTTGTACAATGAACAGAGAATTAACAACATTTATAAAGAAATCTTACAAATCAATGATAACAAAAGGAACACCTTACTAGATAGACTAGAGTATGTAATGAACAGGCAATTGGGTGAAGCATAATTGGCAAATTCACATGTGAAGATGTTCAAACACAGCAGAAATTTTAAAAAGTATATAACAGTTAAAACCACAAAGTAAATTTTTTTTGCCTATAAAATGATCAAAATTAAAAGTGGCAATTATAGCTTGGACTGGCCGGTGTGACAGGGAATGGGGACAGACCAGGAGGTAATGTACAGGGATGCAAAGAGAGATGGGGTATAGAATTCAGTTTAGCAAAACTGTACCAAAAAACCAGGAACACCAAAAAACCCTAGATAACTATACCTTCTAACTTAGAATTTCCACACTTTGCACATAGATATTAATATTCAAGTATCATTTATAACACCAGCACTTATACAGTTTTTAAACGAAAGCAATCTAAACGTTCAACAAAACATTCAAAAATGATTGGTGAAATAGTATGGTCCAGTTAAAACACCATGTAATGACAAAAAATTATATCTAGAAGAAAATTATTTTTAAAAAAAGATGTTCTCCATACATTTTTAGTTTAAAAAAGGTTACAAAACAGCATGTACAGCAGAATTCTTTTTTTTTTTCCCTTAGTGTTTAAATATGTAAAGATGACAACTAAAAAAATACTGAAGGTTTTAATAGTGCTGATCTCTGGATATCAAAATGGACTTCCCTGGTAGCTCAGCAGTAAGGAATTCGCCTACAATGCAGGAGCCACAGGAGCCACAGGTTCAATCCCTGGGTTGGGAAGATCCTCCAGAGGAGGAAATGGCAACCCATTCCAGTATTCTTGCCTGGAGAATTCCATGGACAGAGTAGTCTGGTGGGCTGAGTCCATGGGGTCGCAGAGTCAGACATGACTGAAGTGACTTAGCACACAGCACAGCTTATGTTATGATTATGAAAGCTGATGTTGCATTCTCTGCATTTTCTAAATCTTGTACAGTAATAGTGATACTCGTGTCTAAGTCATTTAGTCGTGTCTGACTCTTTGCAACCCTATGGACTGTAGCCCACAGGCTCTTCTGTCCAAGGGATTCTCCAGGCAAGAACACTGGAGTGGGTTGCCATGCCCTCCTCCAGGGGATCTTCCCAGTCTAGGGACTGAACTCACATCTCTTAAGTCTCCTGCATTGGCAGGCAGGTTCTTTACCACTAGAGCTACATGGGAAGTCACTCAGTAATAACATGAATTAAAACCTGAATTATCTCTAAATGTCTTAAGAATTTGATAGAATTTAAAGTCAGAAGGAGCCTCTTTTTTTCCTGCTCTTATTAACAACGATGGGATACTAAAACAAGGCCATTTCCTCCTGCTTTAACCTTGCATGTCCAAGGATATTCACAGTAGAAAAACCTTCCTCCCAACACCTCCTTTTCCCTACTGCACCCAACCACCAAGTTGACACTATCTTTTCCCCATTTAAAAAATCTCCATAGTAAAATAAATTGAGCAAGGAAGTATTTTAAACTGTCAGCTTAATGGTGCACACAGGAGTTATGGTTGCTCTCAGTTCAAGTAAATTTTAATGAATAAAGTAGCTCAAAAATATATAAAAAAAATTCTCAAACTATAAATGGAAAACTTGTTCAGTTTCTCAGAGCTTGTTTACTGCCAGGGGAGTCACTTGATTTAAAATTCTTCACAAAGAATGACTTGTATATGACTAGATTACTCTGAGTTTGGGTAACTCATGAATATAGCTGAGAGAAAAGCAGTACAAAATGGGAGAAGAAATGTACAGCTGAGTATTTAATTGCCCTGGGTCTAAGAGTCTACCTCCATAAAATTAGGGATAGGAATTAGTTAATTCTAAAAATTCCTTTTGTACTCTAAGTGTCTGGTTCTAAAGATACACTGGTATCCACATAAAGTCAAAAAGAATGAAGAATTATAACCCGATAATAATGTCATTTTCCAGAAAGATATAGGTGATTTAGGAAGAAGACAAAGAAAGAGGAAGTTCATAAAAGATTTATCATTAAAACATCACAATCCTTAAAGGAGATAAAATTTGGAAAAGACATTACAAATCTAAAACATTATCATAGGATATGATGAAATGTGTGCTGAAATAACAGCTGCATCAAAGTTTTCTTGGTCAAAGAAAAAAAAGTGTTAACCGTTAAAAGACATTTTTTACTTGAAGAAAAGAAAAAAGAGAAAGAAATGACACCTTGGTCTGCATTATAGACAAAATAATCCTTTCTAAGGATACTGGGAATGAAAAACAAAAGAATGTGTAAATGGAAGGATAAAAGGATGTCACAGATTTGTAAATTGTGTGTGTGTGTGTGTGTGTGTGTGTGTGTGTGTGTGCGCGCGCGTGCGCACGTCTGTACTTATATCTATATGCAGATAACCCTCAAAAGTATAACTCCACTGCAAAACCAGAATTGGCTGAATGTAGATATGCCCTATTCCAATCAAAACAATAGCTGTGAGCCTTTAACTGCAAGCTGGGAGTGTGCTTGCAGTTTTCTTCCTATAAGGGTATTTTTAGATGTAACAGTCCCTCCTAGAAGAAAGGTAATAGACTTAATAACTTGCAGGTATCATTGCTAATAATTTATGAAGAGCAATTGAAAATTAACATTAAGATGCCAGTTTTGAGGTACCCTTCCACATTTTTATCCTGGCATTCTAGTAATTTCCTGAATTCTCTTTATGTAAAGCAATCATATGCTACTGGTTCATCAGACAATATGTATTGTGGGGTTAGAAAGAGGTACATAAAGGCCAGCAGTTGAAGATGATGTTATAAAGTCTTAATCCAAAAGAGCTGGCCAGGAACCATTTATACTAGAATCTCAAAGTGAGCATTGAGAAATGCAAATCTTGAATCTTACCTCCAATTTACAGAACAGAACCATTAGGGGTACAGGCCAGGCATCTGCAGTCTTAACAAGCTCCCTAGGCGATTCCGATCGGTTTAAATTTTAAGAATCATCAGCTTGCATCAGTTTTGTGTATGACTATTTCCTAAGTAACTGGGTTACCTTTATTATTAAAATGTTTTTATTCTTCCTAAATATAACTTATAAAGCACTTTACAAACATCATATCATTTATTTCTCACATAACATGGTTCAATAAGGACAGGGATTGTCACTTGTGTCCCATTTTAGAGCAATCACTCAGCCAGCAACTGACGGACCATAACTCTAAACTTCACGCTCTTACAACGTACAACAAATGTTAATAAAAGTTATCAAGACACTGAGGAATGCCATCTCCAATGGTGGAATCCAAGGCAATGGGAGAAACATTTAGATATTTAAGTCTACTTAAACAGCTCAAAAATCATACCCTGCTGACTGTAGCTCTAACGTCAGTTCCAACTAACAGGATGAATAGATCATGGCTTCTATGTAAGGAGGCAGTCTCCGCATCATTCTGGAAACATTTCTGTATCTGTGAGTATTTACTGTTGGGCAGCACACTAGGTGCTGTAGAGAAAACAAAAACCACACTCCCTGTTCTCAGGGAATTCAGTCCAGAAAAGTTAGGAGGCTGCAGCGAACATGCAGACAGCGTTTGTACAAACACATACTTTGAATGCACCTCATCATAATCTCTAAATTCATTGATAACAACCTGGAAGAACTTCCTTGCACCTTGTCGGTCTCTGCTTTGCGGGAAATGTGGACTATCTTAGCAGCTGAGCATCATTTTTCATTCTATTATAAGCAAAGTACATTTCCAAAGTGAGATTTCTTTGTAAGTTCCTCTGCCATCCTTGTGAAGAATCAAATGGTTTAATTATTAAGTCCTTGACAGAATATCTCAATTTTCCAAGTATCCTTAAATAATTTCCTATAAGTAATTGGGTGCTTTAATTATACATAGATTCTTGTCACTGTTCAACTAAAAAATATTACAGCATTATGTTAAATAAAGATGTATTAAACCTGAGCATTTTTTTGAGTTATTTCAACAATGATCAAAGCCAATGAGTTTGTCCTTTGAGCTGGAATCCTCATTGCTTTTCTAAAAGACAGTCAAATAAGCAAGAAGAAAATGAAATGATCACACTAACAAAATGTATTAAGAGTCGATCTATAACCACGACTATGGCACCAAACCACCTCTCCTTTATTTTATTTCATAGGACCTCCGTCCATTTTATCTTTTTCTATGATCCCAAGGGTCTATAGAGATTGGGTCCTTTTTGTGCTTTTTCCCAGAATCCCTGAAGAATTCTTAAGGCTACTCATCTCCTTACCTGTGGTCCTCTACTTCCATGAAAGAAACAGCACTGGACTCTGAGAACCAGCGTGTTGTGTTTAAGTCCCACTTCTGCCTTTTATAAGCATGTGACTAAGTCAGGCCACGTAAAGTGAGCAAGCCACATGGTTTCCCTACCTGTAAAATGGGGCAAAACCTACCATGCATAATTTGTAGGCTTGTTGTAAGTGTCAGGTGAGATTAAAACATGAGAAACCATTTTTTAAAATTAAGAGCTCTACAGATGTGAAAATGGAAATGCAATCAAACATTTCCCCAAATACCAACAGAACATTGGTGGGTTTCCTACAGACATGTGTAATAAAGGAAGATCTGTACTGGTCTAGTCCATCTGATGGGTAGATGGAGCTCCTGGCATGCTGTAAAGCCACAGTAGAACGAAAAAGAGATGGTGGTCACCTCTCCTACTGACTACTCCCAGGACCTTTGGGCGCCCTCCCTCAAGTGTTGGTAAGAACAAAAGGCAGGCAGGTTGAATTTTAAAGCCTGAGGCAGCACAATGGATTTGAAGCCTCTTTCAGACACTGTGTTCTTTGCAGACAATAAGACAACATCCTCTCCCAAGCAGCAGACATTCAATAAGCACTTGTTGATTGATTGGTCTCTGCATTCTTGGCACTCACTGGAACAGTGATTAGCCAGCAGAGAGTGTAAAAACACCCACATTTTGGTAACAACCTAAATATCTGCATATTATGACTGGGGAGGCTGAATGAAAAAATTATGTGAAAACAGAAAGACAGCTCCCTACATCTCTCTCCTTTATCATTTTCTCTTGGCAGAAGCAGGACTTTTAACAGTGGTATATCCGGGCATCTTAAGGAGAATGAAGGATGGAGCACTGCTCTGCTCCTGGGGGCTTTTGGTCTCTATGTCTGTTGTCCATCACTCGAGTATGTGCTCCTCTCTGGCAGCTCCAAGCCCGTGCCTAGTAAGCACAGCACAGTGATTTACAGCTAAACTAAAAAACAGATCTCTTCTATACTGCTTTTCCCCAAGACTGGAAAAAAATATATGTTTGTTGTTTGACAGCTGCATGTCTAAGAACATACACACACACACACACACACACACACACACACACACACACACACACAGAGTCATTCATTTGGTGGTCAGACACAATTGGCTGGGATGACTAAGAAAAACTACATTTGCAACCATTTGTTTGTTTTAAAAAAAGCACAAGTGGAATGAAAATGGTGTTTTCTGCTCAGGTTATCTGCCACGTTAAGAATGCCTTCCTCCCTGCTTTTTAGAAAGCGGGGTGGGGATCAAGTATAGATATAAACTCCTATTAAACATTTATTTTAAGAAACAGACTAGCTATATTTTAAAAACAGGTGATGAAATTACAGTTGCCAAGCATTTTTATTTGATGTAGTATTCTAAGATGCTTATGTTCTGTTTAAATGCGTTTGGCTATGGCATAAGCATCAGAGTGGCCACAATAAAATAACAGAGAGATTCTGGGCCAGGAAATATTGTTTCTCTTGCCTAAACCTTTTTCAGCTATAGTATTAGCCAGGTACACATGGCGTTGTGTTTGCTGACATTTTCAGGGACTAGTGGGGAAAAAAAAAAAAAAAAAGTGGAATTTTTTTCCCCTAAATCTCTCCCCCTTATTAAAGCCCTTTCAGTCCTACCATGTCTTTTTTTCCCCCCTACTGTGTCTTAATAAGTCCTAATTTAAATTGTAAAAGAATTTCGGAAAAGATAACAATACAAGGTCCAACAGTAAGATGCATCAATAGCCTTGGCAGTTAAACCCTGATGCAGGTTTCTGGTTTAATTCCTATGTAGACAAAGAGCATAAAAATTATTGATTTTCTGCATTATATCCTCTTGATATATCTGTGATATTGGGCTAATCCTTTTTTTGGGTTAATCAGACACCAGGAAAGGGGATCACCTTCAACCCATTGCCTTCACTTAAGGAATCCACCAAATCAATCTAGCAGGATAAGAGGACAATCTGTTTTAAAAGACTTTGAGGAGAGTTGTTTTCAAAACTAACCTCTGTCTTTCCTATTTTTTTTTTCCTTAATTGAGCACAGAACAGAGGACCCACGTGGAGAGAGGTTCATCTATCACTTGAACAGCAGCAGCCGTTTAGCTAATCTTGTGATAGATGATTACACAAAGGGTCTAGACCTCCCAAAATCCTTATGGAGTAGATATCACAGGTCCTGTTTTACTCTTGAAGAAACTGAGACTCAGAGAGGTTTTGAAACTTGTCCAAAGTCAGTTAGTTGGTTAGTGAATACAAAGATATCAAAAAATAAATCCTTTATAATAGTCTTGCTTGGGAATTCCTAGAGAACCCACCTGCCGAGGCAGGTTAGACATAACAGAGGGGGATTTAAACCCTGCGTCGGGGAGATCCCCTGGAGGAGGGCAAGGCAACCCACTCCAGCATCCTTGCCTGGAGAACCCCATGGACAGAGGAGCCCGGCGGGCTGTTGCAGAGAGTCGGACACGACTGAAGTAACTCAGCACACGTGCACACACGTGGTGTTAGTTTAAGTGTAATGAGTGCAATGTCAGCAAATAAACTGGAATGAAAATGCTGTTATAAAGTCGGAGGAACAAATGAGTCTTTAAGAAAAACGTAGCTAAGAGACTCAAACTTCGAAGCATTTACCACCCTTTCTGAATGTTGCTTTATCTTATAGTCTGAATAGAAATGAGTGGGAAAAAATGCTTAAATTCATTATGCACTCACATAACACCATGCATATATAATCTACACAATTTTTTTTAATTTTAAAGGTTTTATTTTAAGAAACCATAATTAAAATTAGGATAAATACTTAGTTTATTAATTGTCAGTCTTTTCTCTGTATCTTGCCTTCAGAACTATACAATTTTATTTAACTATTTACAGAGGTATTTCTTTCATCTCATGAGAATATAATCACATAATCCCATACATTGCAACTGTTTCCTTTTAACTGTAAAACCTGGCTGCATTTGCAAATTAGTCTATTATCACAGGAGATCTATCAATTTGATGGGCAATGTATTTGCCAACTAGAATGAAAAAAAGTTAATAAACATTAATAAGCATCTTAAATCAATCATTCCTTTACTCTTGATGTGGTGGTGGATATCAAGATTAATAAATCAGTCCAGACGAATCAAGTGATGAGGAAGGGAGGCACAGAGAGGCTGCTTGATGCCACGTGTAGTTAAGAAGAAAGATGCTTAAAAACAAATTGGAAGACAAGGATGAGGCACTAAACCTTCAGTGAAATGACTTGTAAATTAAACAAAGTAAATCTAGATAGTCATCCATGTTGGTCCCTTATGTACCACTGGTGATAAAGGCTGGAGGAGAAAACAGAATGCTCAGTCAGGATAAATTATATCTGTTGGCAGCACACTGTGGAAGTTAAGAACATGGACTTCAGAGTGAGCCTGCTCCAGTTTCAATCCAGGCCCCATAACGTCTGCTTTGTCACTTTGTCATCTCTTAACTTTCCTGTGCTTTAATATCTTTAAGTGTAGAAGGGAAGTTAATATTATCTGCCTCACAAAGTTGAGAGAATTAAATGAGTTGATATTTTGTTAAGGGCTTAGAATAGCATCCAACATATAATAAGCACTGAGTGATTATTAAATAAATAAATGATGTCACTGGTTACTTGCTATCACTTTACGTAGCCCTAGTTCTGTACAACTGCTTCACTGGGGAAAACTGGGAGAGTAAAATACCCCTGCAATATTTAAGTCATTTTCTTGCTATTAACAATTAGTTGAATTAATTTCTTGGGTAGAAATTAAAATTTTTGTTTATCATATTAAAAATAAAAAAATCATAATGTTATGTTTAAAACAAATGTTACTGAGGCAAGCATTTTGTTACTGGCAAGTGCAAATAGACTGTTGTTATATAAATACTGTCATTACAAAGGCACCCAGATGATCAATACCTTGTGTATCTACTAAAATACGAAGCTTTTGTATAAACACACTTATCAGAAACCCATCAGCAGTGTTCTACTTTTGATTACTGTATGATAAATGGTCCAGAGAAGCATCAAAAATTCTATTATCTCATTTAGGACAAGTCCCAAGGAAAAGAATGAGTGGGGAAGCCAAATACATTATTTGCATATACAACAGCATGTCCAATTAACCACTTTGCTGACAGAGATTCATTTATTATTCATCTTATTCCAGCATATGTTAATACTTTGACAGTAGACATGAAAAAAGGACTGATACAGCACATTGAATTTTGGAAATGTTAAGTAAGGACTTCAAGGAAGTGCATAGTTTAGAGTGTTGAGAAATATTTTGTTATTTCAATTTTGGAAAGATGTAATGTAGAGAATCATTAATTTACAGTGAGTATCTAGGCTCAAAGAGTCTAAAATGGCAAGATTTTCAGAAATCAATATGAAATATAAAATATGTAGACTACTAAATAATGTTCTGCAAAGCAACGGAAGTTTAATTTCTATAGTGTACCTTCCAGATAAAAATCCCCAGAGGCGTTTAAACTAGTCTTGCGTTGGTATTATTTCTCTATGCTGCTTGTAATATAACTTATAATTGAAAGTATAACTACATATAAAATGACATAGATTGGAACTAGAGCATTTTTCTTGAAATATCCAAAAGAGAAGTTCCTCAGGTAAATGACAGATTTCTTTAAAAGGTCCTGCTGCTTACCCAAATAAAAGTGCTAATTGAATAGTATGTGAGCACCAGGACAGTGAGTTTCCAAATGCATTTTTTAGAACATCATCACAATCACTCATAACAATGTGCTTCACGCTGTGGAACTACATGGATAATGCAATCTTAATGTAAAATTAAGATGAATTAATGTAAAATTAAAATGAATTCAAAATCATTTCAGCTTTAAGAAGCATCAGAAATACCACTCCTCTTTTCTAGCAACTCTGAATCTTGTAGTCATAATGACCAGATGGTGACTAATAGCCAAGACAGACTGAACCACATAAATAATTACAGGCACCAACGATAGCCCAATGGCAACTCAGACAATCAAAGTAACTGTCAGAAGCAGTGTCCAAGTTAGTGATGTCACTGCCTGTATTCTACCACACATGAAAAATCACTGCCTTATCATTTACTAAAAAGGTCTATTTCTTTCTCAATGATCATTTTCAGAGATATAGCATAATGTTTGTTCATCAATTTAGTTGCATGGGAAAACAAGTCACCAAATATGTACATGAACACAAAGTCCATAACCTGCTTTTAAAAACTGTGGGTCACATTATATAAGACATGTATACTGGAGATCCCATAGCCCAAAAAGATCTAATATACTGAGTTTTGCAATGAAAACGTCTACAAGATTCATAGAAGCTTCATGTAAAACTTAATATATACATAACCAAGTATCTTGACTGCACACTGGAGAAAAACCTTTCTACCTCAGTTCCAATTCACCAATTCACAGATATGAAGCTCATACAATAGACACAGTAGGTTCTTCTTGGCTGCATGTATAGCTAGTGATTAAAAGGAAGTTTGTCCAGGAATCACCATTTTAGTCATAAAGTGTTTTATCATTATTACATGGCTA
Source organism: Muntiacus reevesi (assembly GCF_963930625.1). Classification (NCBI taxonomy): domain Eukaryota; kingdom Metazoa; phylum Chordata; class Mammalia; order Artiodactyla; family Cervidae; genus Muntiacus; species Muntiacus reevesi. The sequence goes on along the minus strand of NC_089251.1, from coordinate 70,377,060 downwards.
ATCACATTATTTACCACCGCCTGAGTATAGTGCTTTATGTTGAACTTGATAATGGTCCTTATTTTTTAATCCATCCCCCTTTACTATTACTTTTCAGCTAAATATCAAAATGCAATATTAACTAAAAGTTCTTCCACCTGAATGGAGACATAAATTTCATATCTATACTCACCTGAAATTCTTAACAACTATATGAGTTAACTACCTTTTTTGGTTAAGTTTATTCTTAATGAAGAAACAATATTTTGTTGCTTTTTCAGAGTAGTGACTTGGAAAATGATGAAAGTGCGACAAAACTCAGGTTTTCTAAATTCACATGCCATATTCTTTTCAAAATCCTGCCTCTTAACATATTGGAGTTGTAAGGTATAGTTCAGGAGAGGCAGAAAAGGAAAGATGACCTCAATGGAAGTAGGTTACCTCTATTCAGGCAAGGAGGGGCGACAGTCGGCCTAACGACCAGGTTGAGCGCCAAGAGGGGTCAGGGAGGCTTCATATTTATAGGGAGGTTTGTGGGAGTTATAAGGGAAACGTTAATCAGGTGGGATATTTTGAGTATTCTTTTGTTGAGATGACATTTGTAGTTGGGCAGAGGGTGATAAGTCTTCTGGGCAGGTGTAGGGGGTGGAAGGTTTCCAGAAAGGGGGTGATAAGTCTTCTGGGCAGGTGTAGGGGTGGAAGGTTTCTGGACAGGGGGTGATAAGTCTTCTGGGCAGGTGTAGGGGTGGAAGGTTTCTGGACAGGGGGTGATAAGTCCCAGATAGATGCAACCAGCCTGGAGCATCAGGGTGAAACTAAAGTTCTGCTTTGTTTTTTCCAAAGTTAGATGATTCAGCAAGGGCCTTTGAGACTGTTGCTTTCTTTTCTAGGCCCAAAAGACTCCTTCAGGAGTGAGAAAGCAAAAAGTACTGGGGCTACTTAATTGAGTGACCCTGGAAGAATCATCACCTCTCTAAATTTGTTTCCTTGTCAGCAAAATGGTGATCATAAGTCCTGCTAGGGTTATGATGATGATTAAATGAGACACTTTACATGAGAGCTCTGTGGAAATATATACATAAAATCCAGCTACTTTTACTAAGTTCTGTCAAAAGCTTGATGGAATTCATTGTTATTTGATCAACACTGATAAAACTCTTGCATTTTGTGAGGGAATGGAGTGTTTTAAAAAGCTATTACGGATTTCGGTGTGGAGAAATACTCTTCACCCTGCTGCTGCTAAGTCGCTTCACCCTACACAGCCCAAAAAAGAACTCGGCTAAAAGACCACGTTAAAGGCAGCAGGTGCTTTTCTAAGAGATATTCTGCAGGACCTTAGTTGACAGGCAAGTAAGTACTCAGCAAGTTGCCCTGAGCCTGACCCCCACACAGGGTTCCCGAGCACCTAATAAAGCCAGCCCTACCTAATGAGGACAACCGGATGGCTTAAGGAGTCTATATACAACCTTTGCAAAAACGTCTCCAGTTACAGTATGTTTGCAATCAATAAAGTTCTGGGAAAAGGCTAGAGTATGAGGATTTTAAGAGATCCTTATTGGCAAAAGAATCTTCGGACTCAAAGTTGAAAAGGATCTTGTCCAATTAAAGAAAAAAAGCATACGAATGACAAAACAATATAAAATGCCACTCTCAACATTACTACTGAGATCCTTAACACCTCTAGAAACAATTATGTCTTTCCTTAATAGAAGGCACACCATGAGTGTAAATGAGGCTGATAGCTGACTGTATAAAGATGGTTTTCTCTATAGGAATTAAGTTCAGTGGCTATATTCTGTTCTCAAGGACCAAGGTTCAAATCGCCTTAGGTTATCCAGTGTTCAGGAAAAACTGGATCAACTAGTACAGCCCCTCCTCACTGCCGGAGCACAGGCTTCTGGGAAGTTTTCTAAACAAGGAGGAAGATGAGAGAGAAGATGAGGGTTCTACTTCCAACTCTGTTACCAATTTGCTTTGATTCTATGAGTTCAGTTCATTTACATTATTTACAGTTCTGTTGTCACATCTATAAAATGAGAAGAATGTACTCCTCAAAATTTAGAGCTGGGAGAGAAGTGAGGTTCAAAGCTGTGACTGAATTCCAGAAGTCACACATTTACTCATTGGTTGAATGAGAACCAGAATTCCTGATTTCAAGATCTGGTTTTTCCCACTGCATATGACTTCGCTCAGAAATCTCTTATAATTTTTTAAAAGTGTATTTTATCATGGTAAGACCACTTAACATGAGGTTTACCCTCTTAGGAAAATTTAAGTATACAATACGGTATTGTTAATTATAGTCACAACGTTGTACAGAAGATCTGTAGAACTTACTCATCTTGTGTAATTGATACTTTATGCCTGTTGATTAGAAACTACCTCATTTCCTCTTTTCTCCAGTCCTAGCAACCACCATTCTGTCCTCTAATTCTATGAATTGGATCATTTTAGATGTTTCGTGTAAGTGGAATCATGCAGCATTTGTCTTTCTAAGACTGGCTTATTTCATTCAGCATAACCCTCAAAGCTTATCCATATTGCAACATACTACATAATATCTTTCTTTTGTAAGGCTGAATGAATATTCCATGTTTTCTTTATATATTCAATCCAAATCACAATAAGATATCACCTAACACCAGTTAAGATGGCTGTTATCAAAAAGACAAATTTTGACAAAGAAGTGAAACTGGAACCCATATATACTATGAGTAGGAATGCAAAATGCTACAGCTACAGCTACTGTGAAAAATAGTATGGGTATTAATCAAAAAATTATAAAACAACCACCATTTGATCCAGCAACCCCATTTCTATCTATTTATCAAAAAGAACTGAAATTAGGATTTTGCAGATATGTCATCACTCCCATGTTTACTGTAACACCCTTCACGATACCAAAATGTAGAAACAAATTTTTTTTAACATTTTTGGGGGACCTATTGTCATCTGAGCACTTATCAAATTCATGGTCCTATTTATTCTTCACTGAGATATAATTCATTGTATTTTCATTTTATAGGTTGAAAAACTGCACTCAATATGCCAGCAAATTTGGGAAACTCAGCAGTGACCACAGGACTGGAAAAGGTCAGTTTTCATTCCAATCCCTAAGAAAGGCAATCCCAAAGAATGCTCAAACTACCACACAATTGCACTGATCTCACATGCTAGCAAAGTAATGCTCAAAATTCTCCAAGCTAGGCTTCAACAGTACTTGAACTATGAACTTCCAGATGTTCAAGCTGGATTTAGAAAAGGCAGAGGAACCAGAGATCAAATTGCCAACATCTGCTGGATCATCAAAAAAGTAAGAGAGTTCCAGAAAAACATCTATTTTTCTGCTTTATTAACTATGCCAAAACCTTTGACTGTGTGGATCAGAACAAAGTATGGAAAATTCTGAAAGAGATGGGAATACCAGACCACCTGACCTGCCTCTTGAGAAATCTGTATGCAGGTCAGGAAACAACAGTTAGAACTGGACATGGAACAACAGACTGGTTCCAAATAGGAAAATGAGTATGTCAAGGCTGTATATTGCCAACCTGCTTACTTAACTTATATATAGAGTACATCATGAGAAACACTGGGCTGGAAGAAGCGTAAGCTGGAATCAAGACTGCCAGGAGAAATATCAATAACCTCAGACACGCAAATGACACTACCCTTATGGCAGAAAGTGAAGAAGAACTAAAGAGCCTCTTAATGAACGTGAAAGAGGAGTGTGAACAAGTTGGCTTAAAGCTCAACATTTAGAAGACTAAGATCATGGCTTCAGTCCCATCACTTCATGGCAAATAGATGGGGAAACAGAGGCTGACTTTATTTTTTTGAGCTTCAAAATCACTGCAGATGGTGACTACAGCAATGAAATTAAAAGATGCTTACTCCTTGGAAGAAAAGTTATGACCAACCTAGACAGAATATTAAAAATCAGAGACATTACTTTGCCAACAAAGGTCCATCTACTCAAAACTATGGTTTTTCCAGTAGTCATATATGGATGTGAGAGTTGGACTATAAAGAAAGTTGGGCTTTGAAGAATTGATGCTTTTGAACTGTGGTGTTGAAGACTATTGAGAGTCCCTTGGACAGCAAGGAGATCCAACTAGTTCATCCTAAAGGAAATCAGTCCTGAATATTCATTGGAAGGACTGATGTTGAAGCTGAAACTCCAATACTTTGGCCACCTCATGCGAAGAGTTGACTCACTGCAAAAGACCCTGATGCTGGGAAAGACTGAGAGCAGGAGGAGAAGGGGATGACAGAGGATGAGATGGCTGAATGGCATCACCAACTCAATGAACATGAGTTTGAGTAAACTCCGGGAGTTGGTGGGCAGGGAGGCCTGGCTTCGGACAGTCCATGGGGTTGCAAAGAGTCGGACTCGACTGAGCAACTGAACTGAAGTGAGATTGAAAAAACAGTCTTAGGGAGGATAAGGAAGTTAGTGAATTTATGTATTGTGACAAAGTGGCAGTGGCCAAATTTTCACATAGATAATGATTTTGAGAATTATCTTCACCAGACCAAGCTGCCTCAACTACTTTTGTTAATACATTAGTGTGAATTTAAATCACTGAATCCCCTGCCTTAAATACATTTGCAAAATAAGCCTTATTTCTATTTGAAAAATAAAAAGCTCTATGTTTTTGTTAGAGGAAATATATGCAGCTACTTGGTGGAAAGCAATTGTGTAAGGAGCTCTTTCTGGAACATTAACATTAAAGGATAATGCAAAGTGATGTAGCTAAAATTCACTATGTTGATGTTTTCATCAGATCATTTCATGTTGAGCCCTGGATGATTTCTACATATACATAAAGTTTATAGCTTCTGCATTTATGCTCAGAGGCTATTTGTTTTTAAAGGGCAAGTTTTGTTTGTTTAAAGATGAACCCTTTCTAACTATAGCTTGCCTTATTTTTGGAACTAGATTGCAAAAATTTTTGATGGTCATGGTTGGGTATATTAGTTCCTCCACTCTCCCCTCTGCTACCAATGAGCCCCTTGTTATCTGACCTGTCATGATGTCTGGTGCACAAACACAAAAACATGCACATATTACCAAAGGAATGAATGGACCATCTAAGAAATCAATATATTAAAGTTAAGGGCAACTAAGACATTAGAGTCTTGGACTACTTGGGCCATAATTAATTCAAGAGTTCTTCCAGGAGTATTAGCTGACAAGCTTGTCTAAAATATCATGGCAGAGATGCACACTTTTGTCCAAGAAGCCAAAGTAAGGAAGAGGTGTAGGGTAGGGATACCTACTTTCACAGAATATTCATAGCTAAAAATGTTCTGAGTTACACATACGAATCAATCACCAGGAAAGCAAAATTGTTCTTCAACACAGTAAAGTCAAGTATATTTTGAAAGGCGTTGTTAACTCTCTTGGTTGCTAGACAAAAGAGCAAAGGGACCACTCTATCACACAGCACCCTCCAAACTGTGAGAAAAACAAAAACCTCCTCAGAATCAATGAAGTGATCCATGAGACACCTGGGAGATGCCATGAGCTTCTCTCACAGTATCCGCTATCATTAATACATGCTGGCAGCAAGATGTGAAGTCCGGCTCCTTGTAATGATTTCTACTCCGAGAGATTAACCATGAAAGCACATGGAGTTCAAGTTTCGAAAGCTCTGAGCTCCTGCAATTGCTCTGGGCCACGGGCCGTGCAGAGTTGATTCTAATTCCTCTTTGACTCCAACCAGAGACTTGGCTGTATATTTCGGTGCCCCTGTGGTGTGCCTCAGTATCCCTACAAGGAAAAGGCTATTCAAACTGCCTCCAAAAGCCCCCATACTTTTTAGAAGTTTAGTGTCTGTATGAAAGTGCCTCTGAAAGAGAAATGTTATCAACTTAAGATACAATTATTTTCCTTATAGAAGTACATTGGGCTACCTCAATTATAAACCACACTGTTTAAAATCTGTTAACATTCCCTTCTGGGAAAGCCCTTTAATAGTATAAGCTAATCATGGCGGTAAAATTTCCGGAGCTCATACTAGTGGGAAGAGAACGGCTGGCGCTGCTATGCTCATTCCTATGATGGTTTTCTCTTTCCTTTATCTCCTGAAATTATTGAGACACTCTAAGCTAATTTTTGAAAGCATGCAGAGGTACTTAGGAAATCCAGGAGCAGAGATAAAAACCTGAGCATTGCAATGACATCACTCTATGCTCAGCACATATGGCACCTCACTAAAGCAATACCAGCTGAACACACTGGCTTATTCTGAACTCTTGCTGGCTTTCAGTAGCAGTCTTAATTACAAGCAGGCTTGCTTTTTATCATTTACAGTCACACAGTTCTCCATTTATTTGACTAGGAAAATTCAATTTTTCTGTGGAGGTGTTTTCAACCTCTATATTTTAAGTACATGCAAAATAAAATGGGATCTTGCAGTGATCTCAAAACCTGCTTCTCATATTCATTAAAAAAAAAAAATCCTCATCATAATCTCTGCAACTGGGTCAGCTTGCACAAAGATGCTCAGGGTAGCGATGAGTACTTTCAGCACCCCGCAGTCCTTGTAAGTGACACCTCCTAATAGTGCAAATGAAGCATGGCATGATGAGAAAATGAAGAAGAATGGACCTGGACAGTCAACCCAGCAGTTTTCAAAACACAGAGGGGAGACTCAATTTTGTTCCCTTAAACACACCACACATGATTTTTCTGTTACATATTTGAGCACATACATGCTTTCCCTATTATGAGAAAACTGTCTCATGATTCCACAAATTCTATTATAAGCAAACAGGGTAGCTCGTGTGTTCATCTATATACGTATATTTGCCATAGTCTCAATTTTTAAGCCAAACCTCATTTACACCTGCCTTGATTTTCAGCCAGTAGTTTATCATATTGTCATTCACCTTTGTGCTTTTCCTTCACCCTCATCTATGAAGCTCAGAGATTATTTCCTTGTGGGCTCTCTCTCTAATTAGCTGAATATTCAGAGAGTTTATTGACCCAACAAATTCAACATCACCTCTTTCTTATTAGGTTTCTTTTAAGCCATCACCCTGCCTGCTCTGCTCTCAGCCTCTGCATCCCCACCTCACTCCTGCCATCCTCCACCCTCAGAGGCTTATTTCATCCTTAACATGCCTCAGTTGTTCTCTAGACAGAGTTTATCCCCTCTCTCAAGGGAGGGAAGAGAGTAAGTATGAAAAATCCACAGCTGCTTTTATTTGGTGGAGGTTGGCTACTGACTGGTAAGTTTGCTACCCTGATTTAAAAAAAAAAAAATCAGAAAGCGTCTCCCGAAAGTATGTGTGAGAAGGGTGTGAGAGTTTCAAAAAGAAACAAATATGACCATACAACAGAACCTTCGAAGGAAAGAGAAAGTTTTCTGACTCAAAATAATAATGCCAACTGCTGCTCACACACAAATCCCTCCGCCATCCGTCCATCCTTTCCCTTTCCCAGCGATAGATAGCCTGGTTTTTCATTCACGCACAGGGAGAGTCACTACATTCTGGTGGGAAGGAAGTGTTTGCAGAGACCAGCAGAGGGCGCCCGACTGGGGCAAAAGCTGCAATGGTAGGAGGACCAGGATGCCTCTCCGCGCGGGGTCTTCTCCTCTTCCCACAACCCCCGGGTGCCCTCCCATTTCAGTCACATCCCTTGGGAGACAGGCAGAGCCACAGCAAAGGAGAAGTTAATATGCATATAAGATTATTAGCCACGCGCTCCCCACTGGTCCAGTTGGGCGCCCCACCCCCTCGCATACCCCATCTGGCTCACCGCACCCACCCACGCTCTGCCTGCCCCGCCCGCGCCCGGGCTTGCCTCCGAGCTCGCCTCCTTTCCTGGGGGCTCACACAATTTTGCACAAAGGCCGGGCAGTGGGTAAGGGCTGCAGCCGGGAAAGGGAGCCGCAAGCTCCCAGGATACTGTGGGCAAGGGGGCGAGCTAGGCAACTCCTTGCTGTTTCAGAGGGATCTTTCCTTCCTTTATGCCAAAAAAAAAAAAAAAAAAAAAAAAAAAAAAAAACACCCTTTGGAGGCATCCCTCAGGTCTCCATCCTAGGCACGCCGAACTGGAGAGAGTCCTAGAGAGGAAACTGGGAGAAGGAAGGGAAGGGATTCCTGGGCCCATTGTGAGAGTGTCTCAGCCACTCCTAAAGGAGATGCCCAGGGGATTTGTTCTCCTCTGTTGGATTAGGCTGTAGCCTCTCACATCTAACCAGAACTGGCTCCAGGTGGGAAGCCTTCCCTGGGGAAGGGGCCATTCTGCTATAACTAGCAGCTGCTGGGGGAGAGGAATTCCCTAGGGAGAGGTAAAGGGTTCAGTGAGGAACCAAGTCTGAACGGGAAAGGGGCCCTGCAAGCAGAAGAGGGAGAGAAAGATGCAAAAAGAGTGTCCGTAACTTTCACCTTGCTTCTTAAAGTAACAGACTACACCAGGGGGAAAGAAAAATTGGGACTGGGGGAAGTCACACACACACACACACACACCTGATTTTTTTTTTTATTGGCAACTCAGAGAATCTGAAATAGGCATTTATCTGAAGATGCCAGGGAACCTGGCTTTACACTGCTGGTCATTCTGGAGAAGAAACCTGCCAACCAAAGCTTTCCTCCATACTCTGCTCTTTACAAAGGAATTCCCGGTGAGGAGAACAATTCTCTCTGTTCTAACTTCTCCTCCTCCAGGCAGACCTCCTAGCTTAATCATACCGGTCAGCACTGACCCACCTGCCCTCTTTGGGGAGCACTATACTCTGAGGAAGGAGGACACGGGAACCTCCCTTATCCCAACAGCCTTCAGACATGCTCCCAAAAGAAGCGTGTAAGTGTGAGGGATGGGGGAAAGCGGATGGGGTTCAGAGGTCCCCTCTAAACTGGGTAGGGGCTGGCAATCATTAAGAGAGGGTGCCTCCATCACCCTCCTACCTTCTCCAATTAAGAGAAGAGGTGGGGACAAGTGGAAATAGCCTCCTGTTGAGTGAGTCCCGGGACCGCCACCATCACTGCAGCCTGGGTACTCTTTGGAGGAATGTGCGGGCTGGAACCTCTCCCTCCCCCAGACCAGGGAGAATGGGCAGGAGGTGGGGCCGCACACAGCACAGACAAAAGGTTCGGCAGAGCGCTCCGCTCTCGGGAGCTCAGGCCCCCGGGCAGGGCTCGGTCCCTATTCGGCCACACCGAGTGACCTTCTCGCTAGTAACGCCCCCTTCCCGCGGGGCCCCGGCGGCCGACCAGGGATGGTCCTTTAATAGGGGCCCCCATCTCTCTCCCGACACCCCCCGACAAGGAACGCCCCTCCCACCCCTCACCACAAACACCCGCGACGCCTTCCTCCAACCCCTTTCTATTGTCTTCAAAGAGATCAGTGGCTCCCCCCCAAACACACCCAAATGCACCTCCCTCTCTCGCGCTCCCGTTTCTCCGAGCCTTAAGGGCCGAGAAGCGAGTGCGGGGCTGGAAGGGGGGAGCGAGGGAGTAGCCCGCGAGAACTTGGCATCGCAGACCCACCGTGTCCGCCTCGCAAGGATGCCGGTGACCTGTAGATTGCAATAGGCAATGAATGATGCTTGCTGCTGCCATGGAAATGGTGGATGTGGTGCGCTCCCAAACTGGACGCCCCCCAAGCCACTCCTAGGAGGCCGCTGAGGGTGAGCGGGACTATCCAGAGCAGGGCCAGGCGCCCCCCCGCGCCGCCGCCGCCGCCCCCAGGCGAACCCAGCTCGGCGCCGCACCGGAGCATCCTCTGGTACATGGCGGGGCGCCCGCCGAGGGGCCGCCGCCGCGGGAGGCAAAGTTTGGGGCGCGGGGAGGGGAGAGGGCGCTGGGGAGCGGGCAGCTCAGGGTGGGCTGCAGGGCCGGCCGCCTCACCGCGCCAAGGCACCCATCCTCTCCCTCCTTCGGACAGTCTTCTCGGGGTCCTGGAGTCCTCCGTGCCTTGCACCCCAAAGATTCCGAAACATAGCCGAGGCGAATGCAGCTGATAGGGGCTTGTCCGGAAAGGCAGTCCCGGGGAACAGCAAGTGCGGAGCGGGCGGCTGCTCCCAGATTTCCAGGGCTCCAGGTTCTCGAGAGATACTCCCAAAGAGTTTCGGGCGAGTGCGTGCCGCGGGGTGGGGAGCGGGGAAATGGTTTAAAGCTCCTCCCGGAGGGTCCTCACTTCTACATGACAGCCATCCACCGCGAATCCACTAGGTAAATCCATTTAGCATTGTGTGTGGGAACCGAGGAGGCCACTTCGCCGGCCCAACCTCCTTTCAAGGGAGAAGCAGACCCCATGGACTCCAGGCGCCCCTTCGCTCCATTCAGCCCGGGCCGGCTCGCCCGCTCGCGCCAGCCTCCCCCGGGCAGCGCGCGGAGCAGCGGCGCGCATCGCCTGCTCCCGAGGCAATCTCCGCGTCGGCCGCCTCCTGACACTTACGCCCGGCAAGGGGTTCAGAGGGAAGAGTGCACCCTTACGAAAGAAGCAGGGATCGAACGGGGGAAAGAGAGCTGGGGGAAGGCAGAAGCAGACAAAGGAGTGGGGGGGTGGGGGGGGAGCAAAAGAAAAAGAAAAAAAAAAAAAAGAAAAGAAAAGAAAAACCACACAAGCTGGCGAAGCGAGGGGCTCTATGCAAATCTGCAGTCTCCAAACAGCAAATCACTGAAGCTCGGATGCAATGCAGAGGACGAGCCTATGTAACGAGGGAGGCTGGTCTGGCTTCCCACAAAAATCTGCCTGCTTTGCCGCTCTCAAGCATTCTCCACACATCAAAGGGACACGTGTACCGCGATGCGGGGAACACCTAAAAGGCAACTCTCCCTCCTCCGCCAGGTGATCCCGCCGTCTGAATTACAACGGCAAACGGCACCCTTCCCCTACCCCTATGGTTTAGATGTAACCAGTGTCTTGAGAGCTCTTAAAAGAGAAAGAATTCGGCTCTTTTTATTGGACCAAACTTGTTCTGCCAGGTGTTCAAACCAAATCAGCTAAATACAGCTTGACACCATCTACTCAAGCATCAGTTTTGATGATCTGTTAATTACACATATTACTCATAACAAAGAGCCCTGGTTCTTACTACAATATCATATCTCATATAAGGCAGTAGTGCAGGGAGCCAAACTACACAAGGAGGAAAAGGAATGAGTAAATCTGGCTGTTAAGGAAGAGACAGTAAAAGAGAGAATAAAAGAGAGAAAGAAGGAGACAGCTGAGAAAGGACGACAGAAACAGTATGAATGAGATTGCTTGTGTTTTGGTCCAACATTTTAGAGTTTCTTTAAGAACCCCCAAGATTTCTGTAGAAGCACAGTTATGATGATCTTTTATATGGGTGGAGTTCTGCTTTTCTATTATCATGTTTCATAAGGAAAATAACACCAATAAATCAGGAAATAAAAATTCCTAATCTAGTGCCCCTAACGAAGAGAGGACATTATATTCTATTGGTGAAATGAAGAATCTTTAACCTGAAGCCACGTGTCCTGGAAAAGACAACACATGCCTGAGAGTAAAAATCTTAGCATGGCAAGTAGACTTAGCCAGGACGACCACAGTCACTGGAGGCTAACAGACAGGATATGGAAGTATGATTAAAACGGTCCCCTGGTTTCTAAAAGAAGAGAAAAACTATGGCATGACTAGTGGCTGGACTTTTTTTGTTTTTATTCCTATTTAAAGACAAAGGAAAACAACTCTGAAAAAGCACTGCCTCTCACAGGCTACTTAGTGTCTATATAATCCCTTACGCCAACAAAATTATGTATTGAAAAAGGAGTTCTAGGAGAATTTGATGCAAATCATCCACTCACCCAATTGGCCATTTAGATGCATATACTGCTTCCTAGTTCATTCAGAGTCAATCCTGGGACTCGGATGGTGACTATGTTACCAGTGTCCAAGGACTGCCTAATCAAGTGTGTAGCATTCCAACATCTCACATCCTTGGCAAAAGTTTACCTTATTTTACTGAAAATATAATTCTTCAGTAGTTCACCAATTGAAACAGCTTAGCCCGGCTATTGAAGGTGCTTTTATCTACTTAAATACACCATGTCTCCCAACTTACCACAACTGCTCAAAGATCAAGAGAACCCAAATCCAGCACTTTCCACTGTCCTGTTCCCATCCTTATTCCCAAGCCATTTTCTCCTCATTTTGTTACTTTTTAGCATGTGGGTTTTAATTCACTAGATTGTAAATGGCCCTTTTTAAGACATCTAGTAAGCTTCAAAAGGAAAAATAAGGAGCACTAATTTAGGAGACAGGAAACCTGGGCTTCTTGGCGCTCCCATTTAAAATACCCGTTATGTCACATTAGTGACCTAGCATCTCCAAGGCTCTGTGGCTTCCTTTATAAAAGAGTCATGTCCCTGTCTTTCCTAACAATCCCACAGGGCAGGAAGGGTATAATGTAATATTTAATGAGAGAGGGCTTTAAAATATATCAAACACTCCACAGGGTACAGGCAGTATGTCTCTCCTTCTATAGAGGTCTAACACATTGGAGCTGATGGACCTACACCATTCATCTGGTTCCTTTCCATCTATGGATATGTAGAGCACTGCATTGTTCTCTGATAGCCTGGTTAAGGGTGATGATCTGTCCTTCCCTTCCTAACTATATGGTAGATTCCTAAAGGAGAGAGGAGACAAATCTTCATTTGTACTCCCTCTAGTGCCCGACATTTGTGAAATGAAAATTTAACTCTTAATGCATATAGTCAATTGTCATTATTTACAGACATTATGGTCTGAAAGTGACTATGAACACTGACTTAGGGAATACCAAACCATTGCTCCTATGGGTTAGGTTCCAACACGTCTCTGGCCACAGTATTTTCATCAACGGGTTGATATATAACCTTATTTTACGTGTTTTCTGTTTAAAGACATCTTTACTGAATATATATATATATATATATATATATATAGAGAGAGAGAGAGAGAGAGAGAGAGTCAATTCATTAACACTGAATTCACAGCCAAGATCACTATAACTTCAGCCTGAATGAAGCTTCTCTAACATACTTATTTTCTCCATAAGACATATCATGGCTTTCTTGTGCTCAGGAACATTAAACAGCACTCCAGCATTATGTTTAGGGACTGTTTTAAACAGCAAAATCACCAACAAAAAGAACAGAAATGTGAAAAATATGGTACTAAATAGACCACACAAAGGACATTTGTTTACAAGACAAGCTGAAACCTGAAGGCAGAATGTTGCCTTGTTTGACCTCAACTGGGAAGGGGGTGTTGAGGACTCAAATGTTTTACCACTTTGTGAACGTCTGTTAAGGATCACCTTGGGGCCATGAGTACTGATTTGGGGTTATAAATTTTATTGCAGAGGTGAGGTCACACCCGTGAAAAACAGCAATTGACTTTCTTGAATTAACAAGAAGGAGGGGGTGAAATTTGGGAAATGATTTGTATAAATGAAAGAAATAGGAATAGAGTAAGTGTAAAAGATTTTGATGAACCTTTCCAAGAGCATTCGATGAACGAAAGACTCCCCTTACTGTCCTACATTGCCTCAGGCCTCGGGAGATGAAGGTAGGGTTAGGGAAGGCATAGGCCAGGAATCTCAGTTTTACTGGAGTCTCAAGGGCTTAAGAGGAAGTATTTACGACTGCCTTGAAAGAAGAAATTGTAGCTGTCTGGGGCACCTTTGCAATACTTAGGGGGTTCTGGGATGGCTTCTGTGATACAGATGCTGCAATATTTGTTATAAATGACTGTAATTTGGTGGAACAAGGAGCAATTCTATCTACAGAGTGGAGAAAAGTCTTGTGAGCAAACTTATGCCTAATGTGGATGAAGGAAATAAAGCTTCTGCTTACTCTTGATATCTCTTCAGTTGGTCCATTCCTAAGGCTGGGAGTGTATTATTTAAAGGAAACTGAGGCAGCGCTGACATATGTTCTCACATGAGTAAACAACTGTTGGAGGAGACACAGTGCTTGGCTGCCTGTAATTTACTCTTAAGTATTTCAGCATGGACAATGTGATATAAATGTATGTTAGTACTGTTCTGTGTCTCAGGAGAAATTGGTTGCTTTCACTAGGAATGTGTGCTCTAATGTTTCAGCCAGAAACACAGAAGTCAGAGGGGGCTTCTAGAAGGCTTGAGTTATCATCATCTCCAATCATGATATGGCTTTGCTCATTAGTTGGAATATATATGTTGAAACAGGTTATCATTAATGACATAAATGGTTTGTCAGTTTGTTAATGGAGGTTAAGAATGGGCTGTCTTTGGTGAAACCATTAACATTCAGGATATGTAGACTGGCCAAAATTTTTATGAACATGCTTTGCTTCTATTTGAAGAGAGTATGCGAATCTAAGACACCTTTCACCCTTTACTGTAAGAAATAGTGCCATACTATTAGTAATAATAAGAACTAACACATTTGTAACTGTCACAACTCTGAGATGTAAGAGTGAGTTCATTTAGTCATCACAAAATGATACAAAACCAGTGCTCACTGATCCCTAACAAACCTTAATTGCTTAATTCTAACAGATGAGGATCTGAATGCTACCACTGAAATACTGCCATATTTGCTACAAGAAATTCTATTTGCAAGACATCTGTGGGGGGGTGGTGCTTAAACGGACCAGGAGTTGGAACTTCATCAAGCTTCCATAACAGGCTATAAGATTTTGTACCTACTTAGTAATAAATGTCTGCAAAAGTTGGTCTGCGTCTTAAATCCACTAGGACCTGTGGGAATGCTTGGAAGACTGGTTCAACCTCCCCTGCCTCTGACCACCTTGTGTACCAAGAGAATCTAATATCTATAAATGGGAAGTTATTCTAGATTCATTCACAGCCAATGATTCACAGTGGACAAGAAGGCAGGTGATTTAGTATGAAGAAATGGGAGATGGGATTGAAAGTTGAGGGGAGAAAAGAAAGACAATAGATGGAAAAAGAGGAGAAGAGCGTGTAGAGGGGGAGTGTGCACAGAAATGGAAAAGGACAGGTCACTTCAAACTATTTTTTCCTATTCCTAAAATCAATCCTTCCTCCTCAAGAAGCAGGATGGTTGTCAGGCAGACACTTTCAACATTTTTGTATTTTTCTTAAAACTTAATTGGAAATGGTTACAGCTCAGTATTAAGCTTTTAAAATAGAAAAGTAGACACTGAAACAGCAGAGAGGAAGTATATTAAAACCCACAGGCAGCGCCAATCTTTTAAAAATTAAAAATGAGGAGAGTGTCAGTCATGCATTTTGCATTTCTACTGATGTCAGCACAAGAAAGGCAAAGAGAACCCATGTATCCATCTACCTGCATTTCTGGGTGGGTAGAAATGCATCTCCTGGGTCTACCCATGAGAGGATGCTATCTGTGAAGTTGTAAAGACAAACCTCTGATCCTGTTACCTTTGTGGGTTACTGCAGGTCCCTAAAGGTGTTCCGATAAAAGATCAGGGAAAGAGAAAAGAGACAAAGGAGAAAAAAAAAAAAAAGAAAGGAAGGCAAGAAGGAGGGAAGGAGGAAGAAAGAGAATGAATTAAAGGGGAGGAGGGAGGAAGGGAGGGAGGGAAGAAGGAAGGAAACATGCCAGGACTAAAAGCATCCCTGGAAATCTTGTAGTTCAATCTCTTCAGATGATAAAATTGAGGTCCACAAAGGTAATAATGATACCAAAACTTCAGATATACTTATGATGTGTTTACATCTCTGGAAGTGCACTTTCATCTCCCACCACCCATAGATGTAGAGTGGTGAATTCAGTCCATGTTCCTATTCCCTAGAACCTCCACACTGATATACCAAATGAGGGAGAGTAGCGGGAACCCAACATGAGATAGCATGATGCCCAGTTTACTCAAAATAAGTTAAAGCCTGCGGTTTGATTTGTGAAATATGAATTGATTTATTCAACCACAGTTAGCGGTGTTTAGGCCTGAAATATTTTATGCTCCCTATCTTTTCTCTTGCCCTTTTAAATTAAAACTTAATTTTGATGTCCGACATAAAATTCATTGCCTAAGCACCAAGGCTGGGTCATAGACATTTCATTATCAACTGCCTCTTTAAGTGTTGTGGGCATTACTTTGGCAACAACCAATTATATACTTTCAATCACTAGCATCTTATATTGCTTGTATAGTTATTTAAATGAAGTTGTGTTGCTGACAAATTCTTCCCTAGGTTCATGCCATCTGATGTGACTGCATTCATAGTGTAGAGGAAGAATATGTGGCTTGAGTGCCCAGACTGTGGGTTTGAATCTGAGTCTGTGATTATTATCCATCTGACACTGGGTTTAATGGACCCTTACCCCCATTTCCTTGTCTGTAAAATGATTATGACACTGTGTAATGAAATAGAACAGCCTCTAAAATATATTAAGCACTAAAAATAAGTTACTGCCACTTACTCACATGTACGTATTTTAGATAGTTACTAAAGACATACCAATAATGAGCTGTAACAGGATTTTTAATTTAGCCCAATTTCAGACTCTGCCCACTCAGTCAAGTTCAACCACCTTCATGATTCTGTTTCTCTAAAACTGTGATGCTCAAACTTTAGTGTGTCTGAGAATCACTAGAACAGCTTATTAAATCATAGATTGCTTTACTTTTGATTCCCTTGATCTGTACAGTGGCCCGATAATTTGCATTTTTAACAAGTTCCCAGGTAATGCTCATACTGCTGGCCCAGGGGACCTAGATTTCCAGAACCACTGCTCTGTCTGAATGTCAAAGTCTTTAACATGGGTTTTATTAACCAACACCGGGAGGGCTTTCTAATTAAGCTCCTTACCAGTAACTTCGCCTCTCTGGCTGTGTACTCTAAACATAGACAGCAGTGCTGTTCCCAGATCTCTTCTTTAAAGCATTCTTTAAAGACTTCAAGATGTCTACCTTATAAACCTAGATGTTCTCATTTCACAACATGTAACTAAAAATTCCTTTCATTCTACTTAGAAAAAACTATTCTTTTCTCTCTCATCTTTTGAATTTGAGCTCTTCTTCAGTTAGCCTAGCCAGTGGCTAGAGGCAGGACTGAGTTCTTACAGGACTGACTGCATGCCATGACACTCTGAATCTGACTTTACTAACTTATTAGCCATGTGGCCTTATGCAGGTGAGAATGTTTGTTTGCATATAAAACCTAATCATCCAAATAGTCAGGTACCATTTAAAAGAAAAAAAGTAGTCCCTTTCAGGTCCTGGCATTTCAAGTTTTCGATCTGACCAGCATCAGCTACAGGAAAGATCAGTGACAAAAACTGACGTCCTGGGAGCTGTCGCCTGCATCAGCGCTGGCAGTCTGTCATATACATGCATCGCTGCAGAAGAAAGCAGCAGCGTGGGGGTGTTGAGGCTGGAACTAGAGTTGAAGGACAACTATAAGGCAAGTTAGGGTGATATAAAAACTGAGATGTAATTTGCAAATTTCTTAGTAAATAGAGATACTCAAATCTAGAACCAGACATCATACCCATACCATGAGTTCAATTTCCTGAACGCTGGAGTACTTGGAGCATAAACCAATCTGATCTATCTTTATGGATATATGTTCTGGAGCATATGTTACCATTTGAATTCACTGAAAAGAATTTAATCATGCAATTTGAACTGAATCTCTAAATAGGTTTGTCTGGGATCTATAATCTAATCACCATCCAATTTGGGACAAATAGATTACACACTTTGTAAGAGTGATATTTTGAAGTTAGCACTACAGTTAAGTTAGTGTGATTATCCCACTACAAAGATTGGTGTTCCAGGTAATTAAAAGTTCTTTACCACGGCATATTAAGCCCTTCAAAATTTGCCTCCATCCTGCCTCTGTCTTATTTTTATCTCAACTTCTGCCACTTCCCCCACAAACATCCTAGGCTCCAGCCACATGAACTTCTCTTCCCTAAACACACTATATTTGTTCACTTCTTTTGCCACTGCTCAAGCAATTCTCTTAGTAAAAAGATTATCTTTTCTTCTTCCTATGTCTCTTTAATAGCTCATTTATCCTTCTACAAAATTGTTGGAAAGTTTTCTGAACTCTGTCAGTTATTTGCTAAACTCACTCAAGTATAGACTATCACGAATACCTAAAAAAAAAAAAAAAAATGCCTGAGGTATGTAATAGTATATTTATACTATCATTGTGCTGAATGAAAGGAATATCAAAATAACAGATTAAATGTATCTCCGTATGTAGGAGCTTTAAAAAACGCCTTACAAACCAAAAAACAAAAGAAATGAAACAAACCCTCTTCAATTTATCCTTGCAGGCTTTTGATGAGCTCGTTCATCGCCTAAAATGTGTAAGAAATTTAGGTTAAACTTCAGTTTGAATGAGAAATTGGTTATGAAGATTAATGGAACTCACTGTCACTTTCCTGCTGATGTTGGATACAGATGTCTGTCTTTCCTCTTCTATGTAAAAGGAAAATAAAATACCACCAAGCAAAGTTGCTTGCTGCCAAGTTGAACTGCCAAGCAAACATTTATAGCCAACTTATAAATCCTTGAAAATAGGGTTTTATAATGAAAATACTGGCAGCATTTTAACTATAACCATTCAAATAATATCACTACAGCAAAACTTATAATCCAATATACCTGTTCTGGGATGACAGACTTAGCTATAGGTTTTGGGAAAGCTTCCAGTGGCTCAGTTCAGACTGAATGATCATTCCCTTCGAATCTCTTAGGATATTTATATTTATTTCCAAATGTGTACTATATTTTCCAAAATATTTATTCTGAAAATATAGAATATATTTTTTGATACTTGTATAAAAATATATGACCTCTGAGAGGCATTTCCAAAAATCATTAATCAGTTTTTTCTTTTTTTCAACTGTCTTCTTTTTCTCTCACGAAAGAATTACTTTCCTCAGCTTTTCTCTGTTCTGTTGCTGAGATGATTCCCCCAGAGACTTGTGTGTTTATCTTGACAGGTGTTAGTAGATCTGTGGACCTCTGTGGAATTGTTCCTAGTTGTGTTAAGGTACAGTAGAAAACACTACGTCTGCAAACTAATGAACTTACCTTATTGCATTCTAAATAAAATAAACCACCCAGTGAGTGGAATTAATCTACTAATGTCTTCCTAATGAAGCTTTCATTAGGCATATGGTGTCGTCTTCAATATTTAACACATGATAGGTATTAAAACAAAGCATATCTGGTAATTTTTTAAATGCATACACGATGACTGCCTTGTATATTATTTTCAAATGAACTGGTTTACCCTCAGATTGCTTTAGGCACCTAATCAAAGAGATAGAAGAAACACTTCTAGACTTGAGTGAATGTTTCACATCCAAATGGAAAGAAGAAATGTTTTACCTACCATCACCCTTAAATAATTAAAACCAGATTTGCTGTTCTAATTTTTAAGAATGAAGCTATATAATAATGTGCAATTTTCTGTGCAATTTTCTGTGCAATGTAAAATGCCACTCATTAATGAAATTTAGGAGCCAGATATTGAGAATGGGACAGTGTTAGTCCAATCCACAGTGGTTTGCTTTAAAATAATGCTACTTCCTAGCATAGTAAAAAGCAGATTAAATTCTGATTGAACACTTCAATGGTCAATGGAAGATTAGCTGCCAACATAATCTGTATCCTTTCTTATTGGCAAGAAAATAAAATCAAAATATAATGCAGAAATACCTGCCTACTTCAGAAATTCATCAGTTTGGAATCATGTGCTATCTCATTCCATCTAACATTTATAGTAGCATGTAGATAAGCCAAAGAAAAGTCACATCCTCATTCCTGCACTAAGCCAAATTCTTAATTTCTCATTTCAGGTTCTCATATAATATTATCTCCTATCTTGGAAGAGTAATCATGGTTGTCCAAATGAGACTTGTAGATCTTATCAGTCATGCATTTTACTACTATTATTAAAATTTACTCATTTCAATGATTATTTACTGCCAGGCCTTTCAGAGGCTAGAAAACAGACATAGTAAAAGAGTAAAGATGGGTCTTTTCTCCTTCAACAGTAGGAGCCAGAAACAGTATGAAACCAACGGGTCATGAAGAAAAGCAATTTCCTACTTGAGGGATTAGACAGTACCCTCTTTTGTACTGTTAAATCACAGTTTTGGTTATTTTTTCAAGTGATTCTGGTTTTTTTTTTTCAATTTACATAGTCCCTAGAGAAATTGCAAGAGCTCCCCAAACACAAACCCTCCCAGCCAATCAGCCAATTTTAAATCTTTTTAAAACAGATTTTAAAAAGCCCTCATTTATATTTACAGCCTTGAGCAAACCTTCACACAGCATATAAAATAATAATAATAATAATAAACTAAACCACAAACTAAAGATAATTAGTTTAACAAAGAAGACTTTGAACTGATATGTGAGGCTTTTTTCTTTTATTCTTTAGGGAAAATATAGGTGATTTTTATTTTGAAGCAGCTCACATTTGCTAGCATTACAAAATTGAAAACTATGTAAGTTTCAGCAAATGTTTGGTTTCCTTTTTGGATTCACAACAATAACTACTGCCATCAGTCAGTATTGCATTCAGATTTGAGAAAATTTGAAGCATGAAACTGTGCTCTTGAATATCATGTGAAAATCTTAATCACTTTAAAATGCTTTTACATTCAAGGAGTAGGGCATAGTCTTAATAGAGGCAAACAACAGTTATATGTATAAAATGGGAAGTAAAATCATGAGGTTGTTTTCACAGCTCATTTTTTTAAAGGTTTATTGCCCATGAGTCACGTTTAAGGAAGCTGCACTTTTTCTATACTGAAGACTGTTATATCAGACAATTAAAAACAGAAATTTCCCGTAGTTAAATAGTAGGGTTGTGACAAAATCTTATTTATCTTAACATATTCCTCAGTTACCCAGTTTGCCTAGAATCCTACATTTCGTACTATTAACAGACACCTGGGTTATGGTGGATGATTAGTAAACAAAGCTCTAGCTTTTATTTTAATCATCCTTTTTTACCACTTTGTCAAAATAGTGATGCTAAGGTAGTTTTGAACTCAATAGCCTATAGAGACATTAAAAGCAAAAGAGCAAGTATATTAACATAGATGTTTCTTGTTTTATATATAAATGGAGTGATATTTTCTAACTTGGTGGAATAATCTGTATAAACTTGGGAATTATTTGTGAAAATTAAAGGGAATAAGGAACTATACAGAGAAATCAAATTAGAAGAGTACAGAAGAGTACAATCCAATAGGATAAAATTTGACTGTTACATTCATACAGTCTTAGAAGACATTTGAAGTTGTCCAGTGTGGCTGATATAAGCAGAATTTGTAGCAATAAATGATATTATTTTCACCCAGTAAAAATCCCTCAATCCAGTAATAGATTAAAAACAGATTAGTTGGACAAATGAAGTTTGAATCCACTGGGTTTCCAAAACTGGGAATTTTTTTTAAAAAATCGAGAGTTGGATTACTAACAGGTCAAGGAATGGAAAATAGGTTACAATTTTCCAGATTAAAAAAAAATAGCACAAAAATACTGTAATAAGACTCAGATCTGGTTCTAAAGAACCCAATAGTTTCTTATGACTTACTGGGTAGTATCTATATAGGAATACCAAGATTCACATTAAAATTCAGTGACTTTAGTCCCTATAGTTTTTAGGGGCAGCCCAGTCCTTGGATCATAGAGCAAGCTTAGAGAGGCAGTTGTAGCAGATACTTCTAATTTGTACTCATTATCTACTCTGCCATCTTTCTGGCAAATTGAAAGACCTGGTTTTTGGAAGTAGGAAGGAATAAAGTACATAGAACGGCAATATGTCCCATTAAGAAACTTGCTTTCCCAAACTTCCCGATAGTCAGAGTGTCCTTGGGACCCCGTTAATCTTGAGGGAATATAAATGGAAGTTCTTGGGAAAGGTTTTCTACAAAGACAGACTTGGACAGCATGTCCTTTTATTCTTTGTGCCACAAAATCTTATTCCTTTTGTCTAAAATGCAGAATCACTGCTTATGGAAGATACCCATTCTGAGACCATGAGGTCAAAATCATATTCTAAGGATGGAGAAGTAAGAAGGGGTCTAAATACTTGACATAATTCTACTGGAGTTATACTAGCCCTACCTCACCTACTTCTGAGCTTCTTATTAAATATGAAAATTAAATGATCTTCTGTTTAAATCAGTGTAAATCAGGTTATCAGTTTGGGGAAGTAACTACATGTCTAATATATAACTAATTTCTGGTAAGGATGATTACTTAGGTGAGTTGGTTAGCCATGTTGGACTCAGGGTGACATTTATTCTTAAGGAAAGTCAATAACATACTGTGCAGAACTATGCTTTTAATGGGTCAGGCTATGCTTTGGGTTTCTCCAGAAGCACATGCATTTTAGAACGGTAGTTGCTTTAATACAGGGGCCTATTAGAGATAATAATTGAGAAATAAGGCTATCTAAGGCCCTTGAACAAGAAGAAAATGACTTTGAGTAAAGAATGTTTTGGGCCTGAAGGGAAGTGTTCTCTCTTTGTCCTTCCCAAGCATGCCAGGAAAAAGGAAGAGAACATCCTATTTTCTAGAAATAAGGAACTAGAACCTGCCAAGACATATTCTCAATCAGGAAGTCTCTGAAGTGGGCTTATTAGTAATAAACTCATCTTCCCAGTCAGTATACCTAAATGTGAGTAGATGCAGCTGATATACATTTATTTTTCCATTTATTCCTTAAAGTATCAAATAATTTATTAATTGATAAATATTTACTGAGTACCTACCCTATAGCAGGATGTGTACCAGGCCCTGATCTCATCCAGAAAGAAACATTTGGGGGTTTGGTTCTAGTTGAGGAAAGGAGTCTTTGAGCTTACTGCCTCCTTATCTTGAACTGGACTCATCCCAGGCCTCTCTTGAAGTCCATAAAAGGCTAATATATACCTTGACTTATAAAAACTGCCCGGTAGATAGGATTGAATTGGAACTGAATGAGTCTTACTTCAGTTAATATAGTTTCATACTCAAAGGGTTTCAAAGCAGTTCAGACATGCTTATTGACCAGGTGCTTACCACCTATTTGGCAAATGCTGTTTATAAAGTTTTCAAGAAACAAATATTGATCCAAACAATTCCCTTGCATTTAATATTCTATCATTCTAGAAGGCCACTATTAACTTTGATGTACACATGCAATTACCTGTCTGACTAAAGAGTTTCAATTGCCCTAACTCTTGGGCACCACACCATGATTAAATGCACAGAAGCAACAAGTTGTTGACTTGGGCAGCCAGAAAACCACTGTGGCACAAGATCAATAGTTATATCACCTACTAAAGAATGTCCTTGCCATTGCTTTCTACAGTCCTCGAAGCCCTAGATAAGAATTTACAACTGGGTTTTGTTCTTCTTCTATGTAGGTATTATTTAACAAATAAAAATTAAATTTATCTAGGAAGAGTCTAGATGGTCCATAGAGGAGTGAAGATTGTTTTAATTATTGTAGAGCTCATAAAATACATTTCAACTGGCAGGGCATCCTCTTTAACAGACTACCATATGCTTCAGAGTAGGGAAAATTAGCATGTATAAATGTAAAATTTTGCATGCGGCTTTGAGAAAAATCAGGAGAACAAGCACAGGATGAGGGAAACCTGATTCTGTAGTTCTTAGTTTAAAAAAGTACCATGAGATTTTCACTGAACAAAAAAGTAATCATAGACAACAGTTTGATGCAACTGTTAGAAAAAACAGCATGAATTTAATTGAAGGATGTAGTTCTTTTTTCCCACACTTTACATAAAACACATATGGAATATGGTTTGACATGCTGAGTTCCTATTTTAAAAGATACATTGACAAAAGGAATGACCAGATGCTCAGAAAAGCCATGAAAATGAAGTGAAAGTGTTAGTCACTCAGTCATGTCCGACTCTTTGCAATCCCAAGGACAGTAGCCAGGTTTCTCTGTCCAAGGGATTTTCCAGGCAGGAATACTGGAGTGGGTAGCCATTCCCTTCTCCAGGGGTCTTCCTGACCCAGGGATTGAACCTGGGTTTCCTGCATTGCAGGCAGGTTCTTTACCATCTGATAGGTATGCTTCATTGACTTTGCGGCTAGAGAAAGAGCCAATAGATGGAAACAGATGAATAAAGAAGCAGATTATAGCACTAAGATAAATGAAGAGTTCAGAAAGAACATTTCAGAAAGTGGGAATTTGGGAATAATCTGCATTTCCACAAGGTAATTTCTGAGGTGTTCCCCTGTCCTGGGATCTTACCTGTGGGCATGTCCTTAAAGAAACAATGGAACTTGATAGAAATAATAAAGTGAGCTTTAGGTCTAATCGTCAACCAAGGAAACTGAAAGTAGGATCTTAAGCAAGAGTTGTCAAGAAGAAGCACAAAGGCTACCCTCTGATGTATACTGCTGTACCCTCATTAGGCAAGTACCTCATCTCCAAGTACCTTCTTGGGGAGCTAGGTAGTGATCCAGAGAAAAGTAGACATAATTGTTATTTTATATATCTCCAGTCATATGTCCTTAGTTCCAGGAAATGTAGTCCATGTTCTTTAGGAAGGGGTGCAGGAGGGAAGTACCATAATACATGTAAGACAAAATAATTCTGACGCTAAGAAACTGAGAATGCATAGTCACCAGTTTGGAAGCCTAAAAATAGATAGTCTAAAATAGGAGAAGAGAGGAGACCTCATTGGAGAATATAGAAGGGCAAGGTCAAAATGATCTGAGAAAAAGGTGGATGGTGAAGTAATCATGGCAACTGCAGACACAAGTAAAAGGGCACGTGTGAAATAAACCAAACAAACACATATTACCTTACTATATTATGTATCTTCTATGATATTCCCATTGGACTCTGTTGCAAGTAGACTGTACCACCCAAATTATCAACTTCTAAGTGTAATAACAATGCATACTCTATTTGATCATAAGCAATAAGGGTTTTATCAGTGCTCAATTAGACTCAAATTCTTATCTTTTCATACCAGATCACCTGGGCAGATGTTCTAGGAGGTTAAACAAATTCTACAATCCCAAATACATAGGCTCAAATAAATTTAATAGCATGATGTTACTTGTCTTCCATATTCTGGTAGAATCGATACGCAGCTACCTTATGTATGCTTAATCTGAAAAAAATAGCCAGTGTTTGATGTTCTTTGTAATTTCTGATTATAACTCCCCTCTACAACATTTCCTATGGCTTCAAACACTCACATATCTTAGGCAGACTGGCATTTCTATTGGAGGTGATACTGAAATAACCACTGACCCACAACTCCCACAGGTTCCTACTAGAAGTGTTGGCCAGTATTTCTTCCTACTCATTTCCGTGAGCTCTGATGTAAGAACTAAACAAATTAGGGAATGCAGATAAAAGGCCAAAACAAAGGTATTCAAAGAATGATGGCCATGGCTAACAGGCAAAGATAAACATACTCTTGATAAAAAGTATTTATTCTGTTTATTGAAGACTCTCCTCAGTTTCGGCTTCCTCCACTATTTCAGCCATGGTTTATCACAACCTTAGCCGCCATGGGGCTCCTCTTCTCCGTGTACACAGATTATCTCTTCAGCTAGACTCTAGCTTCATCAGCGTAGGGTCTATGTCATGTTTTTCTGGTTCTCCATTTCATAAACAGGTCTCCGTTCAAAATACAGTCAGCTAACTACTCACAGAACTTTCCTGTGAAACCATGATTTAAAGTTGTACTTCACCCTGGACTTCCTGAATTTCTGAGGTTGAGCTCAGGAATCTGCATTCGGACACTAGGGTCACAAATATTTGCCAGCCCAAAGCCTTGCATAGAGCAGGTGCTTGTAGATGTCTGGCACTGCTGTTAAGATACTGCTTCTTGGCATGTCCATCCATATGTGTTTATGAGGAACAAAGAAACAGTGATTTGCGCAGCGTGTCCTCTGTCAGCCACTAGACAGTAAATGCCTTGAGGGTTGATGTCTTGTCCAGATGGTCCTTTGTATCTTATTTATATATTTTTTTTCTATTAAACTAGGTACTTCCTAGAGTGCACCATAAATAATTTGTTTATAATAAGAAGGAAAAAGACAACAGTGAAAGAAGAGGAACATGGAAAAAGAGTTAGGAAGGAAAGAAGGAGGGTTATTCCAAAAACTCCTCTACTTGGATGAACTGGAATTCAAAAGTGCTAATGAATTTTCTACTTAAATTTTTTCTACTTAATTCCTTTGTTCAACACTTAGCTTACTAACACTGAGAATTATCCCCTATGGTATTTTTGAGATTACTAAATACATTCTTCCTGTGATAAAACATAATGGAAAATAATATGAAAAATAATGTAAATACATGTATAACTGAGTCACTTTTACAGCAGTAATTAACATTGTAATTTAACTATACTTCAATTAAAAAAATAAATTAAAAAAAAAAAGACAAGTCTTTTTTTGGATTGAAGATAGACCATATTATGAAGAACTGCTGCTGCAGATGCTGCTAAGTCACTTCAATCGTGTCCGACTCTGTGTGACCCCATAGATGGCAGCCCGCCAGGCTCCTCCATCCCTGGGATTCTCCAAGCAAGAACACTGGAGTGGGTTGCCATTTCCTTCTCCAACTATGAAGGGCTAGCATAGAACAAACCTGTACTGTAATAGTAAGGAAATGCTGGTCTCTATTTCTCCTCCTAAAATTGATTTAATGGAAATCATTTACATTTCTATATGTACCTATAGGTTTGCATATGTATGTATGTATAATTACTTCATAAGGATAAACTCAGTAGTGATCTCTGCCAATTATGGGCAGTGTTAATGAGCTATAAAATGGACTCATCCAGTCACCCATGATTTCCAGTTGTCTTTTATTGCAAAAGACACTCCTCATCTTTCACTCAGGTCTAACTCCCACACACACCTTCTGTGCTCTTGTTTTATTATCACAAATAGACAAAAGATAAAATTGGAAATCAAGACTTGAGAACAAGTTTATGTCCAAACCCATAGGGACATGAGGCTTTATCGTTTCTAATCTCTAGGATTCAATTTTTCAAGTATGGGAAGACCCCTGCTTTCCATTTCCATTTTTTCCTACTGAGGATGAGTCTTATACTCAAGAATTGCTTTCGAACAGAACATCAAATATGTGTGTGTATGTAAGAATGTAAAGATCTGTCTACGTTAAAGATCTCTATTCACTACACCCTAATTACGAAGATTCTGTGGCCTAGATGGGTTAAGCGATTCACTCAGAATTGCAAAGTTAATAAAATTACAGATCAGATTCTTTTCCTGGGATATATGAATAAGCATCAAGGGGACCAAGAATCTTCAAACTTGTATGCAAATTGCTTGTGTGCATCTGTGCATTTCTGTGGAGACAGGATCCATAATTTTATCAGACTCTCAAAATGTTCCTCAATGTAGTTGGGAGAGTTATTGCTAGACCTGTAATTTATAAAATATTTTTATAACTAAAGAAGAATAGAGTTGAAGGTCATGAATCCAAAACTTCCAGTTAATATTATCCTTAGGTAATATTTCTGGTAGAGAGCATGCAACAACCTCTGTCTAGTATATTCAGATAACTAATAGCTTATGACCATTCATGCTACCAGGGTTCAAAGCTCTAATAATTAGAAAGGGATTAATATCTCTGAATATTTTATATTTTCTCACAAAGGGCCAAGTACAGCCTTGCAAGCCACAAAAATAAAGCCATTTTGCTTACTCAGAAATATTTGAAGATGATAGTTATATTCCCAAGAATCCATGCTTCTCTGATCAAAACAGCCCCAAAGTTGTCATTCTAGACTCACGCACATTTAGAGCTGGAAAGAGTGTATTTCCGTTTGTCAATATTCTTTAACAAACAAACAATCAAATTCTGAAAACGATGCTCTACTTGTGACCTGATTAGTCCATGATTAAACAGTTCCTGGTGGGTATTTTGCACACCGTCTTTCTTTTTTGGGGGGGAGGATCATAATATTTTACTATCTAACTGGGAGGATTGGGGTTAATGATTTTTCCAGAAGTTTCCCACCTGAAAGGCAACAGAGCAAGAGGCATGAGGTTGGGCCATTCACACCCAACTCTAGGCAGTTGTAGTTCCAGATTTAACAGTAATGAGGTTCACATAAATAAAATATTTGAAATTAACAAAAGAGAAACAGTATATATTCTTTTTTACGTGAAAAATCTGGCATTTTTCCACAGGTTGAGTCAGAAACAAAGAATGGAACACCTCAGATTTATAAAATCTGAGCAAGGATGAGCAAGGATGACTTAGAATATAGTTTTTCTATTTCAAATGTCAGAACAAGTATTGTCAGGTTAATTTGATATAAAAGTTCCAGGACTTCCCTGTAGGTCCAGTGTTTAGGACTCCATGATTCTAATACAAGAGGGCTTGTTTTTGGTCCCTGGTGGGGGAACTAAGACCCCACAAGCTGTGTGGCATGGCCAATAAATAAATAAATATATTAAAGAATCAAGATATAAAAATCTCTTCAATTTTCCTATAACTATGTAATTTTCCCTTGATTAGTTCACTGACTTTGCTTATTCTTCTCTATTACCTGTTTTTGTCTGAGATTTTCTAAGCCAGAAGTAAAAACAGTCTAAGATGAGGGCAAAAATAAATAAATAAATAAACAAATAAATAGAATAAAAGTTCCACAAATCACTTCCTTGCAATATATACTCACAGCCCAAACTTCAATAATGTAGCAACAATCATGCAATTAATTTAAACCTAGAAAATGGACAAAATGAAAAAGTCAGTCTCTTTCCCTATTCCAATATTGATTTTCTACATCAACATCCACCTAAGACTGTTAAGATGAACACTAAACCTAACAAGTGTTCAGTGAAGATAAAAAGACTGACAGCCAAATACATTTCAAAAACATCCCCTACCACATCTGTTCTTGGTGATCCCCACTGCAAGTTACACATTTCAGGTTTCAAGACCTTCTCCCCTTTTAAAGACACCTATTAACATCCCACAGCACCAAGGTTGCCGAAAATACACTGAGAATTTCTGACTGTACCACACTGATCCAATTGACCACATTTCTATCGATTCTCCACACTGCATTTTAAGTGAGTGCATACTCTTGGGTAGTAAATAAGAATTGTGAGTACACATTCTCCTTTATGATGGAAACTCCTGGACCTGGGACCTGATGAGCCACAGCATACCTTACGGAAGAGCTGAAGTGAAGTGAAAGTCCCTCAGTTGTGTTCAACTCTTGTGACTCCATGGACTGTAGCCTGCCAGCCTCCTCTGTCTATGGAATTCTCTAGGCCAGCATACTGGAGTGGGTAGCCAAACCCTTCTCCAGCAGATCTTCCTGATGCAGGAATTGAACTGGGCTCTCCTGCACTGCAGGGGGATTCTTTACCAGCTCAGCTACCAGGGAAGCCCATGGAAGAGGTCAGTTCAGTTCAGTTCAGTCTCTCAGTCATGTCTGACTCTTTGCAATCCCATGGACTGCAGCATGCCAGGCCTCCCTGTCTATCACCAATTTCCTGAAGCTTGCTCAAACTCATGTCCACTGAGTCAGTGATGCCATCCAACCATCTTATCCTCTGTCGCCCCTTCTCCTCCCACCTTCAATCTTTCCCAGCATCAGGGTCTTTTTTAGTGAGTCAGTTCGTCGCATCAGGTGGCCAAAGGATTGGAGCTTCAGCTTCAGCATCAGTCCTTCCAATGAATATTCAGAACTGATTTCCTTGATAGACTGGTTGGATCTCCTTGCAGTCCAAGGGACTCTCAAGTGTCTTCTCCAACACCACAGTTCAAAAGCATCAATTCTTCCACACTCAGCTTTCTTCATACATAGTCCAACTCTCACACACATACATGACCACTGGAAAAACCGTAGCCTTGACTAGATGGACCTTTGTTGGCAAAGTAATGTCTCTGCTTTTTAATATGCTGTCTAGGTTTGTCATAGCTTTTCTTCCAAGGAGCAAGCGTCTTTTAAGTTCATGGCTGCAGTGACCATCTGCAGTGATTTCGGAGCCCCGAAAAATAAAGTCTGTCACTGTTTCCATTGTTTACCCATCTATTTGCCCAAATGAAGCTATGGGACTTCATGCCATGATCTTAGTTTTCTGAATGTTGAGCTTTAAGTCAACTTTTTCACTCTCCTCTTTCACTTTCATCAAGAAGCTCCTTAGTTCTTCTTCACTGTCTGCCATTACGGTGGTGATATCTGAATATCTGATGTTATTGATATTTCTCTGGCAAAACTTGATTAAAGTTTGTGCTTCATCCAGCCCAGTATTTCACTGGATGTATTCTGCATATAAGTTAAATAAGCAAGATGACAATATACAGCCTTGACGTACTCCTTTCCCAATTTGGAACCAGTCTGTTGTTTCATGTCCAGTTCTAACTGTTGCTTCTTGACCTGCATACAGATTTCTCAGGAGGCAGGTAAGGTGGTCTGGTATTTCCATGTCTTGAAGAATTTTCCACAGTTTGTTGTGATCCACAAAGTCAAAGTCTTTGATGTAGTTAATAAAGCAGAAATAGATGTTTTTCTGGAACTCTCTTGCTTTTTCTATGATTCAACGAACGTTGGCAATTTGATCTCTGGTTCCTCTGCTTTTACTAAATCCACTTTGAACATCTGGAAGTTCATTGTTCACATACTGTTGAAGCCTGCCTTGGAGAATTTTTAGCATTACCTTGCTGGTGTGTGAAATGAGTGCAGTTGTGTGGTAGTTTGAACATTCTTTGGCTTTGCCCTTCTTTGGAATTGGAATGAAAACTGACCTTTTCCGGTCCTCTGACCACTGCTAAGTTTTCCAAATTTGCTGGAGGAGTTAGGCTTGGTCCAAGTTGTTTTTTTTTTTTTTCCCCTCAGGCCTAAGTAAATGAAAGCTCTAAGTTTAGGTTGGAAATTCTTGGTATTTCTCTTCTACTCCTGGCAATTGATGACTAAGTAAACTCATTCCTTTCCAGTCACCATATTCTCACTTGCAGAAAGATTTATGAATGATAGTGATAAGAGATTCAGCTTTGTGAGGGAGATTTCACTTTGGCCTCAAGTCCATGTTGGGTGTTTTAATTATTTTTTCTACAGAGCTCTGCATGGAAATAATTTAGACATGCATTTTGTGTTGTTCTCGAGAATCCTGGGGGGATAGGATTCCTGGAAGAATAGTACTCAAGACATTTCTAAGTCATAGCTGTAATATCATCAGCAAAATAGCACCAAAGTTACTGTGATCATAGTTTTTCCGTCTTTGTCTGTACATCCATCCATCCATATATATAAGTTCATATTGAAGTATCTGCAGGTGAATGAGGCAGTCCTGAATTTGCTTAAAAACAATCAAGTCAGAGGGTAGAAATTGAGGGAGTTTAACTTATGGATAAACCCATGTCAATGTTTCAGATAACTGTCAGAACTGGGTGATAGATACATTTGGATTCTCAATATCTGCCTGTTTTCTTTGTGATTGATATGTTCTTTGTCTAAAGTTTAATAGTAATAAGTACCACAATCTGACACAGAACTTTCAACCTTATAAATAAATTCATAGACATGAGTGTGAGAGTTGGAACGTTTTCTCCAAGTCATCAAAGCACTCACTATTATGACTAACAGTTTTGCTGAGGTTACTATTATCAACTGTAGCACCACATACACGTAGTATTCCTGGGCATATTCCCCTTACTGGAGTGACTGATCCCATTTGGCCAAAGAGAAAATAATAAAAATCATCACGTTGTTGTTCAGTCAATATAGCTGTGTCTGACTCTTTGCAACCCCGTGGACTGCAGCATGCCAGGATTCCCTGTCCTTCACTATCTTCCTGTTTGCTCAAACTCATGCCTATTGAGTCAATAATGCCATCCAACCATCTCATCCTCTGTTGCCCTCTTCTCCTCCTGCCCTCAGTCTTTCCCAGCATCAGGGTCTTTTTCAACAAGTTGGTTCTTTGCATCAGGTGGCCACATCATCATACAACTATGTTATTACTGATTGAATGGTAACCATAATGTTATGAGAATTGTAACAATTAGTATCTAATGTAGACTCAAGTATCACATTCAATATTTTGAGGCAATATTTTTAAAGTCTATATTTTGTGAATTGCAAATCATTCCAGCTTGAATGTTAGTGAATGCAACAAGTTTCTGTAAAAGCTTTTGAGTTTCAGAAGCTTCCTTTTGACAGATTTTTGAGTTATGGAATGCAGCCATCAGCAGTCTGTAGAAAAATGAAATACTGCAAGTCTATTTTTATGCAGCTGGGATCAAGCTACTAAATGGATCAAAAGAAATAATTTCTTTGAAGAGGTGGTTGTTGACACCAGTGCCCTAAAAATAAGTGCAATTTTGTGGGTACAAAAACTTGTTTATACTCCAGTATAAGTAACTATAGATACAGTTTCCATATATATGCTCACACTCAAGATATATTGGATCCACTCTGAACATATTTTAATACACATCAGTTTAACATCACTGCCATTAAAGGGAAATTGCATGCTAGTTCATGAACAACTGACATAGCTAATGACAATTATTCCTACTAGACTAACTTATTGGTCAATAATAAAAACAACTAAAATCATTTATCCAACTCTTATTCTGTGCCAAATAACGGTCAAATCCTTTGCAATATTATTTTATTGTATCTTTGAATTAAATTGATTTTAATAACTAGCTATTATTACTACCAGTTTATATATGAATAAACTGACTCTTTGAGAGAGTTTAAAGAGTAACTTGCCAAAGATTATAAAGCTAGTATGTCTCTGAGTTGGAATTTGAATGCTGGTCTAATACCAAAGCTCTTAATCACTAAATTATATGCTACCCTTTTAGGTTAGATACCATTTCAACTGGTTCTAAAGTACAAGAGAAAATGTTAAGAAATAGCTGTATCTTTTAAAACCTCATTGTATGTGAAAGTAGGCTTATTTACTGAAAATTTGGTAAACTGGACAACTATAGCAATAAACAATGGGTGCTGAAAGCTATAGTTCAAGTATAAGAAAGTGCCAAGATAAGTAAATAATAATGTGACACAATAAAAGTCTTCATCACAGTAAAAGGTCAGAATAAAAAATAAAACAGAAAGACTACCATAGGATACAAGAGGGATGGTTGACCTATGAGTACAGCGAAAAAAATTTAAATGGTTTTTTAAAAGGAAATCATTGCAAGCTCTGAATTAAAAAACAATGAATACAATCCCTTTACATATAATAATAAAGAAACTAACCAACTGTCTTTTGAAGTAGAATTATATAGTCTTAGTTCCAGAGAACAAAAATTCCTCCAGGTAGCCCCCCAACTGATTCAGAGATGCTTCTGTTATGTACAGACCAGAGGATGCTGGCTATAGCAGGGCTTTACCTTCAAAGTCCTGTGGCAAAAAGCAAATGATCAAAGAAAAGTTTAGCTTAAAAGATAATCTAAGTACAATAACCCCAGACATTATTTAAGGTTAACAAAATAATATGCAAAAAGAAAAAAAAAAGATCAAATTTTTAGAGATGGTGTTATATGTGTTATATTAGGTAAAAACTATTCTGCAATTTAATATTTGGATACATATATAACTCCTCTGTATTGCTGAGGGGGGAGATATAAAGTAAATGGTGAAGAAGATCATCATTTTTATTATTTGGTTGGCCAAAATATTTGTTTAGGTTTTGCCAGACCATCTTAAAGAAAAAACTCAAATGAACTTTTTGGCTAACCCAATAGCTCATTAATAGCTGAAGAAAACACATTAACAAATTACATTTGAAGATATATAAAGAGTATAAGAATATTTCCTACTGTTTATATCTGAAAAAGAGGGAATCAGTTCTGATGCAAATTTGAGACTTTAATGATCTAGAATGAAGGCGAACTTATTTGTCTCCTCCATGCTCTATTGGCAGCAGTTCTAAGACTTGCTCCACCAAAGTCTGAAGTAGGATTGGAAAAAAAAATAGGGAAATTATAGAAAACCTCCCAGCAAAGATCCCTTCAACTTTTATAACATTTTATAACATACTTAAGCTACTCAGGTTCTCTTGGTAGATTTACACAAACACTGGTGAAGTGTTGGTTTACTGAGTTTTGATGCTACAGGTTTCAGAACAACTTGATTTCAGAGAAAAGGAGGTTTTTCTGTTCTTCATTTTTCAGGAAAGGATGAGTTAAGAGATTTAGCTCACAAAAATTCAATTAATTCAATTAATAAAAACAATGCATCCCTTTGCAAAGGAAATATTCATAAAGAACAATAGTAGACAGAAATAATTCTACATGGTTGATGACTGATTCTCTATGTAACTCTCAACAAATTACACAGCCTCTCTGGCTTTCACATCCTTAAAATGAAAACCTGGGCCAGTTCATCTCCAGAGAACCATCATGTGAAACACAAGACAATTTCTTAATCTATCAAAAGATGGAAGACTGAGTTAAGGGCAGACATTCAATTGCTATCTCAATATCCACCCTTCACAGTCCCCCTGGCCTCACCAGGCCAGTCTGCATTCTGCCACTTGCTCACATGTTTGATTCTCATTACACATTTACGAGATGTGTAAGTGGAGAAATGGTTTGAAAAATATCCAACAGAAGTCACACACATTTTAGAAAGGCCGATTTATGAAGAATGAGTAAAGCAGTTAAGTCTGAACGTTTGTGTTATCCCAACAAAGGTGATGGGAAGTGGGAAAGAAGGAGATTGCAGCTCTGTAAGGCGCAGACACAAAGGAAGAGTCAGCAGTAATCAGGGCTTTTCTTTTTAATTGTTCAAGTTCAATGACATTATCATGTAACTCTATGACTAGACAGCTGCCAAGAATCATGGAATCTTGGTTTCAAGAGTCAATTAAAACAGGCTAGACCACAGGCCTGTGCCTACACATAGGCACAGAGGAAATGAGAAGCATGCAATATAGGTATTTAGTATATAGTAAGCGAGATTGGCCATGTAAATATTCACTTGTCAATAGGCTGCTACCCAAACAACAGAAGCTTGGCTTAATAACTGGTTTTTCTTCTTTTGGGGTGATTTTCACATATGGTCACCTAGTAATACTATGAGAATCTGCTAGGTAGATGCTGGTAATTGAATATAGTGATTTAGGGCTATTTATAATATTGGGACAGAAAGAGGGAGAAAGATATAACAATAAAAGCAGATGGTTGATTCCTAATTTTGTCAACAAAATAAAGCTCTTTATTCTGAAAAGTGATTGTGAACTTGAAGTTTGTGAAGGGAATTCAGGATCAGATCACGTAACTTTAGGAGGAAAACCTGTCCTGACCCAGTTAGACTACAATGTTTTGCTAAGGCTACCTGACTTCACACACATATTGCTTCCAGGACTTCCCTCTCATGAAACTTTATAAAAATCTGTAGGGTCATTTGCTCAATGTATATTTTCCCATATGGCCCAAAGATGACTCTGCCTTATTCATTGATGTAATTCCAGCAGAATGTCTGTCATACAACAGACATTTAAAAAGTGTTTGTTAAAAGAAGAAATGTCCATACTGTAATGTCTTTGAACAGAGGAGAGAAATGAAAATAAGAAAAAGGACTATGGAGAAGAGAGAGAAAGGCACAGTTTAGAGGAAATTGAGAAGGGAGATGGACAGGCACCAGATTGTCAAGATGACTTCAAAACTGACCCTTTGTTTCACACATTGAGGGAACCAGGGCAAATCTCTGCCACGTCAATGTACTCACTTTATCTCCTTGACCCATATACATTTTATTTTTTTTTAACTCTGACACATATATACTTCCTTAGGAATGTTTGCAGAGAAGGGTTAGACAAAATAAGATGGAAAATGAATATCAGAGAGACTGACGGGGGAAATAACAAAGAAACAGACAGACTCTATTATGTACAACCCCACAGTCAAAGATTTTCTACCTCCCTGAGAATCAGACTAGCTTGCAGGTGGAGTATTGACTGCTAGACAGAGCATCATGGCTATAAAACAGACCACTGAGCTAGGCAATAAAAAAGAGAGAGAGAGAAAGAGAATGAGAGGTCTAATGTCTTGTTTATGTCCCCTTTATAGCATCTTTGAGATGCTCTGCAGTCCCACAGCTGGCTTAAGTTCATATGCTTTTCTGATTAAGGCAATACATAGCAAAGCAATCTAATATTAATGTGCAATTTGGAAAAAAAATGAGGTGGGTATAGAAAAGGAGGGGATCTTCACAAGCAGTGTAACTAAACAACAACAGGATACAAGACTTGCATAATTCTTTATTAAATAAATGCTTTAAGTCTCTAAAACATTTGTTACTCATTTTAAACACTCAATTCTCCCATATTGTGTTTAGTGACACTAATCCTTGTTTATACCCTAATCCTTTGAGAATAAGATTATGTTCCCAGTGAATACTTATAAGTAGTTACAAGTTTTATTATAACAGCCTTGATCACAGATTTACAAAAAAGCAATAAATGAAAAAAAACGTAAATGTAAATGACTAGGATAATATCCAATAGGAAGAAATTTTTATTTAAAATGAAGTGCAAATCTTGACTGAGGAAATGCCTGTGAAAATACTTACAAGAAATGTTTTATAAACTCTTCATGAAGAACTAAAGTACTGTTTTAAATTTAAATGCTGGTTTTATAGTTTGTCACTTTACTGTTATACCATTTGTAAGGCCAGGAGAAGTTTGAATACTGGATGCAAATTCACTCATGTATTCAATAGTCCACACTGCTGGGAAATGATTCTAAAACTATATATATATACATCTTCCCTCTAAGATATTCTATTTCAATTTTGCTAATAACTGAATAACACATCATGACAATTCCAATTGTCTAAAGAGTCCTAGGGCATTGGTACAACATTTTAAATAATTAGTTGTTTTGAAACGTATCAACATATTTGGCTCCAATCTTCATATTGATAATAATATAGAGTGGTTAAGTGGAGAAATGTGAAAGACAGAGAGTATTATAATTCTGGCTCAGGAATTCACTGTCTGACTGAGCCTCTGTTTTCTCATCCATAAAGTAGGAAAAATACCCAATCACCAGGAGTTGTGTTATGATTGAATAATGTCCCATGAGAAAAATATATTAATATAGCATGGTACCTGACATATAATGTGCACCCAATAAATGGCAGAAATTTCTAACTATAATAAGTGATTGCTAGTATTAATAATAAAAGCCACCCATTACCGAGAAGCATTCTTATCATCACAATGCTCGGCATCTATCTCAGTTCTAAGAAAGATGATTTTCCACCTCCTCTCTTCTGTGAATTTCTACTTATGCCATATTATTATCACTAATAACCATTTACTGTAAGCCTAATAAGCATAAGGTATTACATTAGGCCCTCTAAGAATACAGCCAGAATCAATCATTCTCTCACGCAGGCCACTATCAGATCTTGTACTTCCTCTACCATGGCAGTAATATTCTGTGTTTTGATATTTATTCATATCTTATTTAAACTACTGGATAGAGAACTCTTCATGGATAGGTTTTACTCTGTATGCCAGCAGATAGTATAATGTCTGGAACATTAGACATGTCCATCTAAAGTTGAAAGAATTAATGAAGCATTTCTAATTTCAAAAAGTTTAAGTTGAGGATAAACAGTATGAGTACTAAAAAGAATCCTACAGAATAAGAGAAGGTTTTGCATATTTCCAAGAGAAGAAATCTGTCCTCTCTGTACTGGTGGTAATTTATAAGCACAGTGTTCTATTATCATGATGATATTCTGGGTGATTACCTTCTATGCTGTGTATGAAGGAATGGAATCCAAGAGAAGAGGGAGGAGGGAACTCTTGAAGAATGAATTACCAAAGAATACCTGGGGGAAGAATGGGATTGTTCACTGGACTGAGGGCATGCCAGTCTTGTTAGTTTTGTGAGGAAACTGACAAGCAGAAATTGGAATTTAGAGAGAGGTCTAAAGGGGACTCGAGTTTCCAAACAGGAGGAAAACTTGCTTTTGGCTGTGGAAAGGAGCTCAAATAATATAGAATGGCACCCTGTATAGTAATGCCCATCTAGAGAAATTAGCTGAAGATATTAAATTTAAATGTAAGGTGAAGGAGCCAAGCTTAACCTGATGGTAAATCCAACCTCTTTGGCCTTATCTATCAACTAGCAAATATGCTTCCGTGTCAGCCAATTGATCAGAGTGACCTTTGCCAGGAGGAGGTTCACAGATTCCCAGGTCTGGAGCCTGGATGTGTTCTGTAGCAATGACTTTAGATGGGCCTTTGAGCTAGTGTAAGATCCTAAGTGGGTTTCCCTTGTGGTGTTAGTGGTAAAACAAACAAACAAACAAACAAAAAAACCTCCCAATGCAGGACAGGTAAGAGACATGGGTTTGATCCCTGGGTTGGGAAGATCCCCTGGAGGAGGGCATGGCAACCCACTCCAGTTTTCATGACTGGAGAATTCCATGGACAGAGAAACCTTGCAGGCTGTGGTCCATATGGTTGCAAAGAGTCAGACATGACTGAAGAGACTTATCACACACACACACACACACACACACACACACACACACACACACACACACACACACACAAGATCCCATGTATCACAGTGAGAACTATTAAAGGCAAGAGAGAGAAGTTATTTAGCCTTCAGATCGGTGGATCTGAGGTAGATTCTGAAAAGTAGATTCCATAGGGCCCAGAATAGCTAGCTATTTCTATATGGTAAAGCTTAGACTCTGGGAAGGCAGCATAGGGAGCTAACTCTCACACCTATAAAAGAGGGCAGTTGGGATTTACTTGAGGCTAAGGATGCTGAATCTGAAGCTCCAGTACTTTGGTCATCTCATGTGAACAGCCAGCTCACTAGAAAAGTCCCTGATGCTGGGAAAGATTGAGGGCAGAAGAACAGGGCATCAGAGGAAGAGATGGCTGGATGGCATCCCTGAGGCAATGGACATGAACTTGGGCAAACTTTGGGAGATGGTGAGGGACAGGGAGACCTGGTATGCTGCAGTCCATGGGGTCATAAAGAGTCAGACATGACTGGGCGACTGAACAACAAAAGGTCTGGAAGACGGCTTGCGTTTCAGTACTGAGTAGAGTGGTTCAATTTCTGACTAGAACTAAGAAAGTTAGTTAAGATGGGGGTTTTAAGGAAGCCTTACAACTTGTACTTCAGTGAAGATCAGGAACCTTCATCACTAGTATACAAAGCCTGGTACAGAGTAGGCACTCAATATCTTACTGTTAATTTCTCAATACTCTGTTACTTCCCCATGTGTTGATTTGTCTTTAAGAACTTATCGTGATTTTAATTTTGAAAGGAGATTCATTTTCTTATGATACTGGGTTATCAAGCGAAAAATAGCAAGTAGCAGTTAAGTATCAATAGCCTTTGAAAATCTATCAAGAGTTCTAAAATTCCATCTAGTTGTGAATTACCCTGGGACATGAGAGGGAAAATGTACACCAGTAGATACTGGAAAAATGGCAAGGTCAAAACTAGACTGTCTTTCTCCAAAAGGACAGGAAAACAAGAAGGAAACTTTTCTCCTGGGCTTCATCACTTATTTTTCTTTGATGTTTATTAAGTGCATGCAGCCTGCCAGATCTAAAATAGCCTATGGCCAGGAAGCTTTTCCTCCTGGACGTTGGGCATCGTTTCTCCCAAAGTAGTGATTTATCATCAAAGTCTAGCATGGAAGGAAAAGATCAGCTGCATAGGCATCCATCTGCAACTCCCCACAGGCAGACACTCTGATCCAACTATGGAGGGGAAGGGACTAGGCAGCAGGAGGGCAAACTTGATGTGGAAGTCAGCTGACTCTGGATCTTTATTCGAATGGAAAGTCATGGTTTTCCATGGCAATGCCCCAAAGGCTTAAAGTCAAGCTTCCCTTAGGAAGACTTCTGAAGTTGCCTTAGACTCAGTATACTTTTTCTCTTATTTGGGATCTTTCCAGATTTAATCTCACAGTGTTTAACTTACTTATATTGGCATTTACTTAGTTTTTCTTAGAATTATTCTCATTGTCTTATAGGTTCTTGGTCACAAGCAACCTGAGGGTCGGTACTATTCATTTTCCTTTTTATATGATATGTTGAGGATCAATCAAGTTGTGGAATGAATGGGTATTGTTAAATTGAGTAAACAAGGGGCTTATTAAACTGCGGTGGCTCTAATGATACAGAAGCCTAATTAAGCAAACCCAACCCTACATCTGTGCATACATCAAAGTTAAGAAGTTGAAACTTAACCACAGCCAATCACAGTCAACTAGGCTTTAAGTTACAGTCAATCAAATTATTTCCTTTTTGTACTTCTGCATCTTCTGTACATTTCACCCCACCCTGCCACCTCCCTTGGCTCCTAACCACTTCTGGTTTGGTACTGCAAAATTCAAATAGATTTTTGCTCAAGACTACTCTTAAAATGTTTACTATGCCTCAATTTATCCTTTAACAATATGAATTTGGATTTGCCTAAAACCTTGAAGCCCAAGTTAAATCTCCTTATTATCACAAGAATTTCAGTAGGGAAGAAATAACCCGGATGGAATGTGGCATGATCTGATCATTCGGTATTGAACTGCACTAGGAAATACTTAGGAAGGCACTTGGAACCCAGGCATCATCTGCCTGTTTCCCATTAAGGTTCATACCACCAACTAGCCCAAGTTGAGTAATAATAATAATAACAACAACAGCAGAAGAAGCAAAAAAGAGAACAGCTTCTAACACTGAAAGAAGAATCCATTATCATCCAAATGTTCTGAGATTTCCTAGACCCAAAACAAATGAGATTTTAAGCACTGGCCACACCTTCCACAACAATGTTTTGTTCCCCTCTCAAAAGGAATAATCCTGAAAAAGAAAACTGGGTTAAGAGAGTGAAAAAAACAGGTTCTGGTACTCCTTGAAAATAACTTATTTTATACATCGGGTAAATCTCTTACAGTGCTTCTTTCCTTAACCATAGAATTAAAAATCTTGGACAGAATGATCTCTTATGGATTATTTCACCTTTAAATAGTTCATGTTGCTCTGGTTCTAGTTGATCAAATCTTCTGACATAGTTTCTACCATGGGGAAAAGTACCACAAAAAGACTGAGAAACTGCAGTTAGTCCATCCTTCTGAGAGTTTTGTTGTAAAAACCAATTCAACTTGAGCCTACTTCTGCATGTTGTACTTGCCTAGACAACTGACCTTTGTCAGAATCTGAAGATAAAATGAAAGAGAGGGAAGAGAAACCTTTGTATATCCAACTTTGTTTTACTGCACCTAAAGTGACAGGTCAGCATGTAATGACCTCTTGGGGAGTTCTGCCTTTAGCCTCAGAATATAGATTTTCCTGAGTGAGACAAAGCCTGAAAAAGGAAATTAGCTAGTGGATGTTTTCCTCCTATTGACCTACAGTAAAATCATGGTGGATTAGAAAAATGCAGCCTCTCCAAAAACGCATTGTTCAGAGTCCCGTTTAAGTGTATGGTTGTCTCCTTTCTTACTGAATTCTGGTCTCTCGATCACTCATCTTTCACAGAAAACCCCAACTCCACCCCAAATCAGGAAACTCCATTTTTGCTTGCTTATCATATAACATTTTCTTTAATTCTGTTCAGTTCAGTCGTTCAGTCATGTCCGACTCTGCAACCCCATGAACTGCAGCACGCCAAGCCTCCCTGTCCATTACCAACTCCCAGAGTTTATTCAAACTCATACTCACTGAGTCAGTGATACCATCCAACCATTTCATCCTCTGTCATCCTCTTCTCCTCCCACCCTCAATCTCTCTCAGCATCAGGGTCTTTTCAAATGAGTCAGTTCTTCACATCTGGCCAAAGTATTGGAGTTTCAGCTTCAACATCAGTTCTTCCAATGAATATTCAGGACTGATTATCTTTAGGATGGACTAGTTGGATCTCCTTGCAGTTCAAAGGACTCTCAAGAGTCATATCCAATGTCACAGTTCAAAAGCATCAATTCTTCAATGCTCAGCTTCCTTTATAGTCTAACTCTTATATCCATACATGACCACTGGAAAAACCATAGCCTTGACTAGATGGACCTTTGTTGGCAAAGTAATGCCTCTGCTTTTTAATATGCTGTCTAGGTTGGTCATACTTTAAAGTATGTTTAACATAAAAGTAAATGTCTTAATTTCATGGCTGCAATCACCATCTGCAGTGACTTTGGAGCCCCCCAAAATAAAGTCTGCCACTGTTTCCCCATCTATTTGCCAGGAAGTGATGGGACTAGATGCTATGATCTTAGTTTTCTAAATGTTGAATTTTAAGCCAACTTTTTCACTCTCCTTTTTCACTTTCATCAAGAGGCTCTTTAGTTCTTCTTCACTTTCTGCCATAAGGGTGGTGTCATCTGCATATCTGAGGTTATTGATATTTCTCCCAGCAATCGTGATTCCAGCTTGTGCTTCCTCCAGCCCAGCGCTTCTCATGATGTACTCCGCATATAAGTTAAATAAGCAGGGTGACAATATGTAGCCTTGATGTAGTCCTTTTCCTATTTGGAACCAGTTTGTTGTTCCATGTCCAGTTCTACCTGTTGTTTCCTGACCTGCATACAGGTTTCTCAAGAGGCAGGTCAGGTGGTCTGGTATTCCTATCTCTTGAAGAATTTCCCACAGTTTGTGGTGATCCCACAGTCAAAGGCTTTGGCATAGTCAGTAAAACAAAAATAGATGTTTTTCTGGAACTCTCTGGCTTTTTTGATGATCCAGGGGATGTTGGCAATTTGATCTCTGGTTCCTCTGCCTTTTCTAAAACCAGCTTGAACATCTGGAAGTTCATGGTTCACTTTTTATTGAAGCTTGGCTTGGAGAATTTTGAGCATTACTTTACTAGCATGTGAGATGAGTTACCTTCACAGTATCATCCTTTCCTGTCTCATAGCTTTCAAAAATTATTACTTTTAGAGTCACACACAACCCCATCCTGTGTCTGTCTTTTTCTCCACCTATACATATGAGTGGGCCTGTTTCCTTTGACTCTCCCAGGTCCTTCCCAGCTGCTCCTTAGAAGTGTTCACCCACTCAGCTCTTGGCAGCTTTAAATAGCTGTCCCTTACTCTTGGAACAGCATTCCAATCAGGGAGTTTTGAACCACCCCCTATACTTCAAAAAGAAATAATAATCCTCCAACTCCATCTGTTTAGAGAAATTATCTAGTTTCAATGATCAGTTGCTCCAATATTGCAGGAACTCAACTAACATTTTAAAATATAAATGTTGCTGTTGTTTGCTTGTTTACTATGCACACGAATCAGCAAACAGTTCCGTGTTTAATCCACACACCCCCAAGGAACACTGAGGATGAAAATCTCCAATTCTTCCCCAACTTTCCCATTTGAAAAATGGGTTTGTTTTTATGCCGAACATCAGGCAATGACTCTTCCATGGCAGTCTGCACCTCACTGCATGCATGAGGAAAGCAACATCTGCATTGCTTTGGGCAGTTGAGAGTCTGCACCCTCTCCTTGTACACAAAATTAACAATTTACTTCTCCTCTACAGTATTAAATCTTCTCATGTCAGAGACTAATAAATCAAATATTCTGTTGACCACAACAGAGTTAACTCACTCAAATGGCTTCCTTAAATCAGCACTGCCAGAAAGAATCTGAAAGTAGCAGATTTCTGAAGTCTCAGTGATTTCTACATTAAGCTAATGAAACTCAGGCATTCACGCTCCCCAGGAATGTTGGTGGCATGTGGCTTACACCTCAAACCAGCACTGTCAGTGGGTAAACCAGCAAT
This sequence comes from Muntiacus reevesi, assembly GCF_963930625.1. Lineage (NCBI taxonomy): Eukaryota > Metazoa > Chordata > Mammalia > Artiodactyla > Cervidae > Muntiacus > Muntiacus reevesi. The sequence continues at coordinate 70,333,397 of NC_089251.1, read as the reverse complement.
GGCACGATGCCATTTTCATATTTTTCTGAGCTGTACATTACTACTTTGATTTCTACCACAGCTTATTCTCTTTCTAGGAAGCTTTCCAAGTTCTCTCACACTGCATAAGATTTGCCTTTTTTCCCCCGCTGCACTCAAAATACCGATAATCAATGTTATCATATATCTCCCATACTGTTCAACAGTTTGGTCAATGACTTTGATAAAAACAACAGAAGGGATGCCTTATAAATTTACAAAATGACCCCTCAATTGTAAAGCAATCTTCAGATAATTAAATTTCTGAAAGTTCCCAAGGAAAAAAGTGAAATTATTTATTACTAAAATTATATAACAATACTTATATAATAAAATTTTCTCAGACAAACATTAAGAAAGGTGGTATAAAATATATCAAATACAAATACAAATTGAAACTATATTTCATCACTTGACTTCCAGGTGGTGCAGAGGTAAAGAATCTGCTTGCTATTGCAGGAGGTGAAAGAGATGCAGGTTCCACCCCTAGGTCTGGAAGATCCCCTGGAGTAGGAAATGTCCATTCATTCCAGTATTCTTGCCTGGAAAATTTCATGGACAGAGGAGCCTGGTAGGCTACAGTTCATGGGGCCGTAAAGAATCGGACACCACTGAGTGACTGAGCACACACACATACACATATATATCTTTGTAGATATATAAGTGTACATATCAATAAAGATAGAGTACTACATAAAATCTGTCAATACTTTCAAATTTTTGTTTAGTCATGAGTCCTTTAATGAAAATGTTTGAAAAAATCCCTCATAATCAAAATTCACAAAAAATAAAGATACTGACCAGACTGATCATTATAAACAAAATATCACCTGACAGAGATAAATTTAGAAATTTCTGCACTAAAGATAATAAACATGAAATATATAAGTGCAAAATATTGGAGATTTGAGTTAATGGTAAAAAGTTGCAAAAGATCTTAGAAATGTTAACTAATGGTGATCCCAATGAAAGCCAGTCACAAAATCTGACTGCCAAGAAAGCTGATGGATTATATTAGACACATACACATATTTATTTTTTCAATTAACGAGTTTTATAGACTAGAGAGTGAACTACTCTCTTTCTTTTCAGCATACCCAGGATGAAAGGGCAAAAGTCATGGTAAAACTACAGATGAATAAGATTAGGATAACTAGTATATTGCTGTTTAATTTCTAAGTCATGTCGACTCTCTTGCAACTCCATGCAATATAGCCAGCCAGGCTCCTCTCTGTCCATGGAATTTTCCAGGTAAGAATACTGGAAAATTTCCTTTTCCAGGGGATCTTCCTGACTCAGGGATTGAACTCCAATCTCCTGCATTGGCAGGTGGATTCTTTACCACTGAGCCACCAGGGAAGGCCAAGATAACAAGTATACCAGTTAGGAAGCCCCGACACTAAGGCATTCAAGCAGAAGGCAGTGACAAACGGTCAGGGAGCTACCCCTGCCTGGGATTCCTTGGTGGCCCAGATGGTAAAGAGTCTGCCTGCAATTCAGAAGACCTGGGTTTAATACCTATGTTGGGAAGATCCCCTGGAGAAGGGAATTGCAACCCATTCTAGTATTCTTGCCTGGAGAATCCCATGGACAGAGGAGTCTGGCAGGCTACAGTCCACGGGGTCACAAAGAGTCGGATACAACTGAGCGACTAAGCACACACATAGATATCTGCTCCAGATGGCTCCATTAGGGCGCTCTTATCACAGCCTTGCAACTTCAGGTATTTATGATCCCAAGTTGCAATGGAAAAGGAAGACAATTACTATTTCCCACTGAGTCAGGCATGTATTTCAAGTGAGCAGGGATTGGCTCATGCAGTGGGAAGAATCCTGGGTGAGGCAGAAGGCAGGAGAAGATCTAGTGGTGTCCTTGAAGACATGCCTACCCGCTGAACTCTAGTTTCTCCATTGCTTCCACTTGGTGTTATGCCTCCCAGGGACTGTGCATGAACTGAATGCTTTACATACACAATTACATCTATTCCTCACATGAGAGGTATTGTGATCTTTAGAGTTGACAAAATTGAGCCTCAACGATCTGGCAGAATATGCCTAAAGTCCTCTCTAGAGTTAAGATTCCCTGATGCCTTCTTGTTGCTGCTGCTGCTAAGTCGCTTCAGTCGTGTCCGACTCTGTGCGACCCCATAGACGGCAGCCCACCAGGCTCCCCCGTCCCTGGGATTCTCCAGGCAGGGACACTGGAATGGGTTGCCATTTCCTTCTCCAAAGCATGAAAGTGAAAAGTGAAAGTGAAGTCACTCAGTCGTGTCCGACTCTCAGCGACCCCATGGACTGCAGCCTACCAGGCTCCTCCACCCATGGGATTTTCCAGACAGGAGTACTGGAGTGGGGTGCCATTGTGTTCTCCGGATGTCTTGTTAAGGAACCTCAAATTGTGCCTTAAGTTGCCCACCCCTCAGATGGGGTCTGATTCATCAAAGGATTCTTCGCATTTACTAGGTATTACTCCCTTTATCCATGAATAGCTTTCCCAGTATTGTTAATAAAACAATGGACTTCATGTAAGGAATTAAAATGACACTACAGGAATGGGGGAAAGATTCCTTTATTCAGAGCTGAAGCATTCTACTTGACATTCCTTATATATTTTAAAATATATTACATTTGTACCAATTAGAATGGATTTCAGGGAGGGAAAAATTAACTTTATAAGAGATAATAAAACAATTTTACATGAACAAAGAAAATCCATTTCTAACTAATTGGTATCAATTGTGGCATCAATTAAATATTTTTCTCTCAATGGGACAGTGTTCCCAGCATCTTCAGGCTTCAACCATTTAGAAGGAGGGTGAATTAGACCTAATAGGAGTTGGTTTTATTGTGTCTTCTTCACAACATAGGAACATGTTGCCCTTTAAAAATATATAATTTTTTTAACCTTTGCATTTTCTATTTACTCATACCTAAATAACAAACTTCTGCTAAGGTAGGAGAAATGAATGCCAAGTTCAGCTCAATTCAGTTACTTGTGCTAAAGGCTAAAATTATAGGAACAGCATGAAGAAATAATTGACAGCTGAAGTGCATGGTCCTATGAAGCCTCTCTTCAGGGAATCTGTGATTGCTCTTAATGGCATTTAAAAGAAAAAAAAAAAAAAACAGGTCCTGTTAATTTTTCAGATATTTTTAAACACTCGATTACTTTTAAAACAATCAGCACCATTATGAACTCCCAGGAGGCTCTGAATTAAGAAATGAATACCTTTATTTCATAACATTTTACAAAACACTTGCTGTGGACAATAAATATCTAATCCACTAGGGGCGTGGGTAATGCAGCACAAGTCCTGAAAAAATGAAACCTAATGGTGATTATGTGATTAATCACAATTAAAAATGTCAATTGGTCTTAAAGAAGCTAAACATGAGAGCAGTCTGTAGTTTTGTCTCCCACTTGCAGGCTTTTGCTTTAACCCACTGCAGATTAAAGGTTCACGCTGAGTAAACCATTTTGGAGAAGAACCAGCCATGACAGGTGGAAAGACTTTTTTTTTTTGGACATGATTTTCAATTAGACCATTCATAGCACAGAGAAGTAAAATAGACTGATTACGAATAACAAATGTACTAGAACTGTCATTTCAGCTGCACAGGACTGTATCAACCTAACCATATGCTATATATAATGCATCTATATTTTGGTTTGCTTACAGTCACTATCCAGCATCGCCTTATCCTCAGTCTCTTTGATGACCTTCTAGAGTCGATCATTCTGTGGAGAACCTGCTTGGCTCTGTCAACACTCAGAACCTGGTGCGTGCATATATTGGTTCTGTCATAGCCACTTGGGGTGCATCCAAATGCTGTACTTTATCTCTATTGCCCTATATACCATACAAACCAGGGTTTGGTTTTCCTGTGTCCCGACAGTGAAAACATCTTCCAGAAATGCTCCCCACCAGGGAGCTGGCAGCATCTCTGAAATCTGGCTTCTGACAGAAGGGCATTTTCTGAGGAGTGCTGTTGCTTTGGAATTATAATTTATGCTCCCTCAACTCCATTCAATTATACTGAAATTCAGGATATTTGTTGAAAACCAACCTTGATAGTATGGAACTGGCAGAACATTCCTCCCTTATCATCTTTCAGAGATGCCTTTCAATCCCTCTGACACGTGCTTTTATCTGACACCCTTTTATGGAATGTCTCCCATTCATTAAAGAGTTTGTACTAGACTCCCTAGTTACAATAGCAGAAAAAAAAAAGAAGAAGAAGAAGAATGCTTGCTACCTTTAAGAAGTTTATAGATACTCTGGTTACTTATGTAGCGACCACTTTAAAGAAAGGACACACATCACGGTGACTTTAAGAGTATGTCTACAAGCAGCACAGTGTCTAACCAGCTTAGTAAGGGGGACACGCTTCACATCAGTTATTCTGCGTCATAAGGCAAAATAAGGACTATCCACATGACTATATATAAAACAGATAACTAATAAGGACCTACTGTATAACGCAAGGAGCTCCACCCAGTACTCTGGAATGACCCACGTGAAAAACAATCTTAAAAAGAATGGCTATGTGTATATGGATAACTGATTCACTTTCCTGTACTGCAGAAACTAACACAAGTTATAAGTCTATGACTACACTCCAATAAAAAATAATTTTAAAAAAGACAATCAAAGCTTTGAACTAAGTGACCAGATATCCTGGTGATACCCATATAGGTTTAGGCATATGCACATAAATGTCTACGTGACAGCACTCTTTGTTATTTGTATTCCTATAATATGAATAAAATATGAATACCATTCAGTCCAATGATAATGTTTACTTGGTTACAGTTAGAGAGAGCTGGAAAACAAGTTCTGAGACAAAGTCCACCAAAGTGCTTTTCAACATAACCAATAAAGTTGGATTTCTTGGTATCAATAGCATCTGAACACATCACTGGTCTATTATATTAACTCCTTCATTGTACCCAAGGGTACAAATTTATAAAACTGTTCCTTTCTCTTCCCCCTTCTCCTAGCTATTTTCACTTACTGTTCAAATTTCAGATTGAATATAGCCTTCTCAGAGATTTATGCCTTAGCTTCACTAACTAGGTCAGTTTCCCCTGTAATTCCCTTCACTTTCTTTCAAAGCATCTTTCACAATTTCAAACTAATATATCACTGATTTGTTGTCAACATCCATCTTCCTCCTTTAAGCTTAATTTTATTAAGTAGGTGACTTGTCTGCCTTCTTTGGCAACATATTCCTGTGCTTACGAGAATAACTGGCACTCAGTAGATGCTTCATGAATATTATTGAAAAAGTGCTGAAATAACCCAAATCCCAAGGCAGGACCTCAGATTCAAATGGAACTTTACTGAGTTGCTGATTATAGTTGGTGATATTATGGTATCTGATTTACTTTCCTGAACAGGTTAAAGGAAGTTAAAATTCTAGATTGCAATGTCAAACTCATCTTTAAAATCATTTATATACCATGTTACTCAATTAAATATCTATCTCTTACAACTAACTAGTTGATATCTCTAACCTTTTTTGTCCTTAAATGGTAGTGTTGGATTTATAGACTAACAAATTTTGCTGTGAGTATGCATCTTTCCTTAATAAGGACAAACCAAGGCAGAGATTAGAAACATGGATTTTCCTGTATTTATTATTAAAATCCTTTGTAAGTTAGTGAGTCATGGGTTTGGCTATTTAGAAGGATTTCATCCAGAGGAAAATGGAGTACACAAGAAATATGGGAAATCCTCTAAGGATAATGAAGTCCTCCCAGACTTTCTTCTTACACTTTGTTTTTAATTTCATTCATAAATCAATTTCATTAATAAAAAGTCAGGTCCCTTTGTTCATTCTTTTTTTAACTTTTAAAATCTATTCAACAGATTTGAGAGAAGACCTCTTTGTGAATTTAGGAACATTTTTCCTTACTCTTAAGAGTGACTGGTTTACACAGGGTGGTTCAGCTCACACACTGATTTAATAAAATATGCAATGCTGTGCTTACTATATTAGAACTACAAAGGTTGGTGACAAGTGTCCTTGATAAGCCATATTAGTATTTAACTACCCAGTGGACCAGGAGTTTTAAAAATAAGCTGATGAAGCACAGAGTTGATGTCATTTACTCTAACAGACTCTGGGCTTATTTTCTCAAACTTTGGAAATGTGTCACCTTTAGCTTCCAGAATAACTTGGTGAAATTTGAGCCTCCTAGTAGAGCTCAGAGAGCTAGAGGAGCAGAATTAAAAGGCTTTGGAGGAGTGGCAAAGTGAGTCAATACTGAGGAAACTGACTTAGATGTATTTAGAGAGCCTCACAAGAGTGCAGACAGAAAAGAGTAGGAAGAGTTAGGAGAAAGATAAAAGTAATTTATGAGACAGATAAACGCTGGAACACAGGAGAAGGTCCCTGGATTGACTAAGTATTAACACAGAGTGGGAAAGAAGACTTAGAGCTTATAGACAAATTATTTTGGGGATAGGTATGTGTTAATTTAGTTATGACTAAATCTAACTGTATATTTTAAAAACAATTCACTTTACTTAAGAGAATTCTCCTGTTTCAAATTTATATTTCATTTAAAATATAATAATAGCAGTAACATTCTTTAAATCTGCTTATTAGAAATTTCATCATTTATTTTTAAAAATCCAGTACGTGGCCTTAATGATTTAGAAATATAGGGACAACATTGGTCTTAGTTAGAATGGAACTTTCTGGCAAGGGCTCCTATTCTAGTTAAAGTTCCAGTGTACTGATAAGACAGGCTGGTTTTTACTAAATGGATCAATGAGTCTTAATCCCAGATCTGAAACTCTCTGCTGGTTACTAAGCTTCTAATTTATACAGAAGAATGAGAACTAAGATGACCAGACAGCAACAAATGGCTTAGGGAGGAATGAGAAACAATTGAAAGTAATTTCCTCAAATCTGCCTTTTCTTTTCTGTTTACATGTTTCTGTACAACCCAGACAGGGATATGCAAGGGTGCTGTCTCATTTTCTAACATATATTTCTGATAATTTTAAAAAAACTTATGAGCAATTGACTTCTTTTCACTTGTAAACATCTCTGCAGATTACTTTTTGCTGATACTTAATGAGGCAGATTATGAAACTTGGTTATCAATTTATCAAACACTTGCCATCTATGCTAATCATTGAGGTGTCTCTTTCTTGAATTATTATCTATTCATCATTGACAGAGTCAATCATGCATTTCTAAAATGACTTGATCACACATATTATTTATACAATTACTAAAGATAAATTATCAAACCAAACCTATTTAATAATACTGGAACCAACAAAAGTACCCTATCGGGGAGATTTCAGGGCAAATACCTTCCTAGATATGCTTTTTATAAGACTACTTTGCTCTCTATCCAACAGTCACAGCCACCCCCATCATCATTACCCTCTAAAGAGGGTGGACTGAGATTAGAATATTTGCAGAATTCCACCACAGGATGCTTTTCACTCTAGCAGTGTTTTGCCAGCACTGCCTCTAAAAGATTGCTAGATGATAGGATCATGGAGGAGAAATGAAAATACCAGTTCATCTAAATCATAAAAAAAAGTTCAGTTAGATTGTAACAAGGTAAAAAAAAAAAAAAAGATATTTTTTAAAGAACCCTAATTATTAGCTATTATAAATCAGTACTACTTTTTGAGATATATTCTTAGACTAGAGTAATGTGATCATTAGGGGAAAAGTGAGAATGCGATAAAGTAATGGAGGATAAAGAGAAAGCTAATAATAAGAGATATTCTTTACATTGGTCTAGTTGGTACTTGATAAATATGTCTTCTGTAAATGAATGAACATGTGAAAACAAACAGATAGTAGAAAAGAGATTTCAAATATGTAGCCACTATAGCTAGATCAGGACTACAAATTGAATGGTTCAGCTCAAGCAATATATTAAAAGCAAAGTGATCAATATTTTAAAATCAGCAGATGTTACTTATGGAGAAGGAAATGGCTACTCACTCTATATTCTTGCCTGGAAAATGCTATAGATGGAGAAGCTTGGCAGGCTACAGTCCATGGGGTCACTAAGAGCAATTTACAACTGAGCGATTCACACATACACACACAGATGTTACTTAAAATCTCATTTTTTTAAAACCTGAAAGACATGGCACCAATACTGGGAAAGAAGAAATAAGGAGAGAACTATGATAGACAAATCACAATGTACACATACCCAAGATATTTTCAAATCAACAGATATCATCTCAAGGCAGAAGGCATTTTGTTGTTTGGATGTTATTATTTTATAGGTTTTATAATTTATAGGCTGTTTCTCTAACAAGGTAAACTATCTGCATACTAGATAATTTTCTCCTTCAAAATCATTTAAATCCTTAGTTTTCAAGACTTTACATATTAATTCCTTTGTTCCTCCTTACTGCCATTTACTCTCAGAACTGAGCAACTCTTTAGACAAAGTTTCATTCCTAATGACACCTAGCCTGTCAGTCATTGAATGTATTAACATCTTTTTTGTTAGAATTTGAGCTTTGTGACATTTCAAGTAGTAGTTCCATGAAATATTCCAGGAAGATGGATGAAAGCATAGTGTATAATTTTCAAAATAGGCAAAACAGAAATTTGCCTATTTACTTAACGGAGTAAAAATATCTTGGCTTTGAAAATGTGTAGAATGGATTTATAAGAAAATGAGGAAAACTAAGCTATTCCAAAGTAGATAATTTCTCCTTTTGGATTTTGTGAAAATTTGGGATAAAAAGCACATTATTCCTCAATTTTTTTTTTTCAAAGAACCTTCATTTTTCCTAGTGTTTTATTCTCTGTGGTTTGCTATAAAAAGGGATTTTTGAATTAGAATAAGAGGATTTGATCTACTTAAATAGGCTTAATATACTATTTCTTTAGGGTTTCCCTGATAGCTCAGCTGGTAAAGAGTCCACCTACTATGCAGGAGACCCCTATTTGGTTCCTGGGTCAGGAAGATCCCCTGGAGAGGAGATAGGCTACCCACTCCAGTATTCTTGGGGTTCCCTGGTGGCTCAGATGATAAAGAATCTGCCTGCAGTGTAGGAGACCTGGGTTTGATCCCTGGGTTGGGAAGGTCCCCTGGAGAAGGGAACAGCTACCTACTCTAGTATTCTTGCCTGGAGAAGTCCATGGACAGAGGAGCCTGGTGGGCTACAATTCATGGGGTGACAAAGAGTCGGACACGACTGAGCGACTTTCACTTCACTTCACTATTTCTTCTATTTTCTCTATATGTGAGAAACTGACAAAATCACTGCTCATTTGCAAGTGACACATACAATTCCCAGGGCAAGAAGAAAATAGGAAAGAGAATTATGCTACACAAAGTACAGACAGCAAACAGCCCTAAGACATCTTCAGATCAACAGGTGTCAATCTCAAGAGAGAAACCGGTTTGTTGTCCATGTTGCCATTTCCGAGGATTTGTACTCTGAGGACTGTGTCTCTACCTCTATAAAGTATTGACATAGTAGATTATGTTCTCCCTTGAAATGCTTTATTTTCTTGGCTTCCAGGCTGTCACACAGTAGTTCTATTTTTCTCACCTTGCTGGCCATTTATTCTGTCTTCTTTGATAGTCTCTGGTCTTTTATTACATCTGATTATTGGAAGGTGTAATACTTCAGCTTTCATACTTCTCCATCTCAACTTCTTTTCAGAGTAATTTCTTCTGATCTCATGACTTTAATCACTATGTGTGTGGAGGTGCTTAGGTTTGAGTCTCCAGCCCCAACTCTCCCTGGAAATCCTGACTCATTTGTCCATCTGTAACTTGGCTTCTCTACTAGGATGTCTACTACACACGTCAAAACCAAATTTTTGATTTTATGCCTCAAAACCAAGGACTTTAAAAATCACTAAACAATAGCAATAACAACACACAACAATGAAAACCCCTTCTTTACCCTGCCCCTCTCTCCCCGCCTCCAAAGAGACAGCTCTTGATTTTTTCTTTTTTTTTTTGATTTTCCAATTTTTATTTTCAACCTGGACTTCCTTTAGTGACACCGCCATTTTCACAGTTTAGTGGGTCAAAATTTAAGAATACATTTATTTTTGCTTTCTCTTCTCACATCTCATCTGTCAGCAAATGCTGTCCATTTGGCCGCCAAAATGAATCTGGAATTTGACCACTGTTTGTGTTCAAACAACCATCACAACCACTCTCTCTGTATGGACACCCAGCAGGGCATCCTAACAGATTTCCTTTTTCCCATGCTTCTCTAAAATCTACTGTCTACAATGAGGCTAGACTTTCATTTTGTTTTTGTTTTTTTTAAATAAAAGCCATTCCCCCGAAAACAGCCATTCTCAAAAAATGATGGATGGCTTAAGACAAAATTCAATTCAAGTCCTTTTCAATAACCTGAAAGACATGCCAAGGCATCTGGCCACCGCTTCTATGGAAATGGCCCCTAACATAGGTATCAGCTCTAGACAGAAACAAAACAGGACCTTTATACACTTGTATTCAACTACAGTCCGATTTCATTCTCTTCAACTGAATATGTAACTATCATTTTCAAGGTACTCCTACTCCATTGAAACCTGTGGAAGACAACAAAGTGAATCAGAATAGCTAATGTTTATAGAGCAATTCATACCAGGCAATGTACTAAAAGCTGGAGAGGTATTATACTATTTCAATCCCTTCTGACGGTTCGATGAGGTCTAAGAATCCCTACTTTAGAGATGAGAAACAGAGTAATTTGGTAACTTGTCCTACATCAGAAAGCTATTAAAGAGGACCTTGAACCCTTGCATTTCTGACGGTTTGGTCTAGTCTACCTTGGCAGTTTTCAATGTAGATCTGACTGCCACTAGCAAGCCTCAAGGACACCCCTGTTGACCTTAAAGACTCAATTAATCCAAACACGTGAGGAACTGAGGGATTAAGAAGGCAGATGGCCATTTTCCTGTGTCTATGGTGTCCTCACTAGTAACCTATTAAATAGTTATTGAATTACTAAAATTTAGTTTTCATAAACTAAAATTAGTAGTTAATAGAGTTTACTGAGAATTGTAATTCAATATCCTAATGAGAAATCTGGCTGCCGCCCAACACCTGGGAATAATGCAAATAGCACCTGGGACATGAACACATGCAGATAGCCAAAACAGCCAAGATTTAGGAGGGAGATACTATTTTATCAAGGCACTGAGGGCAGTGTGAGAAGACTTTTCAAGTACTGTTATTCTTGCTTTAAATATAAACTCCATTTATTAAACTCCATTATTTAAACTTATTTATTTAAACTCATTATTGACTTAACTCATTAACAATTCCTTGCCTAACCCAACTCTATGTAATGATGCATATGTGAAGCAAAACTATTGGTGACCCATAATTGCCTCAAGGTTAGACTTTGGAACATCTACACATAGCAGACAAATAGGAATCATCTACATTCCCATTAGATATACATACCTCATTATGTTTGAATTTTCCATATGGTGGTATTTGAGCTGAAGTTTTTTGTATGTTTGTTTGGGAATGGAATGGGTCATGAGGACTGTGGTCAAAAAATGACTGAGAACGTTTGCTTGAGGTTAACCGCTTTGCTTGTGTTGCTCCAGTGCTTCCTCACATAGTGTGCAAGAGAGGCATGATCATAAGGCAGGGCAGGGAGAGAGATCCGTGCAACCAGAGAGGGTCCACAGCTCTTGGGTGAAGTGTCCACATACCGTCCATGGACTTGAACATTCCAGAGCTGTGAGTGTTAAAATTCAAAAACTCTACAGCATTCTATCAAGCAAAACACTAACGAGCCTATTTTTAGGAAAATGTGTATTTTAGGTCATGAAAGCTTTGACCTTCAGGTCAAAGTTGTTGGGCATGGCAGCTCCTTTTGAGTTTCAGGCATGTTCTAAAGGGGAAAATGGAAGGACATTGAACTCGGTGCCTTGGTTCTCCTTGAGAAGCAGCAAGTTCCAATCCTAATCCACTTCTGAAAGTAGCCACAGGACCTGAAGAGGTGTTGTGCCAGGCTCCACCCCAAACCCTGACGCCTGGCCTGGCTCTCTGAGGTCAGACCCTAAGAGCCAAACTCTGTTTTCTCTTACTCTGGCCCTGTGACAGCAACCATGCAGAAGTTTGGCTGTTGCATTTGGTAGCCAACACCTCTAAGGACATGAGGAAATGAGCCAGAGGGGATAAACTATTAGAGTGACAATCAGTGACACTGCTACTCTGCCATCTGTTTTATGTGCTTTAGGACAGAAACACGCAATGCCTATCAACTTTTGCTACAGTGCAGAGGACTGTCTTCTAAGGCTTTCTGGTTGCTGTGATGCAATGTAGGCAAAGAACAACAAAGACAATGAGTATTTATCGACGAGTATTGATTGAGTTTCTCCGGTGGGTCGTGGACTCTGACACATGGCTTGCATACTTAATACCGGCAGCAACCCTGAGCAGTAGGTCCTGTTATTGCATCCATGGTACAAATGAGGACACCAAAGCCTACAGAGACGTTCACTGGCCATTTCCCCACCAGGAAACAAGCTCCTAATGTTCCTAATCTGAACTTTTAAACTATTTTTGATTTAAGAATTGATCTAGAGAACCCTTCTTTCACAGTTGTTTTCTGGCTATTGTTATTAAAAAGGGTAGGAAACCAGTTGTGTTTAGAGTGGTGAAAGTAGAAGAAATTTATTTTTTAGCTTTTAAAACCCCTTGGTTTCACTGACCCAGTTCCATATTCCTCTACAGTAATAGAAATGTTTATGTATAAAAAGGTAAAGAAAAAACCTCATTCTAATTGCAATTGATCAATCAACAAATAGAGTAAAACTGCAAAAAAACAAAACAAAACTCTGCAACGTTCTTGAAATAGTTTTCACATACTCAAAACAAGAGATCACAACTCTGCAAATAAGGGGAGGGTATTCTGAACTGTTTAACATAGAAAGAGAAGAATATTGAACAAAATCATGATCATCATTTTAGTTTCAGCACTGTTTTACACACAAGCAAAATCTGGTGACTATGAATTAACAGGCTCTGGAATTTCTCAGGTCTATAGACTCTATGGGTGTTTTTCTCCTATTAAATGGGATTGATTTCTTGGCTATTTCCCCAATAACTCTCACTCAGCACACATAGAATTGCTTAGCAAATCTGCATTAAGTCTCCACTAAGGTCAGTATTGTCATAGATTCGAACACCACAGAATTTTTAAATTTCTGTCTGTGCTAAAGCTTACTGGCTATTGTTCTCATTATCATAGCATTCTTATTACTGTCTCTTGAGAAAGTACAACTGGTAAAGTCAGGTAACTAAAGAGAATGTACAATTTGAATGCAATGTTATTTAAGCATTGGAATTCTATTTAAATTTTTAAAAATGAAAATACAGCCAAGGAACTTATTATGTTAGTCAGTGAGAAAAAAATAAACTGTGGAGAAGATACATGCATGCATCTCATGTAGAAAGCACATAAGACTCACACATATGTATGTTAGTGAAAATGTAAACAATGTATTATAGTGGATTAAACTGAGAAAGAGAATTACCATGGGTGTAGCATCTCCCTGTATAGAGAAGTCCAATAGATATTTTCCTTTGCAAGAGTGTGGTCACTGGGAAAAATGGGAACTGCCTTTAGGCAGGATTTACTTATAGTCAGTTGGTTTGGAAATGTAATTGTTTCCTAAATAGGTGGCTTCCCCATGAGTTTTCTACTCTCATTTCCAGAGTTCCACTATATCCGGCTTGAAAGTATAAAAGGTGATACAGTATTCCATTATCAGCCTAATGGTGGGGCTGAGAGATGCCCTGCATTTCAGCTGGCCGTCTCTCTTATTGATAATAGGGGGTGGAGAGTAGGTGTACAAGCACATACACGAAATAAACTTTCTTTTCTACTCAGCTGGAATAAATTACAACCTGTCTGGGCAAATATGTGCATAACTATTTTCAGAACTGATTTGAGGTCATAATGGATTTTAAAAAGCACAACTCAAACAGAGAATAAACTTGATTATTCTACTCTCTCTCTGGGTTTTTATGTTTTTCACCTAGATTTTAAAGGGTCGTGTTCTTAGAGGACTGTGTCTTTTCTTTTTTTTTTTTTTAATACCTAGTATATGTGAACTCAAGGAGAGACAGAAAGTCTGCTCCTATGGCTTGCATAAAACTAGGTTGACACAAGGAAAGATCTGGAAGGAAATATTTTCAATTATTGAACATAACTGCCTTCCAAGGAAGAATGGGTTATTTGCATTTTATTTTATATTTCTATGACTTGCTCAATATTTTAAAAATTTCTTAGTGATGTTTTCTACCATGTTAGAGGGGAGTGCATCTTCTCTTTCCTTGCTGGAGGATTTTACTTTTTCTTCTCACTTTCCCTCTCTGCCTTTGACTGGGAAATTTGGCAAAAATAATTAGGCAGGCTCCACTCAGCCCCATGCTTCCTTCTCTTGAGAGAACTTCAAGTAGACACCCTCAATCCCTCTATTCCTTCAAGGGCTCTGCTCCACGGATGCATCTGCCCAGGGTCCCCACTTGTGTGCCTGGGAGCTGGGCTTGCCTAACCACGGTTCAGTTAGCAGGCTCAAGTCACTCTGCCAACTTAGTCATGGTGTTCAGATTGGTCTTGATCAGTACGAGTATTTTTTTTTTTTAATTAAAAAAGAAAGTTTTTTGGCCATGCTTTGAAGCTTGTGGTATTTTATTTCCCCAACCAAGGACTGAACCCAGGCCCTAGGCAGTAAGAACATGGAGTCCTATCCATTGCTATTCACTGAACCACCAGTGAACTGCCTATTATATGTATTCTTGAAAAACCTTTTACCCTGCAAAAATGTACAGTACCCCAAATCTACACAACTGTGAAACCAGAACACTTGCAAAACTAATAATCATCCTAATAAAATATTTTCATTGGAAGTTATTTAATTTTTAATAAATACAGTAAAGAACTGGTCAGTTGGAATTAAAAGGTAAATGTTGCCTGAAGGACAAGAGTCTGAAAAAGAATTGAGGATGCCAGGTCATGGAGACATGAGCAGAGTACACAAACGTCAAGAGAACAGTATTATCCACACTTGCAAACCAGAGCTTGTGGCCTAACTGCATCCCAGGAAAGAATGCAAGTTGAATAGGCAACTGTACTTGGCTCCTTGATGTCTTGACCTGTCTGAACACTTAGCATGCAGCTGCTGTTACTTGCTGGTATAGAACATTAACAAGTCAGAAAACTCACAAATGAAGGCCGCAGATTGACTCCCCTTTATAGTGACGTATTTCCTATATCCCCAGCATGTATGAGCTTTTCCATGTTATAGAAATCAGACACGCAGCAGAACAGATTAAACTGAAGAGGCTATCTGTTTTTTCATCCACTTTTCCCTAAAGCTCAAGGATGCTATATGTTGGACACTGCACAGAAACCCAATTACTTATATAGATATAATAAAGGAGGGACATAATAAATAATAATAACACAATTAATAATAATTGGTAATACATAAACACAATAAAGTATTTCTTATGATACTTAGATTTGTTGTTATAATGGACATGAGAAAAGCGAAACACTGATAAAACTTAAATAACTGAGACAAAAAGGCATCAATGCCTGGAGAACAAGACAAGATTCTCATTAGCAAAACCACAAGGATATCCTACATCAGAGAGTTTCTAGGTAAAGTGGCATTTACAGTTTTCACTGGACTTTATTGGAATAAATTAATGATGGTGGTAGATGATTGTGTTCAAAACAAGATAACCCCAAGATAGGACACCTGAATATCTTAAACTGAAGGCATTTGAGAAGTGGCATGTGTGGGAAGAACTTTCTGACCTTCCTCGGGAGTAGGAAGTAAAACCCTCATGTGAGAGGCGCTCTCCCTAAACTCGGAGGAAAGGGACATCATATTTTCCAAAGACAAGGGATACAGAGGAATCTGAAGGAAAAGACCTTGCTAAGTTTCCTAGTTTACTACTCCTAGCTCACACTCTTTATCCTATTGCATTTTCCCACCACTCTCCACTTTTCATCAAACTTAGCATGAAAACACTAAGGATTAACCTTTTCTTTAGGTCTTCATTCCTTAAAAAGGCTCACACATCATATAAAACTTAGTTCAATAAATTTGTATATTTTTCACTTGTTAATCACTTTAGTTATAGGGGTCCCAGTTGAGAACTTAAAAGGGTAGAGGAAAAATATACTTTCCTCCCCTACATTAGGGTGGACAAATAAGCTTACACTTGAAATCTGTAAATTAAAATCAAGAAAGTTTCTTAGAAAGCTTGAATTCTGAATGCTGAAACTTAAAAAAAGAGTGTGCTTTGGACAAACAGGAGTGCTTTGCAAATGGAAGAGTACAGTGTATTAGATTGAGGAGAGGGGTTCCCCTAGTGGTTCAAGGGATAAAGGATCTGCCTGTCAGTGCAGGAGACAGAGGTTCGGTTCCTGATCCACGAAGATCCCACACGTCACCACTGCCGAGTCTGTGCCCCAGAGCCCTGGAGCCGCAACTACCGAAGCCTGGGCGCCCTACAGTCAGCGTTCCACCGCAGGAGAACCCACTGGCACAGGAAGACCCAGCCCAGCCAAAAAAAAAAAGAGTGCGTAGAAACTGAAGATAGGAATATATCTCAGTATTGTGTAGAAGATAGGTCTTCAATTGATTATTCAGTTGTAGTGCTGGGTAATCATTTCAAAATGAAATTTCAGGCCAGTGAGTTTTATGAATAGTACTGAGAGACGCTTCCTCTAAGACTGAAATACTGCAGTTCTTTTCCTATTTTCAAGAAAAGTGAATTAAGGAATGTCATATCTCAAACTTGAGTTTTCTCCCAAATTTGAGTATCTTTGGCCTTGTTTCTAGACTGTCCTCACATGTGATACCAAGCATTGTGTTCAGCCTTTGAGGTTCACTTTTCACTTTCAATTTGGTAAAATGCTTTATATTGACAAGGTTTTTAAAAAAAAAAAAAACATTTTTAAGGATTGTATTGATTTATTTTTGGCTGTGCTGGGTCTTCATGGCTGCGAGGGTTTTTCTCCAGTTGCGGAGCTCCTCTTTGTTGCGGTGCCCAGGCCGCTCGCCGCGGGAGTCTCCAGGCACATGGGCGTCAACACTTGCAGCCTGTGGGCTTCTGGGCTCCGGAGCGCAGGCTCAGCAGTCGTGGAACAGGAGCTTGACTGCTCCACGGCATGTGCGATCTTCCTGGATCAGGAATCGAACCTGTGTTTCCTGCATTGGCAGGTGAATTCTTTACCACTGAGACTCTAGGGAAGCCCCCTGATGAGTTTTATGCAGTTCAAAGGGGAATCATTTTTAAAATCGATCTTTCAGATGCAAAGTCCTGCTGGTAAAATTATTCTTAAGGTATATGTTTGAATGAAATATTTATATTGCGAGTGGTTTGAAAAATCACTGCTGAAGAGTAAAAACAGTTGCTGCTGCTGCTGCTAAGTCACGTCAGTTGTGTCCAACTCTGCGACCCCATAGACGGCAGCCCACCAGGCTCCCCATCCCTGGGATTCTCCAGGCAAGAACATTGGAGTGGGTTGTCATTTCCTTCTCCAATACCAGGCTACTCCATCCATGGGAGTTTCCAGGCAAGAGTCCTGGAGAGGGGTGCCATTGCCTTCTCCAAAAACAACTGCAGGAGAATCAGTAAATGAGATTCTGTCCTCTGCCTGGAAAGGAGACATGTGCCCTTTGGTATATGAAAACTAGGTACTGACTCCCCCTTTCCAAGAGGGGGTGGGAGGAAGGATGAGTGACTAGTTTAGAAAACAAAAATCTCTAAGATTTTTCCAGTTCACAAAACTTGATTACTCCACTCCTTCCATAGCTTGATCTGTGGTATACCAATGAGACACTAGAGACTGGACTAGACTGAAGGCAGCTGAGCCCCTACATGATAAATCTTCAGGTGGTTGTCTCTAAAGGCAGAAAAACGGAGAAGGCGATGGCACCCCACTCCAGTACTCTTGCCTGGAAAATCCCATGGACGGAGGAGCCTGGTTGACTGTAGACATGGGGTCGTTAAGAGTCGGACACGACTGAGCGACTTCACTTTCACTTTTCACTTTCATGCATTGGAGAAGGAAATGGCAACCCACTCCAGTGTTCTTGCCTGGAGAATCCCAGGGAGGGGGGAGCCTGGTGGGCTGCTGTCTATGGGGTCGCTGAGAGTCAGACACGCTGAGCGACTTCACTTTCACTTTTCACTTTCATGCACTGGAGAAGGAAATGGCAACCCACTCCAGTGTTCTTGCCTGGAGAATCCCAGGGACGGGAGCCTGGTGGGCTGCCGTCTATGCAGTCGCACAGAATCGGACATGACTGAAATGACTTAGCAGCAGCAGCAACAGCAGAAAAAAGGGCAACGCCACAGAGCACAACGGGAAAACTCCACAGTGATACCATCTTGGGGTGGGCACGTTCCCAGGAGAGTTCATAGTTGGCATTTCATTTCCTTACAAACAAGCAAATAAACAAATATTTAAAGGTGCCTCAGAACACAACCAGGGTGATTTTTCCCCAAATCCTTCGTATTTCAACATCTTTTTGCTATATTGAAAGCTGGGGAAAACTATGCAAACCAATCCACAGCCTTTTCACTTCAGGGAGACCTTGGCTCAGATTATGTGCTTCTGAAGGTGACTCTTCTTCCCCTGCTGGCCTGGGGTGAGGGAGGCGAAAGCATCCCCATGGAGTGAACTGAAGCTCTGACACGACAAAGTGCTCATCTTTGGACCTTCCTAGAGCAGCAGTCTTTCTATTCTGATTGGATCCGCAGAAAATAATAACTCTGAGGGTCTCAGGCAAGCATTGCTTATCTTCTTTTATCTATTGGCCTGTTTGGAAAATAAAATTAATCTGCAGCAGACAAAAAGCAAGCACAACAGGCATCTGCTACAAGTATCAAGGGATCAAAGTTACGGAGCTTTCATGTCTTTTATGTTTTTCACAAGTTCACTACTCCCATTAAATTTAAAAAAAGAAAGATACAAGAGAAGCTATTTTTATGGGAGAGTTGATATTTGCTGTATCAGTTATAATTTCTTCCATAGCTTTCGTATAGATACCCCCTCAACACATACATTCTGAACGTGCTCAAATGATAAAGTGTGATGAGCACTTTTCAGTGATGAATATCAGCTGTTGTTCTAATAAACGCAAAGAAGGATCTCGAGATAGCACAAGGTAGGGAGGGGAAAAAAGGAAAAAAAAAGAAAGAAAAACAAATCAAAAAACTGAATAGAATGAGAAAAAAAAACCCTACCACCTTGGAACTGTAAGCAGCAAGCAAAGCTGAAGTCCAATGCCATAGCGCCCCCTGCTGGGAGATCTTAGAAGTGGCGTCTTGCAGACAGCAAATCGGTCTCTGACCGGTCACAGAAAAGGAACTTTGTGTTTTTTTAAGGAGTCACTTCAGTAAAAGAAATATGTGTGTGTTGTTATCTATGTCTTTTTACACAACCAAGATTGGGAGTGAGAATGGGGATGGGGACCGGTAGAATTGGGTTATGTATAAATAATCCCAGAGCCCATTAGGAGAACTAGGCCTTATTGCCGGCTCCTCTATATTCTTAGTGATATTGCTCAAAGCTCTTTAACCCTCAGATCCTCGTCTGTAAAATGCACGTAACAATAATAATTCATCCATTTAATGCAGAGGGCTCTTGCAAAAATGAGATTACACAGGGAAATAGAAAACACTTTAAATGTTCTAGCACTAAGCAAAATGAGTATGAATTTAGTAAGGCTGGGGGAGGAGGGACACTTCCATTCACAATTAAACCAACTTCTCCTAGAGTCATAAGAAGTGCTCCAGGCTGGACAAACCAGGCATTGCCATCATGCAAACAGACATTCAAACTCCTATAACATCACCTGATTTCCAAGAACTCAGCAGTATCTCTGATTTCCATAACCATTGCTCAAAATCTTATTTCAAATAATATAGTATACACTTAAAGGAGTCACTACTGGTTGATGAACAGAGAGATGGAGATGGGTAAAGGAGATTAAGATAGTTTCTTACACTCTGTAATCACTGCTGTCTAGTTTTTGGTTCTATGCTTTCAGACCAACAACATCACCTGGGAGGCTGTTAGAAACACAGACTTCAGATTTCAACCCAGGCTACTGACTCAGAATCTGCATTTTAACAATTTCCCCAGAAAATTGTTATATACATTCAAGTTTAAGAAACTCCACTCCGGAAAAAAAAAAAAAAAAGAAACTGCACTCTGGACTATTTAGGCTATAAATTCTCTCTGGATATATATATATATATATATATATACACACACACACATATATATATCAGTTGATAACTAGTAAGCACTTACAGAATAGTATTTTTGGTTTGGCTTTATTTTAACAGTATATTGACAACTATTTGCAAAAACAAGGCTGGAAAGAAAACTGTGGTAAAGGATAATTCATTTTCATGAATCTTAACAGAATATAATAAAATGATTTTTATAAACATAACATAGTATAACATTACTTCAACAATTTTATAGCTTTTTAGTACAAATTTTAAGATAATTCTTACATTGGCAATGACATGCCTACTTTATATTTGCTTGTATTACCTGTGCTGATAGAACTTTAAAATGCAAATTATATAAGTAGAAGAGATTTAGAAGGTCAACTCAAGTCTAATCAGATTTTTGAAAAAACCTAGTAAGTTTTAGCTTTCACTAAAGATATAATCTACCTAATCTATAAGATGTTCTGAGTTGCTGGAACTAAATCATTGTACTTGCAACAAATAGGGCCAAAATTATCCAGGCGCAATTTTAAAGTGATCCAAACTTGGAAGACGTGTGGGCAGGTGTGAGAATGGAATCCATTCCCTCTTTACATCCACCTTCCCCCCACCCCCTGACACACACACATTTGCTCTGTCTTCTTCCTTTAGGTGTTTGTTCCCATAGCTATGTGTTGAATAATAGGTTAAAATACTTTAATGCCAGTGGTTCAGCCAGGATAGGCCCTGTATACCCAGCTCTTGCTATAAAGTTATTCATTCTTCTCCTTTTCTTTAGTACCTTGGCTGCAGGTGGGTGAAGCCACCTGATTAAACCAGCACACACTAAGGAACATGGATGCTAATCATTTTCTGTAACCTCTTTATGGGGATCTACAAAATTTTCAGGGTAATTCATATACTGAAGCGAAAAGCTCATGAGTGGAACTTCATGTTCTTTAAGGAATGAAGAGTTTCAGACTTGATGGGGAAGAGATTTAATGTAGTCTCTGGCTACAGAAGTGATGTCTGTGGGTTATCTCCTTGAGTAATAGCAGAAATCCCTGAAATGATAGATTTCAGAATTTGTGGAACTTCTTTCTCTGAACTTGTCATTGGAAACATTAAAAAAAAATATGTC
This sequence comes from Muntiacus reevesi, assembly GCF_963930625.1. Taxonomy (NCBI): domain Eukaryota; kingdom Metazoa; phylum Chordata; class Mammalia; order Artiodactyla; family Cervidae; genus Muntiacus; species Muntiacus reevesi. The sequence continues at coordinate 70,311,991 of NC_089251.1, read as the reverse complement.
CCCTGCACTAAAGTTGGATACTGAAGATCAGGAAGTGTTTTGAGGAGATGCTCTTAGAAGTATAGGAATTTTGACTATCTGCTCAACTGGAGGGAAGGATTTTAGGAGAAGACAAGGAACTTCACCTGGGAGAGTACCAGGGCTTCTGATCTGTTCCCTTTACTAATCAGAACCCAACACCAGGCACACAGGCACGGGGGACATATCTCTTAGGCTCTTCATAGTGGCTCTCTTTTCTCTTACCTAAAGCTATGTTTCCAGATGCTCTTGACAAATGTTCTGGTCCAGAAAAACTACCCCTTCCCCAGGTTACTATGTTAAGAAGGTGGACTTTTTAAGAGAGGACAGAATGTGTGTGATATTTTCTATCATTCTGCCCATCACAAATCTTTTACGTAGACACTATATCAGGGCTGAACTACACGATATACACAACTTCTTGTAGCTTCCATTTAAAGTAAGATCTTAGGGATTTTTCCACTTGTACATTTACAGATAGATGTTTATTGACACAGAAAAGTTTCTTTGTCAATATTCAGTGGAGATGTAGGCTCAATGCACGTGCCTCCTGAACACAGGGAGCAAAGACTTTTTAGAAAAGGGAATTGGGGACAGCAGAGAAAAGACAGTGCTATGGCAAACAATGGTGTCCCTTCTGCTCAAAGGCTGGATTTGACTTATACACTGACAAACTCGTAAGAATTGGAAAGGAAAAAAAAAGGCCTTAAAGACAACACAAACTTCTAGGGACACTGAGATTTGCTTAGCATACAGAAAAGACTGCAAAGAAAATAAATACAAATTCTTTTCCATGATGTAAAAGTAACCCACATGTTGTTCAGAACCCAATTTGGGGATTTAAACAAACCTAGTTTTCACCAGAGCATATTTTCTACTCCCCACCTGCTTGCTTTCTGCCAAACCTCTTGTACTTTTTCTTCTATCCCACGGTACAGCAGGAAGCAAATAGAACTGGGAACCAGAAGACCTAGTGTTGACTTCTGTTGACTCCTGCCTCACATGACTCGAACCCAGTGGTTAAATTCCCCAAGGAATCAATCATATTTGTATGACAGAAATACTGTACTCTAACGATAAATAGTGGTTATAGGAACAATGATAATAGCTAACTTAATAAATACTTCCTAATTGTCAGTCATTGTTCAAGGTGCTCTAAATGTTTACACTGATTTAATCCTCCTGAAATCCTTCACGGCAGGTGACATAATTATCCCCATTTCACAGACATGGAAACTGAGGCACAGACTGGTAACTCGCTTGCAAATGACTATGCAGCTGGTATGCAGTGGAATCAGAATGTGAGTTCTGGAGTCTTGCTCCAGAGCCTATAATTTTTCAAATTAGTTGTCCTCCTCTGATACCTTTTCAATCCCTAATTTTGATTTCACATCATGTTTTCTCCATGTTTTCTGCTTTCTGTAAACTCTTGATACCTCTGGCAGTAAGTCTTCAAATTATGGTTTCACATCTACTGGAGAAGAGATGATGGGAAAACCACCATAAAACATGATGGAACTTTTGGGAGAAGTCAGTCATAAATTTGATCTACTAAGTAACGGAAGAAACAAATAAGAAAAGGCTAACCCTTTAGGAAAAGAAATATACTTTTTAAAGTCTATATGAATCTTTTGTGAGAATGCAAAGGAAATGTTAAATAAAATGGTTTTAATTGTCTTTTCCAAAATGCGTTTTTTTATCTCGAGTATTTTGTTGACAGCACCCAAATTCCACTTTGCTTTAATGACCTCCACTTTTCAATAAGAAACTCTATCTTAGCATAAATTTTACTGTTTGACTCTGCAGTCAACAGGACCCCTCATGGCCATGTCTAGCCAGATGTCAGTAGGATCTGAGTGAAGAGGCAGGAAAGGAAAATTATGTTCATTATAAACTCATGACATACCAGGTATTAGGGATGTCCATGTGCATAATTAATAACTGTGAGTTCAGCATTTCCATTTACTACAGAGACAGTGAGTGCACAATATTTTTTCTCTGGTTTTTATCTGATGACTAATTCTGCTCCATGTACCTCTGAAACCATTAGCTAAAAGGAATAATCTGTTTGGGAGATAGTCTACAAACCAGGTTATAAGTCCACTCCTCAAACGCACTTTTAACCTATGTAGTATTCCTTTTTCACAATGAATTTGTGAAGTTCAATTTGTGCACTGATTGATCATTCTGAGAAGCAGGAAGACCTCAACTCATGATCTTGAGAACTTGGAACACTGACTCCAGTATTTACAGCTTTATCCATCACCTCTGGATTACAGAGATGGAAAGGAAGGCTATTTCCTGTAGACACTAGGATAAGCCTATGGATGTTATTCTTTACAGATCTTTTAAAGAGTGCATTTTTTTAAATTATTAAAATTTTTAATTATGAAATTCTTATGGTCTCAATCTTCTAACCTGACAAATGATGGGAAAACCTATATTGTTTCTATACTCTTCCAGATCTCTATAAAAAGATTTACTTTTAAAAACATGCGCAACATTTTCTTTCTTTGCTCCAAGATATCTTAAAGGTTTGATAAACTAGTCTCCTCTGAACATTTCTGTCATCAACCTTCCACTTTTCTGCTCAGAAATGTATAATGACTTCTCACAAGAAATGACACCATTATCCCTTCTGCATATGTAAACTACCCAAACTTTAAGATGCAGATAAAATTCTGTCTCAACTCACTTTGTTCAGCCTCACTACTATCATTCCTCTCTTAAATATCATGCCTTTATTCTCTGTACAAGGCTTGTGCTTCATCGTATTTTTATTTGCATTGTCTTCTCATTATTTTTATAGCTGTCTTTCCCATCCAATTAGATTATATGCTAACTAAAGTCAGTAGACTCAGTAAACACTTGCTGTCCTTCACATATTCATTCAGTAAGTGTTTTCCGTGTGTACCATCTATTTGTCCATCTGGCAAATATAAGAATAAATTAGTTATAATCCCAGCCCTCCAAGATCACACTATCTAGAGTGAGAAAATCTGGCCAGAATAACGGGAAACAGTTCTAAGGGCCACTGTAAGGAATACAAATTAAAGTCCACAACAGATGAACACAAGAATTTCCAGGCGGTAATGAGAATCCGGTTGAGGCTGTGCTTGGCACATAATCACAGCAATAAAGAATATTTATGGGGCATTTTCCATGTGTACAAAATGTATTATTTCATTTAGTCCTCACTACAACTTTAGGCAGTGTTTCCACCTTCATTTTACCAATGATGGAAAGGCAGCTGAAGAGGAGAATGTTTGCACAAGGCTGCCTAGCCTCCGCAAGGCGGCCAGGGCTCCTTGGAACAAGCTGGCTCCGAGCCGGCTTCAATCACTGCGCTATTTCCTCTTGCTTAGTTGATGCTCTTTAAGTGTTTGTTGAATGAATGAGATTAGAGAATACACGATAGCCACGAAAAAAGTATTCTTCAACAGACCCCAAGTCCAAGGCCCCCCAAAATTTTGGACTAACAGATTTTTTGTGTATGTGCACGCAGACATACACGTGTGTTGGAAAATAATCTACTGTTCATATTGTACTTTATTTGCTCCTTTCTTTCCAATAGCTAGAGGTAATGGATGGGAATGCTTTGTGCCATTTCAAGTCAACTGTCTCACCCCCTCCCCCACTTCTCTCTATTTCTCTCTATATGTATATATTCTTAATCTGATTGTATCTTCTCAAAACAATATGAATAGAATGAGGAGACTAAATGGAAACTGCTGATACAAAAATTGAGAAAAGACAATTTTGACAAGTGGAATTTTTGAAGTGGCATTCTGCTTTATCTTTTGGAGGGTGTTGTTTATGGACCTGCTAGAGTCTGGTGCATACCAAAGCCAAAAAAGCAGATTTCCCCTGATTTTTCTCCTATATAATCTCCATGTGGACTCCAAATGTTTAACCCTCCCCGCCAAATGTTGTAAAAATCTGTCTTTTGATCTCACAGATGGAAAACACTTATTAGTTTATGAAGCTCATCCACCTTGGAAGAAAAGCAACTCACCAATCACCATTCTCGCCATTCTTAGTGTTTCAAGGCCTCAAAGATGTTCTGACCAAACCTGCTCACCTTACTTTACTCATATGACTTCCTAAGCCAGTAGTAAAAAGCCCTTTTGCTTCTTTTTGGCTGCTGATGGTCTTGGGTTAAGATTCTCCTGCAAACAAAGCCTGCTTACCCAGCAGTGCTCTGAAGCGGTGTTTCAGTGTGGGAGGAACTGGCCATTTGCATCCCTTGGCTATAACTAGGGTTGCTGCTGCTATATACTTGCTCAGTCCTGTCCGACTATTTGGGACCCCATGGACTGCAGCCCGCCAGGCTCCTCTGTCCATGCTTTTCTCCAGGTAAGAATACTGGAGAGGGTAGCCATTTCCTTCTGCAGGGGATCTTCCCGACCCAGGGATTGAACTCATAGCTCCTGCAACATCTCCTGATAGCAGGATGATTCATTACTGCCAAGCCACTGGGGAAGCCCATAACTAGGTTTTCCATTCCCAAAATTATAAAACTAAAGAAATATACTTAAGCATTCTCTTCTTTCAGTGGGACAGCATCATCTGGACCAGGTTAAACCTTCTAAATAATAGACAATTACATAGGTGTTAAAGACTTGGAATAAGAAGCATCCTTTTTGATCTAACCTCCACTATCTCCAACTTATTTGGTTTTCCGGATTTTACCTTCCCAGATGACACAATTTAAGTTCATTCTAATAGTCTTAAGCGAGAGAATGTAGAGTGCTTTGTCAACATATGCAAATGATTAAATTTCCTATGAGATGAAATTATAAGTTATCTGACAGATTATGATTAGGCAATTATTGATTAGTGGACAGATCTTTTTTTTGAAGTTTTATCATGCTACTCTTCAGTTAATTAAAAAAAAATGCATTGCTCTTCATTAGCAACAGGACAGAGACTGCAAGTCTCCCTCCATTCTGACTTGAAATGCCCACTCAACCTCATCTTGACATTCCTACAGGGCCCTTTTGCTCCCGCCATGCTGTTCTCTGTTCTATGCCCATCCCTTCAGTCCCTGACCTGATACTTCTCTTCTCCATCCCTCCCTGACCCCCTGCATTCACGTAAGGATACAGAAACACCACAATCCCATTCTCTGATTTAACAAGTAATTATTAAGACCTCTGCTGGGCTCTGAGGATAGAACAAAGGCAATAAATAAATAAATAACCAGGGGATCTCTCTAGATTACTTTCTTTCCTGACAACAGTCAATAGGACTTGAAGGTCTGGCTGAAATTCACTCCCTCACTAAAGCTTTCCCTGCTGTCTGGCCTGTGTACTTCCCTCCATTTCTGAATTCCTTTGTTCTTACTTTCTAAAACATGCATGTGATACTTGGGGTACCTTCCATCTATTCTGAGCCCATTTTGTAACTATTGGCTTCTCAGAACTCTGCAGAATGTCAACTGCGCATGTGTGATGCATGGATATATATAGTGTTGGCCAAAATGTTCATTCTGGTTTTTCCAATAACATCTTACAGAAAAACTCAAACAAACTTATTGGCCAACACCATATATCAACATATGCTTGTTCTACATTGTATATTCCCAGGTTAATGTCTGGAGGCAGAGACTATTCACACACTCATTCTCTCTCAGAAAAGCCAGTGTAGTATGTACTCAGCAAAATGAATGAATAAATGAATAATTGTGTTTTTAATTTACATAAATATTATTTTTAAAGTGCATATACAATATACATAAAATTCACATATAATGTAAATGCAATAACACCAAGTGTATCAATATACTATAAAAATTGTGAAGATAGCTGGTGCTAGACTTCAGCAAAGTTCAAAACTATAAATTTGGAAGCCGTTCTTAAATATACCAGAAATGATTTACCAAAAAATGTTATTAAATCTCACAGATAGCATTAACCTTTCCCATCACTCCCAAGGCACTCTATAACTAGAAGTAGAGCAAACGCATTAAATATGGTTTTCCGAGTAGAAGACAATGACGCAAAACACAGAATGACAGAAAGCGACAGCTTCCTAGAAACAGAGTGTGCAATGAATTTTCTTACTTCTTAAAAATGAAAAAGAAGACAATTATATTAGCTGGAGATCTTTGTATAACATCAGAATACCAAGAAGGTTCACGTTAAATCAATTAGAGTTAGAATTATTTTTAACTTCACAGATTAATCCATTTTCCCATTCACAGAACTCATTTCTTTGTTCTTTGAACTTCAGCAATCAGAACCCAGAGGTTACAGTAGAAGGTGTCTCTTTCCAAGGCTTACATGGAATTTAATCACTGTATTTTCACCTCACTTGTTTTGACAAAGTACACTGTGAACTGGTTGAAACAAGCTGTTTCATAATGTGACTATTGGAAGCTGTGATGAAGATACCATTTGCTCCAACATGTCTAGTGCACACTGCAGAGGGTTCTGTGGATGTTCTGATGAAGCTTGGATTATGATGTGAATTGAATCCTCAGATTCACAGCATATTAAGCTAGAGCCTCACTAGAGGCATGTGGCCATGACAGAGGAACATGTCTCATCTGCTATTTACATCTGTTTGAATCACCAGATTTAAAAAATTTGAACGTGAAATAAGCTACTGTGTAAAAAACATAAAGGTCTAACTGTAATTCACTAAATAACATCATAAATCATCATAAATATTGACTTCAGGCCAATATTTTATCACTTATAGTTAGACTGTACATTTTGCATTAATTCAAGAGGATCGCATGACATAGTTCCCCGCACTGTGAAATGTCCAATTACATAAAAACATAAAGAAAAATAGACAAAATTTGTAAGAGCTTATTAGTTTGATCACTGTGAATGACTTTCAAATTCTCTATCCCTACTTTTATGAGTGATTATTAGTAGTTATCCAATAGTATGAAAAATAAATTTTAGAATGAATGCTAATTGATTAGAAACAATCAAATCTATTCAGTGTGAATGCTCTTGATTAGAAATAAATGCTATTGATTAGAAATAACCAAATCTATTCAATACAAAGAATATAGACATGTCAAATAATTTTCCTTAGGTAGTTTATCATCAGATTATTTAATACCGAAAATTGCTTCTGATTTCTCTGAGCTCAGGATTTTGGGGAAAGCAGAGCCTATTGTGTGACCCTGTGTATGTGTGTCTGTGCGTCTGTAGAGTATGTACAAGCATGTACAAGTGTACTCATTAAATTACTATAAGGACTTCAAAATACAAAAATGGCATGAAAACTACATTCAGAGATGTAGTTAGTGTAAGATTTTTAACTCAAAGATTGAAATTATTTTTATTTATTCATCTCTATCTCTGTAATTATCTGTGTGTATCTTTGCCTTCTTTTATTTCTTGTACATATTAGGGAAATTGGAAGACTGAGAAACTGAAAAACAATGGAAGAAGTTATACAGAAGTATGGGCTGAAATATTTGTTTCTGAGATAAGAATAAAAGAAAAACAGAATAGAGAGAGAATTGAAAGGCTTCAGATAGGACACATATATATCAGAAAGCTGTAGGCTAGCCACGAGTAAGGTTGATTTATTCATTCAACAGCAATCTGTTCAGTGACCACCCCATGGCAGCCATGGGCAGGCTCTAGGGATCCCACAGTAAGCAATATGGGCAACACTGCCTGTCCTCAATAAGCTCACACTAAGGTAGGGAAATAAGCAAGAAAGAGGATAAAGAAGCTTTGTAGTAAAACAGATGGCCTTCTGTTTCGTGGGACAAAATAAAGCAGCAAAGAGACAGGGAGATTTGAAAGTTGTGGAAGTGACTAAGTTTTAACAGTCATTGGAGCAGACCTCATTGAGAAAATGCACTTTAACAGGGGGAAGACAGTGGAGGCAAAGGGTGGGAAAAACGGGTTGAAGAAGAAGGCTGGGCAGCACCGATGAGAAGCTTGGCCCCCACAACTCTTTAGATAAATTGAGTTCTATTTCTCCAAGGTGACCTCCCCAAATATACCTTTTTTGCTTCATGTCCTCTTTCATGCATTTTAGAGTGAATGATTTTTATTTCCCTCCTCTTTTAGGAGAAAGATGGAAATAAACATTATAACTTTTCATTAGTAAGATATGTGTGCACTGTTCTCAGAAAGCTATATTTGGCACTTTTATAATGAAATGAATCTATGACGTGTAAGCAGTTTCATTTCGTACTCTTAATCCAAAAAAGAAATGCGACAGCTTGCTTTTTACTGTTACCTCTAGAGTTCACAGAGGGATCTTCCCAATGAACTCATCTTAAATAAGGAAAGATATTATGATTGAATTTCAGCTCTGCCTCTAGTAGTGTTACAGCAAGAGCCAGAACCATTTCTCCTTAGAAGTCGAGGCCCAGCTGTGGGCTGTTTCCTCTGCATTTGCCTGCCTCCCCATCTCCAAAAAGAAGAACTTACATAAATAAATAAAGGCCATGTGTTCCAAATCTGTTTGGACATTTGAAACAACAGAGATTTAAGAAACAGAGTGGTGAACTAGATGTGAAAATATCTGACTAGTGTAAAATATTCTATTGAGTAGAGGACATAAAGGGCAGATTGGAAAACCTTTTTGACTAGTCCCCATGTTTATCGCTGAACTAAAACTTCTACTTCTCTGTTAATATCGACAGATGGCAAAATTACCCTGGTCTAGAGAAAGTAGCCACCCATGATTTTTTTTAGTCTTTATAATGAATTCCTTATAATATTCCTTCTGTTTGATGTTTTGTTTTTTTGGCCACAAGGCATGTGGGATCTTAGATCCGCAACCAAGGATTGAACCTGCATTCCCGGCATTGGAAGGTGAAGATTTAATGAAAGGCCTGCCAGATAAGTCCCTGTGATTTTTGGCAAAGTCTAAAACCTTCATATTCCGCTTGCTCCTAAGGACTACCATTCTGCTTTAAGAACTGGCATTCTGCTTGGTAGTCAAATCATACTTAATTCAGAAGATAAACTCCATGCTTACACAGAGGCTGATGACGCAGAATGCAACCTAGCAATCATAATCTATAAAAGTGTAAAAATACTTTGGAAACATATGGGAGGGGCAGATAACTTGCACAGCGGAGAGTAGGCAGGCAAGTATTCAGGCCACAGGATCTGAATAGAGGTCTGGAAAGTGAGTAAAGATTAAAGAAATGAAGAATCATATTGAGGAAATAACTTGTGCAAAGTCCCAAGAGTGCTTAACCAAGAAACTACAAGAAGCTCAGAGGTGTAAAGAGGAGTGTGAAGTATGAAAAGGGGATGAGGCACAGGTGGGCTGCTGAGGTAAAAAGGCTGGCTGATGGCCTTGTGGGTCAAGCAGAGGATGACCATCCTGAAGGCCAGGTCGGGGCTTGGTACTGGGCAGTAGTGAGCAGGAAAATGAAGTGAGTGACATTTTCTAAAGATTACTTGTTCCAGGAGTCTACTTGAGAGGTCACCTTGATGATGACCTGAAACACCATAAAGTCTGGAGAAGGAGAAAAATGGATTTTTCCTCTTGTATTCTTGTTATGTAGGAGATGAAACCAGTGGTTGATGGAATGTGAAGGAAGGAGAGGGTCTCTCTTTTGGACCACTGAAAGCAAACTTCTTCTTATAGCAAACAGTAATCACCACTGAGTCTTGAATGGGCAATTTTAAACTATACCTGCCCGTGAAGCAGTACCCAGAATGAATCTGGCTCAGACTCATTCCTCAACACATTGTCTCCCCCACTGCTACCTTTCCTAATATGCTGATGTTTTTATCTTATGGTATCCCCTGGAGGAGGAAATGGTAACCCACCCAAGTATTCTTGCCTGGAAAATGCCATGGACAGAGAAGCGTGGCAGGATACAGTCCACAGGGTTTCAAAGAGTTGGACGCAACACAGTGACTGAGCATACACTCACACGATGGTATCACATATCAATCCATCACTGACCTTACAAATTAAGACAGTCATTGATTGACATGAATAAGATGCCTGAGAAAGGGAGTGTTCTTTGCATTTGGAGGTAGTTGGTAAACAGCTGATGCTTTGATTAGGGCCTTCCTAGAAACCCCAGTGCATTTTGATTAGGTTGATCATCATCTATTTCTTTTTCCTTTGACTTTATAACTGTTTCTAAAAAGTGAATTTTAAGGAAGTTGTCTTTGTATGGGCAAACTCCCTCTATAATTCACCCTATAGAAAAAACTCATCTGATTGGTTAAGGACAATCAATAATGTTTTTATTCCATCATCAACCTTTACAATGTGATAGAGAAATTATTCTCAAATGCAAAGACATATATATATAATATATATAATATATATTATTACATATTATATACTATATATATTAATATCTAGGATGTTATAATCACAAAGGAGTTACAATATATGCATCAAATCCATTAACCTACTGTGAATACATCTATGAACATGTATAAAGACATGAGTAGTTTATCATATTTTTATCATAATCAAATGACAAATATTTTAGTATTTTAATTTTTGTAATTATAATCAGATTTTTATCATTTTGATTGCAAACATCTTTTGATTCTCCTTTGAAAATTTCCAAGTCAAGCATAAATATAAGTAAAGATAAAATATACAATTAACAAGGGATCATGATTTGCAAGACTGTCATCAAATTAATGAAACCAATGATCTGAGTCAGGCCTAGAGATTTGATGTCCCACTTGATCAAGAAATTACTTCCAATCTTGATACAAGAAGTGTAAAATCATCCTACTATCAAGAACAAAGCTAACAGTAGAAGTGCCACTGCTATCCAACTAACTTTAACTGACTTGTAATATCCTGCTGGTATTTTGGGTATTCAATCACATTTTTGTCCAATTGTCTTTATTTTTCCATGTGCTTTCAGTGAAAATAAGGAAAGAAGGAGGGGAGAAAGGAAAAGAGGGAGGGAGGGAGGGAGGATACATTAAAAAGAACTTTGCATGGATGCAATAGTTTGTATAAGTTGGGAAATATTTAAATTTTATTCCTTATAAAATACTAAAGCTAAGAAAATAATGCTCAGTCACAAAACCGACAGAAAGCATCTATGTATATCTCTTCTTAATATATGCTCTTATGAGAACGCTTTGTAAATTTCATAGTTAAGATAATGCACTTTTTGAAGCCTCAAGTTTATTTGGGACAAATGACATTGAAATAGCTCTTCCTCATATCCCAGATAACACTCTTAGTTTGCACCAAATAAATCTGAACACACTAGTGAAACAGAACAAGTGACCAGGCCAGACTTAACATGTGTAATGGGAATTTATATTAAAGAAAGTAAGAGAGCGGAGATAAAGGGGATTTGGGGAAGGAATAAAAATGATCAGACAACACAGAGAATTCTCATCCTTCTACAAAAATAACTAGAGGAGGGGACAGACAGATAAAGAAAACACTGAAAGAAGTAGAAGTATAGAAGGCATCCATGAAAAGTAAACCAAAGACAAAATAAAAAATCATGAGTAGTTTCTGTTGCAAGCAAAAGTTATTTCTGATTTTGTAGGCTCTTGCTGGATGGGAAAACCGATGTAGGTGAGCCACCCATCCCCATGATACCTCACTTCATTTGTTTTCAGTATTAAGCTGACCATTTAAAGTATCTAAATAAAGAGTGCTCTAAGGACCTGGTGATTTAGCATCATGGGATAAAGAAAACCCCGTGCAACTCACATACCTCTCTGGTCGCCCATAATTCCCTTGTGCAAGCTCTAGTGAATCACAGCAAGGGAATACTAAGGAAGCTCAGCCGTGAAACGTTGCTCCCTGTTTCGCTATGGTGAATCATTATCAGTGTGATCATATTTTATCATCCAAAAAGGAACTCTTATGATGGTAAAAGGTAGTAGAATTCATAGTTAGCACCAGTACAACAGGAATACATTTGGATTACTCCAAGCAAACAGCTGTGACTGGTCACCCTAGCCAGAACAGATGAGGTGGGGTTTTTTCCAGCACTATTCTAGCCCTCTAGCCTAATACATTCTAATTCAAGTATCTTACAACTGACCTCTTGTTGTTAGATGGGGAAAGAGACTGTCTGATTTATGTCAAATGCAGAAAAGTCTGCCCCCTCCTCCCCCTGTCACTAGGGTTTCATAATGTCAAAGGGCTTTTATAGTGAGGTTGTAAGATGTTACACTTCTACGAAGTTCATTATGGTGTCTGTTATAAGAAAAGCAATTAATTGTGGCTTTCCACTTTGCATGCTAAAATAGTAATTTTCAATTTCAAACCTGTTGTACATTTTGGTAAGATATAATTTTCATTCATTTTCCCCTCCCTCTTCACTTTCTAAGTAGAGCTACACTATAATATAAATTCATGCAATATTAGATCAGTGAGAAAGTAAAGGCTTTCTTTTGCCTGTTAAGCAAAGAATACATCTCAGGAACACCATAAATCATGCTTGTCAGAAGATTCAAAAGAATCATTCTGAATAGTTACCTTGTCTATTATTTAGAAAGCACACCAAACAATATAATTCAGCTGGGCTGCATGTATCTAATTTGCATAGGGCTGTCTCTTTTTAATCTGAGTTTTCACAAAATGAATATAATTAGCAAGTTTCAATTTATCTTCAAAACCACTGAACTATGTTGATTATTTCCAGGATGAAATCCCATGGGTACTAGCATATTTGAACCCCTAAACAGAATAATTTGGTGGATTTTTGTGGCTCAACAAATGAGTATTGCAAGTTAAAAAGTGACAAACTAGTCAGTCAGTCATGCAAGATGCACAATTCTCATGAAGATTTTTTCCCAAATTTTTCCTTTAATGAAAGGGGCAATTAAAGAAAACCACAAATAATTTGTGTGGCCAGCTTATTAGTTTGTTATCATCAATTTTAAAAGTAAGTAATCAAATTCTTTAGAGTCACTATATGGCTATATTCTTTGTGCTTCTCCAATTCTTCCCTCTTTCTTTCATATACATTCTTAAGTTGCAAATTTCTCACATAATGTATTATTTCTGACCTACATTCTCAAGGAGTATATTTGGACTGAGATGTTTGACTTTAAATGAATGATAATGAGAGATACCACATTTAACTTGCCAGCTATAAAATAAAATGTATAATTTATAAGATAATATATTATTTAGTGATATCCAACTTTAAAAAATTTGTACAATTCAAGTGTGTGGTTCTGAAATGTTACAGATGTTAATTGTTCAAAGTGTAACATGATAACTGACATAATTTCCTCCCAAAATACCAGTTTGTGAACTCATGAATTCTAACTATAGCCTAGAGTTAAAACAACAATAAATCACTTAATACGGAACATGTATTACCACTGAGCTGAATATTTTTCCAGAGAAACACAAACCATGAAAATTAAAAAAAAAAAATTGTTCTTCTCTAGAACTGGCATTATCAGAAACATTTTAGTACGTATGGAAGTGAGGGCCTGGACTTTGAGACACCAAGCTCATTCAAGAAATTTCAAGATGACCCACTTTTCAATTGAAGCTGTCATTTTAGTCTGGCTAATCCAATTTTGTTTGCAGCATTGGCTATATGTTGCTCTAGTCTAGATTTTGTATTCAAAACATACAAGCACTGCAGGAAATTTCACAACCTCTAATCAATCTAACTAAATTACTTATCTAAGTGCACATGAAGGGTTGAAACATGATGTGCTTGTTTCTCAGAGAATTGCTGGTTTGACCACAGCGAACCAGAACCATAGATACAATAAGTAACACAGAGCTGAAGCTGAGAGGCAGATCAGCTAATAGAAGACATACACCAGGCAGTCACACAGAACTATCTTTAGACACAAAATATGTGCAAAAATTTCCCCAGACTTCCTGACCACTCTCAGTTCTATATGCAAGTTGCCTTAGCCTGAGCGCTGGTTATACTGATTGTCCTTTACAGTCACTTTAAACCTAGCATATTTCTACAGAAAACAAGTACCACAGTAATCACACTACAAAAACCAAAGCCTTGAATTCAAATCTCACCACAGGCTGGCATAAACTAATATTTCCATTCCATTATCCCAGTTTTCTGCTTTGAGTCCCTGACAACTCTGAAGTATTTCTCCACTCCTCGGTGAAACATATTCCTCCACTGCCCTTCTATATTTGCTCAAGCTCTCTTTTTCCTGGGATTCTGTCTTCACTTTCATATCATTGAATCTGTGGTTTTTCTTCTGACTTATCTTACTCCTATATCCAGAAGTAAGCCCTTGAAAGCAGAAATATGGCTGCATCTCTCAGCTTGAAAATTCTATTTGTGAACATACTGTGCTGCGATTTGTTTAGTCGCTCAGTCGTGTCCGACTCTTTGCGGCCCCATGGACTGTAGCCCTCCAGGCTCCTCTGTCCGTGGGGATTCTCCAGGCAAGAATACTGGAGTGGGTTGCCATTTCCTTCTCCAGTGAACATACTGGGAGTTCTCAAATGATTGGGGCTGATCAAATCCCCTCCTATCAACTCTCATGTCCTTTGGTTGTCCATGCCCCGCCTCAATGACTTTCCCTCAGCAAGAGGTGCTGGTGTTTCTCTGCAGATCACCTGTCAGGGCCATCTCCCTCTGCGCCCTCGATGGACTGTCTCCCTCCAGCAACTGCAAGACAATTCCCTTAACAAGGCAAACTGCTATAAAGGAAACAGAAGAGAACATAGCACCTACTCCATTGTTCTGGAAAGGAAATCAGGAATGGAATATGGAAAATGTTCTCATCATTAATTTATTAATCAGAAATCTTTAATGAGCACCTGTTTTGTCTATGAGGAGCAGAAGCTATAGTAATGAACAAGCCAGAGTCCCTGCCCGTGCGAGCTTGCATTCCTGTGTTGGAGGTGGTTAGTGGTAACAGAGAGACAAATACTAGTGCATCAAATAGTGAAGACAGTCAATGTTATTAAAGAAAAGAAAGCATAATAATATCATAAAGATAGCCAAGAGTCAGAAAAGAGCTCTCTGAAGAGATGACATCTAAGCAGGGATCATAAGATGAGAGCAAGCCAGTCATTCAGGCAGCTGGGTGATCACTGTGGAGTCTGGCGTAGGGAAAGGCAGGTGCAAAGGCCCTGAGGTAAGGTACAGTTTGCCCCATTCCAGTGGAGGAGCCAGCCACAGGCTGGCTGACTGTGGGCTTCAGAGAAAGAGCACAAGCGAGGGTGAGGCTGTGTCCAAAAACAGCGCCCCCAGCAATTGATGACAAAGCCCCAGGCAAGGTCAGCGGTCATCATTTGTGGTACTGAAGAATGGTCTCTTCATACATGACAGCATTTTAAGTCCTACTTGATTGAATTAATCAGATGACTTCTACTAGCACTTTATATAATGCCCAATTCTAGGCTAAGCTTTGTGGGAAATTCAAGAATACTGTACCCATCTCTAATGAATTTAAGACCTGGATTCACATCTGCACTGAAAATCTGCCTGATTGGCTTACATCAGAGACAGCTTCTTTGCTCTGATTCTAATTTTCTGCCATTGTATTAACTGGTTGCTGACAGATTAATATCAGTAAAGAAAAGTTATTTCTTATTGTGTAGTGTAATATTGTTTAAAAATGAGGCATTTCAAATTCATTCACTAATGCTCTTCAGTCTTTTTAGTAACAAATGGGGAATCTTCTCACTTTGATTTAAAGTTTCCTAATGATTTAGAAACAAGATACTGGGTCTCAGTTTAAAAAAAAAAAATCTTGCTGAGAAACAGGCTGTAATTTGTAGCACCACTTCAGGCCATAGCATGCATTCTGCTAGAAAAATAAAAAATGTCAAACTTCAATGAGCATGCCACTGCATCCTGTGCTCTTTGTGATAGAAATAATTAGCTTTAAACTACCCTGTCAAGATCGTAAGATATAACACTGAAACAGAATGCTTCTCTCATATGCTAGGAGTTGCTAGTAACAACTGGGGAGCTAAGGCTTTACACTGGAACAAACTCTTTGTTACATTCTGATCAATGTCTTGCCTGAGAGTACAAGCCTTCATTTAACCTACATATCTGGATACCTGAGAAGTTTCCCTTATGGCTTGTTTAAATTATTAACATCCATTCCACTAGGCAAACTTCCTGTCTCACAGCTTCTGTCTAGCTGCGGGCTTTATGATCTGCAAGTTACTGTTTGTCTTAATGCTCATCCCAGTTTCTTGGGAAGGGTTTGGAGGCAGGTGGAGATACAGATGGGAGAAAATATGTATAGTATAATGAAGGCAGAATGAGGCCATGGTATGGTATTGCTTAATCTTTATAAATTAAGGGCGTAATGTTGAATCCTAAACACTTTCAGTTCAAGGTTTTGTTTTTCTTTGTCAAAGTTCTTTGGCTGGCTCCCTGTGATAACATTTAACACCTCTTTTTCTTGTGTTTGATCTAAAGATTTCCAAAGATGCATGATGCCTCTGAGATGAAGAGGCGTGCTTGACTCAGGTCACCCCCGACAGGGGCACTGCTGACAGACCGCTCACCTTTCCAAGAAGAACCATTCTTTCCTAGAGTCCCTTGAACATCACTTTAGTTCTATTCTTCAAAAGCAGAAAATGTAGGCTACAATAAAGGAGGCCCACTGGGCAGACCAAATCGTGGACGTCCTTATCTCATCCCACCCTCTGCAACTCTCGATGATCCTGGTTGCAGAGACATTTTAAAATCTTTTCAGTAGGTAACTGTTTGTACTCAGAGCTTTTGTGGTGCCTGAAATAAAATGATATTATTGGAAGGATATGAGTCATGCACATCCTGGTAAACCCATCCTGTTTCTTTTGATTTTCTAAACTACTTTGTGGAAATTCGAAGTTTTACTTTTCTCAGCAGAGAAGCTTATGAGGCTAACTTTCTGAGATAGAACTCCAAGTGATCAAGCTTAAAGGGCTGTGACATGCCACCAATTGTGTTTTTCAGTTACTGCCACTACAAGAGACTATTTAGGTGAATGATCTAATTCTACTAATAAAGCCATCCAGCATAGATGACTTTTATTAATTAAAAAAATTATCATCCTACTATCCATTTTCAGAGGAAGACAAACATTTTATAATTAACTTAATGTAACAAAAATCCTTCTAAACAAATTTCAAAAAGCACACATACTTCACACAATTCTACAGCAACACAATGGGTTGCATCTTGTTTTTCACATTCACACATCCCAGTACACAATGATATTTATTTGAGAATGGAGAGAAATTTCAGAAGCATAACTGAGTTCCACCATGACAATTTCCACATCTAATGTACCAAATTTTTAGAGGTCAGTCTTGGAAAATCTTCTCTCATTTTCCCTGAGGGAAGCAGTTATTTTTGTTGCATTCAGCTCTGAAAAATTCCACTGCAAATTCAGTCTCTGACCCATGCCGAAGAACAGAATACATGCACCCAAACCTAAAGATGTTTTTGTGATATAATAATATTTCAGATGGACTCTATTTCACATACCACCCCATAATTGAAAAAATATACATTCTCTTTGCCTCATGCAGTCTTTCTCTAAATTCACAGCCCTCCCTTCAAGATTTGGAAGTTTAAAATTGCATTGGACATTGACAGCTTTAATGTACATGTAAGAAAGGAAAGAGACATTTGAACATTTTGTTTTAACATATCAAGACAATATATTTCATGCCAGACTTGCTATGTCTTGGTTCCTATATTGTTTTACTATTAGAGAGATAATCATTTTACAGAGAAATCTCACAAATTAAGAGGATGAATCCAGATTATAAGCTGTCTTGCCTAATAAACTAAATTAATCACATCATCTAAATCCACTTTTATATTAATAGTAAAATAACTTTAATAATAAAATAGTGCTCTCAGAAAATTATAGGTCAATGTCCAAATTAGAAGCTATTCATTTGTAAATAAACGAAGCTGTACAATAATAACTAAAATGAAGTTTGTGAATGTTTCTTTAGGACAAATTATCGATATACAATTATGTAACAGTCTAATATGGGGAGAAAAGCCATGCGTTACTTATTTTAGGGAAAAAATTGATAACTGATTAATACTTCTTACCTCTCTTGTCATATCTGGAAATAGCAGAGATGATGAGATTTTGTTATTCTGATCATATAGTCAGAGTACGTATGAACCATTAGGCTAATTTTCATTGTAGATTTCTATAACTGCGGGTTATCTTTTAGGGAGATGTCAACAGAGGTTTGACATTAGCGGTTTAATCGCTACCTTCCTTTTTCTTTAACAAGTTGTGCTGATGCAATGAAAACCAATGAGTAGGTCATAAAGTTCAGTAGCAAGTTCAGAATGATACATCTCTAATCCAGATCAATCTGGCAGAAGCCCAGCTGCTCCCGAACCTTGCTTCAGTCACTAACTGTATTTTCTTTTGTTCTGTTGACATACCCCCAGGGGCGAGGAGTAGCATCTGCAAAATGAAAAACCTCATGCCCTATCATTCCCATTTTCTTGCTATTTTTTTGCCATGAGGAAAAAAATACCTGTCTTCAGAGAGAGGTCTGAGATTTAGAATTTGAAATTTAGAACATTAAGTTTGAAAAATGGATAGAAGGACAAGTAATCTCTTTGCAGGAGGACAAAAGACTCTGAAATGGGTACCCTAAGGTCTGATTCATGGCTTCACTTTCCTCTGCCTTATGGGCAAAGTTTCGCTGCTTCCTCTCTCTATAAGAACTCAATCCCCAAATTCTTTAGATTCTTGTGTTTCAAGAGAAGCTCTAGTAAGATGAACAAGGGTTTTAGGAATTTTTGTAAACACATTTAAACAGGTCTATTTTGTGAGTGGCTTTCCTACACAGTTAGATATTCATTTAATTTTACTTTTCCTAGAGAATGCTCATGTAAGACAGCTGCATATAAACCCCAGATCCCTGAGTTGAGTAGTGTCTTGGCACAAGATTAGAAGTGCAGTTTTCTAACCATGGAGTCAGGAAAGAAAATTGGCTTTGCTGACAGTCTGATATGGATTTGAAGCTCTGAACATTTATTAGCTCTGGGGCTTTAAAAAACAATAAGAAAATAGTAGCAAATATTCCTTTAGCACATTTATCCCTAAGTTAAAAGGCTGATAGTCACGGCCTCATTTAATATGAAGGGAAATTCAGTGAGAAAGATACTGTTATTAAATCCATTGTAACAGAAGAGAAAAAAAAAAAGGTTTAGGGAAATTTAACAATTTGTCCAACTTCATAGAGCTTTTAAGTACCTAATTTATATATTTATCTTTATAAATAGAGTATACTGGTTATCTGAACAATATGCATCTCTGTGTAAATAAATAAATGTGTACATATTAAATAAAATTTATTTCTACATTTTAAGATCTTTGTCCTTACTTATTTTATGTAATTTTTCATGGAGGAACAATATTTGTGCAATGCACCTTTTTTCAGAAATAACTTTAAAGTTCCCTATTTAATGTTACATTTAGAATTAAAAGTAATAATAGGAACTTTTTCACAATTTTTTTGACTATTAGTCACCTGGGAGCTTGCCAGAGTATACAGGCACATCTTGGAGACATTGGGGATTTGGTACTAGATCAACAAAATGAAATATATATCACATCAAAGCAAGTCATACAATTTTTTTGTTTGTTTCCCAGTGTATATAAATTTACTATTCCAAAGTCTATCAAGTGTGCATTAGCATTATGTCTCAAAAATGTACACAACTTATTTAAAACATACTTTATTGCTAAAGGGGCTTCCCTGGTGGCTCAGCTGGTAAAGTATCTGTCTGTAATGCAGGAGACCCCAGTTCAATTCTTGGGTTGGGAAGATCCCCTGGAGAAGGGATAGGTTACCCACTCTAGTATTCTTGGGCTTCCTGGTAGCTCAGCTGGTAAAGAATCTGCTTGCATTGCAGCAGACCTGGGCTCAATCCCTGGGTTGGGAAGATCCCCTGGAGAATGAAACAGCTACTACTCCAGTATTCTGGCCTGGAGAATTCCATGGACGATTATATAGTCCACAGGGTTGCAAAGAGTCAGACACAGCTGAACGACTTCACGTTCACTTCACCAGTCATCAGCTCAGCCTTCAGTGAGTGCTAATCTTTTTGCTGGTGAAGGGTCTTGTTCAATGTTTGTGGTTGCTGACTGATCAGGGTGACGGTTTGGGTGGCTGTGACAATTTCTTAAAATAAGACCACAGTAAAGTCTGCATCGACTGGCTCTCTTTCATGAATGATTTCTCTGCGGCAGGCAATGTTGTTTGATAGTTTTTCACCCACAGTAGAACTTTTTTCAAAATTGGAGTCAATCCTCTCAAACCTTGCCTCTGCGTTATCATCTAAGTCTATGTTATAGTCTAAACCCTTTGTCACCATTTCAACATCTTCCAGGGTAGACTCCCTCTCAAGAAACTACTCCTTTGCTCATCCATAAGAAGAAACTTCTCATCCATTAGAGTTTTATCATGGGATTGCAGCATCAGTCACATCTTCAGGCTCCGCTTCTAGCTCTCTTGCTATTTCAACCACATCTGCAGTTACTTCTTCCACTGAAGTCCTGAACCCTTCTCAAAGTCATCTGTGAGGACTGGTATCAGCTTCTTCCAAATTCCTGTTAATGTTGATGTTTGGCCTCTTCTGATGAATCACAAATATTCTTAATGGCGTCAACAATGGTGAATCCTTTCTAGAAGGTTTTCTTTTTTGTGGGGCGGCAGAGTGGGCACAGGTGGGGCATGTGGGATCTTAGTTCCCTGACCAGCGATTGAACCCATGCCCTCTGCACTGGAAGCACAGAGTCTTAGCTACTGGACTGCCAAGGAAGTCTCCAGAAGCTTTTCAATTAACTTTGCCCAGATCCATCAGAGAAATCACTATCTATGGCAGGTATAGCTTTATGAAATGTTTTTCTTAAGCAATGAGACTTAAAAGTCAAAATTATTCCTTAATCCATGGGCTACAGAATGAATGTTATGTTAGGGGGCATGAAATCAATCTGAATTTTATTGTATATCTCCATCAGAATGCTTGGGTGACCAGATGGCTGATTTGATCTTCTATCCAGACCAGATGTATGGCTCTTCCTTTCCCTGAAACATTTTGAAGTCACTGTAGGATTATTAACTGGCCCAATTTCAATATTGTTGTGTCTCAAGGAATAGAGTGGCCCAAGGAGAAGGAGAAAGATGGAAGAGCAACTGGTGGAGTCAAAGCACAACATTCATGGATTAAGTTTACCCTTTTATATGGGTGTGGTTTGTGGTTTCCCCAACCGATTACAATGGTGACATCAGAGATCACAGACCACAGGTCACCACAACAAATACAATAGCAACAAAAAAGCTTGAAGTATTGTGAGAATTACCAAACTCTGACACAGAGACACCAAGTAAGCAAGTGCTTTTGGAACAATGGTGCCAATAGACTTGCTCAACATGGGGTTGCCACAAAGCTTAGGTTTGTTAAAATGCA
Organism: Muntiacus reevesi; assembly: GCF_963930625.1. Taxonomy (NCBI): domain Eukaryota; kingdom Metazoa; phylum Chordata; class Mammalia; order Artiodactyla; family Cervidae; genus Muntiacus; species Muntiacus reevesi. The sequence goes on along the minus strand of NC_089251.1, from coordinate 70,290,609 downwards.
ATATCTGTGAGGTGTAATAAAGTGAAGTGCAACAAAATGAGGTGTGCCCGCTCAATTTCTGCAGACCACAGAAATCATTTTCATTCAGGGAGAATGATAATACTCCATTTTTGTTAATACTCCATTTTTTTACAGAAAATAAAAATAGATCCACAAGAAATAGATCAAGAGTAACTCATTATACCTTTCTAAAAATAGTCATAATTTTTAAAATATTTTTCTACTGAAGAGTAGTTAGTGCAGTATCCGAAATTTTGTATGTAAGCACCACTTAATGAATAACTGAGGCAACTAACAACCATCTCGCCTTAACCAACCACCCCAGTTTTTGAGATGATAGGCTCATACATGCCACATCCATGTAACTTCCCTTGGGCTTATAACAGACTTTGACAAAAAGGGCACAGTGATCAGGTAAAGGGCTATAAAACTAACAACTGATCCAAATACCTCTTGCATTTTCTATCTCTTAAGCACTTCCATTAATATACTTATGAAAAAATGCATTGATTAACATATTAATGTTCTACATTTCAGCATGTGCCCTTCATGTTCACACACAACAGAATACACTCTTGTCACACACATTTAACCTATGTGACTCAGCCATTAAGTGAAAATTTGAGAGTGGGAGAAAAAAGCAGCAGAATGAATACAGACATCCCCATTGTTCTCTTCACTGCCTTGGATTTTAAATTCTTAACTGTCACTCAGTTGAACTCTATTTTTGTCTGCGCGCCTATCAGTCAAGATGGAGAACTTAACCTAGGGTGAACCATAGTTTGTCTTTGAACCATTTGTTCTAATGTTCTCAAGTTCTTGGGCTGGGGACAGATGTGCAAATTTTGATTATCTGCTTGTAGTTTCACTTTAATCTCAGTGATTTCTGGACAGGTTAAAAAAACAACAACAATAAGAGGTAGGAAGCCATTCCCAATACCAGCACTGTCCAATTGAATTTTCTCCTGAAAATGATGGAAATGTTCTTTATCTGAGCAGTCTAACACAACAGTCAGTAGCCACAGATGACTGCTAGGCACTTGGAATGTAGCTAATGCAACTACTGCTTTTTTAAATTTAATTTAATTTTAATAAATTTAAATAAATAAATACTACAGGTGATTAGTAGCTACAGTATTAAATAGCACAGTTGTATATACAATGCTCAGCTTCCCTGGTGGCTCAGACGGTAAAGTATCTGTCTGCATTACAGGAGACCCGGGTTTGATCCCTGGGTCGGGAAGATCCATTGGAGAAGGGAATAGCTACCCACCCCAGTATTCTCACCTGGAGGATCCCATGAACAGAGGAGCTCGGCAGGTCACCAGTTCATGGGACTGCAGAGTCAGACGCAACTGAGCAACTAAGCCTGTAAGAACGTATACCGTGCTCAGATCATCTCTATTAATAGGTGACGTGAAAGGGAAAAGGCTGGAGAAGAAGGAACCTATTTCTCCATATCAGGTATGTGAATATTTACTTTCACTTTCTCTGTTTCTGGGTTTGTTTTCTTAACATTGCTAAGAACTCAAAATCTCAGCGGCGTCTCAACTACTACAAGTCAGGATGTCTACATTCTCACAGGACCCTCACTGTCACTCAGACACCCTTTGATTATTCTCATTTAAGACTTTTGCATTGACCAAGCCTCCATTTTCAATTATCTCCATAGTCTAGGCTCTCACTCCTACTGGTCCTCTTTTATGCTCAGAAAATAGGGTCTATGCCTCATTCACAAAGGAACTCAAGCACAGGTGATGTTAATTCTGCCAATACACACATCTCTACCACCACCCATCAATTTTTATTTTTCTATTCTCCATTTCTCCTGGCAACAAAGATATTTGCATTCTTCCAAGGATCATACCCATTAACATAAATAATATTCACTTCCATCTCCTCTGGTCTCTTTCTAATTATTCCCTTCACTTTTTTGTATCTTCAATCTTTGTCTACCCACATAATAAACAAGTGATTCTTTCAGATCCTTTCTATTAATCACACTTAAAGCTGTTATAATTACTGTCCTTTGCTTCCTCGTTTGCCCTGAAATCCTAGGTTCTACCTCAATCACTTCTCTGATCAGTGACTGGATAATCACTCAATTCAAGCTTCTTCTGTGTACTCACTTGGTTCTTTTTGTAACTCTTTAATTGATCATTCTTATTGAATGTTCTCCAGCATTCCATTCCCTGAAACTGAGCATTAGTTAAGATGATGGTCATCAGCCTACAACCTGCTGGTCATGTTTAGCCTGCTGACTTTTTACGTGATATAAGAGCTGAGAGTGTTTATCACAAGTTAGAATATTTTATATTAAAATCAAAATAAGGTTAATATTTCATGGGAGGTGGAAATATTATGAACAAATTTCATGGTCCATAATGAAGTGTTATTGAAACATAGCTACACTCATTTACATATTATGTATGACTGCTTTCATGCTACAAAGTTGAATACTTGCAACAGAGGTTACACAATCTGCAAAGCTGAAAATATTTACTATCTAGTCCTTGAGGAAAGTTCGTTGACCTCTGCATAAGACAGCTCTTAACTTTCTTTTAAAGCTTTTCCTTCAATTATTACATCTGCTTCTCATCACTCCTGTGAAGCGAGGCAAGAATTAGCAATTGTTGAATTCCTAGTATATGCCAGGCAATATGACAGCAACTCATAGGCATCATTGTATGTAATCCTTGACATTAAATGAGGCAGGTAATGCCACTGTAAAATGTGAAATCTGATGCTCAGCTTAAATAACCCGTCAAGACTATTCACTGACATTAGCTAGCAATTTGTGGAACAGATTTTCTAGCTGACTACAGGGAGTCAGTACATATGTGCGACACCCATGTTCACTTCCCTAGTCCCCTTGACTATACCTGACTCCGTATATTCCAGCCTTGACTCTTTTCCCCATAAAACTCTCTATTCCTTCCCAATTCCTTTGCCATTTGTGTAGCTTGGCAAATAACAACCTCTTACCTGAAGCAGTGTGTATTTTCTGTTGTACGAGGCTTATGTTCTTCTATCTTCGATCTCTCCTGTATGCTCACATCACTTAAGCTCTCTAAAGGAGCATTTTCTCACCCATCTCACTCACATCCTCATATCTCTGTAAGAATCTAGTAAAGTGCTTACCAAGTGCTACTCGTGTCACTTCTTGGGGCAAAAGCCCTTTGCAGCTGCTCATTATTCCTCTTCTTCCTTCCCCTGGAACTCCTTGTCCATCACTTCAGTTAGTTTAGTTGTAAGGACAGTTTTTATTCTCCCTTCCTTGAGTTACTCTTTCATTCATGCTATTTTTTATTCAAACTGTCTTCCGTGATGCTTATCAGTATGCATGTCTAATCTCCACAATTCCACTACACCTCCTTGAAGGCATGGCCTCATCCTACTCTCTTTGTATGGGGTTCCTCACAGCTTACAGGACACAAGTGTTTGAAGTGTTTTTGTTTTGGCCGTCTAGCCAACAGCTATACTCTGACATTGTCTTTGGCCAGCAGAACCTCCATTTTAACTGTGTACTGAGGTGAGATATACCACCTCTGCCAACAGCTTAGTCATGATTGGGCTAAATCAGCCAAGATAGGTGACTTAGTCTGCTCAGGCTGGTGTTCAGTCACTTCAGTCGTGTCTGATTTGCTGTGATGCTATGGACTGGAGCCTGCCACACTCCTCTGTCCGTGAGGATTCTCTAGGCAGGAATACTAGAGTGAGTTGCTACGCTCTCTTCCAGGGGATCTTCCCGACCCAGGGATCACATCCGCATCTCCTGCGTCTCCTGCACTGCACACGGATTTTTACCGCTCAGCCACCAGGGAAGCCCCTGCTCAGGCTGCTATTACAAAATACACTGAGTGGCTTAAAAAATGGACACTGATTTCTCACAGTCCTGAAGGTCTGGAAGTCCAAGATCAGGTTAACACCAGGGCCTTCTTCCTGGCTTCATTGGCTGTCTTCTTGATATGTCCTCACATGACAAAGAAAGAGAGGGTTCTAGTCTCTTCCTCTTTAAAGACAGTAATAATATCCTGAAGTCCCTATCCACATACCTCATTTAACCCCAATTACCTCCAAAGGGCCTCATCTCCAAATACCACCACATGGGGAGGTAAGGGCTTCAACATATGAATTTGGGGGGGGGGGTAAACGTTCAGTCTAAAACACTGGTCAAGCGAAAGATAAAGGGGGCCTTCAGAGAAAGGTTTTCCTTTGTAATAAAAAATTGATACATGGGAGGGAACACCCCTCTTTGCTTAAAATAGCTTTAACTATCTCACAACAATGAAAGCAAACACAGTTATCACACACAAGCTATTAGAGAGAAGGTCTGAAAGCCTTTTGGTCTTTGATGACCTATTTTAACTCTTGAATTAACCAATCCTACTGTAGTCTTATTTCTAGATTTTTATTAAAGGATAAAAGAATCTATTATGGCTTAGGCTACTTTTATTAATATTTACATCTTCTATTACTTGGAGAGTCTGAGTCAGTCTTCAACATATTTACTGCAATTTAAATGCATAAGTGAGCATTTAATTTATATATGTATGCATATTTATATTACACATATATTCTGCATTCAGCTCTGTCATGTGTTTTATTAATTTGTAATATTACTTAGCATTTCATTAACATTATTACTTAACAAAGACATAACATGTCCTTGAAGGATTGGTGGAAGAAATATTTGTTCTATATATTTTCTCAGCATTAAAGCCATTACAGATACCTAATATCTGCTTGTTGACTGAATACACTAATACATGTTGGAAAAGTGGTAAAGATAGGTATCTACAGAAGGGGAAGATGAATTCTGGTCTGATTTCTTCCAAAGGTGTCATGTGTAGCAAAAATATATCGAAAGCCATCACTCCAATCACCCAGTTCAGCAGGAGAAAGAAGGAAGAAAGGGAGGGAGGAAGGAAGAGAAGAGAAATAAAGAGACAGAAAGAAGGGCGGGAGTTTGGTACATGTAAAGAACATTTTGTATACAAATGATGAACAGGTTGCAGAGGTCAATCACCCAATAATGAGGCAGCTTCAGAAATAAAAGCAGACGGTAAAGCTTTTGCTTTTTCCTCTTGGCCACAAAATCCCTGCTAATTGAAGTAGCAACTGAACAAGCTGCTCTTTCATTTCGCCAGCAATATTTATGTTTCACTTTGGTTCTGCATTTCATATAAAACATCACTACACCTCCTGCTTACTCCTTGTTTCTGGCATCTAAGCCATTGCCTGCCTTCCCTCAGTCCTGCTTCAATCTTCACAAGACTTCTTCATGAAGAGTAACAAATGAATAAATGACCACCATGTCTCGGACAATCTCCCAAGATTGAATAAGGTTTCCAGTGAGAATGACAGTGAAGTAATTGAGTAAAAATGACACATCTCAGATCAGAAATGGCATTCTCCTACAAGCTGGATGGATGCCAGCCTTGAGAGGAACAAAATGAAATGGGCAGGTCATCTTTAAGAATCTATTCTTAACTATAAAATGAGATATCTTTAGAGTCAATCAGAGAAGTTTTTAGTTTCTTTGTTCAGTTTGAATCTCAAAACTGTGGAATAGAATTAATGTTAGCAACAGTAGTTGGTACTGTCTTAGGCTGTGCTAAATAGTTGTAAATAGAACTTTCTCATAGCCATTTTCATAAGACTATATTTTTTCTTTCTTGCAGTTCAGACTTGCTTTTCCAGAAATGAAAGCAGCATTGAAAGTGCTGAGGAATTTGCTAACCCAGCTTGCCCACATATTTATATCACTGTCAGGATACAGTATTATATTTACCGAGATTAAATTATCTGCTGTCAAAATTCAATGAAAATCATGGTGTGCCAAATCACACTTTAGAGACGGAAGCATCTATTTCATAATGCAAATCACATAGTAAGATTCTTTTGTTTACAGGTTTATTCTGTACAAAATGGAAATAGTCTAAAATACTGGGCACTTCGCAGACAGCAAAGACCAAAGTTGTGGAGTTAGAGAGAGCTTCACATATTAGATATAGAAGTGGGTTCATGTCCCACATCAGTCACTAACCAGCTGTGCATTCTTAATATCACCCACTTAACAAGTCGCCTATAAAATAAGGGTAGTTCCTGCTCTGTCTGCCTCATTTATGATGAACAAATGAAAGCATGTATATAAGTGAAAACATTACCTAAACTCTATGAAGATATATAAATAAATGGAAGAAACTTCAAAAACTGGCATTTTTCAATTCACCAAGGACTTTTAACTTCTCTAGGAATCTTCATAGCTAGCATCACAGTATTTTAGAAATATAAAGAAACTTAAAACTCAGAAGGGTCAAGGGTCCTCATTTTACAAATACATAACTTAAATCCAAGAAATACTAATGATTTACCCAAGGTTAAAAATAAAAGAAATAAATATTTGAGAAACAAGTCTAGATTAGAATCTATGTTTTCCTAACTCTTAGTTCATTGTTATTGCCTACTGAAAAAACTCCACTCTGTTACATGTAGAAGTATTTACCAGGATTTACTGATTTAAAAATAATTTTACAGTGATGCGAAATTCTTCAGATCTAAGACATATTTTCAAAATAAAATCTCATTTTATATTTATTATATCCCAGTTGGGTTTCAAGACAGATAATTATTTCATCTGAAAGTGAAAATTTTCAGAACAGAGATAGATAGCAGAGACAAGCATGGAATCAATGTTTTCAACTAAGCCCAGTGTTCTTTCCATTTTTCAGCTATCTCCATCATATTTTTATTACAAGGGATTCTGATTCTTTTAATAGTGCTGCATACTATATATTTTTAAAAGTAGGACAGAGTAAAATTAATTTTTCTGGGGGAGTCTTGTGATATCCTTTGTGATGTCTGGAGACACCCAAGAGTATCTCGAAACTAGGATGAAGAATACCTACACTAGATTATTCTATCTCCCAAAGTAATTTGTCTCTTAATAACAATCATAATTACTTTCAACAGTATCCAGTCCTTACCCTTTCTAACAGACAAACTGCTCACTGAAGTTAGGATCTCCATGCTAAAATAAAAAAAAGTCTCAATACTGTATGGCTGGAAACAGACTTTCATTCTCCCTATTCGTTTTGTGCAAACCACACAGGGTGCCAATTCCCAAGTTCATCTATGAATATCTAAGCCTTGTTTCACTTTCAGAAAACTAGTTATTTTATTACAGAAAAGCCTAGTTAAGTGAACTATTCTTTGTTAAAGACATGGAAAGCACATAGAAATACCTACTGTGCTGTGCATGCTAAGTCACTTCACTTGTGTCTGACTCTTGGCAACCCCATGGACTTAGACCTCCAGGCTCCTCTATCCATGGGGAGTCTCCAGGCAAGAATGCTGGAGTGGATTGTCTGCCCTCCTCTAAGGGATCTTCCTGATCCAGGGATCAAACCTGAATCTCTTATATCTCTTCCATTGTCAGGCAGGTTCTTTACCACCAGTGCCACCACTAGACCTGCTTAATTCAGCATTTTGAAGTATTCATTGTATCTAAAAGGTCCCAAGTATTTTTTGTGTACAATGGTCCTCTTTGCACCAAGCCTGTCTACCCTCTATCTGCCTCTACCACCAGCAAACTAGAACTATCTTTCTTCCATGAGGATGCTTCTAATGCAAGTCCCAGAGTTATTCTTATTTGAATCTTATCTCTTACATTTAATAAAATGGCCTTGCCCTCTGTGAAAATGGTTTCTATGTCAATAAATATACAGTAACAGTAACATGTGGTTCTGCATGCAATGTGTCTATGAATCTAGACTATGGGTTTGGTGGGGTGGAACTGAGAAGAGAGAAAAAAGAAAAAGCGAAGACAAAATCTTATCTTTGATCTTGAAAATATGCTAGGTAAAGGCAGCCTAGATGCATATTTTCATTCTGGAAAAATGAGAAGTAATTTGTTTTCTAATTCACTGATATCCTGGCTACTAATAAAACTGGTCACCAAAAAGCCATGGATAAAGTGTAAGTGAAATGCTTTGCAATCTCTGGAATGGAAGTTGCCAAAAGCCATCAAAATTCCCTTGGGGATGCTTGCTCCATAGCAAACATCAATTTAAAAATTACTACAATTAAAGAGAAGAATAGTCTTTCTGGGCATCAACAGGGCAGTCAAGTAGGAGGATCCCAGATGCCAGTCAACAGAGCAAATCAGATGGACAGTGGCACCTTCTAAGATCTACACTGGAAACACGGAAAATAACTTTCATGCCCTTCCACCTAGGTCTCTAATTTCCAACAATATAAGAATACGGATTCTCTTTCCTTCTTCCCAGGGCACGGCTAGAAGTTAACTGAGTGGAGAAGAGCCCTGACATTTTGCATCTCACGTTGCCGAATTTGCTTGTGAATATAGTCCTGAATGAAGAAAACCAGGAGTCAGATTTATTTTACATAATTCGCTAGGGCCAGCCACAGCAAAATGTCAAAAAATGAATCTCTGTTTCTAGCTTATCCAGGAAGAGGTCCTGGGAAGACCTTCTGACTCCATTAGAACTGGGGAGAGTGGACTTCTGAGTTAACCCAAAAATGCTGACAGCAAATGGCAGGTTACTGCTTAAGCACAGATGTCATTGTGTCAACTTGGTAATGATCAGCACGATCTGACCGGTGCAATTTTTCTCACATCATGAGTGTATTTGGGCAGGTGCTATTCTTCACTGAGGTCATACATTGTCTTAATACGCAGTTTTTTTTTTTACTCATACCACAGGAGGAAAAAGATTCTCAAATGCACATTCAAAATAAAAGACTGGTGCTCAGACTTAGTAAGGGATGGAAAGGGTTATTAAACACTTAATTGATTATTAGAACATGGGTAAACCCTACCACTGGGGTCACTGTTGCTACACATGCTCTCAGGTGAGTTCAGTCACTCAGTCATATCTGACTCTTTGTGACCCCATGGACTGCAGCATGCCAGGCTTCCTTGTCCATCACCAACTCCTGGAGCTTGCTCAAACTCATGTCCATCGAGTCGGTGATGCCATCCAACCATCCCATCCTCTGTCGTCCCCTCCTCCTCTTGCCTTCAATCCTACACATGCTCTAAACCTCCACTAAATCCAGAAGGAAAAACAGCTTTCTGGACAAACACAGAAAATACTTTCTAAAATACTTAACCCAGTGGCCTCTTCTATGGCCATGATGCATTTGCTGTTATTTGCATATCACCCTATTTGGTTATAGACCTTGACTTCCCTTGTCATCAAGGAAAATTTCCATCAAGAAAAATTCCAAGAAAATTTCCAGAAACACCTTAAAGTAGCATGTTACTGAAGGGCACCTAAACGTAAAATAGTAACTTACAGTCTTCAGGGTTCACTCTGGGTTCTGATAGCTAGCTTTAAAAAACATAATTATGTTGGTAAGATCAGTGGCTCTCTTGCCCTACATTGAAGAAAATAACTCCAGTGTCAGGAGCTGCAACTTAGAAATAAGCAACAGAGTATAGTTCTAGGTAGTCTGCTGCGTAGTATGATTGATAGATGTGTGTCTTTGAATTTTTCTGTCTGTCTCTGTATTAAATTATACAACCTAAATCTGCAAGGAATACAGAGCCATACATGCTTTAGAGGATGTTACAGTAAGCATGGGGTAGCCAGTAATGTGCTAAGTGCTAGAAAACAAAGAAGTATATGGAGTATATGACATGATCATTGCTTCAAGGTGTTCCAAGAACCACTTGAGAAAAACCATAGTCAACAAAATGAAAGAATATATGAACACAAGAGTGCATGATAACTATGGCTTATAAGTGCCATAGCAGCTCTTACAGAGGCATAGAGCCTGATATGTAAAGCAGCTGGAAAAGTCTGACTCAGTAAATTTTACATAACTATGCTTATAATCATCATCATCTTTACATTATTGTGCAGTACATATTTATGTATTATATAACATAAATATACTAATATAATTATTGAAAGCTCATTATGTGCTAGGTCTTTCCCATAGTAGATTCACTATAATATTATGGATGAAAATAATTACCATAAATTTTAAGATTAAAACCCTAGATTAGGCACCTTACAAAAGATCTCATAGGGCTTCTCTGGTGGCTCAGCTGTTAAATAATCCGCTTGCAATGCAGGAGACCTGGGTTCGATCCCTGGGCTGGGAAGATCCCCTGGAGGAGGGCATGGCAGCCCACTCCAGTGTTCTTGCCTGGAGAATCCCTATGTTCAGAGAAGTCCATGGGGTGGCAAAGAATCGGACATCACTAAGTGACTAAGCATAGCACAGCACAAAAGGTCTCATAGCTAGTAAGTTAGCAGAGGTTGGATTTGAATCTGCATCCAAAGATTTCAGAGCTCACTTTGGACTATATAACTACAGAAGTTGAGGAAAGATTTATGGACGAAGCAAAATTTCAATTCATTTTCAAGAGGGATCAGGAGTTTCTGGGTTGGAAGGGAAATAGAGAATTTCAGGCAAGGATGCTCATGTAATAAGCAATTGCAATGAAGCAGAGATGAGGATACATATGATGAGCATGCCACTTCCCAGGTGATGCTAGGGGTACAGAACTTGCCTGCCAATGCAGGAGACATAAGAGACATGGGTTCAATCCCTGGGTTGGGAAGAGCCTCTGAAGGAGGGCATGGCAACCGACTCTAGTATTTTCACCTGGAGAATCCCATGGACAGAGGAGCCTGGAGGGCTACAGTCCATGGGGTCACAGAGTCAGACACGAGTGAAGCCACTTAGCATGCACGCAGGGTGAGCATGAGGATAAAGGTGACTAGAAAAGGGAAGGTGAGAGGGATAAAAACAGAGTCAAGGCTCCAGATGACACAGGGCCAGAATATCCAAAACGATTCTCAGAGATGCACTTAAAATTGGAGACGGGATGCTGAGGGCTTATGTAACCAATGAAGGTTCCAAACCTGATGAACATCTGACTACAACTAGCTTTTTTGTTTGTTTAGAAAATATAAGCACAAATAACTGATTATATTATTGCTCCAAGGGAGTAAAGAGAGTCAATAAATAAGATAAATATTAAAATAGGTAGTTTGATAGATGTCGAGTAAGTTTAAAGGGGAAAATAAGGCTAGAAATACGGTTAAGGAGTATCTGGTAAATGATGCGCCATTTGATTTACAATAGCTAGGAAGGAGGTTTTATTGAGAAAGTGACATTTGAACATAAAGACTGGTTCACTCTTCAGCTTTCCCACTGCATTAATGTCTCCTCCCTCCAATGGGGTTTGGGATTATCACACACAAAAATCTCACATTTCCTTTAAGAGTTATTTTTCACTTTGGAATGGTGCTTTGATTTAAGAAAGAATATGTACATAACTTTCAACCTATCATGGCATTTATATAAAAACTTGTATAGTGCTTTTATAACTATTCAAACACAATTTTCATTTGTTTTTGACTGAGGTAAGAAATTTAAAGTCCATTTATTATGGTAGAGGGGGGGAATGCATCTACAGCAGATATAAATAACATAATTCCATTTCAGCCCAACTCTTCATCAAAGGTGTACTATCATTTATTGAGTTATTTTTAAAGGCATGTTCACTTAGTTTCTACACAATCCAAACAGATCATTTAATTTCTAGATCTTCTTATTCTCCTTAGATTTGTATCTTTTCTTCTACATAATTACTGAATTTGGTTTTTCATCAGAACATCATGGAAGATTATACATCACTTAGAGAATTCAAGAAATTTAAACCCTGACAATCCTTATAATTCAGACAATGTAGACAGTTTCATAAAAATGTTGCTAACAGTCTCAATGGTCTTTAATTTGTAAATTAGCTACTTATTATGTACTTTATGGTAAATGGAACAATAGCCCTCTTTTCATTTCTGTTTCCATTTATTTTTTCCCTCTTTCCTTTTACTAACTTATTTCAAAAAGATTTAGAATAAATGGACAGAGATATATTTATGTGTTTTAAAAATGAATAATTTATAAGCTTTCCAATTATATGAAACATTCAGTGCAATTTATTTTATTGTAACATGAAATTCACCAATCTCAGTTTAAATGAGATAACAGGCATTTGTTCTTACCAGCAGTCAGTAGGAAAGATAGAAAAACATTATGTGTTTCCCAAGAGTCTAATGGGAAAAGAATGGGGTTGTGCATTTTGTTCAAGACTCCCACTCCATGGAAACAACAAACTGTCTGTACAACCTGTTCTGGGCTTTTGTATTTCAAAATCAATTACTGTAAATGTAGTCGTAATATGAAAGAAATAGGAAAGACCTCGTATAAGGCAAAACAGGTCCACATAATTTTGGTCTTAGAATGTCAAAATAACAGAAATTTTATCGTGAATTTCTGAAAACTTACACAGAAAAAAATCATCAGCATCTGATTTGGAGGTTCCCTGCCCTTAAGGCAGATACACCTAATATTCAAGTCTGTGTTGTCAAAAAAAGTGGAAAAAATCACGAGAGGATACAATAAACATCAGCACTTTCTAGCCATTGTTTTATATGTTTAAAAAATTAGGTCAAAATCCACTGCTAATTTCTTTGAGTTGAGTCTCTCTTTTCAGTCTTCAACACACTCACTTAAAGTTACATGTACCCGTCACTGTCACCATTTCAAGAAGGCGCAGCATAGGTTTTATGAGCAAGGGTCCTAGAATCAGACTGCATGAGTTCAAATCTCAGTTCTGTCATTTAATAACTCTGTGACCCTGGGCAAGTTACTTGATTTCTCTACGCCTCAGTTTTATTATCTGTAAAGAAAGAATAAGATGGCTACCTTATTAGTAGCAAATATCAAATATTAGAACTGCTATCAAATATCAGTACAGTGCCTAGCACAAAGTAGGACCTATGTGTTGCCTTTCATTTCTATTATTTCTAAGGTCTCTGAAGTGGAAATATTATGAGCCCCATGGATTAAACATTTGCAATAAAAGATAAATGTGATGCCATACATATACTTATTTTTTCATTGTTTGAAATTTTTTCTCAAATATACACTTAGAATTTAAGTTTCAAGTTATATAGATTATCTCACCAGATAGATTGAGGCATTATTTACTAAAATGGGGAATATAGAGATATGGGAGAGAGGGAAGAAGTAGGAGGGATGTGCCAAGAGTTAACATTTAAGACATGTGAAACTCGAGACACATATGATATATTCAAGTATTAATGTTAAATACAATTTTGTATGCCAACATCTGAATCTGAAGAGTTTGCACTAAAGGTAGAAAAGTGAGAGTCATAGGTATAAAGACAGTATTTAAGGATATGCAAATGGATGAGATTACTTAGATCAGTTCAGTTCAGTCGCTTAGTTGTGTCTGACTCTTTGCGACCCCATGAATCACAGCACACCAGGCCTCCCTGTCCATCACCAACTCCCAGAGTTTATTCAAACCCATGTCCATAGATAGGGGGGTATTAAATGAGAAGAACTATGAAATAAAGAACTGAGTAACTTCAACTATTAGAAGGTAAGTAGAACAAAAGAACTGGCAGATACCTGGACAGGATAAGTCACAGGGGAAGAAGGACAACCAGATGTGTGTAATATCCTGGATACACAATGCTTCTGAGATGAAGGAGTCATAAAATATCAAAGAGAGATTGAACAAGATGATAACTGAAAAAAAAAGTGTCTACTGAATTTGATGATGGGAAGGCTAATGGTATTCCTAGAATAAACAGTTTTGGCTGAATTCTCTTGGGGAAGCTGGTATGGAGTGGGTTGAATTGTTAATGCTGTTTTGCATTGATCATTAAAAACTTTCACAGAGCTTGGCCATGAAGGAGAGTTTTAAAAAAAAAAGGGCAAACAGATAGATATTGTTAGGTCAAGAGGAAGGTTTTTGGGTTTGTTTGTTTTGAGGATTAGTGTAATCCAATGTTGAAGACTCAAGGCAAGAAAGAGGAATAAAATGAAAGGCTGAGTCACTGGGTAGACAAGCAAGGTAACACAGCAAAAAAGTAATCACCAACTATAATATGAGAAGAAAGTGAAGATGGTGGAAATATGAGAGGGCTCTTCTACTGGCTCCTTGCGTTGTTTTCTTCAGTGGTATAGAAAATGTGGGGCAAGGACTGTGTAATCTGTGGATTTGTTTGAGGACAATTTGTAGTCATTGTTTTATAGCTTGTTTGTTACCTCAAGTGGTGGAACATTGTTTGGTGACTAAATGATCTTGCATTACAGAGTGAAAAGGGAACTGGTCTAAGAATTAGGATTCTGGGAGTCCTAATTTGAGATATGCCTCTAAATTAATATGTGATCTTGGGTTAAACACATTAAAAATCTCTGAACCTCAACTTTTCTTTTCCTGTAGAAGGAGACTGATCTAGATCATTTAGAAAGATCAACATTTTATTGATGCTATTCATTGTTTTATTATAGAATTTAAATATAATCTTCAAAACTGCAACTACTTGACTGTCAAAATAGCTACATTATAGGCTTATTTTGTGTTCATAGATTAAATTTGTAAAATCTTCCAGGTTTGCAATATACTCTCTCTAAAATTTGTCCTCAGTTATCTATGGGATGTTTTCAATTTCTTAAGTTTGTCATGTAGAAATTTTAAAATAATTTTATTATTTGAGTGCTCAATTACAAAATCTGCCCAGTACATAAAGTGTAGAATCAAACACAAAACTCAATTTGAATGTTTAGTATATGGAGGGGTTACACGAGGAGAAAACTACACCACGACCTACAACATGCTCATCAAGATGTTACATCTCCTCCTCCTCCACTGCTTTTGTGAATTTAAGTGTGTTTATAAATTTCTATTCAATGACAACCCAATAAAAAATGGGCAATGAATCTTTCCTTTCTTCTCTGACCAAAATCTTTGGTCTTAGTCAACTTAAGAGTGTAGTAAACGGCATTTAATTTTCGCCTTGGGGTAGCCATTTTCTGTCACATGAAACATAAATACACATAAAAGTAATGAGCTCTCATAGAAAACAGTGTGGGGCAGAGTTGTCTGACTTTAATTTTCCAAAATGCAAGGGGATGCAATTAACTCCTCAGTTGTTATTAGCCTGTTAGAAGCTGGGTCTCTTCAGCAATTTATAGCACCCACAGCACCCACAATGATGTTGTATACTCAGTATTATTTATTTGTTTTTGATTTACAGCCCTGCAGAAGTCCTGGGACTTACGAATTAATAACGAAGAGTCGAGTTCAAGTTGCAGCTCAGTCTCTGCTCTAATTATGTGTCTGCCCAGCGGCCTTTGTGTTAAAGTAGATGTTTGCCAGGATTGGAGTGAAGCACTTGCGTCAGGAGAGCAACTTTTAAGGGGTAACCACAACCTCAATGACAAAGCAATATTTAAAAATCAAAACTAAACATCAAAATTTGTTAATGATGAGTAACGTCAACATTTTTTTAAAAGACAGGATCTGTAATAGTGGTGTGTTCAGCAAAACTGCAGCCTGAGACAAAAGGAAAACTCAGTACTGCTGATACTCTCTTGATTCAAAATTTTGAAGTTGTTCATCACATATTTTTGCGTTATTTTTTTTGTCCAATATTGTACTAATTACTGAGTGTTTAGTGTCCCCTTAAGTTTTAGACCCAAGTGAATGGTTCACTTGCCTCACCCTACACTCCACTAAATTTACCACCAAAACAGCTGGCATAGCAGGATACACTGTACCCATATCTTATTTCTGCTGCCACTAAGAAACACAGTTCTTTGTGGATATGAACTACTAATTGTCCCACCAAGTTCTCTTCCTTTGTTTCTGTAGAGGGATTTAGTCATATAGTGCACTAGAAAAAAAAATCCTTGTGGGTGACTCTCAGTGCTTCAAATAACCAAAACAACCTACTATATCAGGGGAGATAAAGGATATTTCCAAGAAAAATAAATCTCATATTTTTGGCTTGAAATCAGGCAATAGTTGCAAGAGGGCAGCTGCAAAGGTGTAACATTTTTCAACTTGAGAAAGCCAGTGAATGTCTCTGTGCATATACCTAAAATTGTACTAAGAGCTTCTGTCCTTTTCCCTCTTGGAGCACAGAAGGGATGAACGAGCACAGTCAGAGGAAAGCAATTATAAGGAGGCTGTATCCACCCTCAAAAGGCAAGTAAGCAAAATTCTAAGCCCTGAGATATCTGAGACCTTCCTCTGTTATTTTCTCACTGTACAAACCATTCTCTTTTCCAGCATTTTTTCAAGTTCAATTTTCACAGTCGGGGGGTGGAGTGATCAGTGTGTGATACTCTAACTAGATTTAAGCTTCCTGAGGGGAAGAACCATGATGCCTATTCACTTATCTTTATAAAAAATGGGAGAGAGTCATTTCAATGTAGGTGGATGGGGATAACTGTCAACTCCAAGCAATGACATATGAAAGGACTTTCATACCAAAGAAGCCAAAGGTGTGGCGGGGAAAACGGGCTTAAACAGGGTGAAGATAACTGTGGCAATCCTTCTACCATGAGACTGGCAAGAGGAGATTTCTTCAAGAGAAGGCCACACAGAAGTAGGAAAAGCTTTTACTCTTTGCCCACTGCTCCTCCTAACTGGTTCCCCAGAAGACAGAAAGATAGATCCAGGAAGCCAGCACTGACAACCTCAACTTCCTATTTCTTTCAAATTGATGTAAGGAAATCTTAGATACATTTCAAGGTCTAGTTTAAGTTTTTCCTCATTTGTAAGACCTCTGGGATTTATATTGTATCAGATCATGTTGGTTTTGATTATACACCATCTTACATTCCTTTCAGCAGCACGTATGGTAACTTCATGTGAATTGAAAAAAAAAAAAGGTGCAACTTTATCAATACATATAGCTGCTAAAATATCTATCAAAATGATGGTTCAAATATTAAGTGATCAATGACTCTGGGGTGAGTGGTGCCTCCTAGAATCTGTAATACAGAGACTGTGCCGGTACCACCTGTGGCTGCTGTCCCAATGCTACTTGGTCATTGTTATGTCACACTTTTGTCTTACATCTACAGAGGAAAGTCAACTTCTTTCTTTCCTTTTATTTTTTTTCTTTTGATGGTTAGCACAATGTTAAGTCCATAGAAAATATTGAATAAATACTTCCTGACTGCTGAATTGAAGACTTCCCTTGAAAGAGAAGCCTAATTGTAGAAATACAGGTGATTTTTCTTTGCCTTTTATTTGTTCTATTTTTTAAAACTTTTTATTATATGCTGGGGTATAGTTGGTTAACAACAGTGTGATAGTTTCAGGTGACTAGCAAAGGGACCCTATATTTTCAATGGTTCTACAAGAATATGCTGTCTTTAAAATTAGACAAAAATATTTTAAACTTACCCAAAAGCTGGAACCTAATTATTTATTTTATGGCCAAGCCTACATGACTGTGCCTTGTCTAATTTGAGGAAAAATGCCCTGCACATTTATAAAAGTTAATACAACACTACATGATCCAGGGCATACAATGTCTTCATCCTCTCCTTAAGGAAAAAAGATCTCATTACTCTTAGGCTACATTTTAAATTTCCGTGATAAGACCTGTAATTGTTCTGCAACAAGCAGTATAGACAATCTTTCAAATATCCATGCTAACAGGGTTGAATTCTTATATTCTGACTTCAATTTATTTAAACTAAATGGACATTTTGGTATTTTTTCTATTCCTAGCACAAATGCAGAATGAAACTCTGTCTTGCAAAAGGTCAACCGGAACTCAAATATGAATATAAATCTCAAAAAAGAGTTGTATTGACATTCAGGATTTTCTTTGATTTTGTTTTGTAAAATAATCAGGAACATTAGTTGGTCTCCATTAAAAATGCATTTACCTAATATTCACTTTTGTGGGTGCTGGGAGATTAATAGTCAAACTTAGAAAAGAGACAGTGAGCAGAGAATATTACAATGTTACAGATACTTAAAGAAATTTTTTTAAATCTATTCTCTATCATGTGTATGGCTTTGTACAACTGAAATAAGCATCCCACCACAAACACAAATGCAAGAGAACTTCACTAATTTTCATTCACCAATGTTGGTAGAAGCCCCCCATGGGTTATTAAATCTGAGAGATGTGTGAACAAACATGATAATAAGCAAGTAAAGTGTATCGTAAAATATACTGCATTCATTTATTGTGACAACTAGGGTGTAATTATACTAGGAAATCTACTGCACTTTAGCCAGTGAAAGTAATAAAATCTGAACACCAGGAGACCTTTCTCAAGTCTGTGCTATTAAACTACTTTTGAGAAAAAGGTGAACTATCTAAAAATACTGGAGGAATTTTCACTTTTACAGATTAGCAAAGCAGCAGTTGGCCAGAGTCTTTTGTAGTCTAATAAATAAAACCTCATTGTTTTTTCCTCATTACTTGTGGATATAGCACCAAAGAACATCCTCCTCCATTCTGTGCAATTATAAGGTCTAAATTTGTATGGATTACTTATGCAATTCATTCTTCCATTCTCCCTCCAATTAAGGCAGTAGGAAAAAAAAAAAAAAAAAAAACTGTATTGGAAGTGCCTCTACAAAACTGTTAAGTAGAAAAGCAGGAGAAATTTTACAGAAATATAAGGAGACAAAGGGACCCCAGAGATGATAATGTTGTAAGAAGTCGAGTAGGTGTCACGATTAAAGCATTAATGGAGGTCACTAGGAGAAGTGAAAGGAACATGCAATTTCAGATTAGGAAACCCAGGGCTTCCCAGAGTGAACTGCAATTTGGAAAAGTGTAGTTAATTGAATTTCATGACATTTTTTATGAAAATTAAAATGCATATCTTTTACTACCCTAATAGTTTTATTGCTACTGTGAGATTTATATGCAGTGATATACCAAAGAGCATATGCAGCAATTCACTAAAGACCACAAGGGTGGATTACTACAGTTTTCTTTTGTGCTTTGGCAGCCGACAATCAAAATCATAATTACAGGTTTGGAGCCACCTGCCAACTCAATGAACAGAACCACGTGATTCCACATAAAATAGAAGCAATTCTAACATTAAAAAACAAAATGAGTGTTAAACCAGAGGGGCCTTCAGGGACAGCCTAGGGAAAGCTGGGTATTTATTTGTTCCTAAGTACCAAATGACTAACTCTTATATTATCCTATTTACTGGCCCAGAAAGAAGTAGTGTCTGCCAAGACCTTTGTGATTAAACTAGACCATCCAATGAAACGTCTGCATTCTGAGTTTCTTGGGAGAGGCTTGTGGATTCAGACCTCGTATAGGCAGGTTCACAGTAAATCCTAGGTTTTAGAGCTTATTCCTTCTAATGAATTGAAGCAGGAAGCAAGGATTAGCCTCACTTGGATCAAACTGTTGCCTTGGCATGTATTTCGCCTGCTAAACCACTGGTGATTACCAAAGAAGGTGAATCTATACCAAATTTTTCAAATTAGGAATTCTGATTTACTAAACAAGTTACTCCACACATACGTAATATTTCTGTCTGAATTTCTCTAGGTTTCATTTTCTATGAGAATTCTCTCAGTTCCTTAAGTGTACTTAGGCACTCCTTGCTCTGCCCCAATTACATACCTCTATTAGAGCAGTGCAACTCACACTTTATTTATTTATTTATTTTTTTAATTTTTATTTTTCAGTGGGTTTTGTCATACATTGATATGAATCAGCCATAGAGTTACACGAATTCCCCATCCCGGTCTCCCATCCCACCTCCCTCTCCACCCGATTCCTCTGGATCTTCCCAGCCCAACAGGCCCGAGCACTTGACTCATGCCTCCCACCTGGGCTGGTGGTCTGTTTCACCACAGATAATATACATGCTGTTCTTTCGAAACATCCCACCCTCCCCTTCTCCCAAAGAGTTCAAAAGTCTGTTCTGTACTTCTGCGTCTCTTCTTCTGCCCTGCATATAGGGCCATCGTTACCATCTTTCTAAATTCCGTATATATGTGTTAGTATACTGTAATGTTCTTTATCTTTCTGGCTCACCTCACTCTGTATAATGGGCTCCAGTTTCATCCATCTCATTAGAACTGATTCAAATGAATTCTTTTTAACGGCTGAGTAATATTCCATGGTGTATATGTACCACAGCTTCCTTATCCATTCATCTGCTGATGGGCATCTAGGTTGCTTCCATGTCCTGGCTATTATAAACAGTGCTGCGATGAACATTGGGGTGCACGTGTCTCTTTCAAATCTGGATTCCTCAGTGTGTATGCCCAGAAGTGGTATTGCTGGGTCATATAGCAGTTCTATTTCCAGTTTTTTAAGAAATCTCCACACTGTTTTCCATAATGGCTGTACTAGCAACTCACACTTTAATGTTCGCACGAATCACCTGCGCTCTTGTTAAATGCAGATTCTGGTTCAGTAGGTGTGTCAGGGGAGGGGAGGTCTGCGAGTCTGCATCTCTAATGAGCTCGTAGGTGCTTCTGGTCTTCAGACCACATTTGAACAGGAGAATGTTGAAGGGAGACAAGATGGAAAAGTAGAAGAACTTGAGCTCACCTCCTCTCACAAAAACATCAAAAACATAACTAACTGCTGAACAACCACCAACAAGACTGGAATGTATTAAAAAAAAAAAAAAATCTACGTCCAAAGACAAAGAAGATGCCATAACGAGATGGCAGAAGGGGTGTTTTCATTATATAATCAAAACCCATACTGACTGGGTGGGTGACCCACAAACTGGAAAATAATTATATTGCAGAGGTTTTCCTATGGAAGTGAGAGTGCTAAGCACCATGTCACACTCCCCTACTTGGGAGTCTGGTATCAGGAGAAGGAGTTCCCAGAGTATTTGGTTTTGATGGCCAGCAGGGCCTGACTGTAGGAGCTCCTAGGATCACGGGAAACAAAGATTCCATGGTTGGAAGATGCACCCAAGGCAAAGCCGTAACTCCACAGAAGCCTGGGTCAGACCTACCTAGGGGTCTTAGAGTCTCCCGGGGAGGCAGGGCTGCCTGTGGCCCATTGCTGGGGCAAGGACACTGGTGGTAGAGTCCCCAAGGAATATTCCTCAGTGTGAACCCTCCTAGAGGTCACCATCTTTGCCCTGAGATCTGGCCCCATTCAACAGCCTACAGGCGGAAGTTCTGGGGCACCTTAGGCCAAACAACCAACAGGGTGGGAGCACAGCCCTGCCCACCAACAGATAGGCTGCCTAAAGCTGTCTTGAGCTGAAAGCTACCTCCGGACAAGCCCTTTGACATGGCCCTGCCCACCCCAGTTCCAGCCACCAGTGGGCAGGCAGTCACCAGCCCTTCCCACCAAACAGCCTTACAAACACCCAACCAACCTTACAACCCGGAGTTAGACACCAGAAGCAAGAAGAACCACAATCCTGCAGCCTGCAGAATGAAGCCTACAAACACAGAAAGTTAGGCAAAATGAGACAGCAGAGAAATATATCCCAGATATATTCCTTCTTGTTTCAGAAGGAACAAGATAAAACCTCAGAAGAACTAAGTGAAATGGAGACAGGCAATCTACCTGAAAAATAAACCAGAATAATGACACTAAAGATAATCCAGGATCTTGAAAAAAGAAATGAGGCAAAGACTGAGAAGATATAAGACATGTTTAACAAAGAGTTAGAAGATTTAGAGAACAAACAAAGATAATACAATAACTGAAATGAAAATACACTAGAAGGAATCAATATCAGAATAAATGATTCAGAAGAATAAGTATGCTGGAAGACAGATTGGTAGAAATCATTGCCATGGAACAAAATGAATAAAAAAGAATAAAAAACAATGAAGACAGTTTAAGAGAAACTCTGGGACATTAAACACACCACCATTTGCACTATAGGGGTCCAGAAGGAACAAACTATTAAAGCACTGCTTAAATTGTAATAATCTGTACACATACCAATCATTTCCTCTTGTCCATGAGCTCCATGAAAACAAAGGTAAGGGGAGCATTGCAATAGATACCAACGTTGACCAGTCTGGAGTACAGTATCTTACTATACATTACCTGCAGTTCTCAAAACCCTGCAATGTCTGTTATCATGGTCTCATTTTACAGATGAAGAAGCCAAGTCTCAGATATATTAATCAACCTGATGATGGCAGACAGAATGCAATTCTGGGTCTGCTTGTCTCCAAAGTCTGTGACCTTTCCACTGTTCCCACAGCCTCCTTTTGTTCATTTCTGTATACATACAGTCTAATAGTGTACTTGATGCTATAGAAAATGCTCCAAAGATGTGTTTGGTTCTGTGAATATTTTACCTGTAGATTCTCCTTCGCTCATATCACGTCCCTTGTACGGAACGCCCTCCCCGCTTCTAACTGAGATCCACCTCACTTCCTCTCGGCCTTCTACAAGCATTACTGAGCTTGCCCTCTCCTCTGAGCTCACAAATGCCAATCGTTTACACCATGCAGTGAGTACTTAAATTACTAGTTATGTTATCAACAATATGTTTTATTCACTGTGTAAATAGCTTTTGAGTAGGTATTAAGCACCGAGCACTGTTGTAAGCACTCGTGACAGGTCATGAAACAAAACAGACAATATTCCCACTGCCCTAGGTCCTGGGAATCATTCTTCCAAGATGAAAACTCATTTGAGGACAGGGATCCGCTCATTTCCCTTTCCATATATCTCAGTGTTTTGTACACAGCAAGTGCACAATTAGTAATAGTCTAAGATTCAGATAACTTACCCGGCAAATCTGTTCCTAATCTACAGGAGAGTCTTAAGCCCTCTGTTTTTGCACAAGTGACCCTTGGAAGGTGGAACAATGCTTTCACAATGTTTCTTCATTCCCACTGGCAGTGTTTCAGGCCAGAAGCGGAGGTATTAAAGTCTCCTACCCAGTACATGTATCAGCTGGAGAAACAGAATTCACTAAAATTAAGTCATAGCAGTTTTCAGTAAAAAGAAATTATCTTTTCAGAAATATAGAAATTGCAGGCAGAAAAGGCAACTCCATGAAAGGTCATCTCCACTGTTGAAGATAATCCCTTTCCTCCTTACACATTAAAACTCAAGACCAGGGACCTACTATTAATAAATAGGAAAAATCACATGCTTATCATTTCATAAATGTTTTTAATAAATGTTTTTAACCAAATCTGTGCTAGCTTAAATAGAGAAAAGGTAACTTCCTGGATTATTCAGAATGTTTTGTATTCTATAATATTTCATAAGCATCATTTTTTAAAGTCTGCTCATTCACTGAAGGTATACAAAGCTTTCTCTTTAAAGCTGTGGACTTGATAAAATCTCATTAGGCGTGCTGGTCACATGCATTAACATATATCAGTATAGGATTTTGGCCTGAAGATGAGTGACTTAAACAAGAAAATAAGACTAAATTTGCTCTTTATCAATTCTTCCTCATATTTACAACTACCTATATTGAGAAAATGTGTATGTATGAATTCATTTTGCATGTGTTCTAAAGTATTTAAAATGAAAATAAAGAAAGCATGTGAATCTCAATTGGACTACTTTATTCAATATTAAGAGACTACATGATGCCATCTATGGATGGCAGACCATGGAAATTTAAGTGAGACAAAGTTCTTGATCTTATTAATATGTGAATGTTAATAAGGAGAATACATCTTTACCTTAGATAAAACTTTAGTAAAATAGTTGTCATAATTCTTATTATGAGAGAATGGTAGGAGAACAAAAAATTTAATATAAAAACCCAATACATAGTAAATGTTTAATAAGTTGCTGTATTCTGATCATATTAACAGTTATATATCCCTAATCACTTGAGTTTTTTTAACCACTAAAAACAATTGAAATACTATAAGTAATTACATTTAGTGTTTGGCTAAGCAAGTACACAGGCATGACCCTGAGTCAGTAAAATTTTTCAATTTAAAACAAAGTTGATATAAATGAATTTATAAATAAATAGCTATACAAACATGAAAGAAATAGCAGGTGCCTTTGCCTTGTGTTTCAGGATTAATTCAAAGTTTCCTTTTTCAAAGAGGAAGACATCCCATTAATCAGATTTCTTTCCCCAAGTTCTTCTTTTTTATAGGACTTGGCAGGAAAGGTCTTTGGCTAAAATATAGCTTAAGATTAGTGTTGTGTGACCGAGCTGTAGGCTGCGTCCTAGAAGAGCCTTAAACATGAGTAAAAATAGGTTTGAGGGTTGGGAAAAGAAGAGAAAGAATATAGTGATAATGAATTACAAACTCTTGGAGCTCTAGGGACCTTAAAGACCAGGCAAACCTGATCTCTTATTTTATAATGGGGAAATTGAGGCCCACAAACTCAAGGGACATGTTTAAGGTCACATACTGGAATCTTGATGGAATGGCCCACATATAAATCATTCTTTGTGAGTAAAGATAAGAAAGAAAAATGAAGATCTTATTAGATATGAGATCTTTAATGAGAAGGGAAATCATAACTGGGGTACTGAATTGGGATCATATTTATAAGCAAGTGGAAAAGATAGGTAAAGATGTGGAATATTTCAGGCAATGAAAAAGGATGCCATGTGAAGAACATACTATCTCATATGAATGGCATATTTGACAATGGTTTTCTTGACTCAACTTTCTTTTAGGCTAAAATATGTATGCAGATAAGAATAATTTTATAGGTTCCAGTCCAAATAAATTATCAGAGTATTACTCCGAAAAACCACAAAGACTATTAATAGAAGGATATGCACTTGGAGTTAGTCATTTTTCTCATATTGAAGGGAAAATTTTGACTTGAACTTGATTTTTCATAGCATGATAGTGTGAATGGGAACTTTTCAAACACTTTTTAAGATTGCCGGCCCACTGAAGATGTTAATAATAAAAATGAAAATTTGTTATTTTATTTCAAATCACCATGACAGAAATATCTAAGATGGTATTGAAATCACCTCTTAAATCTAGTCATGGCGCTTTACTCATGAAAATTCTTCAGGCAAACTTCCTTCATTCCATTAAATAAAATTTTTGTTATATGAAAAGCATAGAACCAACGAGATGAGTTTAGAGATCATCTGGTCTAGCAGTTCTCAGATTGTGGGTGTATCAGAACTACCTGGAGGCTCTTATGGTACAGATTTCATATAGCTCCATCCCACAGTTTCTAATTCAGGAGGTCTGGAATGTAGGAATATTTATTTCTAACAAATTCACAGGTTGTGTTGACAATGTTGGTCCAAGAAACACATTTTGGGAACCACTGATTTAGTCCAGCCTGCTCATTTTACAACCTTCTTTTTTATTTAGGTAGACACATTCTAGTATTCTTGGAATTTATTTTTTTTATACCCTTTCTCCACCTCTCCAACAACCAAGCAAGTTCTGTTTCTGAGGCTGTCACTATGGACTTGTGTGGTTTACAAAGACTGGGAGGTAGAAAATGTTGATCATCCTATTAAGCTGATATTAGGTAAATTCTCCTAAAATACTGAACCAGAGCAAGAAGGCCAAGTTACTCTCTTATGCCTGGTATACTTGTATCACACAAATGCTATATTCATCATCTTTATTATGAAAAGAAAAAAGCAAGAACATTTTGAACCCCATCTATATAACATCACAGGGGGACTGGACTCTTCCAGAACTGTTGCAAAAGCAACATTTAGAGAATTCTTCAAGGACACTGGTGGACTCATTAAATCAGGGCACATGAGTGAAATGTTATTATAGGAAAAATAGTATCATTTTCCTCACAGAGAGCTTATGTTATTGCTGGAAAAACATTCCAATATTGCAAGATCGTCAAGTTGAGCTGGAAAAGATCAAATAAGCAATGTAGCATTTCATAATGATGTGATTATTCCTGTAGGTATCAGCTAATTAGTGAGAAAAAAAGAAAATTGAACAAAAAATTCTTGAAACAACTAAAGGTCTCAAAATTTGTTAGATTTAATGTGATAATATACCAATCAGGACATCAGCAGAATTTGAAGAAAATAGAAAGTGATACTTTTAAATCCATCTTCCATAGTATGTATACACACACACACACACTCACACACTTACCCACATCCCCCCAGACAGACAGACAGACATATCTTTACTCAAAGCACTTTCTTTCTGGCTATGTAAGACTCTAATTCCACATGGTCTCTACTATTAGGAATAAGTGAGAGAGAGTGAAGTCACTCAGTGGTGTCTGAATCTTTGTGACCCCATGGATTGTAGCCTACCAGGTTCCTCCATCCATGGGATTTTCCCGGCAAGAATACTGAAGTGGGTTGCCAGTTCCTTCTCCAGGAGATCTTCCTGACCCAGGGATTGAACCCGGGTCTCCCACATTGTAGGCAGACGCTTTACCATCTGAGCCACCAGGGGAAGCTCATTAGGAATAAAGATAATGAAAAATGTATTTACCCCTGCCAGATACTGTATGATATGTGTACATGTGTATTTTTAAAGAACTTTAGGGATGGGCACACACATCAGTTAACTTGTAAATTACAGACTTTGGGTGATCATGATGTGTCTAGGTCCATTAATCATAATAAGTGTACCACTCTGGTGAGGGCTGTTGGTAATGGGGTAAGTGACACCTGTGTGGGGATGGGGGTACACAGGAAATCTCTGTACTTTCCTCTTAATTTGCTGTGAACCTAAAATGTCTCTAAGAAAATAGTCTTTTAAAATGCAGATAACTAATGGAGGCTTCAAGAAACCAAGCTTCAAGTTTTTCAGAACATTTACTGTGAAAAATAATACCAGAAAGAGAAGAATGGAATGAGAAATAGAGCTGGGAAACAAAGGCGTAGACACATAAAAAGATACCTGGTAGACAGCAACTGGAGACTCAAAAGCTGATAAATCACCTGCTAAGCGAAGACTGTGCTACTCAGGATGAACTTGATCTGTGCTGGCGCACCTTGATGGGCTGAATTTTCTTAGGCAGAGTGGAAGTTGGAGGGGAGGTGGGCAATCTGAGGAGGACTCGTTGAGCAAAGGTGGACACTGTGAGAACATTCAGTGACTACACTGCGTGTCTGTACATGTTGGTATCAAAGAGTAGGCTTCTGAGCATATGTGGGACCGTGTACAGTTGTGTTTGTTGAGCAAGACTATGGAGAACCTTACATGTTGAGCGAAAGACAACAAGAATGCTAGGGAAGTGAATGTCAACAAAACCTACTGACAACGTTAGAAAAGGAGATGTTGGAGTTATGGAGACAGCATTTTCCCAGTGACCTTAAAACCATAAACAATACCTTGCACTGAAGTCCTACTCCGCTTGGTTTTACATCAATACAGCTTTTCAGCATTAAAATATATATATATATATATCATCATCATAATCACATACCTTATAGGCATTGAATTCCAGAAGAGAGACTGCTTTCACAACTGAGACAGCAACCTCTCATAGTGTACTCCATAGATCAATTTTAGTTTCATGAGATTTAACTTTAAGAACCTTAGGTTTTCATCTTTCGCACTTCAACAGCACGAAAAAATGCTTCCAAGTTCTGATTTACAGAATTATTGTCACTGTCAATAAAAGGAATGTGCCTGACACACCAAAATCCAGTTTAATTACTTCTGTGATGTCTCCTGCGGCTGAGAGGAAATGATATTTCTCTGACACTGTTCCGTTTTTAATTTAGTAAGATGGAGCACTTGCCCTGAATAGGACCTTGGAGAACAGATTTGTGATGGATGCCATGGAAGATGGACCCCACAGTTTCAGAACACAGCTCTTCTCTGAGGGTGTGATGACTGCATGAATCCAGATCCTTCGTTCTGGACTCCTTCATGGGCATTCAAGGGATCATCAGGGATTTGACATAGAAACACAGCTGGGATATTTATGCATCAAGTCATGACCCGGATAAGTTTTGCAATCATATTCAGAGGCTTGCTTTTAGCCAGCACTATTCCCAATGTCAGTGTCGTCCTGAGCTGCTGGAATCCAGATGAGACCTTGAAAGGTTCCCAACAGGAGATGCCAAATATTAAAATACACTCTGTACCGTTTGAGTGACAAAACCTAGCAAAATGCATTCTTTATTTTCCGCTACATACTCCATCTGTTTCTCTCCCTAAAGGGTCATATGTTATATATTTATAAGAAGCATTCACACCTACGTAAACACAGTTTCCACTGTCTCTGTCAAACACAGCCTCCTCCTTGTTCACGACCTAATTTTTTTAAACATCCTTCTACATCCATCCACTCATCCTTTTATGAAACTTGTTTCATTCTGAAATCATTTCAAGTTAAGAAACGCCTTTGTACCTTCCTATCTACCAAATCCTGGGGAGATTAAGACTCAGGCTCTACAGGCCATTTTCTGAGAGCTGTGAATCTAGATCATTAGGGTCATTAAAATCATATACTCCATAATACATAGAGCTAGAAACCACCTTTGTACTTTATGCTGCTGGAGAATGCTACCAGAGAAGTAACGATGTATAACAGCACCAAGCTACAGAGCAGACCATAATTCCTCCCCATAAAAGGTCCCTACATTTTAATTGCCACCGTAAATCTCATTAAAGAAACAGAATACTTTGTTCCGGGAAGGAAAAATGATTGCTGGACTAGGTTAATTTTCTTCATGGTAATATTTTTTTTTCCCTACAACTAAAATTATTTGTTAAAGCAAGCACAACATTATTTTTATCATGACCTTTCTTCTGGACTCTGCACACTTCCTTGGAATCTTTCTTTCTCTTACCTACAAATACAAGCAGGCTTTGGTCTTGACTACTAATCCTTTAAGCACTTTCTATGGTTTGGGCTTCATACATTCTCTCATGTCATCCCTGTGAATCATTCAAAGACTTTAAAAGACCACACTGCTAACCTCTGGCTTCATTCTTTTTTCCTCCTTTCCACCTTAACACCATATAAAGAGAAACCTGAGATGTAATCAACATCATCAAACACTTGGTACCTATGCAGTGATCAGCACAATTATGAATTTTTGCTCCTCCTTTCCCATAATATATGTGGTGACTTTGATTCAAAGAAAATAGTCTTAGGAAGTATTTTGCCTGACTTCATTATCAAGTATTAAACTATTATTTTTGAGAAACCCAGGCTGTCACAGAAACATCACAGAAAATTCCCATCTCTATTTCATAATGAGTATCTTTTTATAACAGAACTGAAAGTTAATGACAGTAGGCTTTAAACAGCTATGAATTTTTAACTCGTCTTTGGAAGCAGCAGGGAGAAGTTAAGGAGAAGAGCATGTTTCATGCAACACAATTTAACATTATATGTAAGAATCAAGAGTTAGATGAGGTTGGAAAAAAACAATTACAATGTTAAATATCAGTCATTACCAAATTCTCTGGGGAATTTTGCATCTGGAGAATTTTGGAATCTATCCCTTTCTAGGGAGAATTGTGGGTGCAAGTAAGAATATGAGCTTGAAGTTAGACAAACTTACATTCAAATTTTCTCTGTGAAAATTACTAGCCACTTGAGCATAAAGAAGATATTTAAAGCACAAAGCCTCGATAGCTTCACTTATAAAGTGAAAACAATATCTTGTGAATACTGAAAAGACAAGGTTTATAATATATAAATAATATACATATGCTACTTATTATGTGATCCATATTAAAATATGTTGGTGTGATCCACGTAAAATATTTTGCAGTTCTTATGCACTTAGATATATTCATAAGAACAAACTACATAAACAACTTATGCCTGATCCAACCACTTCCTTCCAAATTCAATGACAATTTTATTCTTTTTTTTAATTAAATATCTTCTTCACAAGTTCAGTTCACTTCAGTCACTCAGTTGTGTCCGACTCTTTGTGAACCCATGGACTGTAGCACGCCAGACCTCCCTATCTATCACTAACTCCCAGAGTTTACTCAAACTCATGTCCATTGAGTCAGTGATGCCATCCAAGCATCTCATCCTCTGTCGTCCCCTTCTTCTTCCACCTTCAATCTTTCCCAGCATCAGGGTCTTTTCCAAAGACTCAACTTATTCTTTTTAGGCTTATACTCCTTTTAAAAGTTACCTCCAATAATCAGATTCCATAAAGTTGGAAAATTATCTAACATTTTACTTTCTTCACAGGCTTTCTTGGTTAGTAAATAAGTATTAAACTACTCATTGTTTATAATTGTTTGGCATCTACAGGTTTATGGGAATTTGCCATGATACATCTTTGGTTTGTTCACAAGGGTTTTCAGTGCATCAATTCTGAGGAAGCAAAATCCAAAGCAAAACCCAAAGAAATTAAGTTTAGAATGAGCACCTCAGATTCAAGCAGTCTCCCACCCCAGCCTAGATTCTGCACCCACCGTGCTGCTCTACTGAACAGCAAAGGCAGAAGCCTGAGCAGAATGCACTCACACAAAAAGAAAATTATTCAGACAAAGACTGGGGTCACAGAATTCTCTGAAATAGCAGCGAGCGAGAACCCGAACCACATAAACCCTTAAGGATCGTTAACAAAGGTGACTGGTGAAAACTCCTCTCCATGCAGCAGAGACCCAGTGAGTTCTGGTGGGACATGACAGTATGACCACATCGGAGGCCACCTTCGCATTTATATAAGGTCTGTGGTGGAGCGCATCCATGTAAGAGCCGGATCAGGGTCCACGAAGTCAGATTTTTAAGCAAGCCAGAAAATTTAGAGAGTACTAGCAGAGGTAACGGGCCTCCCTGATAGTTCAGTTGGTAAATAATCCGCCTGCAATGAGGGAGACCTGGCCTCAATCCCTGCATTAGGAAGATCCCCTGGAGAAGGGAAAGGCTACCCACTCTAGTATTCTGGCCTGGAGAATTCCATGGACTCACGGGGCGGCAAAGAGTCAGACACAACTGAGCGACTTCTACTTTCATTTCATTTTCAGCGGAGGTCAAAAACAAACCAACAAACAAACAAACAAAAAACCAAAAACAATTAGACCTTCTTTTTTGACTTCTGGGGCCAAATTGGCACCAGTTACATCGAGCAAAAAGGCTACTTAGAATCATGGATCATTCAACTGCTGAAAAATACAGGGAATTAATCTGGGTAATTCAAATACAGAAATATTCCACACTTTCTACACTCTACTGTTTGGGGCTTTTCTTCCCACTTAAATTTTCTTATACAGATACAACTTAAAACTGTCATTTGATCACCCAATTGCAATACGAAGAGAGGCTAATGCTTCTTTTTATGATTTACTTTTATGATGTCTATTACCAACCAGAAGAACAAAGATAAATTTATATAAAATAGCAGAAGATAGCACTTCTACTCTATAATACATTTCTCTATTATACATTATGCTTCCTGTTCTTTTATTGCATTTTCTGTCTCAGTATGAAAAATATTTTAATCCTTTATGATTTAACCTAATACAGGTCTGGCCCTAGATAGTTTTTCTAAAACATTATCGGTAAATATTACTTATGAATAGCTTTCAACAAGTTCAGGGCTGCCATTTATTATAGAAATGCTTGAATGATTCAAGGTTAATAAGATTCATCATACTCACAATGAGGATCTAGTTGTGGACACAGCTAATTGCTAAATTTTATTCAGCCATAAATGGCATCAGTAGCAAATCAGCTCACCGCTGAATACTACTGGCAGCTTTACATGGGAGAGAAATAATGTCACTTTGATTCAAGTTATTTTTATGTATGTTATAATTCATTTACAGTAGTTCTGATATTGATGCTCAGATGCTAGGTATTAGATTCTCTTTTCAAAGAACAAAAGAAGGTGAGAAACAAATCTGAAGACATTTTAAAATGTCATGGTAACAAGTCACAGTTAAAGATTTTCCATTCTTATCTTTCAGTGAACAATTCTAATTCTCATACAATAGATACGACAAATTCCTATCAGAAAGGTTTTCTTTTGGCAAAGTTTAGAATTCTGAAAACAGTCTCTTAATGGCAGCGCCCACATCGTCCTAACACCAAAATAACAGCACTATGATGTATTAATCCCTCACGGTAGCAGGCACCACTGAAGCTGAACTGTAATTTGGCACACAACATTTCCACACTAATGTAATGTGACAGTGTTATTATGTTCGCTATTTTCCATGTGATCATAGCCATATTCATCTTCCCCAATCTGACATTAAATTAGCTAGTGTGGTTACATTCTATTCCGAACCACAGGGAAGATACAGAAAAGGATTATTGTAGCACAGTGGTCTGATGATGGTGTGGGTGTGCACGCAAGCATGAAGAGGTGATATGCAGATTTAATGCAGTGAATGCAAACTCTTAACACACATCTGGCATGCAGCATTCACTCATAGAGCAGTTACATCCAAGAGAAAGTTCACAAACTGAAGTGGGAAGTGCAGAAAGCAGTTGCTCTAAGATTTTAGAAGAGGGGAAGCAGACCCAGCTCAGAGGACCTGGAAGTTTGCATGAGATGAAACAGTTTAGGTAAAGATTAAAAAATGAAATTACGTTTCTTCAAGCAGATATAGTGAAAGGAATGCATAGGTGGAATGGGTACATTCCCCAGGAGGAGAAATTAGCATAAGCAATGGTGAAGAAGTGGGAAAAGTGTAATGTTGCCCCAAACACTGTGGGTTAACTGCCAGTAACATGCCATATGGACAAGGTTTTTTTCAATAGATAAGAATAAAAATTGAAACCTAGGGTCAGACCGTGGAGGTTCATGAACTCCAAACTGATGCATTTGGAGAGAGAACTGTCAGCCACTGAGGACATACTAGAAATCCTTATGAAAAATGTATGCATCTAGTCGACATTGATTTCGAGAGTGACTACTATCACCAGTACATGTGACATGCAACATGCACATAGGTGTAGAACGCTGGGCTGATCACACCTCCCACCCAAAAAAAGAATTACTGCTCCTGGGAGATAAGACCGAATATAAGTAACTATAAGGTAGAAAGTGATGGCTGATAAAATAGCATAAACAAAGATCTATAAAAGTCAAGGGCGGGGAAAGCATTTTCTCTGTTAGGAGAGTCAGGAAGAGCTGGTGATATTTAAACTAGGGAGAACAGGAAGAAAGAACAAAACTGGTAAGGAGGCATAGGATGGACTGGATGAGAGAGGGATTAGAAGGGGGAAACTCAACCAGGATATTGCTACAATGAGCCAGAAAAATTATATTGGGGACCTAAAATATGGTATGGATATGGAAGAATTAAGGAGTTACATGCGGCACCCTACACACACGCACAAACACATACACCCTCAGAGCAATTATTTTTGTCAATGAGTAGGTTATTTAGATGGCAACTTTCCAGGAAAGATAGGGTTTCACAAACACTTTTCTTTAAAAATAGCCTTTGGCATCACTTAGCCTAAGTACCACTTTTTTGGAAAGATTCCTTTAACTTCATTAATTAGTATGATTTATCCAAGATTACACTTACAAGGGAAAAAAGTATTCCCATCATCCCATTGTTAATTATGTCTCTAGGCTAACATAAATAAATTTTTCTAGTTACTCTAACTCTATGAAACTTATCAGAGATGACATTTAGAAGGTCTATGGGGGATTGGAGTAGGGGAATCTCATTTGCAATGTGCTATGTTTTTTCTCTTCCTTAAAAAACAGTTTTGTTTCTATTTTCCATTCTTTTTTGTTTGTTTGTTTGTTTTCCATGCAGTTGACAGCTACAGTCACAGAAATTAAGGATAAATATCTAAACTGGAGAAGAAAATTTCATTAAGAAACAAAATGTCATATTTTGCTTTATTTAAAAATTAAAAGTCATCCTCTATACAGAAAAGGAGCTTGTTAAAATGGAATCACACTTGGCTTATGCGTACAACGTAAAGAAAAGCAGTGAGAGGCAGAGATAAGGTTTATTTTGATTTCTTCAGAGTGAAGAAACTGCAACATACCACATTTATTGCTTATTAATTGCATGTCTTCAAGGTAACTGTCACTACTGTACAATAATGACAACTTCTACAAATTGATATGAAAATAAGATTTG
The DNA here is from genome assembly GCF_963930625.1 of Muntiacus reevesi. Taxonomy (NCBI): domain Eukaryota; kingdom Metazoa; phylum Chordata; class Mammalia; order Artiodactyla; family Cervidae; genus Muntiacus; species Muntiacus reevesi. The sequence goes on along the minus strand of NC_089251.1, from coordinate 70,256,801 downwards.
CTTTTAAATATTGATCTGTACCTACATAGCCTCACCACCAAAACACCAATGTATAAACCAGGAAAACTACTTCACATTCCCAGAAAACCGACAAAGAGGTAATGATTTAATCAAAATGCATGTATTCTGAGAGCCCTCCAAAGTCATTTTAATGCTGATTTGTGCAAGAGGCGTATCAGGAGACCTATTTATTGAATGACAGTTACTTTATTTACAAGAAAATAACAAATAGCTGTATCATTGTCATCACCACTACTATCACCCAAGAGCAGCATTCAAATGATTTTCTGTAAAAAATGATCTGAAGACAGCATGATACTTAAGGAAGGATCTCGATATTCCTTTAGGAAATGTCTAGCAAATACATTGGAGACAGAAATGGCAACCCACTTCAGTATTCTTGCCTGGGAAATTCCATGGACAGAGAAACCTGGCAGACTACAGTTCATGGTGTTGCAAAGAATCAGACACGCCTGAGCGACTAACAGCAGCAACTAGCAGATAAACAGAGAAAATTAAATTCTTTATACTTAACTCATATAAGAGGATACACAATCTGACACAACCAAGAGACAACCATTGTGTAAAACATGGAAACTAAGCACAAAATTTGGCAGAGAAATTCTTTGCAAAATGCAAAATGGTTCCATGCAAAAAAAAAAAAAAAAAAAAGAAAAAAAAAGCACTCAGCTACACATGTCAGGATCGTATTCAGGGTTTTAAAACTGTCATAATGAAATCATAGCAAATTATCAGTCTTCTGTTTGTCCTTGAAAGTAAGTTGGTTTTATTTTCTCTAGGGCAGGAGCAACTGCAAGAAGTTACTGTTCTATATATATCCAAACATGTGTTTATTAAAAGGATATATAGGTTCTCTGACTTGCTTTGCTCTAGGTACATATAAGTAATTATTGAGTCTTTACATAAGGTTATTTATATAATTCCAAGTGTGGCTTAATGTTTGTAGGAGTGATTTGATTTTTAGAAATACAGTGTTTGCAAATGTGTGATGGTTAGTATATATGCTTGTGGCTTCAAGTTTCTTGTAATTCTTGTAATAGAAAGGGTCACTGGTAGGATGAAGACTAAATAGTTCTCTTTCTGTTATGATGTGATCTTTACATGCCTCCTCCAAGTATTATTTACTTTGAATTAGTCACTTGTTCTTCCTACATTCACTGTCAGATAGGAGACGTAAAAATGGTTAGGAAATTGTGCTACACTGCTAGGCTAGAACAACTCGATTCGATAACATATTTTAGTTTGACCCTATCTTCAACACATACACATATCTACTGACATGAACAGTCTCAAATAGATAAAGGTCAAAATGAACAAACTCTAGTCTTTCTTTAAATCCAAACTCAAGCTCAGCTTTCACCTGGAAGCCCAAACCTTCAATCATCTCACCTACTCTCCCACCATCCCATCCTAGAGCTTTTCTTAAATGTAGTAGCATTTACAACTTTAGTGTGGAATTCTATTTTACAACAGAAGGCTTTGTCAGATATATCTTCTCAATAGAGCAGAATGCCATGAGTTGTAGGAAGCCCTTTTATCATATAGATGAAGTACTGTAAAGCAGTGGCTATTGGAAAGTTAAGAAGAAGAACTTCATCCCATATGCCAGTTAGTTTGGTCTCAAAATTCAGACTGCTATCACATAAATTAGGCATTCACAGATATTCCATAATATACTCTGAATGCTGTGCTTCTTTACCATGCTTATATTGTGAGACTGAAGGGGAAAAAACACAAACACAAGTGGCTAAAATACAAGGGAGAATAGTTGAAGGACAAAGTTTAAACATACTGTCTGTTAACTTAAAAGATAGAGTGGGCTTGAAAAGATGTAGAGAGAGAAAAAAATAACGAGACCTGTTAATTTACTAAAATTCCAGCTCTCAAGATATAATCTTATGAAATTAAATATTACTTAATAGAAAGCAACATGAGGCTCTTTCAAAACTTAGGGAAGAAGTGTCATATAAAACAAAGGAAAAAATTATTTTCAATAAGGTATCCACTAGCAGTTCAAAAAATTCCAACAAAGAGTCGAAGACCAAAAAATCAACCATTATCACAGATCTTGGCAAATGGCATCTTTGATCGATACTTTAGTATTTCAAACCTGTCCTTTCTGTAGGACCAAATGCTTCTTCTGGTTACAACCATTTAACTTATTCATGAACAATATAAAGACTCGTAGCTTTAGACTGGGGTATCAAATAGTATCTGGAAGCAAAGGCAAGCATCGGTCCACACGCAGGTACTTACGGTCGTTGCAGAGCGGTCCGCTGAAGGAAGTCATGCTACAGTCACAGCTGAAGCCATCCCACTGCTGCAAGCACACACCTTGGTTGGAACACGAGTCCTCCTGACAGGTTGTGCTAGGCCCTGAAAAACAATCCAAAAGAAACTTGGGTTCTTTAAAAAAATCCAAAAATGTTTTACACATGAGCAAGGTCACATACAGTAGTTGCCAACACCTCAAATTACATGACCAAACTAGTTTGGAAAGTTCCAGTTCACACACCTGAATTAGGAACAGAGAAGTTGTCATATGAAGGTTTTCTGGAATTTCAAATATAGGACAAAATACATTATAATAGTGAACTAAACCAACAAATAGTAAAAGCAAGCACATAGCTTCCAGTACGATCATGGTAGCAGGTAATTTCATTCCATCTTCAATAACTCTCTCTCACTGTTTAGATTTTAGAAAAATGCATGGAGCTCCTTAACTTCTGACCAATGGGGAGAGACACCATGAGAGATGGAGATTACAACTTTCATGAAACTGAGATAAAGATTGGCAAAAAAAAAACTGAAGATAGTTGTGCGAAAATGTCCTGCAAGTTTCTAGAAGTTTTCCTGCAGAAACTATGAATAAAGTTATGACTGTTGGTGTTTTAGATAGGTATGTTGGCAAGTATCAATTCGCATGCTTTAACAATTTCATGCAATCAAACATAAAATTAAAAACTGTATAAATGACATGCCCCCATTTAACATACAAGTAAAAAGAACGCTAGTCTATTTCTAAAGAATCATAACTAGAACACTGAAAAACAAAGAACTAAAAAGAATGATCAAAGCACTAAATGTAATCACTCTACAAACATATTCAAGACTGAAAGCCTTTATGCAAACTATGCTACAAAATAAAATTTCTTACACAGCATTCAAGAAGGGAAAAAATTAAATCTATACCCAAATAATGGTTACTGCAAAAATATAAAATATGTTATTTTGAGGTTTCCACTGTGTATTATGGGGTTTCAGTCTTGTTTTATACACACAGGGCTATCTACCTTGCAAGTCAGCTTTCATCAATGCAACTTTGTCAGCAAAATTAAAAAAAAAAAAAGCAAAATATATTAAATGTTAGTAAGCAATACTGAAATGGGCAAACACAGAAGATTCAAAAAAGCATGCTGTTGTAAAGGGGGAGAGAAATGCTATGTAGAGCAAACAAATTGATAATTAACAGCCATAAATCTTAAGCCAAAAATGAGAAAGCGATAACTGATTAGAATTTCACTACATATGTATTCATAAAATGGTTAATTGAGCCAATGACATGTAATGAAGGAAAATTAAGAGGGTTTTTTCATGTTTTCCTCTCTTGGATAGATATGAATGCATTGCCAAAATGATTGCACTGCTTAGCTGAAGCATGCAGCCCCACTTGTCATGTGTAGATACAATGTATATGATAGTCATTAGCAGATCCTTTCTATTTTTTTTCCCCTCTGGGTTTTTTCTCTTGCTATTGCAGTTAAAGTTTAAAACTGTAATGACAGCCATTCTCTGCCGACACTTGAAACTTACAGTGACACCAAACTATCCAAATGTATACAACATCATTTGGAGTAGATGAAAGAAAAAGTAAACAATGGAAGAAGCAAATTGCAATATAATTCCTCATCAAGAAAATTCCTTTACAAGATTGCAAGGTGGAGTATTTATCTTTGCTTTTACCACACTAGGTTTTTATTGCTTACAGGTCTCAGAGTTACATCTATATTTTCCCTACCTTTAAAACTGTTTTCAACTCTTACAAACTGCCCTGTGAATATTTATTACAGTAGAACCTCATTAATAAGGGTTATCTTAGAGACGGGTGGAAAGGGAACAACATCTATCTCAATACCTTTAGAGTATAAACTGAAGATATTTTCTAGCAAACACAATTTTAGGTTTTATGAAAACACAAAAATAGATACCAGACTAATTAGATGCTATTAACACTGAGAGCCTTTGAGGTAAATGCTCTAGTGAATACATGAGAGTTATCTGTAATTAGATTTTGCACAAACTGATGTTTTTATAAATGCCAATTTTAAACATCCTCCTTGCAAATATATTTTTATTAGAAATTTCTGAGGCACGGTATTCTTCATAAAAAGTATTGAATGTAGCCTAAACTATATGAATATTCAAAAATTTAGAAATCAGTATTAACTACTAATTGTATTGTCATAATCATAATCAATATAGTAATAACAACAAAAATAATAGCTGCTTTTAATAATAATAATAGCTAGTTTTTCTCACTTATTATATCAAAGAACCAAGGATCGCTAAATTGCTCAGTTTTTGTTGTTTTTTTCAATCTGTGAGAAGTAAGATCTTTATTCCATGGTACTAAAGACTGAAATAATTAATGGTTGTTTAAAAAAAAAAAAATCTTAAAGCAGTATTCCTTAGTGCAGCCCTTTCTAAGCACAAGCCCAGCTTGAGTCAGGGGCTGTGTTATTGACAATACTTTTCCCCTGACTTGCTCAGCAGAAGGAAAGAGCAGAAACAAGACCTGATGGACAGCCATGCTTTTGCTTTTATCTTTTTGTTTTTGTAAAAATTATCAGAAATAGAATTGTAAAATAATGCTAAACTCTAAAAATGGGAAAGTTGCAATTTTGAAAAATAACCTGCCTCTCCATACTGTACAACAGCTACTCAGAGTGCCTGCCAAGTGTTTCTGTGAGCATAAAGATATGCTTTATTATTATTTTTTTTATTATCACAACAGTTTTTTATATTTTCAGGTATTACAAGAGAATTCAGGCCTATGCCTGACAAGTCACATTTTTCAAAGAACTCACCTTCTAGAACAATATTTAAACACTGGCAGGCATTTGCACGAGACAAAGCCCTGAATTTTTCTTTTTAGTTCTATAATGTTCTTTTTATTTTATCACTGAATAAAAATGGGAGCAAGTCACAAAGACTTTTGTACTAAGTGTTTGAAAATAAGGATATTTTTGAAAAGGAAAGGAAAGTGAAGATAAACTACAATGTCTGGAAACCAAAGAAACAATCGAAAAAGGTGCTTAGGTGTCTGGGCTTTCAAATAAGGCAAACTTGGGTTCAAAGCTTCCACCTTCCACTTGCTGTGTGACATTAGGAAGATCACATTACATCTGGAAGGCTCAGATTGTTTTTTAGTTCAGTCGCTAAGTCATATTTGACTCTTTTGCAACTTCATGGACTGTGGCTTGCCAGGTTCCTCTGTCCATGGGCTTTCCCAGGCAAGAATACTGGAGTAGATGGCCATTTTCTTCTCCAGGGGCTCTTCCTGACCCAGGGATGGAACCTGCCTCAAGGTTCAATTTACTCCTCTAAAATAATCCAATAATACCTAGCTGTTAGAGTCTTGAGAATTAAATGAAACTGCATAAATATATAAACTTATTGTTATCAGTGCTTGATCAATGGTAGCTTTAATAATGAAGCATTTCTGGAGATTATAAACGCAGTTAAAGAGTTGAGTGTTATGAGTCAATGCAAGTGTCTAAGAGCTGTTTCACTGACTTCATGTACAGAAGTTATCTTGACTCAGTATTGAGCTTAATTGAGTCTGATTATTGGTGCATTGCCAGTCTCTATTTTCTCTTATCTAAGCAGGTCAATGCCTTTCCAGGCAGTAATTTTCAGAGTTTGTTTTAAGGCCAAAAGCATCAGCATAAGTTAGGAACTTGCTAGAAACATAAATTCTAGAGTCTCATCCTAGATCTACCAAACCAAAAACTTTGAGGGTATTGTCAAGTGACATGGGTTTTAACAATTCTCCAGGTGATTTTAACACTTGCTCAGGTTGAGAAACATTAATGTAAAGAGAAAAGCACCATGTAAGCTCCATCTGCAAGCTAACATTGTGTCATGTAAAGAAAATCAACTATTACTCACTGAAATAAGTTAGAGAGAAAGGCAGCAAGTGATTATTGTGAGAAAACCAATGGCTTCTCACATGAAAGAAGCTTAGAGATGTGTGGGTCTTGTTGGGTGGACATGGTAGAAAATCATGGGAAGATATTATTAAGTGGTGTCAAATTTATACTATTTCTATTAATATTAAAACAGGGGTTTAGTGATTCTGATGCAATTTGAACTCAAAACCCTGTAAGACAATCATCTTTAGAGAAATAATTCATGGAATATCTAGAAATTGATCATGAAAAATATGTGTACTTCATCAATTACACCTATGACAGGCACATCTGAGATTATTCCTAGGGACCACAGAGAACAGAAATAACCATAAACTAAAAACTGTTAATCTTGATGTTGGAGCGAAAAAAATAGGGAAGTATTAAGGCAGGAAGACAGGAACATGTCAACATTTTTAAAATAAAGGAAAAGGGGGTAAGAGAGGGTGAGGATTATTAAAGCTCAGATATTAAAGCAAACTAGATAAAGTAAGGAAGGAAACTGCTATAATCTACTGAATGATTTCAGGTATTCAAACCATAGTTTACAATTACTCAAGAGGATTCCAATCAATCATATTAACCAAATTGCTCATTGGATTATGATGGAAAATAACACCAAATTTTATTCTGTAAATACACTTTCTCAGTACGTTTCTCATTAGTTTTCCCTCCCACTCACCCACTCGCATTAAGTGCCAGTGGTGGGAGGTCATGTGTGTGTATCTGTTTTTCTATCTTGTGAGTGTTTAGCTGCGAATGCATCTCTGTCTGTCTGCTCCCACCATCTCTTTATAGGTGAGAAATCATCAAGCAACTTGTAGAAAGGCCTATTTTTGAAAAATATTTTCAGAAGAATTTGTAAGTAACTTTAAAAAAATACATATATCCTCACTTATTAGATCACCTCCAAGGATCAAAGTTATGTCTCACATTTCTGTATTCATCCACTAGAGAGAATTTATTCACTTAACAATTTTACTTCCTTTGTTAAATTAATGAAAGAACAAAACACATAGTTTCTTTTTGTTTTACAAAAGTGTGTTATACCAAAATATGAAATAAAGAAATATGGCAGAACATTAAAAAATAATTCATCAAAGATTTCAATTAAATAACCTATTTTCTGGCATGATTAAAACACAGTTTGAATTTCACCTGACTTTTCAGGAAAATATATGCTGCAGAGAGGGAAAAAAATGTATTTTCAAATAAAAAATTTATATGTACTTAGGTAGTTGCTAAACCTAATAGCATTATTTTGGCTGAGAAGAAATGATTCGTAAGCTCCTGGGGGACAGGAATTCACATGTCTTCATTTCTCCCATGTGAAATTTCATTATGAATCTAAAATTTTCAAAATGGCCCAAACTGTATTCAACATTAAAGGAGAAGCAGCAACACATTCAGAGCTACAAAATTCAGGATAATGCGATTAAATTGCATTTATGGAGGGATAAATGGCTCAAACAATCTGAGGTGTTGAAGTGAAAATTATCTAAAATGAAAGTGGCAATCAAAAAGTACTCCTACAGATCTTAGTCTGATAGAGAACACAAAAGAACAGAAAGATACTTGAGCACATTTCTGAAGTGTGGAATATTAGCCTTGGGGAATAGAAGAAACCAATTTTTGCTAAAACAAATTCATAATATATGGGAGACACTTGTGCTGTCATGTAAACACAAATCATATAGTGATTTGAGAATGAATGTCTGAATGTTATTTTCTTGTTGGGTCTTATTGAATGTAGATTAAAAAAAAACAGTCTCAAGTTGATTAACATTTGCTGGAATAAATGTTTTTCTAGTTCAAATGGAGTATCTATTGAATGCTATAAAGCAAGCATTGCAGAGCTGATTAGCACGCTAATGAGATGAACTATGGAATGCAAAGAAGTAGAAAAAAATTAAGATCCATAGATATAGCTCCCGTTTTAAATTTATTGAGCATTAGTGTAGGTTTGCAAACTGTCCAGAAAATAGAAGATGTATGGTATGAATAAGGATTTTTTAAGCCTTAAATAGGGATTTGGCCAATTGTCAGATATGAAAATTTTGCTGGCTAGAGAGATCTGTTCTCATTTATAGGTGGAATTAGAATTATTTTGAGTGTGATAACGAAGATCTAATACCTTCACATCCTCTCTCAATCTGTCCATTGCAGAAAAGAGCGTCTGAGATGAGGTCTGGAAGCCGCCCATTTAGATCAACCGATGCCAGGCAGCCTTGAAAGCCCTCCTTGGCATGGACGAGCTTTGGCAACGATTTGTATGTTTCTTTGGCCACTCCTCCTATATACAAGTCACCTGTGGGAAGACAAAATTTGGGTCACAAAAGTAACTTGTCATTGACTTTAACCAACAGTAGGACAGGAGAAATAAATAGCAAGGTTTAGTTTTCATTAGCTTAATTTTCAAAATTAATAAAATTTATAACTAGATATTTTATTAAAAGCACAAAACAGTAGAAGTGTTTGACTGATACATCAGCAGTAGAAGAAATTTCTAGAAGCTAGTTCCACAGAAAACTAAGTGGGTTCAATACAGTGTGGCCAAATGGAATGAACATGGGCCACGAAGAGGCCCCCAAATTAAAACCCAAGTCATTATTTACCAACTCCATGGCTTTGAGCACTTTCAAAAAAATTTCTCTGATAGTTATTAAGCTCATTTCTTAAATGGGAACAATAAAGTACACCCTATAAAGTGTGTGAGGATTAAATGAGATAAAATAATGGAGAGTATCAGAATAAAAATATGTAGTAAATGTTAGAAGGTGCTATTATTATCAAATCTTAGAGAATTCTAGACTTTTCTGTTAACTAGAAGCTCGACAAATTCAAATGTCTAATGTCTAAAATTGCCTTTCCTATTGTGCTTAAGTCTATTATCCTTGCTTGTACCTATCTTATTCACCAACTCAATCCCGTAGTAGACTGTATATACCTGATTATTCCACCCCTTTTCAAGTATTTATTTATTTATTTATTTTTAGGTAAAGGTATACCACTTTGAATTCATTAAGCTGCTCGGATCATTTAACAAGGCATCAATAACTTTTCTCCAATTTTATTACAGTTTCTAGTGGGGCACTTTGCTTTGCTTTCTCATCTTCATGTCTCTAGGTTTGAGACGTCCGAACTTAAAGAACCACTACTTAAAAAGTGAGATTGTAATCCAAGTTTGATTCTATTTCCTTTCTATCACCATATCTGGATAGCACTAGTAGATGTAGCTAACTGACTCCAGTAGACACTTAATCAATGCAAAACATAAGGAGGGTGACCACAAATTTCCTTGATTACTCGTGTTTTTAAGTCCTGGTAACATATTCTATTTAGCTACTTCTCAGAGTTTATATTGTCATTTGAATTTTCTGTCTCACATTAACCATTTTATTTAACTCTCATGACACCTGATACCTTCTCCCACTGCAACACAAAACTCCTCCATTCTTAATGCTTTCCCGGCCCCTTTGTATTGTTTTCATGAGACCTGGGGCTGAGGAGAACCACAGGCTGAGCTCACTCTGGTTGTTGAGTCATGAGTAATAAAAGCCTTGGTGTCTGACGCAGAAACTGTGTCTCCTGTCACCATCCACAAAACAGTAATAAGCTATCTTGGTAAGTAGGGTAAAAAGCAACACATAGAATGTTCCTGGGCTGTATTGATGAGTAAACTGAGCTTGTTTAAAGTCATTGAGCCATAAAAACTGAGAACTTAGGTCCCTGACCTACTAACTAGAGCTCTAAACACTAAACTAGGATGCCGTAGATCCTTCATAACTTGTACTGAAGGTACTGGGTATGTTTACTTCTGCTACTTCTTAACAGAAGAAAACACCTATTGATTATTAACCAAGATTCCTAATATCAAAGGATGCCATGCTTTTGGTCTAAAATAGGATACTACCTTTGAAATACATGATTTTTTCTTCCATATTTCCTTTCTCTTAGTCTTTTCTCCCACATTTCAAGCGATTGTGTTTCACTTGTCTCGGAGAAGGGACATGGATCAGAAATCAAAGACACAAAGTTGTCCTTAGGTATTTGATCTTTAAAATTCAAGACTTTTAAAGGAGTGAAATAGAATATAATGGCAATTACATGAGATGAGTAAAACTTTCCTGTACCTCATGTGGGCAAGCAGGAGAGAAAGTTGGAGAAGAAGTGTGAACATAGTCATTCCCAAAAAGAGGACATAGTGTTCTGATGTGAGGTCTGGTGGATGTCAAAACCTCAAGTAGGCTGAGGAAAGTAAAAATGATCAGTGTGCATTTCCTCAAGAGAACCCAGAAGCAGCAGTGGAATCTTCAAGAAGAAAGAGCTGCAGGGTAGATTTAGATATGCTGAGAGCTTAGTGAGCCTCACAGAGCTTTCCATATCCCACATGGCATGGAAGCAACAGAACAATTCCCAGAGTAGCACAAAGACGAGCAGAAAAGGGCTGGTCTGAGGAGGGCTTCCCCAGGGGCACAGACAGTAAAGAATCCTCTTGCAATGCAGGAGACCCAGGTTTGAGCCCTGGGTCAGGAAGATCCCCTGGAGGAGGGCATGGCAACTCACTCCGGTACTCTTACCTGGAGGATCCCGTGGACGGAGGAGCCTGGCAGGCTGCAGTCCCAAGAGGTCACAAAGAGTCAGACTGAACCCCGAGACTGAGGAGCTTACGCACACAAAGAACAGAGCTGGTGATGGCAAGTCAGTGGGCGCCCCCCGCTGTGAGCGTAGATTATCGGAGGCTAGCTCCCGTGCCGTCTCTCTCTATTCCCAGAATGCTGGTTCGGTGGAAACCTTCCACCTTCAAATAATCCAGATATAATCCCAGGGAAATGAAGGAATGCAAAGTTCCTGAGGTTAGATTTTCACTAAATCAAAGACTCAGAGCTCCAAACAGAAACCAAGGTGAGCTCTAGAAAAACAGAGACAAGCGCACTTTGTTGCTCATCTGAGATAGTGGACTGATTTATACTGTTAGATGTCAAATGCAAGGACCTACTTCCTATATTCATGTGTTGAAATAAATTTGTTAGGAAATTTCAGTTTTACTCTAGCCCTACTGAATGTGGTATTAGAGAACAGTGGTAGCTGAATGAATTCTTGGCACTGCTTCAGGCTGTAGAACTTAGCACTCAAAGTTATGTATGGGATGCTATATAAATGATAACCAGTCTTCTTCTTTCTTTTCAATTTCTTTATTTTATTTTTTGACTGTACCACATGGTATGTGGGATCTTGGTTCCTCAACCAAGGATCAAACCCACGTCCCCTATATTGGAAGCTCGGAGTCTTAACCATTGGACCGCCAGTGAAGTCCCTCCTCTTTCTTACTATAACCTCCTCGAGGATAGAGACTGTGTCTTTGTTTTGAATTCTCCCTCAGTGCCTAGTACTGGGTTATAAGCACAGTGGGCACTAAATATGGTCAGTCAGCTGATGGACTGAAGTCACATAGAAAAGAATCAGAAAAGAATGAACGGCAAGGCAGCACACGGGGAGAGAGCTAGTTCTAAAACGCACTTACTTCCATTCCCCACTTCCTACTATGTCCTACTTTTTCCCTATTAGCACACTTACTTTCCCAGATAACTTTTTAAAGCTTATTGAAGAGAAGTAGTAATCTTTCTCTTGTGCTGTTAAAGAGCAGAAAATATTGATTCAAGCTATGCAGGATACAAGCCTCGGACAAAGCAAGGTGGATGAGTTTGGCTTTATAAGCAGGGGATTCATTCTCATTTTCATTACTGAAGCTGCACTTAGCACTGCCACTTAATACAAGTCTTTATAAACTCTTCATATAGCAGACAGTGGTCTTACGTCCCCCCGTGGGTTTCCATAGGAAGAGAACAAAGGAAACTAAGTGGCTTGAGCCCTGTGTAGCATTAGCACTTCATCAAAGATGCAGCTTCTCCTTTTGATTCTTAAGGTGATGGAAGGAAAATGACCCATTAGCGCTAATGGGATCTTGAAGGCAAAATCCTGTGCATGGAAAGGAAGCTGGGTTTTTTTTTAAAGATCCAGTGTGTAAATGATACCCAGGATGGACATCTAGTAAGAGTCAGTTTCCTGTGGACTTGAAGCTATGTTCTCACTCTTTCTTCAAGCTATGAGTGACTGGTTGATTTTCATTAGTATTCTTTAAGTAGGCCATATACAGAACTGACAAGGAAATGATGGAGCTGGGGCAAAAGAAGATACAAAGAACATGTACAAAGCCAGATATATATCAAGAAATCCTTATCTTTGGCACTAGTGTGGAATGCATGTGTGTAGGGGGTGTGTGTAACAGTGCCCTCTCCAGAATATTACCTGTAGAATGACCTGAAATGATACCACAAGTATCTGTTTCCTGGTAGCTGGGCAGTTATGAGCAGGAAATAGTGCACAAGCTTTTTAGTTATATCTGGTTACAGACCCTGGTTCTGCCATTTACTGATTGCCTCACTGTAGGAACATTAAGTTATACAACTTTTTCAAGAGTCAGATTTTTTCACCTGTGAAATGGGTTAATAATGCCTACCCTGTGAGGCTGTGAGGATCACAGAGAATGCATGCAAGCATTGGGCAGAGTGGACTCAGCATATGACTGCTACTGGTATGGCAGTGTTGGGTGTGTGGTAAGAATTGTCCATCGACAGTGCACCTCATTCTATGCTGATTTGCACTGAAAAATACAGAAGAATACGAAGTCTAAGTTCTCCCCTTCTTTCTAGTAAAATTAGAGTGGTAAGATATCAACACACAAGTCTTATTTTCCTTGACTTAGTTCAGAGGCATTTGTGTCCTTGAAGTGTGCCTTGCACTATCCAAGAAGCAGCTTGAGAGGATTCTTTGATATACTACATTTGAATCCCAGCGGCATTAAACCTGGTAACATAAACAGGACAGTTGCTAAATGCATCTCTTTTAATCTGACGTAAACAGACTGAGACAGAAGAATTCTGTAAAGACCAAGGGCCAGGTTGTAAGGTTCAGGCTAAATGTGCCTTATAAAATCAGAAATAGAAGGATTTTATGGACATTGATTGTAAGCTGGGGTATTATGAAAGAGTTTAGATCAAAAAAAAATATAGGATACCTAACTTTCAGTTCAGTTCAGTTCAGTTGCTCAGTTGTGTCTGACTCTTTGCGACCCCATGAATCGCAGCACACCAGGCCTCCCTGTCCATCACCAACTCCCGGAGTTTACTCAAACTCAAGCCCATCGAGTTGGTGATGCCATCCAGCCATCTCATCCTCTGTTTTCCCCTTCTCTTCCTGCCCCCAATCCTTCCCAGCATCAGGGTCTTTTCCAATGAGTCAACTCTTCGCATGAGGTGGACAAAGTACTGGAGTTTCAGCTTCAGCATCAGTCCTTCCAATGAACACCCAGGACTGATTTCCTTTAGGATGAACTGGTTGGATCTCCTTGCAGTCCAAGGGACTCTCAAGAGTCTTCTCCAACACCACAGTTCTAAAACAGCATTCAAGAAAGAACACAAAAGGCCAGAATGGACTAGAAAAGAATTTTCAAAAGGACCATAGTAAATAATGTTGGATAAGAAAAGTCAAAGGAAGGCCTTGAGTAACATCACAGAATTTGTGACTATTTTTCTTCCCAAAGGCGATGAGAAGTCCAAAAATATAAGACATGCAGGCTAGGAGATGAGAGAATGTGAAATAGCAATAATCTGGAAAGAAGAGAAGACATTGTATTTAACATTCAACATGTGTAATTTGAGTAGGAGTGTCCTTTAGCAATCAGATGATATGAACCGGGGGCTCAGGGATGCTGGGCCTGGAGTCATCAACCAGAAGCAGATAAATGAATTGGTGTAAGAAGTTTTCTCTTTTCTTAAAACAGGGAGCATAAGGCAATTAGAGCAAGGACTTGGAGTGAGTCTTCCAAAAGCAGAATGTAAGCATCAAGGTATAATTAGTTCTTTGACTCAGCTTTCCTGTTTATTCATATGCATTTTTTAGTGCCTAAAACATCTCAGTTTCATTTTAATTAAAAAGAGCATACATAAAAAGAACAACTGCTTTGTAGATCTGAATAGCTAAAACTCTAGGGAAACTTAAGGAGGCTCCCGCAATCTCTTTTAAGTGGCATATGGGGAGGGGGATAAAGGTGAAACATACACTGTCTTACTTTCTAACTGGCCAGACTGGAGGAGTTTCTAGAGGCTTTGCTGAGAGGATTTGACCTTGTTCAGCAAAACTGGAGACTGTGCTAACTTTCCTCTCAATTCTTGCTCTAATTGGCTAATAGAAAAAGTACAACCAGGCTGGGCTAGTTTCTTCGAGTTATTCTGCAGGAAAGATGTCCTTCCTTACCTTTGGGAACAATCTAACTCCACTTTCTTCCACCCCCCACCTCCACTGATTTGTATCTTTCTCTTCAATTTTCATCTTTTGTTGCATATCCATACGTGAACATCTACAGGTTATATCTAGACCATGTAAGTTAACACAGCTTTCTTGGGGAGAAAAAATAAACACAAAACTATTTTTATAACAGGTGTACCCTGTTAGATAGAAGAAAAAAATCATCTCTAGTCTCTGAAGAACATTCACTTCATGCTTTTTCTGGGGAGAAAGCCGATGTTACTATTTCCTGTGATTGTTTAAATAAATGATGTTAAATTACGGAAAGCAAAAGCATGGGAAGTTGCTAATATTTCTCTAACACATTTGAGCTTAAAAGGAGACAAATGGAAGCTTTAATAACAAAGTACACATTGGATTGAACAATAAACACTACTCAAAATCACATCTGAGTTGAGGGCACAACAAATTATCATTATGAAGTCAAAACTGATAATCCAAGTGGGTTTTTTGCTCTGAGACACTAGATCTGTGTCTTTTATACATCTCTATGGGAAATCAGGTTGCTTTTAGAAATTCCTTGCTGAAGAGATGCTCAGTGGTCACTAGCTTGCCTTCTTAGTTATCCTTTAACATTTATATACCTTAGCCTGCCTTGTTGCATAAAAGGTTTGATCCTAGAATAACTTGTTTTTACTTCTGTAGGAAATAGCTGTAAATCCTAATCTTTAGGCTCATCCTGGCTTTCTAAGTTCAGCCTAAAAATAAACCATCACATGTGCACCCCAATGTTCATCACAGCACTATTTATAATAGCCAGGGCATGGAAGCAACCTAGATGCCCATCAGCAGACGAATGGATAAGGAAGCTGTGGTACATATACACCATGGAATATTACTCAGCCATTAAAAGGAATTCATTTGAATCAGTTCTAATGAGATGGATAAAACTGGAGCCCATTATACAGAGTGAAGTAAGCCAGAAAGATAAAGACCAATACAGTATACTAACGCATATATATGGAATTTAGAAAGATGGTAATGATAACTCTATATGCAAAACAGAAAAAGAGACACAGATGTACAGAACAGAATTTTGGACTCTGTGGGAGAAGGTGAGGGTGGGATGTTTCGAGAGAACAGCATCGAAACATGTATATTATCTAGGGTGAAACAGATCACCAGCCCAGGCTGGATGCATGAGACAAGTGCTCGGGCCTGGTGCACTGGGAAGACCCAGAGGAATCTGGTGGAGAGGGAGGTGGGAGGGGTGATCGGGATGGGGAACACATGTAAATCCATGGCTGATTCATGTCAATGTATGACAAAAACCACTACAATACTGTAAAGTAATTAGCCTCCAACTAATAAAAATAAATGAAAAAATAAATAAATAAATAAAAATAAACCATCATCTTTCCTATCGCCCCCTACTGGGAAATGACTTCTAGACTACCATGTTTTATAGCAGTCACATTTCTAGTCTCCCAGTCCTGAAGGAAACCAACCCTGAATATTCATTGGAAGGACTGAGGCTGAAACTGAAGCTACAATACTTTGGTATCTGATGGGAAGAGCCATTTCATTGGAAAAGAACTTGACACTGGGAAAGACTGAACACAAAACAAGGGGGCGGCAGAGGATAAGATGGTTAGAGAGCATCACCAACTCAATGAACAAGAATCTGAGCAAACTCCAGGAGATAGTGAAGGACGGGAAGACTGGTGTGCTGCAACCCATGGAATCACAAAGCCAGACACAACTGAACAACTGCACAACTGTGATCTTAATCGAAGTTATTTTCAAAACCATTTCAATTCCATTCTGTTTCTCACACCTTCCATTCAAATTACTGCCAAGTACTTTGGTGTTGATGACTTGACTTTGCCAATACTTCTGTATGTGACTCCATTTCCCTTTCCTTTTCCAATTCTAATCTCCCTTTCACCATGTACACCCTTCACGCAATAACCTATCATCTGGTGGAACCCACCTGCATGCTCATTGACTGATCTCACAAACACAAAGTCAATTTGCTTCTATAATCATAAATGTTAGGTATCTAAACTCCAACAAGTGGGTAGAATTCTTATGACTTCCAAATTTGATTTTTAGATATGACAGCTACTTTTCACTTGCCTCTCACAAAGAAATAAGTAGAATGCCTGCATTCATCTATGACCCAGTGTAATACTTGTGTATGAATAGGTTGGGGGGGCTCCAAGAAAATTGGAATTCAGACTTTAGTGTTCCCTTGTAGTAAGGCTTTACGATATTGACATTATAGTTATGGACAAGACAGACAATGCTTTCGACACTCTGAAATTTCTGTCTCTAGCTGATATTTTTGATACAAAATTGCCCCCAAAAGGAAAGTTTTTGAAAAGTATGATTGTAAAACTTAATTTCTTTGTGTGTTTGGCCAACAGACTCTAAGGAAAAGCTGGTGGGCATGTTAAATGGGAAATAATAAAGTGTAATTGCTATGGAGGAGCATGCAGTAATCCATTATTAAACCATACTATGTCAGTGGCGAGGTGGCAGATGGGGTGCGAGTTCAGGCATATCAGTTCTTGTCAAGCTAACTTTGTCTCGTGCTCAGTGAATTTACCTTTTGGTTAAAAACAGGGTTCAGGTATTTTCATTGTTTTTCCATTTTCCCATCCGAGTGACAACCAGTTTGGAAACCGCAGATATCCTTTAGCAGCAAACACTCCTGTCTCAGTTTCAGGTTTCGTTTTCCCCTCCCTGGCTGTTGCTCTCTGGGACTGCCTGCTGCCTTGCAGAAATTCCTTGTCTCACACATACTGTCACACCTCATGTGCACAGACCTCCATGTGAAGGGTGCTTTGCCATCTCTTGTTTCAACTGATCCTCATACCAAATCTTCACAGTAAGCAGGAAGGGGTTACTATCCCCACCTGACAGGTGAGGAAACAACCCTCTGAAAAGGTAAGTGACTTCCCAAGGCAATGCAACCACTCCCAGGAGAGTAACACTGGCACCCCAGCCTCTAAGTCCCAGGTCACCTCTCTTCCCACTGCAACACACGGCCTCCTAGTTTTACTAAAAACCTTCTCAGCGACAGGAAGAGAATGGGTAGAAGAGTTTAGAAATGACTGAACTAGAGACTGACAGAGACTTCTAACTAGGGGACCCGTAAGAGGACCTGCCCAAATCTGTATCTTTCCTGAGATGTTGAGGAGCTCTGGATAAATGTGAGCTTACTTTCTTTTTCAAAATAACTTTTATTATTTCAAAGAAATTTTCTTTTCCTATTTAAAAATGAATGCACACTTTTTTGGGGTGGGGAAGATCTAGCAGGGTACAGAGTAAGTATAAAAGGAAGGTTCTTCCCCATCATAATGGCCTGTTTAATGCAGGTCAAAAAGGGCACCTGCTCTCAACTTAGATATGGGGGAAGTCACCAAGGTTTTCTGGAGAGCTTGAAAGGACAAAGTGATACAAAGCACACAGAAAAGCTTTACAGACATTGTCAAAAATCTTCCAAAATATTATGAGCTTCAGGGTCAAATAAAACTTATTTTTTACTTAGGTACCTGAACTTTTCTGTATTTTTTTTCAAAGAATGAATTGCTTCTGTGCTTAAAGGATAGAATATTCTCAATCAGGTCATCAAATTCCACTGGACCAGTATAAAATTCCCTAGGGCAGGTCCCCAAACACTTTGTTCTTCCAATATTTAAATTACCCTTAAGGAGAAATGCAGAGAGTTAACAGAAATGATCAAAAAGTGGGGCTGGATGTGCAGGGAACTTTCCCTTAAAGCTAGGAGAATGGAGGGCTTTAACAGTTGAATGCACTAGCCAACAGCCTGCTGGAACAAGCTGATGATGGAAGAACAGGCTAATCTCCAATCATCCAATCAAATCCTGTATTTGCCTGGGCCTGCTTTAGGCATCTATAAATGCAAATGTTCTATGGAATACATATTAAGGACACAGAGCAATTAAAATTGTTGGGTCGTATTTGAGGAAGACTTCAGGGGCTAAGTAAACAGACCCAATATATAGACTCTATACAAGGCCTAGAGATGGGAAGAGAATGTGGAAAGCAAAAGGGAAAATATCCAATTATTTTGCAATTACCAGAAGTGACATTTTCAGTGCTACCACATGACACAGATATTATAGCAAGGTCAAATGTTCTGAAGAACTACATTTTACACAAGGGAAGAAATATTTTCTTTTATTACATGACATTTTTCTCTAAGATTTTTCCATGAACCAGAGTAGACGGATGGTCTGGGGATGATTCAAGTGCATTATATTTATTGTGCACTTTATTTCCATTATTGTTACATTGTGATATAAATATAATAGTTATACAACTCAAACCATAATGAAGAATCAGATCATCAGGCGTTACCCTAGATTCTCACTAGGAGTACGCAACCTAGACCCCTGGCATGCGCAGCTCACAGAAGAGTCTGTGCTCCTAGGAGAATCTAATGTGCCGCTGATGTGACAGGAGGCACAGGCAGGAATGTGAGCGATGGCAAGTGGCTGTAAAAACAGTTGAAACTTCATTCCGCTCACCTGCCGTTCACCTCCTGTTGTGCGGCCCGCTTCCTAACAGGCCAAGAACTGGCACTAGTACATGGCCCCAGGGTTGGGGACCCTTCTCATAGATAACTTGGTTTGTGTTTCCTGCAGTTGAGGGATACAGAATTGCTGTGTTGTAGATATAGTACGTTAGTACAGGACTTTAAAGAGCTTGAAGAAGTCTTTATACAGTCTCTGACCTCCACAGAGAAACCAGGGGTGGAATCTAAACAGTGAGTGTGTGGAAGGGGAATGGTGGAGTTCAGACAGAACCCAGCACAGTCTGGCTAGGGGTGCTAATACCCAGCCTCTAAGAAACCTGGGAATACCAGCTGGGCTGTCCTGCACCAGGGCAGTTATGAGAGAGTAGCCTATGAGAATGTTGCCAACGCTTGTCATATCCAGGTAGGTCCTACAAACCCCTTGCCTTATAAACATTTGGGCTTTAAAGAACACACTCACTGGCTGAACTTCTGCATGGTTGTGAGAATTAAATGAGATCTTATGAGTAAAATACTTACAAGAGTTCATGGGATATGATCAGCCCTCAGAAATGGGTAAAATAATTATTACTGTTATTTGATTTTACTATCATTACTGTTTAGGTGAGATGTTAACTTTCCCAAACCTCAGTTTCATCATCTACAATGTGAATAAGTACAGCAGCCTTACCAATTAGCCACAAAAAAAATAACAGAATATTATATGCAAATCTTGTAGCTAGTGCTTAGTGAAAAGCAGATGATGATGAAGATGGTATGGGGGACCTTGCCTAAGGATACACAGAAATAAATGGTAGAGATTCTATTTCACCAAGTCTGTCTGACCCCATGACTGAACCTTAATTACCAAGCTTTATTGCTTCTTGCATTACCCTTAAGAAAAAGCACAATAATTAATTGCAAAGGCCAAGGAAGGGCCCCTTTTAAGAGCGGATACAGAAAACCATATTAATGTGGCATGAACAGGAAGATTGATTGACCTAATTCGGTTCGGAAGTAGCACTGGAGGTCCCCTCCATTTTATGAAAATGATGGACCAGCAGCAGCACAGTGGCATTAACAATGTGCTTTCCTAGTGAGTAAAGATAGCAGAACCAGCTTTGCAGATCTCTACAGCAGTAGGGGTGACTTTGTACTATGCCCACCTAATTTTCCAGTTTATTCCAATTTTGACCTATGGCTCTGGACAAACTGTTTAAGGTCAAGGGTAGAAGCTAGTTGTTCTGCGAGTCACAGCAAAAGAGGGCTGGGGATGCATTATCGAGAAACCCTAACTCAATGGAACAACTGCCTGAAAGTAATAGTAGTATTGACTTCTGAGATCTATAACGAGCCATTGAAACATTATCCAGATGCCAGCTGGGGCTCTTCTTTCCTTACAGTTCTAGAGAAGCCTTGTTTGAATCTTCCCAATCCACAGAGGATGAGAATCTAGCTTCCTTCCTCCTGTGTTCCTGTGAATTCCAGGGAGACTTTGACTTCTGCTTTGGCTTCCGTATCCCCTGTGCTGCCTCACTCCCAATGAACACAGCCTCTGTCTCCACCACAAAGTACTTTTGTCCAGCCCAAGCAT
This sequence comes from Muntiacus reevesi, assembly GCF_963930625.1. Classification (NCBI taxonomy): domain Eukaryota; kingdom Metazoa; phylum Chordata; class Mammalia; order Artiodactyla; family Cervidae; genus Muntiacus; species Muntiacus reevesi. The sequence continues at coordinate 70,236,142 of NC_089251.1, read as the reverse complement.
TTATGATCTCAGTCATCTGAACAAGTTGGTGCACACCATACCTGGCTTCCCACTATCTAGATGACTGTAGCCTCCATCGCCAGCCCCTGCTCCATAGCAAGACAACCCCGTCCCCTCAATTTTTCACAGCAGCTTCAAGGTCACCTTTTGGAGCCCTTGATAGCTCTGCTAACACCCCAAGTAGACTGCCCAAATATTTCCTCAAACAAATCCAGGGTGCCACATTTCTACAGCGTGACCCTGCCTCCTGATCACAGACAGGATGTGCGTTCCAATCAAATTTACTCCCCCAAGAAGGTGGCACTGGGACTCCTAAACTCAAGTGAGTTGCTCTTGGGTATTTGAGTTGGTCAGGGGTGGAAGGCCAGGTCTGGGGAAGCCAAAATTTTGCGAATGCTGGTGAAAGCAGAGAAAGCCAGTGTGCAGAGAAGGAGAGCATGTGGCCTCCCTGTGAAGACGGGAGAAGGCAGCTCCCAGCCCTGGTGGAGACCAGGACAGGAAGAGAGGCTGGGTTGTTGCTGACAGCTTTCCAGATTTGTTCTCAAGAGCTCCAGCTATAAACTTTCTCTTTCTTGACCTTAGGTTCCTGGAATGCTACACTCTGCCCCATTTCCTCCTTTAAGTTCATCTGAATAGGTTTATGCTTCTTGTACCCCCTCCCCAAAATCTTTGTCTTTCTCTCCCGTCAGGAAAAAAAAAGAAGAGGGAGGTCTGAGAGCAATGAAAACTAAGACTTAAGTCCTTCTTCAGTGAGAGAGATGACATCAAGTTTGCCTTCCCAGATGGTCCTAATGTCGGGAGCTCTTGGCTAAGAAGCTCAGCCTCTAAGAAGACAGCTCAGCCACACTCCTGATGCTCCCTGAAGAGAGACACACATGGAAGACCTAGCTGTGATGAGGCTGAGGCCCTGTGAGCAGTCACCTGGCCCTTAAGGACTCAGCTCTGAGCACAGGCAGGCATTTTGTTCTTCACACCATCCACAGCACCAGCTTTAAGAGCTCATCCTCTGTCGTCCCCTTCTCCTCCTGCCTTCAATCTTTCCCAGCATCAGGGTCTTTTCCAATAAGTCAGGGGAAGGACGGAGGTCCTTAAAGTTGCACCAGGAAAAAAAAAGCTAATGGGTGGCCCACATGCTACCAGGTTTCATCTTGAGCCTGTGGCCAACCATACGAACTGGTTTCTCTGGTGAGGCCACAGAAGCCCTCACCTTTATTTGCTGCGTGTGCTCCAGGCGGTCAATAGCAGTCAACTGAGGTGAATCCAAGAAACACTAATACAACTTGTTTCCCCTGGTCTATTGCGAAAAGTGTTAAATTGGGGATTTGAAGACCAGCCCGATCTAGAACACTATCTGACTGGCTGTGTACAGCCTCTCCTGAGCATGTTTCTCTCATCTGCAAAGGAAAGGCTCAGATCAAAATGTCTCCCAGACCCCTTCAAATAAAAAGTTCCCAAGATTCTAACAGTGGGAAAAGAAATTTTAGATAATAGAGTTGACGATGGGAGTTGGAAAAAAAAAAAAAAAAACCCACAGAAAGCTAAGCATAGTAAAACAATGCCCAAAGTAGAAGAGATTCCAAAACAAGTGTCAATACATGAGTGAAGGAATTGAAAAAAAAAAAAAAAAGAAGAAGCTAGAGGGTTGGGATGGGGTGGGATGTGGGAGGGAGGTTTAAGAGGTAGGGAACATATGTATACTTATGGCTGATTCATGTTGATGTATGACAGAGACCAACACAACATTGTAAAGCAATGATCCTCCAATTAAAAAGAAATAAAAAAGAAAACAGAGTCAGAGTTGCTGGTAGGGAATAAAGAACTTAAACTCTGTGGCAGTCATGGAAGCTGGTCCAAGGGTTTTAAGGAAGCAGAAGGAAAAGCTTCCAAGCAACACGTTGGACAGCAGGTCCGAGGCAACTGGGCAGGAGGAAGAAAGGATGTCTTGGGGGGGGGGGGGGGCGTGTCAGTGGGGAGGGAGAGTGGGATTAAAACAAACTGACAAACGCATGATAGTACAAAGAGGAGAATGAGACTGATTTCTGCAAAGCCTGAGATTTCAGTGGAGAAGTCAGGAGAAAAACAATAGTTTCATTTCTCCAATTGTATTTCAGTTGTTATACGGGAAACGGCTTAACAAAAATGTCAAGTCTCACTTTTATGTACTCAGAGCCCAGCTGTGTCTGTTCTGCACTGTGACAATTGCCTCCAGAGTGGCCTCTGTCCTTAGCCCATCCTCTGTACCAAAGTCAAAGGAATGATTCTCAAGCGTACCATAATACTCCACTCTCCCACCTAAAACCCCTTCGCTCCCTCCTCTTCACCTTCTGCCTTCGTGCTTAGCACCTTCTGAATAAGCACATCACCCTGCTCCCTTCTGAGAAGCTGAGAGCCTTCCAACACACAGCCTCCTCCCCAGGGACCATCTTTTAAGCTCCAGTTTAATCCCATGCAAATCTACCTCTGTGTTTATAGCTACTCGGTCTGAAAAAGTCAGCCTGACCACAAGCAGCAGGGCAAAAGCACGTGAAGCTGGGTTCTAGAGAGGTCCACTCACCGTATTAGAGCACGTGTCTTTGGGGAAACCTGAAACTGAGAAGAAAGGGAGAGTAGACGGAAGTGCAAATACATACGGGAGAGAAAGTAAGAGGTAGAAGCCATGAGGCAGAAGCAGAAGGATCTACGTGGGAGCAGACACAGCAGAGACGGTTGGGGGTGTAGCCCTGGATTAGGAGGCAGCGGGTGCTCCCGATGGCTCAGTGATAAAGAATCCACCTGCAATGCAGTAGCCTCAGGAGACTCAAGTTCAATCCCTGGGTTCGGAAGATGCCCTGGAGAAGGGCGCGGCCAACAGACTCCAGTATTCTTGCCTGGAGAATCCTATGGGCAGAAGAGCCTGGAGGGCTACAGTCCAAAGGGTCTCAAAGAGTCAGACACAACTGAAGCAACTCATCATGCATGCACACACGGGCACTCATATCCAAGGAAACACCTATGAGGGTTGCTCTTGAGACCCCAGCATGACAATCAGAACAAAGTTCTTATTCTCTGCGTGGCTGCACTGTTCGGTAGCTGAAAGGATGTCTTGTCTCTCTTACTTCCTAATGGGTCCTTAAAATAATCTCCCATTAGCTGAAGTAATGTGAGTAAATCTCTTTCCCTTACAAACTGAAAAAAAAAAAGAAAAAAAGAAAAATAAATGCAATGAAGACAGCCTAACCAACAGGATAGACAACATGTTTAATGCCATCTCCTGCTTTAAGGCTAAGTTCAAAGTCAGACTCTGAAAGTTTTGTATTTGTGTAAACTATCTGGGTAAGGCAAGCAGGCTATCAGATGTCACTTGACTGAGTAGACAAAGCCAGGGTGTATTTAAACATGATCAGAGCTTTGGAATAGAATTTGAATCACTGATGTTGTACAGTAATGGTTTGTCAAAAACACAGAAGAGAGAGAGAGGGGGGCTATGTGGTCTATACGGGTAGGGAGCTGAGCAATAGAGACTGATATGAGATCAAGATGAAAAGACCAAGAATGCTATTCATCTTCAAACCTCTGCTTAGAGACTGGACCTATTTGTAAGGAAAGCCCTGGTCAGGCTGTCTCTGCCTAGGGGAGCTCTTAGTGGCTTAGAAGCTGGATAAACAACAGCAGGTGATTGCTTTTCGAAGTAGGTGTTAAGGAGGGCTACGAGGGAGGTTAACAAGCAGACACGGCTCATGGTGGTGACAAGGAAGAGACGAGATGGGAGGACAGAGGGAACGCTTGCTCAGGGCCCATGGGGGCAAGGAGCGTGGGGCATGAGCGAGAACGAAGGGCTGAGCTGACCTACAATTAATTGCCCTGTAAGTGAATCATTCTCTCTTAAGTAATTTTGCTAAGTGGCCACCTGAGGGCACTGTATCCTCTGCACCTAGGAATCACTTAATTTCTCCTCATGAAGGAAATTTTCCTCCATTTGCTGAAGGATAAACTAAGTAATGCCTTAAGGAAGGGGGGCCATGGACCCAACGAACATTGGGGCTTGAGGAGGAGGCAAAGATGACCCTTCCCTCCATCTTTGTTCTGGAACTAGATTAACGAATGAGCAAGACTGACCTCAATTCAAATCCCTGGGTAATCAATTGTAAGGAGTAAGTAAAATAACCTCATTTAAACCTATTTTTTTTAATATAAAAAATTAAGTTTAAATAATAAGTAGTTCCCTAAACAGTATTTTATAATGTCAGAGACTGTGTAAAATAGAAAATAATAATAATAATAAAATCCATTTAGTGTTTGGTAGGGAGTCAATATATAGGAGTTCCTTCCCATGTACATACACAGGCAAGCAAACAGATGTGCCAAATAGAGGAACAAGGGAAGGAACGGCAGGAGGAGCTAAGCCAACCCTTTCTCTTTCTAAAGGGGGCAGGGCTCAGAAGTTCCACAATGCAAGTAGGCGCAGCTGTGTTAGGCAATCGCTGCACAGAGCAAGTTTCTGCTGCTCTTCCCATAGCAAGAGCTTGTATATAAAGGCCAGAGAGACTGGGACACAAACAGCTGGGAAATAATGAAAGCAAGACCGTGTCAGCGGGGAGAGACACGCAACCCCCTGAGAACGTGGCAGTGTCGCGAAAGACCATCTGAACAAGGGCACAGGCGGGAATTCTCAGGGTTCATTGGACTCTCGCCCATCTCTGACCACCTTCTTCCCAGTCAACCTGGGGAATGGGATAATCAGCCCCTAGCTTGCACATTTCCACACTAAACCACTGTTTACATAATGAAACAGAGCCACAAACAGAAGCACGTGTTATTCTGAGGACTAACCGCGGAATTCTGGTTGGGCAAAAAGGCAAAGTCGGCTCCCCAGCGCCAGCGGAGACTAGAGACGCTTCCCCCGCCCCACCGGCCTCCCAGAGGCAGGTTTTGCAGCCTTAGGCTGCCCTCTAGTGTCTGTTTCTGGTTATGGTTACATAAGAAATAAAAATATTCCCAAGGCTCCTGAAGCAACCAAAGATCACTTTGGCTGAGAACTAGGAAAACAAGAGTAAAATCCTAACATGAAAGCAAAAGCAGGCTTCGCACTAAAATTCGAAAGTGAGTTAAATTTGGCCTCAGCATAGACACTGCATTCGTTCAGGGCTCTGAACTACAGCATCTGGATTAGTGAGTGTAGGAGACCTGCACTGGATCCCTTGGTCTGGAAGATCCGCTAGAGAACGCAATGGATACTCATTCAGTATTCTTGTCTGAAGAAGTTCATGGACAGAGGAGCCTGGTGGGCCCCAGTCCATGGGGTCGCAAAGAGTCAGACAGGTCTGAACTGCTAATATTTTCACTTTAAAAGTGCAGACACCAAAAAAAAAAAAAAAAAGTGCAGACACCTGGTCTTCCCTGTACATCATTCTCAAAAGATCATTGCTTCAGTCTGTCTAAAGGTGCAGAAATATGAACCCCATAGACCCCACCACATAACTGATGTTTTTAATCAGGGAGACCTCACTCTGAGAGGAACTAAAGATTGTGGCAATGACTGTACACAGAGTGTAGACTAAACCTGATCATTTTCTTTTAATTCTAAAAGGGCAAAAAAAGTACAAAATAAAATCATTATCTAAAGTCAGTCACCTTTCATTGTTCTTGCATTTAGAGTGGCTGAATCCTACGTGACTAGCTAGCGTGCAAAGGAAACAGTGCTGTTAAAAAGGAATGAAATTGGGTCATTTGTACTGACACGGATGTACCTAGAGTCTGTCATTCAGAGTGAAATAAGTCAGAAAAAGAAAAACAAATATAGTATATTAACGCCTATATGTGGAATCTAGAAAAATAGTACAGATGAACCTATTTGCAGGGCAGGAATAGAGACTCGGATATAGAGAACCAACGTGTGGATGGAGGGGGAGTGAACTGGGAGACTGGGATCGACGAATGTGCGTGGCCATGGATAAAATAGATGGATGGTGGGAACCGGTGGTGTAGCAGAGCTCAGCTTGGTGTTCTGTTTTGACCCAGAGGAATGGCATGCGGGGTGGGGTGAGGGAGGTCAAAGAGGGAGGGGATATATGTATAATATAGCTGATTCACTTCGTTGCATAGCACAAACACGGCATTGTAGAGCAACTAGATCCACCACTCCCCCCCCAAAAAAAGAAAAAAATCAGAGTGAAGAGTGCCTGTGGATGTTCTCCTTTCTCATTGAGGCCTCCTAACTCCAGGGGGCATCCAGGTGGGAAGGGCATCCAAGGCCTCGCTGCTCATCCTTCAGGGTCTCTCCGAGAACTTCCCTCCTCTCATACTCCACTTGGTGATGCCTGATTACGTTCTCTGTCCTGTAAATGTTCGCTTAGTGTCAGCCTTCTGGGAACAGAAAGCTCTTTGTGACAGAAACCCTGTTGCCCTTTTCTCTGCCATGCTCTCCACATGGAGCACAAAATAAGCACTTAGTTAATACCCCTCATCTGACCAGGGCCCCTGGCTGCACACGCCAAAAGGCTGTGCTTGCAGAAGCTGTGAGCTGTCCACCCCAGGACCACAGGTTCTCCTCCCGTTCCCCCTTGCTGGGGACCCAGAAGGCAAGGGGGCTTTATTGTTGCCATTGGATCACACAGCCAACTGCAAGTCCACAGCTTTGCCTGTTGGTGTCTAAGTTTTAACTTTAGAAACTTGCTTTCACTTTCTGGCACGCTCTGGTAAGTCTAAACACAGAGGAATTTCACAAGGTAAAGGGGGGCATAATCATTAGGATAGAATTTTTCTTTGTCCACCTGAGAAATTTATCTCAAAGATAAAGAGTGTTATTTTTTTAAACACAAAGGCACTCAGTCAGAAGTCAACAGTTAGCACCTTCATATTATATAAAATATTATTTTCAATTCATAGTTTTCATTTTTATTACAGAAAAAGCCTTTCTTATATTCAGAATCAAGAAACACTCCATGCTTTAATATAAATCAGCTCTGAGGGTTTCTTAGGTTTGTAAAAGTCCCTTCCACCACTCGAAAGAATCCCATACGATGTCATCCAATTACCCTCACTCTGATTTTTTAAGGGACAATAAGCAAATATTTATTCCTCAGGAGACAGCGTCCTACTTGTCCTATAAAACACCCACCGCCTGGCATGCTTCTGTCCGGTCTGAGCAGTTCTGCACGTGTCACGGACTTCACCGGTGAGCTGCTTCTTCCCAGGCATTTTAGCCTCCCGCCTGGCGTTCACAGTTTCCAGGGAAGCTCATTCATGCTTCCCGAGGCCTCTTCCCACACAAACAGAACCCCATTTTGCTTTGGCTTTGGTGTCTGACACAGCCAGCACACCGACTGGCGCAACCTCTCCCTCTTCCTTGACAATTACCACCTGAGACTGCCGTGAAAACCGGGCCACGAGATAGGGACGGAGAATGCCCTCTCTTCACTCCAGTCGGAGAGAAGAAACAGGGTGAGCCTGTAAAATAGCATGTCCTTTCAGCTGCATTTTACTTTTTGAGCTAAGCCATTAGCTTTGTGGGCATAAACAGGCTCTCTTTGAAGTTAACAAGAGGCTGACTCTGAGAGAAGGGTTACAGCCATCACCACATACTTTATGTGTTAGACAAATAAAGTACAGAGATTGTAAATATATTCTGCAATTACAGAAAGTGAAATCCTTTTCTTTCTTCTCTCACCCTGCTTAGAAAGAATATTTTTTCTCTAGAAAGAAAGATTTTCTCTTTGCAATTCCCCACTCCCCTATGTATTTTTCTTTCAAATCAAAGAGAAAGATCTTATCAATATAAATGAACAGCTCTTGCCAGGCAAACATGTGACCATGATGATTCCCACGGGCTTTGGATTATATCAGGACAGAAGAGAAGGAGCCATGGAGGGGCGTGTGTCAGAACTGAGGTTGTTTTGGTCTGCTGAAGCAGTTGTTTTAACCCTGGGCAAGTCATTCAAAGCTCAGATTTCCTGCAATCATATTAAAGTGCTAATAACCTCTTGTCTAATGCTTGCTGTCATGGTAAATGAGATAGAATCTATGCATATGCTCTGAGTGAATCACAAAGTCCCATTCAAATAGAAACTTCTGTTATTTTCTCCTATTACTGACAAGTTTTGTAAGCATTTTGTCTTGCTCACTTGAGTAATCAAGTATCAATAAGGAAGGAAAAAAGTCTGTTAAGACTTTCTTAGCAGCTGGTGAAAGAATATTTGCATTGGTGTATGTGGGTTGGGCAGATTCACCATCAGAGACTCAGGATACAAGCCAGCCTCAGACCCCTGCTGGTCAGAGGCTCCATATGCATCTAGGAAATCTCACCAAGAAAAGAAAACTAATAAGCTCTAGAAGAAACTCACTAGGTATCTGGTTAATTTGACTCCAGATTGATTAAAAGCTGTTGGGACTAAAAGGTGTTGCAAACACCTACTTTTCTTTATAATAACATGACTAAGAATACATTTTTCTCACTCTTTAAATTTTAATCATGCATGCATTCTTAGGTGTTGTATTTTCTGAGCTGCTATTAAAAATACATATGTTTCTGCCATATAAAAGAAGGAACAGACCCTTGTGTTCTGTATTATTAACTACATGCTAGAGATGAAATTCTGGTCAGTCTCTGCAGAAGGCGCGCACACACACACACACACACGCCCCAAAGCCAAGGACGTGCCACATGTACACAGCCACGTGTGTTCCTGCCTGCTGCTCTGCCTTCGCACACTTACTCTTCAGGTCCAAGTTCCTGGCTCCTGCCGTGATTTGCGTTGTGATTTTCGTGTCGATCTTTACAGTGTGGAGGTTGCTGGTGTCCCTTGATATCATCACGTTGTGCCACTGATTGTCATTAAGAGGTTTATTTGAGCTCCCTTTGATGAGGTTAGCACCATTTCCCAAATCAAACACGTAATGTAAGTACCTGGGAAAAAAGGGGAGGTAAGAAAATACCATCACTGTTTGAATTTTTTGATGGAGTCAAACTACTTATTACAAATACGAGATCTTTTTCAGGTAGTTGCATCTTTGCTAGAAATCATGAGAGTGAGTTGTACAGAAACGTGTAGGAAACACTACTCTGTTTCAGGAAGGAAGATTCTTTACTGTCAATACAGGAAATAGTGAACATACTTCTAAAATTGTGGTCCACATTCCACTTCATCACTGTGGAAAGTAAATATCTATCGCTACACACTCTCTGCTCTCACCACTTTCTCCATTCTCTGCCAGCCAGACTGAACTGGCAATCCTCAGCTTCTTTCACCTGGATCCACACATCTTCCTAATTTCCCTGAGTGCACGACCTTCCCTGACTCTCCTGAACCCTTACACAAGACCATCTTGGGAAACTTCCTGGTGGTTTTCTGCTAAGTTCCTGTGTTCACTTGTATCCCCGCTGGCCGTGTGCATCCGTGCACCGTGCACTTGGTGGAGTGTGAAGTGTGTGTGAGAGCATATATATGGACTTCCCTGGTGGCTCAGTGGTAAAGAACCTGTCTACCAATGTAGGAGACTTGGATTTGATCCTTGGGTCAGGAAGATCCACTGAAGTGGAAGTTTCAAGAAAATGTCAGGAAAATTTTTTTATATTCTTCAAGAAACTCTGACATAGAATTAAGCTTTAGTTAAATGGGATACTGTGGACTTGAAGTAATCTGACTGCATGCATTAGCTATTTAACTTAGCACAAATTAGCCAACAAGTGTGTAGAAATTCTTTTGTAGAATTACCATGCACATAGTAAAGAAATGTACATGTGAAGAGTAAGATCTATGTAATGCCTACAGTAAACTAAAACTTGACATTATTTGTACTTTATGTATGGAAATGTAGGTATTAAGAACTGCATTGAATCCCTCTTAACTTTATAAGATACCTAAAAAGGGATTTAAATCAATGATTTATTAGCAAACCGCCTTCCTTCTTCTGCTTAATGTATAGTTATGGAAAATGAGGTTCATTTTCCCAAAGCTCTAATTATTTGTCATTGAACAGACCTATACTTACCCTTTAACTAACTCAACCACGATAAAGTCGTTTCCATCCCCACTGTTATACAGAATTAGTCCATCTAGGGATGTTGTCTTGAACTGGAAAAAAAGATGCATAGACGTGTAGGCTTGCAACGTAGCTAAGGCAACATAGCTTGATTTGGTCTTGAAGGTGACAGGGTCTGCTATGATGTTCCTGAAGCCAAACCTGGCGTTGAGCTCACAGTAATCGATGTCACCATTTTTACATAAGTCAATGTATGCCATTCCATTAAACGTCAGGCTCTGCAGGTGTCCGATGAAGTTGGAGGGAACAGAAGACAGATACCGGCGTTCTGTGATGATGCCAGTCTCTATATTGTGGAACTCCAGCCTTGTATGATCCCCTGCCATTTGACCTAAAAGGAAAGATGGTCCATTACTATTTTCTGCATCTATAGGGCACTTTCAGCTTTAGACTTCTGTAACAATATCACATTTTAAAATGCAAGGATCTACATACCTCCTCGATATTCAGTTATATATGTTAAAAAACAAAGAAATGACCTTACAGGGTGAGACTGAATCAGATAATATTAATAAAACTCTCTCAGCTCAACTTTTAATCTCTGCCCCAAATTTTAGTCTTAACAAAACTGATCCTCATTAACTGAAGTTGTAGAATTTTTTACAGGTAGAAGAAAGAAGTGAAGAAGAAGAGAAAGAAAAAGGAAGGAAGGAAGAGGGAGAGGGAGGGCGGGCAAGAGAGAGGGAGAAGGATTAGGGGCAGTGATCGTCCTGCATCATCCCAACAGAAAGTGATACATCCCAGCTCCATGGTGATGTGATGTTTGTCTTTATTGAGAATGTACTTTAAGAAAAACAAACAAAAAAAGCAACAGTATATTTTCCAACAGCAACAGAAATATTGAAGACCTGCTGACTGTTCTTCCAATATGAACCATGAAAATGTGCTTGAAATTAAATATGTGCTTTGCACCTTCTCTTTTTGGTGCTGGATAATTTCCAGTCTTTCCTAGACCTACTCTCTTAGTCAAGCAGAATTTCTGTTGATCTCTCTTGGATGTCTGCTATTTTCCTTGCGCTTAGGTTTTGGATATCAAAATTGAGCACAACATACTGATTCAAGGCATGTCCAGTTTTTAGAATATCAGTAAAATTAGTCCACGTTACCCGAAGGTATAATCTTAAACACCATAATGTGAAGGTTGGTTGCCAAGTTCTTTAGTGATTCACTCTTCAACTCAACTCCATCCCTGTTCATCCCACCATCTTTCTGTACCAACCCCATTAAAAGCTTACCTAGTCCTGTCTTTACCTCCAGAGTGATAACTATACCTAACATCAAGGTTGAAATCAAAATTAACAAAGATGTGAACTTGTTTTCTAAAGTACAGCATAAATTACTCTTATCACTAGTAAATCATTAGTAATTTGTCCCCAGAATCTTGTTCTTGTCTAATTAAACTGTCATTCAGATTCTTTAGAAACTCAAAAATGTCATTTAAATTGCAATGAAGTTCTTCCAGGTGTTAGCTTCACTACTCAATTTGGCATAATTGGAAAATTTATTGAGCTTACCCTATCCCATCATCCCTGATATTAATGAAAATATGAATTAGAACTGATCCCAGGCTCAGACCTGAGAAAAGTCACTGAACCTTCTTCCCACGTGTAATGAAGGTTGAACATCTCCCGTTCTGGGCCTCCTTCGGCCAGTTTGATAGATTTCCATTTCTTTCGTCAAGACAATAAAATACTAGGTGAGATTTGAAAAGAAATCTCTGTAATTAAATTATAAAAGACATACTTTTTGTTGTGCAATAAAAATTGCTGGCATACTCAATTGATTTTGATACTAATAAACTCGTTGGTATTAAAAACTCTCCCCCGAGTGGTATTTAGCTCTTAATCCCTGCACCTCTTTGCTAGTCCTTGATCCTGACAACAGTTCCTGTCGTCCCTTAATTTGCTGTGGGTTTTTCTTTTTTACAGTTATTAGTTTGTCCTGATTCCTTCTCTGCAAATGTGTTTTTTTTTTTTTTTTTTTTTTTTTTGTTAAGACAAAAATTACCACTATAAATAGCTCTCTCTTCTCTCTCCTCCCCAGGATGCCTCTCTCTCGTCTATCCCATGCAAAAACGCAACAGCAAAGAGCAAAGTCTGACTCCTTGTTGGATCTGTTTCTTTGACTTCAACCTTTGCATTTTGTTGCTTTTGTAAATATAATCACTAAAAGGATGCTGTCTATTTACAGCTGTAAGCACACATATTGTCCTGCTTGGGGGGACCCTGCCTCTCCACCTGAAGATTAAAGCGCCTTTGCTTGGCTCACAGGGAGACATGCGGACTCTGCCCACCTGTGAATGGCTGCAGAAAAGAGGATGATTAACACATCCCCTCCCCAAAGCTGGCCAAGCCAGGAGGTATTTTGCAAGGATTCTGGCCTTTCTACTTTACTTAGGTACGTCCTCACCATCTCTGTTCTGTGAAAGAAACTAGGAGACTGGCATTCAGACCCGCCAAGACTCTAGGACACTAGTCCGCCATTGTCTCCGATGTCCGGCTTTCTGAATAAAGGTGCTATTCCTCGCCTCCTCTCCTGGTGACTGGCCTATCATGTGGTGAGCAGATCAAGCTACAAGTCGATAACAACAATACTATTAAATCCTTAGAAATTCTGGTTTCTCCTATGACCTCATTTTTAAAATTATTTTAATTGGAGGCTAATTACTTTACAATATTGTAGAGGATTTTGCCATACATTGACATGAGTCAGCCATGGGTGTCCATGTGTTCCCCATCCTGAACCCCACCTCCCACACCCTCCCCATCCCATCCCTCAGGGTCATCCCAGTGCACCAGCCCTGAGCACCCTGTCTCATGCATCGAACCCAGACTGGCGACCTATTTCACGTATAGTAATACACGTGTTTCAATGCTATTCTCTCAAATCATCCCACTCTCGCCTTCTCCCACAGAGTCCAAAAGTCTGTTCTTTATCTCTGTGTCTCTTTTGCTGTCTCACATATGGGGTCATCATTAACATTCTTCTAAATTCCATATATATGGGTTAATATACTATATTGGTGTTTTTCTGACGTACTTCACTCTGTATAATAGGCTCCAGTTTCAGCCACCTCATTAAACTGATTCAAATTCATTCTTTTTAATGGCTGAGTAATATTCCATGGTGTATATGTACCACAGCTTCCTTATCCACTCATCTGCTGATGGGCATCTAGGTTGCTTCCATGTCCTGGCTATTATAAACAGTGCTGCGATGAACATCGGGGTGTACGTGTCTCTTTCAGATCTGGTTTCCTCGGCGTGTATGCCCAGGAGTGGGATTGCTGGGTCATATGCCAGTTCTATTTCCAGTTTTTTAAGAAATCTCCAAACTGTTCTCCATAGTGGCTCTACTAGTTTGCATTCCCACCAAGAGTGTAAGAGGGTTCCCTTTTCTCCACACCCTCTCCAGCATTTATTGCTTGTAGACTTTTGGACAGCAGCCATCCTGACTGGCGTGTAATGGTACCTCATTGTGGTTTTGATTTGCATTTCTCTGATAATGAGTGATGTTGAGCATCTTTTCATGTGTTTGTTAGCCATCTATATGTATTCTTTGGAGAAATGTCTGTTTAGTTCTTTGGTCCATGTTTTGATTGGGTTGTTTATTTTTCTGGAATTGAGCTGCAGGAGCTGCTTGTATATTTTTGAGAGTAATTCTTAGTCAGTTGTTTCGTTTGCTATTATTTTCTCCCATTCTGAAGGCTGTCTTTTCACTTTGCTTATAGTTTCCTTCATTATGCAAAAGCTTTTAAGTTTAATTAGGTCCCGTTTGTTTATTTTTGCTTTTATTTTCATTACTTGAAGAAGTGGGTCATAGAGGACCCTGCTGTGGTTTATGCTGACACCATTTTCATCCCCTTCTTCAGTTCTTTTATTCAGTGACCTTGATACTACACTGTGCGGCACTACGTCTTTGGTATCAAATAAAATTAGCCTTTAATCATTTTCAAATACAAATCTCTAGTGGTGCCAGTAACATTGAATTAATAAGCTATATAGAATGAAGAATCTGCAAAGGTAAAAAAAAAATGACTTGGGCATTTACATTTCCTTTTATTGATTATTTTATCTTTTTCATTATATTAAAATCTGAGTCTTAACCTGGTGGACCCACCCAGATCCTGAAACTATTAAGTTTCTTCATAAAAGCAACATGAATGAGCCAACTGATAGTAAGGGAATATCCAAAAAAATATTTCTAATACTTGAAATTTATATTACTCTAAATTGTCCAGTTATTGGCAGCTCTGAAAGAGGAAAGCACATTGTTCAGCAGAACTGAGAAAGAAGTTCAGTGATAAAAATAACATGTAATGTCTGTTTTCTTTTCTCAAAGGAAAAGAATATGTATGCAAACCATAAATAATGAAAAAGTAGTAAAACAGTATTGGAGCAACCATGGCCCAGTTAGAAGAAAAATCATTATGGCCCATGTTCAAGAGCCTGTTCTTTCTTTAATAAGCATATATAAATCGCCTTGACAGTAATGGCAGATATGCTTGCTCATGAAAGAGAATTAGCACCTAAAAGCCATTATCAACTGACTAAGAGCTGCCAAATATTAATGGCTGCCTTTTAAAAATCCTTTATTTTTCAGAATTTATTCTAATAAATTAGAATTTATTCTAATCCTCAGTCAGCAATGTAGCCACCTCTACTGCTGTATACATATATTGACTAAGAAAACATAAGGGACACTGAAGGAAAAATATTGTTAAGACTCCACTCATTAAAGAACGCAGCATCTTTCTTAGACATTTAGTGGAAAGGAGAATTTGGAATTAGCAAAACGCTTCTGATCAAAATGTCTGGGGTATTCAGGTTGATGATAATCTCCATTAAGAGACAAACATCTGGCTTGTGTGTTTGTATACAAATCTCAATTTCTAAATCAAATCTTTTTACCAAAACAGATAGCAAGATCTACTATTTTATGTTGGGTCCTACTCTGAGCTGGGTTATATTTCTGCTGCAGAACAAAATGACCCAACCCCACCCTCCAGCCTTAGATCAACTCATTGATTCACTAAAAGGTATTGAAAATTACTGACAGTGGGCCATATGCATGAGTCAGGTGCTATATTAGGCAAGTAAGAAATAATGTTGAGAGGAGCAGACTTGGCTCCTGTTTTCACAAAATTCATGGTCTATTGGGTGAATGCAGACAAAATCAGGTAGGAAAATAATTAACTATATAATGATAAAACTGAGAAAAAATGCCAGGTATTTGATACACAGCAAATTGTGCTGGTAAATATGGGATGGGGGCACGTGCTTGAGTGGATATTTAAGTTAAAATTGAAGGACTAAAAAAGGAAAAGCCACATTAAAAACTGTAAGATAGGAATAGAAAGGTGGATTCCAGAAAGGATAAACAGAACAACAGAGGCACTTGGGAGAGAAAGAACCAGGGACTGTGGCTGAAAAGGCATAAGTAAGGAAGGTTAGAGCTCAGATGAGATTGGAAGAGTAAAAGGTCAGATATCACAATGGCTGACCTGGGTTTGATTCTTGGGTCGGGAAGATCCCCTAGAGAAGGAAATGGCAACCCACTCCAGTACCCTTGCCTGAAAAATCCCACGGATGGAGAAGCCTGGCAGGCTACAGTCTATGGGGTTGCAAAGAGTCGGACATGACTGAGCAACTTCACTTTCACTTTCCTGATTATATTAGGAGCTACTGAGGGGTTTTAGGAAGACATAAGCCATGAAACTGTGTGTGTATATGTATTTAATCTTTCTGATGTGGATATAATAGACTGGAGACAATTTGAAGTAGACTGTTTATGTTAGAAGTGGAAAACCATGGACAAAATTAGACAATTTTGCCAATATAATTTCAGAATTTACTAATAATGTATAGAATGCTGGAGAAGAGGGATATGATAATGATGACTTCTACCAGGCTTGGGTAACTGGATATACGGTGAATAGCATTCAGTGAAGGACATACACACTAACAAATATATATATATATATATACACACACACACATACATACATACAAAACACACAATTCCAGATTTTTTTTTTGACAGTCTAGGTAATAAATTGAAACCCAAAAACTCCCTACACTGGGATACCAAATAGAGTATAGGACACTTTCTCATCTGAGTCCTGGGGAATCTCTCTCTTCTGGGGTTTCTTTGCTGGCAACTGCTTATCCTCATGAGCCTCAGTGCAGTCAGACATTCCCAAGAATGGTCTGAGTATGTGCTGTATTATTTTCAACTTGACTTAACAGTATATAAAACTCTGATTTAAAGATGTAATCAAAATATAGGACTTTGCATGAAGATTCTCCAGTGACTTATTATTTTTTTCTTCAGTGATTTCTGAACTTGCTGTAAAATTTAGTAAGAAATCTCCATTGCTTTTCTGATGCATGGCTAGTTTCATGTGGCCATTAGAATGCTTGAAAAAAATTCCATTCCAAACTGAAGCCTCAATGGCAAAGTTCCACTGCATCTTTGCAAACCTTTCTATGCCATATACCTCAAGACTGACTTTTTATTGTTATGAATTGTTGACTTTCATGATACCTTTCAGCTCAATTCAGTTCAGTCACTCAGTCATGTCCGACTCTTTGCGACCCCATGAATTGCAGCACACCAGGCCTCCCTATCCAACACCAACTCCTGGAGTTTACTCAAACTCATGTCCATCGAGTCGGTGATGCCATCCAACCATCTCATCCTCTGTCATCCCCTTCTCCTCCTGCCCCTGATCCCTCCCAGCATCAGGGTCTTTTCCAATGAGTCAACTCTTCGCATGAGGTGGCCAAAGTATGGAGTTTCAGCCTCAGCATCAGTCCTTCCAATGAACACCCAAGACTGATCTCCTTTAGGATGGACTGGTTGGATCTCCTTGCAGTCCAAGGGACTCTCAAGAGTCCTCTCCAATACCACAGTTCAAAAGCATCAATTCTTTGGCGCTCAGCTTTCTTCACATTCCAACTCTCACATCCATACGTGACCACTGGAAAAATCATACCTTTACTAGACGGACCTTTGTTGGCAAAGTAATGTCTCTGCTTTTTAATATGTTATCTACGCTGGTCATAACTTTCTTTGGCAAAACATAATTTCCCAAATATGAATCACCCAGATGAAAACTCATCAAGGTAAATTACTGTGAAAAACAAAAAACAAAACATTGTCTTGAATTCTGAGCAATAAGATGCTGGGAGTTGGAGGAAGGAAAGTGCTGGAGTGGGGTACTGGGGGAGAATGCATAATTTGGGTAAATTATCAATGCTTATTTGGCTTATATGCCTATTCATCTTTTAACTCTGAGAAAGAACAAGTTAGTTTCCACAACTGAAAAAATATTCAACTCCTACAGAACAGAAAGGAGATAGAATATAATTTCTGCTCTAAGGCCTTGGCAGTTTTGAGAAAGAGTAAATAGCAGGCTAATATATTGAAATGCTAGTCAATACTTTGTTCTTCCTTCAGTTCTAAGAAACTAGCCTAGTCCCTTTTAGCACTTTGCCTCAAAGGCTTTTTCTTGGCAAAAAGTGGAAGACAACTTTCTGGAAAGCAATGCCTTTTCCAATCTTTTGTGAAGGCATAGTTTGCAAGGTGTTCAACAAAGGAAAAAGAAATGAACAGAATGCCTTTATGGTCTGAACCAGATGAGGCAATTACCACTGACTGGGAGACAGATCAACATCAATGGGATTTAGCAGTACTGAGCACCAACATCCTGTCATCTGATAAGATTCAAGGGTTCAGAGAGAATTACTGAGCTCAGTATAGGAGGACCGAACCATAGTTCATAGGCTGCAAGAATGATCAAAGACTCTTTGCCTTACTTAGGACAGGAGCAATAGGGTTCTTATAATTTAAAGGACAAACTAGGAGAACAGTCTTTTTGGTGAGAATCAGTAAAGACAGAAGTCAACAGGAGCTTCTGTGTGATTCAGGGTGGGTGGGAGTAGGGGCCGCACGACTATGATTAAATATTCTGTAAACCCAGAAGAAAGGCCTAAGGCCTCATTTAAATTGATATTAAAGACAATTACTAAATGTGCCATTTCTTGCACCCGTGAGTTGGTGGACTCAGACATATAATTTTATTAATATCTGCTGGGGAAAAAAAAAAATCTGTGAAACAAATGTGTCTGCTGTCCAAAGTTGGAAATCTCAAAAGGGAGCTTTTTTTTTTCTTTCAGATCATGAGCGAAACTTCGCCAATGGCCTATGAATTCCTAATGAAGTTGTAGGTGCCAGAGTTTCCCAAAATTAATCAGCCAAGGAGACACAGGTTATTTTACCATGAAGAAACAGGCCATGCCCAGGAGCAGAAGAGTGGAAACATGTGACGTTAGCTTAGAAATCATGCCCCAACAGTGTCAATTCTGAGTACTCCTTTGAATCCATCATTTTTTGTTCCTATTTCTATAAGCAAACTACACCCATATAAATATCTATTCACTCTACTTCCTAACATGTTCACTAGTGTTATATATACACATGGCAGTAAACAAAGAGATGATGTATTGACTGGAAGTTGAAGAAGTCAACTCACTAATGTAGAATATAATTATTCATTTAGGAGTTTGGTAGGAATCTATGCAACTGAAAAGATATATCTTAAATTTTAATGAAAATTAGCTGGCAATTCATTTAGGGAACATTTCTGGAGTTTTCTGCTATGATATCATTTTCATACTCTATTCATCACTTCCTAATTCAAAATAGTTGCACTGGTTTAAAAAGCAGGGTAATGTTCCTGCTTTTCCACACAAGTGTAATTAAATACATAAGAATGGGAGGGAATAAACAACTGAAATCAATAAGATTAACTGTATTTCAAATGAATAATATAACTACACTCAAGGAAAAGAAAGGAAGGAAAAGGAAAGGAAGAAAAGAAGAAACAAACTAATCAAAGTTATTTATAAATAGTATTTGACTATATACATTAAATCTTAAGCAGTAAGAAATAAAAAGAATCACAAATTAACCCTCAATTGCTTTTAGTCAGGTTATTACTTGTGGGATAGACAATGTAAAGCAATTCTGAAACTATCATAGATATGTTACTAGATTGAACAAATGGGAAAATGACATCACTGGGAACCAAGGTTCCAAGCTGGAAGAAGAGATATGAAAACATGAAATGTGGGAAGAAGCAATTAGATATGATCATACTAGTAGATATGATCGTACTAGTGTGAACTCATGTTTTCTAAAATATGTGTATCCATATATTTGTGTGAACATGTAATTTATATGTATGTATGTGTGTGTGTGTGTGTGTGTGTGTGTGTGTGTGTGTGTGTATATATGTATTTATGTGGAGAGGCATATTAAGCAAATATATACACACACACACACTTATGGGCTTCCTTAGTGACTCAGCAGTAAAGAATTCACCTGCCAATGCAAGAGATGAGGATTGGATCCCTGGATCAGGAAGATCCCCTGGAGAAGGAAATGGCAATCTACTCCAGTATTCTTGCCGGGAGATTCCATGGACAGAGGAGCCTGGTGGGCTACAGTCCATGGGGTCATAAAAGAGTTGGGAATGACTTAGCAACTAAACTTAGCAACTATATATATGTTCAAGTATATCTATTTATACTTGAGTGTACTTACCATCTTAGCCTCCTGAAAAGGTTGCAAAGCAGTACTGAGCATACCAATACCAACCACCTACACCTAATTCTCCACTAAATAAAAAGTGTCTCAGTCCAGGGTTGGGGCATATGGTAGTAAAAGTTGTGCCTGAAATATTTTGTTTTGCCAAAAAAGTGAGAGAAAAAAATCTGAGGTGAAGGCATGTTACAAGATCACAGAGACCAACTTCATGGGACTCACACTGGCCCAAATAGGGATATTTTAAGCACCAAAATAATTAAGTCATTATAACTACTTGAAAATATAGAAACCTGTGGGTCCATATCAGTAAGGAAGGAAGGAAAGAAAGGAAGAAGGGAGGGAAGGAGAGAAGGAGGAAGATGGGGAGAGAAGGAAGAAAAGAAAAGGAAAGAAAACAGAAAGAAGGGAAAGCTCTTGCATACAGTAGAATGCTAAGTATTGACTCTAAATGTGGAAAGAGTAATGGGGTTTGAAAATAAGCATTTATAACTACTGTGTTAAAGACTGGATCAGGCAAAATCTTCAGTAGATGATAATCTGGGGCAAATATTTGAGGAAAATATTATGATATTTTCATTGTCTTAATATGTCTCTCCACAGACAGTTTACTAGTTGTAAGGGAGTAAAACATATTAATCATACAATAGAGCAACTGGGCCACATACTGACCGAGTGTTAAAATCATGAGCCAAGCATGTGGATATCGTTTGTCTCCAGGCAGGATACTAGGAGAAGATCACACAATCAACAATGTGGTATTTCACCCAAGAATGTTAAAACCTGAATTCAATCATCATGAAACATCAGATAAGCCCCAGGAATGACTTTACATGGATAAAAGACTGGAGGACTATATATCTTTTTAATTTGTCAGTGTAATCAAAGACAAAGAAAGTCTATGGCAATGTTTTCAATTAAAGGAGACTAAAGCGACATGAACACTAAATGCAGTGCCTGACCCTAGACTCTATGCTCTGCTAGAGGTGAAAATGCTATAAAGGACAACACTGGGCTAACTGACAAACGGGGAAAATGGGTGAGAGGACAGATAAAATATATTGCATCAATGCCAAATCTACTGAGGTTAGTAGCTTTTTGTTCTGTAAAGAGATATTTATATATTTAGAAAATGTGCACTGAACTATATATTTAAGTGAAGGGCTATTAAGTATGTAACTTATTCTCACTTGTTTAAGAAAAAAAAAAAAGAGTGAAAATGTCAAAGCAAATGGGATAACATGCTCACAATAGTAAAAGTATATCACTGCCGTTTTGAAATTTTTTATAAATTTGAAATTATTTCTAAATTAAACTTTTAAAAAATGTGTTGCCCCAGTCTTTTGTTTCTATACCTTCTTCAGCCACTATAGTTTAGGACTTTATTGCTTTACATTCTGAAGCATTTAACACATTGCAGAGAATTCATGTTGCTCAAAACATATTCTCTTATTTTCCAGCTTAAATGCACTGACTTCCCAACTGCCTGAAAACCCGTGAAATACGAACTCCTTCATTTGGAGCACTGACCTATTGGCATCCAAGGCCATTCTAGCCATGTCAGCTGCCCTGTGGTTATATGAAACGAAACAAACCTTCCCCGCTGCCTGAACACTAGTCTGTCTAGCCTCATCCAAGCCATTCTACCCTTCCCCACATAATCTTATCTGTATTATCCTTTCTTTACAGCCTTCAAATATTATTGATTGCTTTAGCTAGTCCTGAAATCTTTAAGCTCTTCTGAACCTCAAGAACATGAATTGTTTACTCAACCTTTTAGCACATCATATACTATCCCAGATAAGTTACTGTGTGATTTTGATATGTGTTTATATATATATTTATAATCCTCATAAAATCATGGTATATCTGAGAAAGTATTCATCATAGTCATATATATGTATATTAGGATATTAATAAATATAAATAAATGGACCATGAGTCAAAAGCAAACAAATTTTTTAAAGTTAACAAACACAATTGAAAAAAAAACAAACAAACGCTAGGCTCTCTCTCAGTTCTGGGAACAATGGCATTTCAAAGTAACATGTCATTTTACCTCTTTGAATCTCAGCTTTCTCATCTATAAAATGAGAATGCATCGAGCCTTTCTATTTCATAGGGCTGTATAAGATTTGAGACAAACTTAAGGGACTAAAGAATGTTCTACTGTGACCTTCACATGTCCTTGTCTCTGGCAGTAATTTCTTCCCAACCTCTTATACATGATCTTAGATCCTAACTTCTGCCCCTTTTGATAAAACCCAGACTGTCCAAACAATGGATGCTAATCTACAAAAACAATTTACACCTCTTCCAAGAACCGCCTTTACCAAAACTAGCTGAACTTCAGCTGACACTCCTGCCAAAGCCCTATAAAAATTCTGCCTCCCTCCCCTAAGTTCACAGTTTCTTTAGAGAGTTCTCATGTTTGGCAATTTTGAAAAAAGGCTTATGCTCATGAGTCCTTGGTTGATTTTCTTCCTGGGAGAATAAAATGGCATAACATAGCAGTGGTTTTTAAATGCCAAACCATGGGCCAGCTGCATTAGAGTTCTTTGGAGAGATTTTAAGAAATAATAATAATGGGCTCCTCTCACACTTTCTGTGGTGTCTTGCCAGGAAATGATCCTTTTAAAGCTCTTCAGATGATTCTGAAACAAAGTAAGTTTGCTCCCACATGAAGACAAAAGTTTTGGAAAACCATAAAGGGCTAACGAAATACAAGACAGTAAGAGATCTATTGGTTGGTAGTTTGCTTCGTTTAAACCGCGGAATGATTCTCTTAAAAGTTAAAATCCCATACACATTATTTCTTCATTGATATAACCACCTGATCTCTGAGAATGGAAACCCCCTTGAGACTGAATGTAACAGATGCTTCTGTGCCGCACAAGGACCATCTTGCACTAAAATAATTAACAGGGACATGTTCGCTAAAAAAAAGGGAGCTAATATCCCAGCGGGTCATATGCTTGAAGTTATTTTCAGCAGAGAGAATAAAGGTGAGCCAATTCCTCTTTCATTTGGTTTCCCTCTGTCTCTGGCATGGGCCTTTATATTACTCACCTCAGTCAGAAATCCACAAATCAGGGACTGAACTTGACATTCTTAACATTAGAGCTTAACCAACAGAGTTAAATGGCCAAAAATGATCTATCATAGCTTAAAATAAAAAGCAGTTCCCCTGACAGAATGCCAGCATATCTATCAATGTATCCAGAAGCTAAAAAGTGTAACTTGCTGCTGTTCATCGCCTAAATATATAACGAAGAAACTGAACAGGAATTGGCCTCCAAACAATAACTTCAATATTTTATGAAGCCCTGAGATATTTATTAAGGCATAAAATTAAAATATATTATAACTTCTTGAATTATTAAATGGAAAGGAACATGACAAAAAATTGTTAATCATTTGAGAGAAAAGAAAACAACATGCAGCTTATTAAATTTAATTGCTGCTGGAAGAATTTGAATAAGAAATGAACTGTGTCTATTAGCTTCAAGTTGTTCATTTGGTTTTCAAGGTCACCTGCAAGAAAGAGGGAAGTCTAAAGCTTCAACAGAGGCAAAGGTGATAGGGCTTTACCTGTCATGGCCTGCTGGTCATCCACCGTTAACTTTAAACTTTTTCCTCGACGAACCACACGCACTGTGTGCCATTCGTTATCATTGAGGTTATAGCCAGCAAAAAGGGTCTCGGGACCTTTGCCTGTAGAATATGCCAAACAGTCATTATGGACACTCAGAATCAGTCAAGCAAATGAACCTCACAGAGAGTGAGAGAAAGAGACAAAGAAAGGGGGGAAGCGAGGGAGAGGGAGGAGAGAGAAGAGAGAAAGAAATGAAAGAAGGAGGAGAGAAAAAGACAGAGAGAGGAGAGACTGGCTGGATCAATTCTCAAGCCCATCAGAGTCACAGCAAGCAAGGAAAATTACCAGTTAACAGGTATTCAGGTGTAACAGTTTAAGAAGACTCTTTAACATTATGCATCAATCAAAGACAAACAAACGCACCTGTTGTCATAAATAGGCACACTCAACACAGCAATGCTCCAAATTTGCACAAACTTTTCCCTCTCTCAGGAATTTTCTTGTTTTACACGTTTTCTTGTTTTACACTTTTACACTATCTCTTTTTTTCCTTTCCTTTGCTAATGAAGTAGATATTAGTCATAAGACATCTGACCTTGGGGAGAGATCTGACCCTAGGCCATTAGCTAACAACTTTCAATGAATGGCACCTGGTTGATTAGGCCCTGGCAAGGAGGTTGCTCTGGATATTAGATTGTGTGATGACTGCTCTTTGCACTTATATCATGTACCTTCAATATTCACCAGGTTCTTAAATTTCTGCAACGTTGTGTCTGAGAACTAGTGAAGGCCCAGAGAGTGGTTATAGGTAAAAGTACTGACTCTTAGGAAGTGAAGAAAGTCAAGAAAAACACTGCCCATAAAGGGCCAAGTGTTGAGTGGGAGGGGAAAAAATGATTAAGCAGTGGTAGCGGGAAGTGATTTCTAGCTAAGGACCAAAGGAAAAAGAGCCAGAAGTGTAAGCAACTGGAAAAGTAATTGTAAGTGAACCTACGTAAACCTGTGCAATTTGAATTTAAGTTGGCTTAGGAGAAGGAAATGGCAACCCGCTCCAGTATTCTTGCCTAGAGAATCCCGTGGACAGAGGAGCCTGGTGGGCTGCTGTCCATAGTGTCGCACAGAGTCAGACACGACTGAAGCGACTTGGCATGCATGCATGCATTGGAGAAGGAAATGGCAACCCACTCCAGTGTTCTTGCCTGGAGAGTCCCAGGGACGGAGGAGCCTGGTGGGCAGCCGTCTATGGGGTCACACAGAGTCGGACACGACTGAAGCAACTTAGCAGCAGCAGCAGCAGGACAGAGAGACTATACCAGAAAGTATTTGTTGGCGTTATTGAAATGGCAAATTAGACAAATGTCTCTCTTACACATAAAAGCAAAGGAAGGGAAAAAAGAACTTTTAATAGAACTGAAAATGTTTTGTCAAAAATAAGCCTTGCTAATAATCTGATATTTTGATTCATTTAAAAAAATCATGAAGTTTTTAATGATACAGTTTTTGGTGATGGATTCTCCCTCTCCTTTTTTTCTAATGTACTGACATTTCTTGGTAAATTAAAATGACTAAAGATATGACATTTAGTTACACGACTTTCAATTGATTCAGGATCAGCGTGGGGTTCACAATTTCTTCCAACCCCAGTCCATGGGGTTGCAAAGAGTTGGACACAACTGAGCAACTAACACTTTCAATTTTAAACAGAACCATCATTAAGATTAGTAAGCATTTCTTTTTGTTTAACTTCTTTAGAGAAGTTAAGTCGCATCTGGACACGAATAAAAAGTCTAGAGAGAAGAGTTTGGAGAGATTGATCACGAAATAACTAGAGGAAGCCTGTGCAACAACTGCAGTTCAACAACTGCAAAAATACTTTGAGACCAAATGTTGAAAGCAAGCTCCAGGATCAAAGGAACTCTTTCTAGTTTCAACAGTGAAGTGTTTAATAACTCTGCAGAATCTTAGCATCCTACTGGCAGCAAGGGCCATTCTGAGTTTTGATCTTTGAAAAGAGAATATAAAGCTATTTTTATAGGGTGGATCTTTTTTTTTCTTAGAAATGTGTGCTTTTGAAGCAGTCTCACTTCCATTCTCTTAATTTAAGAGTTTTGTCAAGAAAAAGAAGCATAAGGGTGATATCATCATTATACCCCATTCTGGGCTTGATCTTGCAGTGAAATCATAAAGCTTTATCCATGAAACAATAATTTCCATAACAACAGGCACAAAAGCCAATTAAAAATAACCCTTTGGTTCATGAAAATCTCTGTAGACCAACTTCAAGCTCCTTCCCTGCATTATTAAAAATGTGAAGAGATTGATTTTGGAAGAGGCTTTTTTTTTTTTAATGCACTTAATATTCTCAGTTTTAAACAATGTTATCTATGTGACATGAAGTGTCATGGAAAGTGAACCGGACAGGGAATTAAGGGTTGTGGTTGCTGGTCCTTAATCTGCTACTGAGAAGGAAGTTGGGACCTGGTTTGTTATGTATCAGGCACTTTATTAACTTATTTCATCTTTACATTATCATCTTTTTGCTGACGTGAAACCGAAGTCCTAGAAAGCCAAAACAACTCAGCCCAAGGTCACACAGCTAAAATGTGATAGAGATGTCTTCTCTCCTAGGTCTGACCCAGGATAATTCATCCTCTGTTGAAATTTTGAATTTCAGAGTCATTTGTCCCTATGGCAGAATTATAGTCATTCAAACCATTAATGATCTGAATTCCTTTTGAAATTTCTTTTTCCTTTTGGGATATCAAAACAAGTCTCATTGATTCTAACCTTTCTCCTAGCATCAATGTGTATGCTATGGAGTGAATAGTCACAAAACTGTGGCAGTGGTTAATTATTTTAAAATGGTGGAATTATTTTTTTTCCACCTGTAATCTTGCATAAAGAATATAAAAACCACATAAAGGGGAAATTGCCATTTTGTTAAAGAAGCAGGCTAACTTGTCCCCTAAGGCATTACCCAGAAGCCCTGGACTCTGCAGACCCCTTCAGCGCGGGGGCGGGGGGTGGGGGGTTGGGGGGTGGGGTAGGGTATGTGGCGCTCATTTCTTCCTTTAGGAAAATGATGAGTTTCTGTATTAGAAGACTCCAGCAAAGGCTTTTAAAAATCATTTGCAAGTAGCTTTTTCTTTTCAAAGTGAGATTAAGAAAAAAGATTTTTCACTGAATTAAAAAAAATTTTTTTTCTAGAACATCATTTATTACATTACCAAGGTCCAGAATTATTCAAAGCTACTCTTTTTAGTCTACCTACATTATCAACTCTTTAACATGGATTTTCAGTACTCTTTTTAATTGCAAAGTTCAAATTCATAAACTGTTTCCTGAAGATTTTATAGGCTATTTCCTCTTATGTCATGTGAGTTATAGAACTGACTGCCTTTCCTTATCTCTTTCTATTCATCATGAAATCAAGATTTAGGATATATGCTTACTTTCAGCAACTTGATTCTTTTCTTTTCTTAAAAAAAATGCATATTGACCTTTCTCCCTAATTAATTATTTGTTATTTTTGCTAATCACTTTATATTATATTTGAAAGTATTTCAGCATAAATCAATAAATGAATTTATTTAATGAAGAAAAGAATAACTTCAAAGGGATGTAGAAATAACTAATCCAACTCTCCCATTTTACAGATAGTTCCCTGGGAGGTTAGTTGATATGTATGTATACAACATCACTGGTCATTTCAGACATTTTTGCAAGTGTATTTTAAATTTTTTTAATATTTGTTTCATATTGTTTCATGAATATTTCAAATTTACTTCATATTCAAGATGTATATAATATCAATTTTGCATCCTTTTTGTAAGAAAGCTTTCTGTGCAAATGTCCTATGAAGTATATTCGTTGGTTTTTTTTTTTTTTAAATGTAGGGGGGGAAAATAACATTAAAGGACAATAGTGAAGATTAAAACAAAGCTAAGAAGTCTAGGAAGCAATGTGATTAAGGATGTCTAGTAGACTGTAATGACAGCTGTCCCTAGGGTTCAAAGTTGGTTGTAGCTTGAGAAAATCAAACCCAGACCTACTATATTTTGATTTTTAAAAGTTCTAGACTTGAGGGCTGCAAAGCTTAGACTCATTACATACCCTTTAGGTGGCTAGTTCCTTCCACTGGTATTTTTTAAAGATGTTAACTAGGATCATCAGTATGAGGTACCTGTTTCTCACTATAGTTCAAACTAGTTGGTTCTAGATTTCCTTTTTGTTGCATTTAAACATTAAATGTAAGTAATTTCTATATGTAACAACCTAGGGATTTGATAAGCTAATCTATTTGCTCAACTAAGCTATTTAAATATGGGGATTTGAATAAGTATATCTGCAAAGCCACAACCCAGCAAACTGTATAGATGATGGGCAGGTAGGAATTCATTTAGTTTGCCTTCTAGAAATGATCTATCTTCATTTTATTAAGAATAGGTTGTGCCTTTTCAACCACAGCTATGTGGGCTAAAGATGGGCATCACGTGAAAGTGGAGTTCCCACAGTACTTCTATAAATAATAACAAAAAAACTCACATTGCCTTAGGGTTATAAATTGGTTCTATCTTTATACATAACTGTTTTTTGTTTGTTTGTTTTTTAGATCATTAAATTGCCTATAGCACCCAGCAATTGAATTAGAAGTTATTACAGTACCACACATCTTAGGAAATTTTGAAACCGAATGGTCCATATTATATCTGCTGTTCATCTAGCCTCATTTAACTAGTTTTATTCCTTCTGGATTATGTGGTACCCACGTGCTTGTGCTTAGTCGCTCAGTTGTGTTTGACTCTTTGCCTACCCCTTCTTCAGCAGATCTTCCTGACCCAGGAATCGAACCGGGGTCTCCTGCATTGCAGGTGGATTCTTCACCAGCTGAGCTAGCCTACTAATTTAGTTTAAAAATTATTTTGTGCCAAATACTGATCTCAGCATTGGGAATGTCCCAAGTTAGATTTTCAAGGAACTTTCTATAGCTTACATTCTAGTAGATCTAATAGGGGTCAAAATACTTCTGGCAACGGACCAAATGAAGCTCTGGGAGTTGGAGACGGACAGGGAAGTCTGGCGTGCTGCAGTCCATGGGGTCGCAAAGAGCTGGACATGACTGAGTGAACTGAACTGAAAGGACCAAGTAGTAAATGTATTCCGCTTTGCTGAATTTGGTTGTCATTGCAATTACTTAACATTGCTATTGTAGTGCAAAAGCAGCCATAAACTATGTGTAAACAAATGGATATGACTTTGTTTTAATAATTATTTGTTTAAACAGTAGGCCAGCTTACAGTTTTCAGGTCTCTGTAAGAGACACATAAATAAACAAATTCCCTTTTCTCCTGAATCTTTACATTGCATATTAAAGAAATAAGCAATGGAAAAATAGTCATGAGTTTGAGTCCAGAGACTGGAGTTTTAGACTGACTGTGGCCATTAAATCCAACATAACATTAATTATTGGAGAAAGAAATCACAGCCCACTCTGGTGTTCTTAACTGGAAAATCCCACAGACAGAGGAGACTGGTGGGCTACAGGCCCTGCGGTCACAAAAGAGTCAGACACAACTTACCAAGTAAACAGCAACCTTAATTATTCCAACTTTGTCTAATGCTACCACAGCTCTCGGTCTGAGTTTTCTTATCAGTTAAACAACGACAAAAACAAAAACTAAAAACAATTTTAAAAGGCTGTAATGAAATAAATCAATTGCAAAGTCCTTTTACTTCTAAAATGTAATTACCTTTCCTGTTATACAAATTTAGAATAGCAACTTTCATTAAATACATGACATTTGTGTATGTGTATAAAATTAGATGTCTATCTATATCAAAATTTCCAGGTATTAAGCTTTATTTGGCAGTTGACTTTGAGGACTACAGCCTCCAGAGGGAGGCAGGACCCAGTGGGAAGCTGGAAATAAGCCTTGTCATTGTGACAATAATAGGAAGAGAGAAAAGCCAGGAGAAACAGAAGCAAGAGCCACCCCTGCCTGAGTCATGGCTCCTGGCAGCAGCGCTTACACCTGTAAGTGACAGGAGGACGTGCTTCTCAGGCTGTAATTATGACACCTTCAGCCGGCTATTTGACTTTGCCATTAGTTTCTGGTTTTAAAATAATTACTGTAAAAAATAATCAGATCGCTCCTTGAAGGACAAACAAAAATGAAGGAAGAGTCACTCTTATTAAAGGTTTCTGTTTTATCTTTCTCAATTTTTAGATACTGAGCTGGGAGCAGATTTTTTTGTTTTTATTTCCACATAAATCAGCTAGGAAAGCTGATTAAAATTAGAAACATATAAATGGCACCTTCAGATTATTTTTTCTTCTGTAATTCACTAGCCTTACAAGGGGAAGGACCAATTAAATAATTTCTGAGCCCAGTGAAGATGTGCAACTCTTGTTCAAAATGTAGTATTTCAGAAGAGTGATAGCTACATATTTATCCAAAAACAGGCCCATCTAAACAGAGAGCCCTGGGTAACTGCACAAATTGCATGCTGTCTGAGCCACCCCTAAAGAGGTGTCGAAGTTTTGTGCTTATTTATTTTTAAAGTTTTCTTTTAGTTAGCTCCACATTCAGGAATATGCAGACAAGACTCCATTTATCAACATAAGAGGTGTGGTTACATCACCCTCCCCAGTTCGTCAGCCCTTAGTGACCAGGCCTCTGGGTATCAGAAAGGCTGTCTGTCTCAGCCTGTCTTGGCCAGGCCTGGCGCCAGTCACGACCCTGGATAGAGCAATCACCCACACGGCCATAAAGCTGAGCCACCAGCCCAGTCACCTAACTCTTCCCCTTCTCTGATCCTCCTCAGGTTCTCCTCAATTTAGCTGATCCTTGAGAGCTATTGAGAATGTTTTTATATTGTCCTAGTATAGGAAAAGAGACATTTCTAGGCTCCTAAGGACAGACAAATGTCTTTATACTAAAAGTATTACAAATATTCCTAACTAAAAAGTGTTTTCTGTGTGTGTGCTGTGCTATGCTAAGACACTTCAGTCGTGTCTGATTCTTGGTGACCCCATGGACTGTAGCCCGACAGGCTCCTCTCTCCATGGGATTCTCCAGGCAAGAATACTGGAGTGGGCTGCCATGCCCTCCTCCGCCAAGGGGTCTTCCTGATCCGGGGATCAAACGGGTGGGCGTCTCTGATATCTCCTGCATTGGCAGGTGAGTTCTTTCCCATGTGCGCCACCTGGGAAGCCCAGCTAAAAAGTACTTCCAGCAAATAAAGTTAGACATTAAACTTGATTCAAAAATGAACAGTAACAACAGAAGAAAGGCACTTTGTAAACTTTAAAAAACCACTGGAGGAATGAAATAGTCCCACACTAATCAATTACACTGTATTTACCTTGGTTAGATTGCTATTTAAGTCTTTTCTTTCTTTTAAACTTTCTACAGTTGTGTATATCTTGGTCTGGTGCATGTGTTCTAGATTCACAGATCCTCCCAGTTTTTACCCTAGTTCCATGAGTTACTAGCTATGTGATCCAGGTAAATTATATAAGTTCTCTGTGTTTCAGTATTCTTATCTTTAAAATAAGCTAACAATAGAAACATTTTACAATATAACTTTAAGGCATTTTAATTACTTAAAACAATGCCTAGTGCATAGTACATCTTCATTTATAATAATGACAATAATATTATCCGTATTATATTGTCACTATTGTTATTCTCCCTTCATTGTTGTTTAGTCACTAAGTCATGTCTAACTCTTTGTGACCCCATGTGGGCTGTAGCCCACCAGGCTCCTCTGTCCATTGGATTTTCCAGGCAAGAATGCTGGAGAGGGTTGTCATTTCTTTATCCAGGGCATCTTCCCAACCAAGGGATCGAACCCATGTCTCCTGCGCTGGTAGGCACATCCTTTACCGCTGAACCACCTGGGCTTAGAACTTCAGGAAAAATACCCTAAATCCTATTGTTCAGTGCCCTGAATATAAAAGCCATGCTTAATTATTTATTGAATGAGTATATCTGTTTAGATTTTGTGAACGTTTTTTATGGCAGACTGAATACCTCTTGATATTGAATTAAGCCAAAGAGTTAATGAAAAGTAACTCCATTAACTTTTAAGATTAATCTTCACTAAGAAGTGTCAAAAATATAAAGTTTCATCCCCCTGTTTTCATATTTGGCAGCATGGAATCTGATAAGTCCAAGAACTGGAAAACCTGGGATACTCGGTTATCTGGCTAATTATTTAGACAACGTTTTTGCTTAGTTCCCTTGAAAACAAATTTAATGATGTATAGAATCTAGGAGAGCAAAATGACCTGAGGCTGGTAGTCAGTAACTTCCAAATGCAAAGAGAGTAGTTGGCTTAGGAATTGGGGATTCAAGGCTTAATGAGTATTTAATTATAAGAAAACATAGATCTTGTGTGCAAAGAGGTCTGACCTTGGAGAGTTGCTGGAAATACCCCATGGAGACTCCTCTGCCATTTTCCTAACTCATAACAACCCTATCCTATCACCTACAAAATAAACTTTACTATATACAGCTGCCTCCCGTCTTGTTTCATATCTGGCTAGATATCATAGCTCTAAGCAAATAAATAGACAAGGTTTATAAGAAACATTTAGCCTTTACACACAACTAGACATTGATTGTACCCATTTATGACAGATCAGGATAAATCTCTCTGATGTAAATCATTTTCAATGTAAAAAAACATACATTTTAAGAAATACAATTTACCTTTTATGAATATAACTACAACACAGTAAAAAATGAACACAAATTATATATTACTAAAATAATGTTTTAAAAGAGCTCTTTTTAAATCTAATCTAGCTCAAGTGACTGGTTTAGGAAGAAGCATAATAAAATAAACCTACTATAATGAAAGGAAAAATCTGGACTGTGACTTTATTTTAAGAAAAAAAGGCCATTTCCAAGAAAAGCTTATCACATTATAGGATAGTCTGCATGTATAAAATTAAGTACTAAACAGTTAATATGATTTTAAGTAAGCATTTTAAACTGAAAATATACTGAGCCTTGGTGTAACATGAGAAGAAAAGGATTATACTGATTTATATTGACAGAAACTTAAACAAGTCTTATGCAATTCCTACACAATGCCAAACTATCTGAATGAAAACAAAAATGAAAAAGCATACAAATATTGAGCATTTTGAAATTTACAAATATTCAATTTGACATCTCATAAACAAAGCCATGAATTGCAATGACAAATACAAAGATGCTAAAATTAAATAATTTCTCATCCAAATACAGCACTGTTATAGAATTTATTTTTATGAGAAGATCAAGAAGAATGTACACTTCTGTAAAATTAAAGGAATAATTTAATACTATTATATTATTACCAATACTAATATTATAGTACTATTAACACTAAAGTGTATTTGAATATCATTAAATGTGAAACTGACTTTTAACAAAATTTTGCTGTCACTCAATATTTTGAGGGTATTCTTGTAAAAACCTTCTCCCAGAATAAGAAGCACATTAGGAAAAAATAAAAATAAAAAGCTAAGCTTCTGTCTTTAAGTTTCTTTTTCCTTTCGTTTCACTAGGAAATCATAACAATGCTTGAAAATCTAGCTTTCACTTTTTGTGGTAAACGTTACAATATCTTTTTTTCTAAAGCAAATGCATTCTCAGGAATATGATAAAGGATAATTTGTCTTTAGGATTTTTGAACTATATTGTCTCATTTGTTTTGATCCTTTTTTTTTTTTTTCCTCAGTGAATGCCCCAAAGAAAACTATGAACAAATGATACCTGATAATTCATTCATCTATCATGTAAAAATTAGAATGATAATATAAATTGTTTTCAAAGTAGCAATATAATGATTTCCTGAATTCTTTATTTTGAATTTTATTATTGCAATAACAAATAGCACTAAATTTAATTTTTCTTTTATTGCACTAATTAGCTTATTTATCCAGCTAACTTTTAGTCACTAATTTGAGTGCTATGATTCTATTTGACCATTTATTTTAGTAATTGGTAAAATATTGGGATTACTCCTTTGTTTGAAGTTCGGACAAAGTCTTCTGAAATGAACAACACGCCTTACTAAACAGGAGCTATTCTAAGATGGTGCTTGCCCACCAATAGCAATGGCTGTTAGCAATTAAATCTTATAGCAGATTAATTTGGTTAATCTCAGGAGAGAGTGTTTGGAGGTTCCCTGGAGCTGGTCAGCCAGCTGCTAGAAGAAATGTTATATTTATATGCTTGCTGCTAGTCGGTCTTGCTACACCAAGATTACTTTAGTTAGGTTTTCATTTGAGTGAGTTAGTGTCAGTGATAATAACTTATACCAGAGCAAAGTATCTTTTCATTTACAGTTATTCCAATCTAGTTTGTTTCTCAAGATCTTGCTCACAGATGCTTCTGATCAGTGTTCATATGATTGCTTTGAGGTCGCTGATGAATCATGATAGAATTTATTTTTGTATATATGTTTTCTCCCTATTTTATCATTCTTCAGCTGGCTCAGTGACCTCGATCTGCTTCATATAACTTCAGTATAAAATCTGAAATAAGCAATGGATCAGATTTTTCAGTGCAGCATGCTATATTCACAAACTGGACATATTAATTTTTTTTTCAGTATATTGCTGAAGTTAAGAAAAATTGTTGCAAAACATTTGCACACCATGACCCTATATTTTTAAAGAAACACATGTAACATATTTATTTCAACAGTACTGTGCATAAAATATTTCAAGTCTTATATTTAGACTGACCTCCTGGGAAGGGTGATGGGAGGGTGAAGAATACTCACAACTGTATGAATGATGCATTCAAAGAACAAATAACAAAGAACAATCCAATACTAAGTACAATAAAAGTAACAGTAATTGCAATATTCTTAGAATTTCTTACTTTACCTTTGGGAAATGGTTTTCATAATGTACTTCTTACCCATCTTGCTCTTTGTTCCCATTGGTCACAAGTAAGAGAAATGGATAAGACCTCTGAGCAACACTGAACATTTCAATCTCCAACTTTTTTATGGCTCCATGCATTTCCCCCCTTAAAGAGCCTTGCTCACTTGACTTACGTACCATATGTTTGCCAGTAATGTGTTGAAGAAATTGTAATCCTCAAGGGTATTTCATGGGTAAAATCAAAACACTGTTAATCAGACGGCCTGAAGAAGAGACGCTTGTGGGGAAAGCCCACTGCTCCTACATTACCCTGGAGGTGCGTATACTGACTCTGCGGCCCCCTTCTTTGAGGACAGTTCATTGGATCACCAGTGGGCATCTTCCCCCAAAATTAAAGTCTGGTCAGTGGCTTATGAAGTGAGATGACTTGAAAGCTCTGCTCAGCAAAGCAAGGATAAGTAATGAATCCACTAGATTCTCTTTCTAGGGGAGTCTGAATACATAACATACATTTAATCAACAGTTTAAGGAGCAGCAAAAAAAAAAAAAAAAAAAGAAACATGCACAGGAGGAGGCAGTGGACAAATAGCCACAGGAGACACCATGGTAAGCAGAAGACATGAAAAAGTAGAAGCTATAACCAAGCAGAAGGAAGTGAGTATAGAAGAGAGGAAACTAAACAAAGTTCAGCTTGAAGGCTTATATTAATCATGTCTGATATATGGTAAAGTGGACAAAATGTCTTTTAAATTATGCATCCACTTTACCAGTTAGCAGATACATAATTTCTATCTAGCAGCTAAATGAGGAATTGAAATCCATGATTATATCATTTGTTTCCATATTTTCTGATAGGTAAGTAATTGATGAAGTGTAAATTGTTAATGGCTTTCTTTTGAGAAAGATTAGGAAGGCAAAACTTTTTGAAAAATTGCAATATATTTGGTAAATTGCAATATATTCATATATAAAATATTAATATATTTTACAAGTCTACACCTATAAAATGAGTTGTCATGGCACTCTGTATCATCATTGAACATTAAGGCTGTCCTAAAGATTAGAGGCTATTTTAAACAGAAGTTTTGAGCACTTTTTAGTCTTTCTGAGCCTTTAGGATTAATTATGAACCTGAATCATAGAGGCACGTAAGTAAAAAAATATGTTCCAAATACAAACAAATGAACAATTATTGTTTTCTTTAAAATGAATGAACTTCTAATCATACATCTCGCAATGAGACTGGCTAGATTAAAAAAAATCTTAATAGTAGCTAGCAATGTCTAATTCATATTTTTACCCTCAATTTTTTGGATCAATGATAGCTTGCTAAAATACTACCTCCCTATCAAAAAACAAACAAAAATAAAGGCGAAAGTATAACCTATGAAGGAAATGGCAAATGTTTTAGAAATCAACTCTCTCTAATAGCACAATAGGAACCTCTGGTCAACAAGTATGGTCTCACAATTTGTGACATTTTGTGGTAGAAAAGAAAATTTCCTTTTCCCAGAAGCCAAGGGAAACATCAAGTTCAGAATGTTTCTTCTGAAACATTATAGGCTTTTCTGACAATTTCTGCTGCTGCCGCGGCTCCTAAGTCGCTTCAGTCGTGTCCGACTCTGAGCCACCCCATGGACTGCAGCCCAGCAGGCTCCTCCGTCCATGGGATTTTCCAGGCAAGAGTGCTGGAGTGGGGTGCCATTGCCTTCTCCGCTGACAATTTCTCCTGTGGCCATAGTTACAATGCTAACTTTAAACCATGAAAGAGAATTAGATGAATTTGGTTAACACAAATCTGGAGTTCTGCATTTCTTTGAGCACAGCCATTTGCCATAGTAATAAGGAGATGTTCAACTGACTAAATTAATAACTGAGACTGATTTCATGATGAATTCTTAACCTGCACCAAAAGAGCAATCTTTTAAAACACTGAAGCATTTTATATTTGCATGTAAGCAATAAGCAAATAACTGTTCACTAAAATAGACCCAAGTCTTCTACTTACCAAGCTCTCATACGATGATTTTGCACAATCTATGTAGTCATTAAATATGCACTCTTTATGATTCTTATAATATTAAGAGTGGATAATTCAAATAGGTTTTCCTTAAATTTTATTCCAATTTTGATATTTTTCTAAAGACACTGCCTACACAATGGGCCTTAAGAAAAAGACTCAGGTTTTGCTTCTTTTAGTTATTTATTTTTCATCAGAAATCTATGGTCTCTTTATTTTATATGTAAATTCTCTTATATTTTTGCTGAAAATCATTGATAAACATTCTTTTCCTTTCCTTCATATATACTTTAAGCTTTAAAAATGACAGCAATGAAAAACAAACAAACAAACAAAAACTGCCCTTTTCTGTATGTATACATTTATCTTCCTTTATTCCTTGAGCAGCTCCTATCCTGTGGACGGACAGCACCGATCAGTGAGAAGCAGTGATTGATGGAACTCTTCAAATCAAGGATGGTTGTCTGGAGGCCGAGACAGAGGCTCCTTTGGCAGTTCTCTGCTCTTCAGGCACCAGGCAGCTGCTCTGAACTGAATATTTGTTTCATGTTAACAAGAGTCAGCCTCCAGAAATTCCCTCATATCTTTTTAAGTAGTCTGCCAAGTGGCAGCCTGATCAAAGCAATCTAATATGGCTTAAGTGCCACTGCTTGACATTTTGCATTCTTTTATTGCTTTCCATTTTTATCTACATAAAAAAAATTGGTGATAACTAATATCCAGTTGATCTTTTCATTCTGGTAATAAAATCATAATACAAATATCTTATTATCTACTCTGGGCATCCATCATAGTACATTTCCCAATAACATATTACTCAGGGCATTTCTTCACTATATCCAAGTCAAAAGTGAGGTTAAATACTTGGCCTTAGATTTTTTTTCTTTGCAATCCTTAGACAATTAACTGCCAAAAAAAGAAGCTGAACTTCAACCCTTGACACTCTGCCCACATTAACACCATCTCCAATTTTATTATCTCTGTGTCTTAAATAAATCATTTTCTGTAAGAAGCCAAACATAGTTGGAATTTCTGCCTACTGGGATATCTTTTTTCACCCCATAGAGCTTTTTATTTTTGTAAGAAAACAAGAAGAAGGAGAACAAGAGAAAACAGCATTGGAAATGGAGAAGTAAGATGAATAAATCTTGGTAGGAAGAAAGAGCAGGTGGGCAGAAGAGACCAACGTATAAGGATTAAATAAACAAAAATAAATAAACAAGCAAAATAAACATCAAATATCATGGTTTTATTAAAATGCACACTTATATGAATTCAGAGGTGCCTGCAAACCTTCCTGTGGGCAAGAAGGATATTCCATAATTATGTCATTGACTTGAAAAGACAATAAAAAAGGGAAAGACAACACTAACAAAATCAAAAGTCACAAAATTCTCTTTGCACCTGCTACATATTTAAAGTAGCTATTTATATGACAACTAGAACTCACTTATAGTTGATAGGAGCAAGTTCAGTTTTCAAATTTTCAATGTATTTAAACCTTCAAAGATTATAACACTAACAACTTGTAAGGTTACTAAAAAAAGAGAAAAAGAAAAAAAAAACAACAAAAACCTGAGACTATGAAAGTATGTAATGTACCACTACAGATGCCAAATTATCAGGAAAAAAAAGAAACACATAGCCTAATGACTTTAGATGCATTGATAATTGGGCAGCACGTTTGAAACTGAGAGTCTCTTGGTCACTTTATCTCAGGCTACATCCTTTGGCAGACAAAGAGAATGCAAGATAAAGCCAATGTCATTTCTGTTATAATAATACTACAGACTCTACTAATAATGCATTCAAGAAAATTTCACAGGGAGTAGAAATTTTCTTTTGCACTCTTTACATTAGGTCAACTAACACTATGGGTCAGGCAAGAGACCCTCATACACTCACTTTTCATGCAAACAATTAATGTGTCAGTCACAAAGCACTATTCCGTCCGACTTGGCCTCTTTTAGTGATAACTCGGTATTAGTGTATATCTCTATAATATATAACTATTTTTGTAAAATCATCTATAACCAGTCTTTTTTTTTTCATTAATCAAATAATTGTTCTTTATGTTAAAAGAATGTGACTCTACAGTCCTTTCCCATCTACCTTTATTGAAGTAAGTTTTACTGTCCAGGGGAGACATTATCTGTATTGAAAGATGGTGGTTCTTTTAGCAACTTTCATATAAAATTATTTTATGATGGTAGATTGTGGTTCTTCTTATTGGAGTTGACTGAAAAGCCAAGAATAATCTGATTATCCTGGATAGACGAGAATGGAGGGCTGTAGATATATTACACTTCTGTGTTTGCCTTCCCCTCCATAAATTTTCAAATACTGACCTAATCTAATACCAAGCTGTAGATAACAAACATATCTTAGCAATGAAATAAGCTAATGGACATCAAAGAGCTGAGTCTGGTCTGGGATTGTGTGCAGAGACATTCCAATTGTAATCAGAGAGATCAAAGCATACATTTTGACACTGACATGACTGCTATTCACAGAGATGGTTCTTTAAAAAAAAAATTCCTCTCCACACATGAAAATAAGCTTTTTATTTTTAAATAAAAATGGGCTATTTCCTTCCATTTAAAAATTCTTCCTATTAGGGGAGGGAGGGATGGTGGCAACAAAGAGTTTGACAGGGATGGTTCCTGAAATTCAAATCAGACTCTTCTCAAAAGAACCTTAACAAAAGACTTTGCTGGCCTGTCTGTGGAAGAGTGCATTGCTGCATCTAAACTAATGACACAGGCGCTGAAAAAGAAATATATCTGCCATCTTGGAGTCCTACAGGTCTGAATACACGCAACACAGCTAGACCTTGCTCCTTCCTCACCTACTACCTGTTCTTCAGTAGCAAAGATTGGAGAATCAGATGATATATGTATTTTCTTTTCCATATGTAAACACCTGCCATAAAGTGAGGGAAAGGAGGAATAAAAAGGATGGAGTGACTATAGGAAACAGCAGAGCAACTCTGTATAAGTGTAGAGAAACGAGAGATTCCCATTCAAAATTAATGATTTATCATTTACTACTAATTCTCAAAGTATGATAATTTTTGTTACCATACATATATTTCCTGTGGAAATTGTCTTAAAGATATCAACTGAGGTATTGCATATTAAGCTCACAACACAGTTGATATCTTAGGTGGGGTATAATTTTTAGGTCGTGGTGGTATAAATTTGTGAGTTAGTAAATGTACATTTCAGTTTCAGACAAACTCATGGCTTGCAGAGGAGAAATGTAATAAATTAGTCTTTCATTAAACTACAAGTTTAAACTACATTAAACTACTGAGATACAAGTATTTTATTTATATTTCATTATGAGTATGAAATACAGTCCAGGTGGAAATCTCTGCTTATTTAATCATTGTGAGTTAGATTTGCATTATTAAAATGTAAATTCCTCCCTATCCACAAAGTTAAGTAATAACATGATTTCTTGATGGAACTTGGAATTCTGGGTATATCTGCCCATTATTCCTCATATAAAACAAAGGCAAAGGAAATAAAAACATTACCTGATCACTGAATGTTCTTTCCAGTGACTGCTGACAAGTTAAGGCATTTGCAGTCCTGTCCGCAGTATGCACTGTAAGCTCATAATCATTGGTTTAATTCAAGTAAAATTAAGGGTAAGATATTATCTTTACAAAGGGGGGAAAAATTCACTAACCACCAAAGACCTTTGTCCTCAAAAGTATTATTCTGTGAAATATCTAGAGAAAATATTATACTTAGTATCAGTCTTATAATAATGAGCCAAATAAAGAGAAATATCCAACAAGGGTAATTAGGCCATAAACGTGCATTTTAAAATGATAGAGCTAGAGAACACAGAAGCACATTTGATGGGGCAATTTCCATTAAATACTAGAGTTTATGTAGCCACATTTTATAAATCTAAAAACCCATCTAATAAAAATAAAAATAAAGCAGAAGTCTAGAAAGAAATAGTTTCCCTCACATGGATTTTCTAAGATCCAGGAAGCAGCGAGAACATCTACAGGTTTTGTGGGTTGTTACTTTGCCTGTATTTAGGGTCCAAAGATGAAAGCAAGCTGGATCATGATATCAGATTGGTAAACCTGTGCTTCTTTTCAGAGTGTGGTAGAGACACAGTTTAAAAGGAGATGATGAATATTTGAAAAAATTCCACTTGTGTGAGAGCTCTGAGAGATTAGCTCAGGAACTAGAGTCTGTTTGAGATGGTTTTTAATGCTTTGCTGCTGCTGCTAAGTCGCTTCAGTCGTCTCCGACTCTGCGACCCCATAGACGGCAGCCCACCAGGCTCCTCTGTCCCTGGGATTCTCCAGGCAAGAACACTGGAGTGGGTTGCCAGTTCCTTCTCCAATGCATGAAAGTGAAGAGTGAAAGTGAAGTCGCTCAGTCGTGTCCGACTCTTCGCAACCCCATGAACTGCAGCCTACTAGGCTCCTCCACCCATGTGATTTTCCAGGCAAGAGTACTGGAGTGGGTTGCCATTGCCTTCTCCGTTTTAATGCCTTATATGACAGTTTAACAGTTTAATTTTTTTTTCCCACCAATCATGATTGTTACCTTTTTATTGTTATGATTGGAAAAACAGCCTTTTATGCTCCTTTAAAATGAATATTAAGTATTTTAAAGACAAATTTGAGTTATCAGAAGCATGCTTTATAAACTTATTGCTTTTGTAAGCTGAAGACCACCATTTTGCTCCTCAGAGGATGACTTACTGCCATTTGGATACACAGCCAAAGGTTTTGGGAGTGCATTCCATCAACTCACATTCAGCATTTTCCAAGGACATAAACAAAATATATTTTACTGAATAGGACAATGAAAGATTAGAAGCTTGTTAGAACCATTTTAGTTAAATAGCTAACAACTTTTTTATATTGGAGGAGATTCCTTAATGTGGTCAGCAAAACCTGGAAAAGAAAAACCTAAATATTTATGTAAATAAATTCACTCAAGATAATGCTACAACTCAAAATAAAATCACAGTCCTTACATCCTTTCAAGTTCTCTAGTCCAAATTAAAAAAAAACTCAGTCCATGCATCTTTTCTGTCTCATCACTTGGCATGCATATCACAGATTTGAAGGGTTTTGGTTATTTTTGCAGATATATGATTAGGATGTAAAAATTCATTATGTAAATACTCTCAGTAAACCAGAAAAACTCTTTAGATAAGTCATATTCTGTATATATATATATATATATATATATATATATATATATATATATATATATACATATATATATATATAAAACTTGAAGAAACACACATTATTCAATGTAAAACTTTAGTTGAATTTAGAAGAGTTCAATAGTAACTTCCAAATGAAAGGGATTTTTTTTTTCTATGTTTAAGAGATAAAAACAGAAAGTGAAGGAAATTAAGACCCACAGCATTTTATCCTAATTTGGTCATGAAGAGAACTACTGGAGTCCAAGATTTACCAAAATACAAATGCTGTAAGCTTTATCCACAGGTCTACAGAGGTGTTGGTACATTCTCTTACAGGATATTTCTCACCTCTTTTTCCTACTTAGAGATAGAAACTGCAGCAGGAATGTCTTCAGCTGGACAGATTTCAAAATGAATTTTTACAACCCAGATGATGGACTGGTATATTTCAAAAGTGAACTCATGAGGTTTATAAACAACTTTCTCTTGCTCTCTCTTTTGTTTTTCTTCACTAGCTACATCATAATGGAGGAATAACATTTTAAAAATTTTGAATAGGCACTTACTGGAATTACAGTTAATCCTGATACAATCTAGATGGGGAAGAATAGATGAAAAATGAAAATTTATCCTTCAAGGTAATAGCTGCAGACATCCAATAAAATCACAGTCCACCCTTCCGGGGACAGACACATGCAAATGTGGCCACTCCATATCATTTATTATTTACATACTTCTAGAACCCAGATTCTTTGTTATAAAACTTCACCATTGGAAACAACGGGAGAAGAATTTTTTAAAAAATGGCCAAATCAAACAAAGCTACATGGTGACAAATCTAAGTGAAATAAAGAATTGTTAACTGTCAAAGATGCTTGGCTTAGACTGGCTGCAGCTTTCTCCCCATCTGTGAAAGAACAAATCATTGTTTTCAATTTAATTAAAAAGTGCTCCGTCACAATGGGGAACAGTGCAAGCTCAGCTAGGCTCAGACATCTTGGACCTCCAAAATCTATTATCCCGCAAAGGCCAACAGAATGCTTTAGAATTGTGGTGGTCAAATGGAGAGCTAGTTGAAATCATTCTCATTTCACTCTAATGTATTTATTATCATTGTTGCTGCTGCTGTTACTATTACTTGCTTGGACAAAAAAAGGTAACAGCCAGACATTAGCTGGATTCCAAGCCTTGTATTAATTGGAGAAGGAAATAAACACTTTGTTTCCTTTAGAACCTCTAGTGGTAAGGAGTAGTGTCATTCCCGGGTGCACACAGGCCTGTTCCTCTGTTAGGAGCTAACTATGTTATCTCTGTGTAATAAGTTTCATGGTTATTACTGCTATTGATTTTTCTTTTCTTATACTTTCTTCTTACATAAAAGCAGATTCCCCAAGAATGGAATATTTGATCTGAATATCATAGATTATAATTATAAGGGTTATCTTTAAAGGACCATGTGGGGCGTTTCATGTTTATTCTATATGTAGATAAATATTTGTTGGATTTGGTTGTTGTATTTAATGCCTTTGGGGAGCATGAAAAATACAAACCTAGATTCTGTTTCCATATAGCTGAGTTTGTCATGTGTCGTCAACCGCATCAGAAAAGTGGTTGCAAACAGCCAAGGATCAACATCTACACAACTCTGTCCACAGAATGCTTTGCTGTTAGAAAATTCCCATGAGTGTGCTCACCTCCTCCGGCTAACAGCCCCTTTACTGAAACTAGGCAATTTTGATGGGCTTGTAGTAACCTATCATTGTCACTAGAGGGAACTCTAACAGAAGAGTAAAAAAGTATTATGTGTTCTTCAGTAAAAAGAAAAACAACCTTATTATTGGACTTTTTAACTTATTATTAATTGAATGCAATTGTATGCACCAAACTACTAATGAAATAATTTTATATTTTATGAGCTACTATTCTGCCCAGCACAGTTTGACATATGTGGGGTTTTCACAAATGCCACACCTCATTACATTTTGCTACACTTTTTGTAAATCTATGTAGTCTTGAATTTTATTTTTCCCTTTCTGCCTATTCATTATTGTGTGTGTTCAGTCCTTCCAGGAAATACAGTAAAACCTCATTAATTTGTACTCCTATTATTTGGAGTTAATTATAATATTGAAACTTATCGGGCAGAACATTTGCAATTCTTCATTCGCGATGAGCAGAGATTGTCTGAGAAAAATGAAACAAATTGTGAAAGGCCAAGTTTGGAAAGAAAACTGATTTCAAGTCACTGATGGAGCAACTTCTGTGAAACAATATGCTAATTATGGATAATTCTTAACCACCCGTTAACATTAGCCTTGTAAGACCTTTCCTTAAGGTTTTTTGAGCTACTAATTTGTGTTTTTGAATGTATTTGAAAACAAATATGCTTACATTTTTTTTTTTTTTAGTCTACAGTACATACTTTTTCTTAATTCGGCCTGATTTTCCCCTAGATTTTATCCAGTTTGGTGAGGTTTTACTGTAGTGACTCTTTCTGAATGCTACAGTTAAGCAGGAAAGCATTATTTTTCTGTGGAAGAGTCTGTGTTTTTAGTGTTCTCATGGCTGCTTGCTGAGGGCCGCAGACTTTGGGCATTGAAGGGTTGTGGATTGTTGTTTGATAGCAAAATATCACCACACAGTATTTCCAAACAGAAAAGATGGGATACCACGAAGGTAACTGTTCAAAGGAGAAGCCCAAGGATAGATAAAGAGCAACTGTTGATCTAGATCACAAACTAGATATTTGACATTTTGTAGCACGTGCTATCCAAGTCAAAGTTGGTGGATTTTTATTTTATCTGAAGGGATTTTATCTATAACCAATCAGAATGTCAGTCAATGTAAAAATAGGAAATTCAGTTTGAGCCATCATCAAGTGTAATAATTCGTATTTTCAATTAATCTCATTAATGCACATGGCTTCCCTTTTAAGAACCCTCAGTGGAAGGAACCACAAAACAGTAAATTATGATAAACAATATAAAAACAATAAAAAGATGTCCCCAAAACCTAAATGAATTTAAATAATGGAGATGAGACTATTAAGTGTTTTAACTTTCCATGGCAAACAGGCTACTCGATAAATGTTTGCAGGCAAAACTGAACAAAAGGTGAGAAGTGTTAGTTCAATGGGGGAAGGCGAGTTGTTACCTAGGTTGACCGTCAGTTTCACACGCCCTGCGTCCAGCTCCAGGCGGAGGGTGTCTGCTGAGTCTCTGGAGGTGGTTGCCATGAGGATACCATATGCACGCTGGGATCGAAACCGCAAAGACACATCCTCAGCCTCCGTGTGCATTACCACCGGGAGCTGGATTTTCATAAACATACTCCCATCATAGCTCAGAACTGTTGCTTCTACAGTTGGGAAATAAACATAAAAGCTCTGGGTCAGTTTAGTACATAAAAACTTTGAAAAGGAAAAGCATGACCTATTAAAGGTTTCCATATAGAAGACAAGATACAAACTCAGCTCATCTTCTTCCAAAATGAGCAGTTTGGTTTTTTTTTAACTGGAAAGATAAGTCACAGGTGAAGAATCTGTTAAAGTCTAAAAACAGAGGTGGCTGCACTTCCCTTTCT
The DNA here is from genome assembly GCF_963930625.1 of Muntiacus reevesi. NCBI lineage: Eukaryota > Metazoa > Chordata > Mammalia > Artiodactyla > Cervidae > Muntiacus > Muntiacus reevesi. The sequence continues at coordinate 70,191,232 of NC_089251.1, read as the reverse complement.
GTACCTAAAACAACTTCTATCTATAGGATTCATCATGTAGGATTATCCATGTTCATGGATGCATATCTTTTCTCAAGAGCAGAGTTTATATTGTGTGTGTGTGTATGTGTGTGTGTGTGTGTAACCATAGTGCAAGCCTGATAGTGCAAGCCTGACTTGAAGTACTAGCTACTATTTATGCTTATTTCTACATGGCTAGGCCACTGATCAGCTCTGTGAAATTAAACTTGACTCGAATCCTTCAATTGCAAAATGAGAGGGGGCTACTAGACCATCTCTAAGGCTTCTTCCTACCTCAAAAGCCCATGATTCTAAGGAAAGTTACTTTTATCATTTTTAAAAAATAATGTGTGCCCCAATACAATCAAAAAAGAAACACTAAAATTATGACTTAAATACAGGAATCAAGTCAACACTTTTCCAAAGGTGCTGTTCAGAAACAGAAGAAAAATTGATATTACCAAACAATACATGTTCTGAGTCACTGGGGTGAACAAGGTAATTCATTTTCACAAAGACACAAACTGTAACTTCATATTAAAGTTCATTTGCAGATAAGGGGTAACTTAAAGCATCACCTGTAAGCACCACCCTGGTGTTCCGAAAAAATTAAGCTATCGCCAAAAAGTCAATAACTGAGGATGGGGGTGGGACTGAATAGCTTGTATCGGTGTGTGCTACTAAAGAAAAGTAGATGGCTTTAATGGAGAAGTTGCTTAATTTTGCATGAAACACAAAGAGAGGCAAAGAGCAAAACTGTTGATCTCAAACTGACTGCTTTAAGAAATAGCACCCCTTCATGTTAAACACCACATGGTTGTGGAACACTGTGAAACAAGAATGAATCATGTTGCTTTTTCATGGGTTCTGATAACTCAGGATACCATTTAATAAAAGAAAAATTACCTGAAATTAAAACCAGCTAGGAAGTTCTCATTCTCTTGCCTATTGACAGTAATTAACTTTAGTGACACAACCATGCCTATTACTAAGACTATATTTTGGAGCTATGGTTTTGCAAGATTATTGTCTCAAAATCAGGAAAATCAAGTATTGCTTCTAACAGACTTCAATCACTAGTTATCATCTCAAGGTTGAATGCACATCCAGAAGAAGTAAGGGTTCCAGAGCTCCCTGCTTAGGACCTTTCTCTTCTCTCTACCTCTTAAGGGATCTGGGTCAACTCACATGCTCACTCCCCCTAATACTTATAAACAGCCCTGACTTCTCTCCTGAGCTCCCGCAAACATCCATCAGCCCTTGCTTATTTGACATCTCCAATTTGAATAAGACACACACACCAATAATGCACAAATTCTCCTGCTCCAGTGAACATGCTCCTGTTCCAGCGTTCTCCATCTCTGTAAATGGCTTAACACTATTACTCAGGTCTTAACCTTTCTGCTTTCTTTCTTACCCTCTCTGCCATGTCCAATCTGTTTGCAAATCTGCAAGTCTTGTAGGCTCTAATTCCAATCCACCTTCTGAATCAATCAGTTTGTGCCACTGCAGTACATCAGACTCTGCTCCCATGTCTCACGTAGATCAATGAGGATAGCTCCCTCAATGGCCTCCCTACTTCTACTATTTCTCCCTACACACAGTGGCCAAGCAAAACTTTTAAAGAAGCCAATCTGATCATATCACGTCATTACTTCATCTAGGCACATCCACTCCACTCACCACTAATCCTTCTGATCATATCACTTCATTACTTCATCTAGGCACATCCATTCCACCCACCCCTAATCCTCCACCTCGCTACCCTTCACCAATATATTCCCACCACTGCAGTTCAAATAAAATCTGTATTCCTTTTATTAACCTATAACATTTTGTGTGAATCAGCCCCAGTCCATCTCTTAACCTCAGCTTTTAGCGTGTCCTCCCTTGTTTAGTAAATTCCAGCCACACTGATTTCATCTCTCATTCAAGTATTTGCACTTGAGGCACATCTGTCTTAGCAGGTTTCCGCCCCAGATCTTTACATGGCTGGTTCCTTCAGCATTCAGATTTCTGGTCAAATGTTACTCCAGACATACCTGTTGCAAGCACTCCTTTAGTTCTCCCTCCAGTTATTCTATATCTACCTAGCATTTTTTTAAATTACCATTTCTTATTTGTCTGCAATCTGTCCTTGGCCTTTTGTATGCATATCATTAACAGCAGAGGCTGAGTCCTCCTCCTTTCTCTCTCATCAGCCAAGTGCACCAGGCACACAGCAGAGCCTTGATAAACATTGACTGAATTAATGATTGGACTTGACACTGAAGGTATGCAAAAGAGCTTATTTCAATTTGGATATCATGTATATGTAAATACTCACTAATGAGATTTAAGTATTTATTCTGTCTATTGTAAGTTAATCTAATTTTGGTGATGTATATGAACAAAATATTCCTTAAAATCTACGTTGGAAGCCATAATAACGTCATAAAAGACATTCTATGAGAGGGGTCTGTTTACCAAAATAGGGGTCTCATGGCTAAGCATTGACCTAAGCACTGGGAAGATAAAATATAATTCCCTTAAAATATGGTGGTTTTACATCATATCACATATCTATTAATGCATCATATTTTTCCAATAAGGTTTCCCTAAAGAAAATCTAGTAGGATTTGCTCAAAAAATAAAGCACAACTGTGAAGTTGCGAAAAACATTAGAAAAAAAAAAAAAAACTGCTTCTAGTATAATCTTAAAGACACTTGATCTCTATCATACCCCTTCCTAATTTACAGCCAATCACTGTCCCTATCTATAAAGCAACATATATGTGAATAAAAATTTAAAAGCCATTATCAATCGTTCAGTTACTTAGGTGTTATGTAGATACAAGGACTAAAATATTTTTAGTTATCTCTTATTTAATCTCTAAATCTAGTCTCTATTATTCAACTATCATTTTTTAAAATTATCTCATTCTTATATGAAAGATAGTTTAATTTGATTAAAAATTAAGTAGAGGGGACATTCTTTTAGAAATACAGATGACTGACAAGGGATCATAAATATTGTATGAAATCCAATTCAAAGTAAAAAGAAAGTCAGCATCATTGGCCTTTAATATTCTCTGAAAAGCTGCAGGAATGAAATAACAGTAGAGTAATAAAACTCAAGTGCCTCTGAGTACCATTTTAAACAATTCTCAATGTGAAAATAACCTGTTGATAAATGACAAATGAATGCCTAAATGATTCCTCATAATTAGAGTTAACGTTTAATTAGACAAGAAATGGAAAATGTACAAGGTTGTAGTTGAGAGCTGCCAAATAAATGGTAAACAACATTCTGACATTTGAAGGTTATGCTATTTGGCTGCATTCTTTAAACATTAGTAAACTTAATTTACCACTTAGAACACAAAAGAGTTCTTTAAGAAGCTAATTTCAATATAGCACTTGCCAACAAGGGAGAAAAAGTTTCAACTTTGTCTCCTCTGTCTCCTTCCCCCTTGTCCTTAAGTTTGATAAATTTGCTTTTCTGTGTTATTCCTTCTTGTGGTCTAAAGTGTACACCTGTGCTCAGTTTTACCAAAAGGCAGTCACATATTGTGATCAACGATGAAAATCAGACAGGAAGCCAAATTATATTGCTCTGACATCTGTCCCTCCATCTGGTAGAGCTTTAACAAACAACTATAAAGTAGACCTCTGATGATACCATGTACAGACAACCAAAAATATTTTCTGTATGACCAGTCTCCACAAATTTTCAGTTTCATAAAATGTAAAGCAGGAGAGAAGGTGCTGAATTCAATCTATATTCAACTGGACATGATTTCTATGCTAGTCTTCTTTATGGGATCAATACACATTCAAGCAAAATACTATTTTCTTATTTGCCTAAGTCAGCAAATACTCTGATCTTTCTTATAAACTCTTTTGCTTACGTAGTGAAGAATGAAGATTTCCTATAATGTGATTGAAACAGCATTCCCCATGAGCACTGTCCAAGGACTTGAACATGCTTCTTTATAAATTAACATTTATTGCTTAATAGTTGTAAAACAGAAACTTTGAAAATGCCTTTTTTAAAAAAATTTCAAGAGCTGTCAGTCAACTCTTCCGTGATCAACAGCCTCATGTGATCAGAGTATATGTGAAGAACCACAGTCAAAGCACTATCTTTGGAATTGGAAACCCTGAAGGCTGGACCTGATCTTGTGCTGACTGAACTAGGGCAGAGCCGGGAACTGGAGAGCAGCCAAATTTTGTGGCAGTGAACATGACAAGCATCCCACTTCACTCTTGTTCCTGGGAGATGCCATAATGTGAGCAAGAAAATTAATTCTGAAAAGCAAAGACTTCTCACAATACACTGGTTAGTCCAGAAACAGAAAACACACAAAAATGACTGTTTTCTCTCCTCAATGCACAACCAACCTGGAGACAAAGAAATCTGAAGAAATTTTCAGCCACTTGTCAGTTAAAAATGCATGTTGAAACCCAGTGATGAAACTTGCTATTAAATTCTCATTTGCAAATCTGCATATGCTTGCCACCCCTCCTTCTAATTAGCAACATATAAATAGCTCCTTTCCCTCATTCTGGTTTAGAGAGCTCTAGAATTTCTCTTCTTATTTCTGCCATATGCAGTAGTGGAATACTGCCACAGGGTGGTACACCATGCATATTTAACTGAAGGCTTTTGTAATTTGTGTGATAGCTCAGTTATACCCTTTTCTAGCTTCACTTAAGCAGGAGGCATCAGAATAAGTGACAGCTCTCTGAGTGATTAAAATGAAAACAGAATCTTAAATTACATAGGTCTCCTAATCTCCCATAACTTAACTATGATTTATCTTGCAATCTTTGTCACTTTGTTGTTGTTGGCTCCTTTGGGCAATTTCTAAAAACTACACTATGCAAACAAATAAATTAGAAGGGGAAATGTACAGAAAATATACACCTTACACATGAAACTATGCACAAACAATTAACCTCTAATGACTACTCACAGGAATTACAATTAAGTACTAGCAGAATGAATGAATCTATGTGATTAAAATATGTATCAATCTAGAGACCTATCTCATTGTAAAATCCAGAACAGTGATAGTATTTTGGTGGGTAATTTAAGATCATCATTAGATTATTAGGTTATGATTATTGATTGTTACAGTGATTAATGTTATCAATAGAACTGATAAACTGATGAACCCTCTCATTAACATAAAGAATCAAAGCCACATTTCAATTTTAGATTTTGCCCCCAAAAAACCACTTTTTCTCTAGAAAGTGTCAGCTTAACTAAATCAAACTATTTCAGGAGTGCAAAGGCAAAACGACTAGATGTGTATGGCTTGAAAAATAGATGGCAGGTTCCTTTAGGCTAATGTCTAAGAGAGCAATGTTATTTGGAACATGAGAGGACAATGGGATAACTCGTCAATATTTTTTCATATTGATTTTTGCTCCATTGTTGAAAATGAGTGGCAATGAGTATAGTGACTAAAGCATTTATTTTAAACTCTTGGGTCGATGAAAAAACATACTTAGATCTATTTGTTCTGCTATTTCTTCCTTTTGACTGGTCTCTAGATGAGCAGTGGCAGCTATCACACTTTACTTTCATTTATGCCTTATTTTCCTTCTAATGGGAGAAGAAAGAAAAAAAAAATGTAGCTTTGCCTTCTGCTAGAGAAGGAAACAGAGGCACCCACTCAGAGCTTCCAGACACAATAAGCCTTAATATCAAACTGGTAAAGAAACCTTCTGTAATCAGTTGGGTCTTAGACCAAGGTAAGTGTCTCTGAAATTAGGGTGCATTTCTGAAAATACTGGTGTAACTTAAATGGTTTAAAATCACCTTACTCTTCAAATTTCAACCTTGAGAAGGTCGGCTACAGTAAAATGAACAGGTTCAGTGTCAGGGAAGTTGCAACTTACAGCTTAGATTTTGTTTCGAATGCTATTTTTGACCTACATATTAGCACTAGATGCCAAAAGTATGCTGGATTCATTCATTTTATTTATTTTTTTACTTTCTAGTGTCTGGAAATTAAAAACTGGGCAAAAGAGGCAGTGATTGTCTATGATACATCTTAGGCCCATACCCTCGAGGATGCAAAGGACCTTACTATGTATTCCTGAGATATACTTAAAGGGCTGTGCATTCCCAGAATCAAGCCCTTTGAAAATCAATACAGACTTGTCAGTAAAGCATCTGTGTGGCCACTCTGTTTGCAGAATTTACTTCCCCAGAGCACATGTTACATTTCAATGGTCATTTAAGGTGTGAGGTCCACACTGACTACGTTTTTCATCTCAGGGGAGCTGGCTGCTCGGATTTTGGAATCGTACCTCTCTCGCAGGACCTGCCAAGATAGCCTGTTCCAGAACAATCGCAGACAAATCTGTTCCATCCATCCCTGCACATGCCGCTGTTCTTGCAGGGGTTGCTAAGGCACGGTTTTGCTGTTTCTCTTGAGCAGGAGGGCTTCACGCCAGCGGTGCTCTGAACTTCAGCCATTTGCCGGATATCTTTGCTCTGGCCATCAATGAACAGATCTCGTATGCAGCCCACGTAGCCGTAGTTGAGCAGGGCAGTCCACACTTCGGTGGGGAAGACAAGGCCAGCCTTATTTTCTGGCAAACCCCCCAGGTACAACTCATCATCCAGGTCCAGAATCTCACTCTCGCCAGGAGCCGTGTAGGGCGTGCGCAGCGTGTTGACAGAAATGGTACCTGGTGCAAAGACATGAGGGCACATGGGTCTTTACAGAAGGCAACCTCTTCTGAACACCACCCTTCCTTTCCACCATCTGCCGAGGGTGAACCCCTTGAGGGCAGACATTTCTTATTTTTCTTCCTATTCCTGCTGTACTTCCCAGGGAAATGAATAGAAACCTGAGGAACCAAGGAACTTGAAGAATAAGGCAGACTGTCCTTAAAATGGTTGTTATTTCACTTTGGGAATGAAAACCAAAGTGAACAGGCAAGAAGGAGTGCTGTCAACCTCCAAGAATTTAGGGGGAAAAAAGAAGGAAAGGAAGGAAGGAAAGAAGGCAGAAAAAGGCAGGGAGGGAAAGAGGGAGAGAACAAGGGAAGAGAAAATGGCATACCTATCACTCTCTAACAGTTCAGCCAAGATGGCAAGCAAGGAAGAGAGGGGAGGGAGGGTGGATAAGGGGTGCTTGTGGGGAGAAGGTGAGCGAGAGGGAGAGAAAGAAAGAAGGAAAAATTGGCATTCTATATCACTCTCTGTAATAAAAGCCAGACTCTGGTTAGTGTTCATTTTCAAAGCTGGCATGCATCTGCAAATCAATGAAAGCTTGTGTTGTGTCCCCATCTGTAATAGACTTTACTGGTTTTTTTACAGAATACAATACATTGACAGATTTTAGCAAAACCTGACTTCATCACACTTAGCTGTATGAATCTTGATTAGCCCTTGTGGCCTCAGTTACTCATCCATAATATGGGCATACTAATATGACCTACCTCATATGAGTGTTAAATAAAACAATACAAGTAAAATATCTGGTCTGTAGTAAGCACTACATAAATGTGTGTAATATGATTCATCACAAGAACCAAGTCAAGTTAGGTGTTTACTTTTTCTTTAAACCAAACTAGTCACTTATTTAAATTAAGTCATTTTTTTTTCTTCCTCACTACAGTGTGAGGAGAAAAGTACTCTATTAGTTTATAAATATATAGAAACCCATCTTAAACATGGGATTAAAAGGTAGACATTTACAAGGGATTACTTGACGATTACAGAAAAAATATATATATTTATGGAATCCAGTAAAAGAAGAAATACGAAAGATAGAAGGCATTTTTCAGATTAAAACTTCCGCAGTGTACCACCGGATTACTCAATTATCCACTAATATTCTATTTCCAGAAAGATCTTTGTAAAAACGCAGGTATGATACCCGAAATGGACACCACACTGACCCATTTCCAGCTTATTCCAGCTTTCTTTCTTAGGTCTAGACCATAAAGGAGACTAGAAAGAGTCTAACAAGAGAAAGTGGATTAGAAGCCTCAGGGACTTAGGATGTAGACACACAGGAGAGGCCTGAAGACAGAAGATGGGGCACAAAACGTGGGGACAGAGAAGGAGAAGGGAATGTGTGGGGTAAGCGTGCACATGCCAAGTCGCCTCAGCCCCAGCTGGCTCCTTGCGGCCCCGTGGACTGAAGCCCGCCAGGCTCCTCCGTCCATGGGACGCCCCGGCATGAACACTGGGGTGGGCTGCCATGCCCTCCTCCAGGGGATCTTCCTGGCCAGGGACCGAACCTGCGTCCCTTATGTCTCCTGCGCTGGCAGGCAGCTTCTTCACCACTGGGAAGCAGAAGCAGAGTAGGAAGACGTGTTTTAGTTTAGCTAGGCCCACTCCAAATGGAAGGACGGCGGGCGGCGAATGTGGAACGGCGCCTGTGCACACACGGCTCCCGGGCCCGCACTGTGCCGGGGGACCCTCCAACCCCAGCAGAGGCGCGCGCCCCGATGTCAGCAGGGTGATGGGGTCTGTCTTTGTGAGGGAGAAGGGCAGTGGAGGCTGCTGACAGAGACTGTGGCGGGCCAAGTCACTAAGAGCGCATTTGTCTCTCTAGACTTCCACAGAAAGAAATGGAAAAGGCTCCTAGGGGAGAAACACTCAGGGGCATTGCTATTTTGGCCTTCCAAAGGGAGGAGTCTAATAGGGATTTTGGAGGCAGCGAAAGAGGAAAATGGCCAAGTACTCATTTTTACTGTTCACGTTTGTGCAGGTGTCTAGAAGAAAATTCATTTAGGAATACACGGAGCAGAAAATCCTACTTAGAAAAATATTTTAAAAATCCTTTAGGGGAAATAAAATACATAATTCTGAGAGAAGAGAATGGTAACACTGTTCTAAACAGAATTTCACCACATGCATTTTTAACTGTCCAAAATGCCCTAATAAGTAAATTAAGACATGATCCCTAACCATGGCAGCAGCTAAAGTAAGTTAGAAAATGATGAGAGTTAAGTATTAATGATAAAAGGAAAAGTGGACATTAAAAAAAAAAAATGCGTTGAAAGCAAAGTTTTATATGCAAGGAAAATAATGACTTAGGTTTTTAAGATAAAAGAGAGAGAGGTGCCAGCCCCTATTTTTAATTAGTTCAAGAAGACTTCATGGAAATGAATGCATATTATTGAGACACAACTGTTAGGAGACACAGAGCAAGTTTTACAAGACGGGGGATATATTTTTAAAGTATCCAATTTCCCCCATATGCCTTTTTATTCATGGAATAAGTTTGATTTAGCTCAGGACTGGGAAAAACCGCCCTGTCCTCATTCGTGGCGTTATGATTCCGACACTAAGGATGGGGGTGTTTGGAAGATTCCTGAGATGAGGAAATCCAGTGGCTTGCATAACACTTCACTCTGTCTCCTCTGCAGAGTTTTCAGAGTTCAGTACACTCTGGGGTTTCCATCTTCAGTATGTCTGCACTCTCGGGGCAAATCTGCTGCCAAATATTTCAGATAACCATCCATGAAGAGTTTGTCTGACAGAATGGAGTGGCTAGGGCTTCTAAGTATGGTGCATTACTGCCTGCTCTGAACAAAGTATTGAAGTTCAGACATTTCTCTATGACCTATCCCAGTATGGCTCAGCTGCTGAAGAGTCTGCCTGTAATGCAGGTGATACAAGAGGCGTGGGTTCAGTCCTTGGGGCAGGAAGATCCCCTGCTGGAGGAAATGGCAACCCACTCCAGTATTCTTGCCTGGGAAATCTCATGAACAGAGGACCCTGGCAGGCTCTAGTCCAAAGGGCCACAAAGAGTCAAACACGATTGAGCGAGCAAAGATTATGTCTCTATGGATATTCTTGCTGTGGCCAGAGTAAGATATCCATCCACTATAACTTTGAGATTAGAGTAGACTTTTCTGATCACTAAAAGTGAAACCATAGTTTTCATGCAGCCCAGTGCACACAAACACACACACACACAAATTCACACATTGAAATATCTGTTTAACAGGAAAATATCTCTACTTCTGAGACACTCTGATGATGCTTTCTTATAAGTATATTAATACAAGGGCTAGGCATGACCCACCAAACTCATTTCAGAACTAACTGACAGGTTGTATCCTATGTTCAAAAAACATCGAGAAGTTACTATCATAAAGGGTAAGATTGCTTTTCTCCTTATTATCCCTTTGAGAGACAGTCTGAGACTTCTCATGGGAAGAAGAATAATGAAAGGTGGAGAAGAAGCAAAAGAATATGATCCTAACTTCAAGTCAAATATAATCCAAGAAAATCAACACTTTCATTTAGCCCCAGTTTCAAGGTATAGAGTCTCCATGAACAATGCATGTATTAGATATTATTCACTGAAATAGTTTACAAACAAGCAGAATGAAATGACTGTGACCCCAAATCACCTAGATGCTTTACATGCTTTGTCAATTCACTTACATGTTAGAAAATCTCTGTAAAAGGGATGGCAAAAAAAGGAAAAGGGTAGGATTTGAGAGGGAACAGAAATTGTTATTTTTATGTTTTGAAGATTCAAAGAGTAAAAATTTATTTTAAACAATACCTATATTTTATTGGTTAGTCAAACTCAAAATAGAGATTGATATTTTAGGCTTCCCACATGCAATTGTCCTGAAACACACCTGTTTCAGGTGAAGGATTTGAATCCCTAGTTCCTTAATGATTTTATTATTGACATGAATCAAGGGACATTTTTACCTAAGCAAAAAAACTCATGATGGAATTTCCAAATTCAATCAAGTCAACTTAACACTTACATAGGAGAACACTGAAATTTCAGTACTAATGTTCTCAGGTGCCTATTTCACTATAATTGAATTACAAAGGCAATGATTACCAAGAAAATATAAAATGAATATTTAAATCTTATTCATTGATAATTAAAGGCCATGAGTGGTTGCTGCAGTTGTATATATCAATAGAAATTAAGCATTTCCAAAGGTTGAGGTATGATCATATGTAAATAAATACTTAAAACAAATCTGAGTGTGCTATTGGATTATCCCTCTATCATTTTTCCAGGAATGACAAACACTGGCATGTCCTCTTTGAAACAGTTGATTATTTCACACATTTTACCTTCTTCCATTATAATTACATGTGAAGCTTCTGGCAAATAAAGCATTTTATTTTTTAACTTTAATTTATTTTAACTTTAATTTATTTTATAACAGTGTTATAAAACACTGTTTTATATGGCAGATATGGCATACATATCTGCCATACAAATATGGCAGACATATTTGGGGACTTACTTGGATTGGTGTTTCATGCTTCAATATTTAAGAATCCACTATATACAGGGCAGGAGAAGAGACGCAGAAGTACAGAACAGACTCTCGAACTCTGTGGGAGAAGGTGAGGGTGGGATGTTTCGAAAGAACAGCATGTATATTATCTGTGGTGAAACAGACCACCAGCCCAGGTGGGATGCATGAGTCAAGTGCTCGGGCCTGGTGGGCTGGGAAGACCCAGAGGAATCGGGTGGAGAGGGAGGTGGGATGGGGGACCGGGATGGGGAATACATGTAACTCTATGGCTGATTCATATCAATGTATGACAAAACCCACTGAAAAATTAAAAAATAAAAAAAAAAAAAACCTCAATAGTCAAAAAAATGAAAAAAAAAAAAAAAAAGAATCCAAAGTACCCTGCTGTGCTACTTTACTTTTAAAGAAATGAAATTTCAGCTGAAAACAACGGTATCTGTGTACATAAGACTTTTAACATCTTAATATAGAAATCACATTAACTTGGGTGTGTGCTCAGTCACTCAGTTGTGTCTGACTCTTTGAGACCCCATGGACTGTAGCCCATAAGGCTCCTCTGTCCATGGAATTTCCCAGGCAAGAATACTGGATTGAGTTGCCATTTCCTTCTCCAGGGGGATCTTCCTGACTCAAGGATCAAACCCACATCTTCTGCATTGGCAGAAAGATTCTTTATCACTGAGCCATGTGGGAGGCACCCACGTTAACTTATATTAACATTTAAATCTAGTTGTTTTCATGGTATGTGCAAGAGGTAAAACAAAAGTAATAAACTAAATAGATTAGGTAATATTTTAAAATATCCATAAACATAAATAATATAAATTTATTTTAATGTAAAAATATACGTAGGGGAAAACTTAGCTATAAAAATGGAAATTAGCTTCATGTTTTGGTCTGGTATTTACAAATTGTTAGTTTCTACTCTTTTTCTCATCCAGTTCTTCTTGGCTATTCTATTTCCCAATTAGCTTAGAGGGTGAAAAGAAACAGGAAGCAAAGGTGAGATTTACAATGTTAATTTGGCTGCAAGTTTTAAATCACTGCAAAAGTTTAAGTGATTGACAAATAAGGGAATAGAAAGTGTGTTCTAATGGGAAATGATTTTACCTGGTCGAAGGAACCAATTTTCAAGTTCTAGCTTTGCAACTAACTAGCAAATAGTTGGTTAAATAACAGATTTATTAAGCTTCAGTGTAGTTCACAAAAGGGTTGGACAGGACTTGTTGACTAAACGACAACAATTCTGTTTCACCCCTCATTCCTGAAGAAAATCAGATTCCACAAACTTATACACTTACTTGTCGAATTTAGTATCCTATTAACAAAACCAAACTCAGTAAAAAGGCACAATGCAAGTAATAAAAACAGAATGAAGCACTGATTTCAGTGTGTGACGCAAAATGAAAAATACATAATTCCCATAAATAGATAGTAAAAATACCAAAATATTAACAATGGGAGTTTTGAAGTAGTACAATCATATATGGATAGTTTTCTTGGTTCCTCTTTTCTATCTTCTTGCTTTCTTTTCAGTTTTCTATATCTTTTTAAAAAACAACTTCATGTATTAGGTTTATAATAAGAACTAAAATTAATTTTGCTTGAAAACAAAACAAAAATACAATCTTAATATTCTGTGTTCTGGTTATTACTATGTGTTTCTTGTTTACTTGGATTACTGTGAGTTGGGAATTTCAGAAATTAAACAGATAAATGAAAAAATAAATCTTGAAGCAACACTTAAAAGTTAGATATTTCTTAGTAAAAGTCAAGAGAAAGGAGAAAAGGGCAGCTCACACGCTGCAGATGTGTGTAGACTGGGACTTCTCTGGTGGTCAAGTAGTTAAGTGTTTGCCTGCCAACGCAGGGGACACAGGTTTGATCCCTGATCTGGGAAGATTCCACATGTCGCAGAGCAACTAAGCCTGTGTTCCACAATGACTGAAGTCCTGACACTCACTCTGCTGCAACTACTGAGCCCATGCCCCACAGCTACTGAAGCCCTCAAGCTTTAAAGCCCAATCTATGCAAAAAGAGAAGCCATTCCAATGAGAGGCCCACACCCTACAAATAGAGAGTAGTTCCTGCTCTCTGCAACTAGACAAAGCCAGCAACTAAGACCCAGCAGAGCCAAAAATAAGTAGTTTTTTAAAGAGTGTAGACTGAAACAGTTTGTTAGTAAAATAACCTTTGATTATCTTTAAAAATGTAGTTAACACAGCAACTCCAGCTCCCATAATCTATCCTACAGAAATTCTGACCAATATGCATAAAGATATAATATAAAGACTTTCATTATAAATTAGTTTAAAACTAGATTTTTAAAAACGTTAATTGTCCTCTGTGAGCTGGGAATTTCAGAAATTAAAAGATTTATGGAAAAAAATATCTTGAAGCAACATTTAAAAGTTTGATATTCCTCCATCAATAGAGGAATATTATAATAGAGAAATAAGTAAATATTGGTATCTTTAAACTAGAGATATATGATATCACTACAAAGGATGGCCTAAAAAAAGTTAATATTTTTTAAGTCACCCAGTAATTGGTAAAGAAGTGACCTTTATGTAAAAAAACTCTACATTTATTTTATATGTATAATTATATTTATAGATATGTTGGTGCATAGGAAAATATCTGGAATTTTTCAACACCGAATTCTTTTACCAATGGAAGTGGGCAGTGAATTCATTATGGAAGTGTGTAGAAAAGAAAAACTTTTCACTTATGTACTTATTGAGCTGACTAAACTTTTTCACTAACAGTACATATATATATGTACATATATTACATGTACATATTTATATGACATATACAGATATGTCATGAATTAAGCACAGGCACATATACAAACACACTTACTCACAACAGTATATTTATACATATGAATTTTTAAAATGATCATACACAGTGCTGGGAAGTTGTAAATATCAATCAAGTGACATATATCACAGCAATTAAAACATTATTTTCTAGAATTTCTACAGATTTCTGCTCAGCACTCCACAGTGACAGCCACTATGGCTGTGTGTGGTCAGTTAAATACTTATTTCTTTTTTGTGTGTGCTCCCCTACATTCTTCTTTTTTTTTTATTTTACTTGGAGGCTAATTACTTGACAATATTGTGGTGGTTTTTGCCATACATTCACATCTTGAGGATGTACCTGACGCCAAGGTCCAGCGTCTGCCCCTTGAAAGGGTAGGCTAGAAAGATTTAGTAGATTTAGAAAGAGAGATTCCACCTCTCTGAGTTTGTCCTCTATTGATGAACATTTTAACTTTAATTTTTTTTTTAAATTCAGTTTTAAACTAAATTATAATGAAAGTCTTCATATTATATCTTTATGCACACATATCTGTCAACCAACTCCCAAGACCAATGTATAAAATAAGAATGCCAAGTTACTAATTCTCTTGAGAAATTAGCTATCGCATGATACGAAATGTTTCCTTAGAAATGCCAATTTATAATCCAAGTGTGTATTTATTCATTTATGATGGGAGTTTTAATAACGTTAGCCTAGGGTGGTCTGACACCTTCCCTTATCTCAGGTAACAGGACCTGCCTCTGTCTCTATAGTGGGGTGGAGTAGTCAAGTTCCTTGGGCAGTGCTTAGATGGGTGCTGCCTATGATTGTTTCCATGACTTTCTTTCCTACAGACATACACTACAGCTATAAACATTGATACATTTGAGTCCTACAGCCCCGGAAGCTTGGTGAAGGTGTCTCTGCAAACTCTGATTCTTAGATGTTTTCATAATTCCCACAGAATAAGTGTTGTTACTTTAGATATTTTTTAGTTAAAAAAGAATTCATGATATTATATTAAACAAATAGCCTGAAAAGGTAAGTTTGTACTTTAATTGCAACTGTATAAAATATATGTATCTGTTAACAAAAAATAGAGGAAGATATGCAAAAATGAAAATGTTTTGAAACTGAAAACTGCTGTGTGTTTGTATATGTACCTGCTTAATTCATGACATGTCTGTATTTTACATTTTATTAAATTGATCCTTATATTCATTTATTTATTCTGAATGTGTTTTAGAAGAAGAAACTCAGCTGTTGCCTTTCCCTCTCTCCCCATTCAAAATATTTTCATATGCAACATTGACTCCATCTAGTTATTAGGATTGTCAAATAATTGATAAATTATTGATAAGGTATTTTAGTCTTCCCATGGATGGGTAGTGGTGTTTAATGGACATGGGTACAAAATAAAGCATTATACATGCACTTAATGTTATTTCAAATGCATGCAACAGGCTACTAGGTAGAGGCATGGGAGGAATGTTTATAGTCAGAGGGCAAATTCAAATCAAGACCTAAACAGAGAAATCCTCTAATGGTTGTTCAAGTAGAAATGTGTAAGAGGGGTGGTTCATGAATGGTATACACAGAAATCAGTGCTGGTAATAGATAGTTAGAAAGTGCTGCTCACATCAAACAGTGATTACTATAAACCTCTAATTATGTGCTCTGGAGAGAGCCTTGTGCTTTTCCCTCTGTAATTTCTAGTTCTTAAACTGGAATTCTGTGACTTCAATTCAACTCTCAATGGCTTCTTAACTGTTAAGTGTAGGCTTATCCATGAATCACTGCTGATACAATCTGCTATACTCTGCTGTACACAAGCAGACTTTGACGAGAATAATGAGTTTTCTCTTTGATTTCAAAGTGCAATGATGGTTTGCAAAAATAAGAAAAAAATGACTGGCAGTTTACTATAAAAATACTTGAGAGGATACTCTTGACTCAAAGAGCTTAATGCAAATTTAAATGATGTCTCTGCCCCAAGAAAACAGTCATTAACTTCCTCTTAATTTTAGCACAATTCATCCTTTAGTTAAATACCTGGGAGGCGATCTAGTACTGAGTTTGGGAGCAAAAGCAAGGGAAAGGGAAACCCTAGAAAAGGTAAGAAGGGTTGGTAAGAAAATACTGAGTTGTTCATCCTTTAAAGTTTGCGGAGTAATGAGTCCCATCAATCATATTTATTAACTCAGCAACTTAGGACTCGCTCTGTTAAGTAATTATGTTATATATTGAGCATATCCACTTTTTGTGACATTCAAATCATACACTCTGACCCAAAGTCAGGCTGGCATTTTGTATGGTTCTTCCTTTGCCATTTGGTGCAGGATCTGAAAATGCTACTTGTGGCTTAGTCCCCTCAACCCCCAATGTGACCAGTCACAGGCTAAGCAGGCAGCCAGAGAACTACAGAGAGAACAGCTGCGGCAAAACAGTGTTGTCAAAGTTTGGAAGTGGAAAAGTTTTTCTTTCCCCAAGTTATGGAGTGGAAGAAGGGACATATAACCTAATACAGTTAATTGTGCTGAAAAATTCTGGAACAGTATTCAGATGAAGGTGATACAGAAATTCTTACTACACAAAGGGCTCATGCACCCACCTCTTAGTGAACGAAGGACAAATAACCAGAAAAATGGACATCCTGAGTGACTGTCTTCCTCGTCAGTAGTGTGATTACTGTGGCTGCATATTCTAGCCCTCTCCTTCTACCTACATGTTCACTACATGATACAGGGAGCTCATGAATAAGCAGGAATAGCAGTTCTGTTCTCATAAAAGGTTGTCATTTTTATACGAGGCTTATCACAATCATCTAACAATTGTTTAACTCCCCCACTGCATTTTTTTCCAGACATCCTGGCTTGGAGGATGGCATTATATTCATAAAAGAAGACCTGTTACCATGTTATACTGGGGTATACTATACTTTTTAGGAAGTAACATAATTCCTTTAAAAAGTTGCATTTACAACTAAAAGAGTGCTATTACTCTTTAAGTGTAATGATGTTACTATTTTTAGAATACTGGGGTGGGTTGGCACTGAGACATTTACATGTTTTTATTCTTTATCTCTTTCTTATACCAAATATGTACGGAGCACCTATTCCTGCATATAGAAGCACCAGGACCTGTGGCTATAAACATAAATAAGACAGTCCTTGTTATACATGGATTTCCTTTATAAAATGGGGAATATAAAAAATTCAATCTATCTACCAATATAGTTTTAACTCAGTCTCTGAACAAGATAGCCAAGAATTATTAGCATCAATTTAATGACCATGACTGCTGGCCCTACTAATTTTAGTATGGTCATAGGAGAAAGAATAATTCCTAGGCCCAGGATTCCTCTATTTTAATAACAGAGATAATATGGCTCATTAAGTGCTTTTAAAATATTCAGCCAAAGAGGTTCCCAGATAAATCAATAGCTATGACCTTCATTGTCCATCTGTCAGAAATCAGCCAACGTTGCCCTCTCATAGCAGTATCATTTCCCATATTATATTAAGAGTAATTTTCATATAGCCTCTGAATATAGCTGATGTGAAATGTGGGCAAAACAAATTATTTCTTGAAATACTATGTTTCTTAGTTTCAAAAGTGAAAGTGTTGCTCAGCCGTGTCTGACTCTTTGTGACCTCATGGACTGTAGCCCACCAGGCTTCTCTGTCCATGGAATTCTCCAGGTAAGAATACTGGAGTGGGTCACCATTCCCTCCTCCAGGGGATCAAAGCCCAGGGAGCAAATCCAGGTCTTTTTTGCATTGCAGGCAGATTGTTTACCGTCTTGAGCCAGCAGGGAAGCCCCTTCCTAGTTTTAACTGAGCCATAAATTTTAGTATTTCACCAGGTATAACTCAGAAATATCCTTTAAGTAAAATAAAAGCTAGTACAGCTAGTCATTCAATCTTTTAAAAGCTGCTTTATACTAAACCAATGCAATGTGCAAATATAGAACTTAATTAAAATACTATATATATAAAATATTAACAGCTGCAGTTATTAAAACTACATTAAACTCCCTTGAGCTAGGCCAACATAATATGAGCTCTTTCTTTTTCTTTTTTTTTTCCTTCAATTTAGTAAGGGCAAAATTTGGTCTAGTGAATGAACATTGGCTTTTATATTGTTTGTTTCATTTCACTAACCTGAAATCACTATCAAATTAAAGTACTTTAGCATCGAAACACCAACATCAAGCATACTAAATATTTCCACTGAATTATAACAGAAATTCACCATTTGTTTATCTTCTTTCTTACTGCAAATAATATTCTCTTAATGCATCTTTCTTTTTCTCACTCAGCATTGAACTTTGTAAATTAAAGTTGATATTTTCTGCTCTGACCTTTTCCAATAATGGTATAAACAGAGCAGTTAATAAAATTTTGGTAACCTGGATGAATTAAAGAGCTTAGATAGAAAAAAAAGTAGATTTTCCTTGGCTTGAGGATTAAAGTATTAATCGGATTCTTATTGTAATAGGTCATCCAGGGAACTTGGGAAACTAATTAGATTGCATCACCACTTAAGACTGGAAAGAAATATCCAGGTATAAATCACTATTATCAAATGAATAATGAACGGTTTTATTTTCCATTTCATATGATTTTGCATTTAAAAAAATTTGACATTAACTACATACTTTTCCACACAGTTAGAAAATACCTAGAAAAAATTTTAGGTGAAAGAAATACAACTGATCTGAAGTATAGTATTTTTTTTTTTTTTTGCCCCTTTGAACTTTCAAAAGATACCTACTAATCTGATCAGTTATGTTTTAAATTGTTTATAATATCTGACTAAAACTATACATATTCTTGAAAGTTACTTTCAAAATTAGTTCTAGATATATTTTAAGTCAAGTGATAGCATCCATAAGTTGGTATGTCAAACACAAGATTAGTCATGTTCCCATCCTCTTTTAAGTCTTCTTTCTGAAGGTTCTTCAGAAGCAAATTAATTGTTAACTCTGATAGAAATAGGCTGGGGGAAACCAACAGGTGGCCACCTATTGCTATATTTCTGTATTCATATCAATGAACTCTTCTCAGCTTAAATCGGAAAAACAAAGAGGAATCCAATTTGTAATGCACAGTATGTACAACAGACCAAAAAAAACTTTTTTCACTGTTTACTCTCAATCATCTAAGATGCTGGAGAATATGACAACACAGCACAGACTACACAGAACAGTAGCTTCTTTTTCTTTTGAATTTCTTTAGAGGAATGAAAGAATATAGAGACCAAGTTTGCAGAGAAGAATGCATCAGAAACTGTCTGTAAAATTCTTGGGGATCAGAGCAACGGGTTCTGGCCATCCTTCAACACTTCACCCTCACCCCTGCCTCCCTCCCAATTTTCATACATTTCATCTCTTTATTTTAGTGGACAAAAAAGATATTTCCAAAAAGGTAAATATGACCTTTTAGACAGATAAACAGAAAAGGAAGGCATGAATAATTCTAAAATGGCTGTAAAAAAACTGCTCTGCTGCAGAGAAGCCAGAAACAGACAATGACATGGGGGTTTGTGAAAGGAGGGAGTGAGAAGGGGAGCTCACCCCAGCACTTCAGCAAGGCCCTTCTAACCTGGGATGGCAATCACAGATTCTTGGATCTGAAAGAAGCACTCTAGGTGTCATCTGATCTGTGGTTTCCAAATGTGGCTGACCAGATCATGTCCTTAAGAACACTTTGCAAACATGTAGAAGAATCCTAGTCTCCATCACTGTTAAGTCCCTGTCCCTGGTACTGGAATCCAGTGAATCCTTCCTAAGATGCTTTGCAAAGAAAGAAATCCAGGCCAATAAAACAATGCTGAGGCCAAGCTTATACTGGTATCTAGTGGAGAATCCAGAGAGGATGGTATAGTATAAAACCAAATAAGAGATTTGGGGGAGGGAGAGGAGAGTGGCTAAGTCTAAAATTCAACCATCTTCAATTAGAAGATAACTTGATTTGTAAATGAGGTCCAATCAGCATGAAAGCAAAGGGTGAAGAAAGTGAAAGACATAATATACAGTTGCAGACCTGAAACAAATTGTTTCTCTCCCCACCCCCTCATCGCCTCTGGGTTTCCAAATGCTATTTCCTTTGCCTGTATGGTCCTTGCCCACACAAATCTAACACTGCTCAACCCCCTAAGCCCCCTAATCTAGTTCCACATTTCAGAGTAAATAAACGGTATTTCTTCAGGCCTCCCTACCACATGCCCTCCTTCCCCCCACCTCACTAGGACTTCAGAAAAAAACAATAATAATAATAATAATAAGTGCAGCAAAAGGAAATAAATTCTTGTTGGTGGAATTTGAAACCTCTTTTATCAGAAATGGAAGCTATTTGGAAGGCAGCAGAGTTTTGCAGCATCCTTGAAATCCTCCTGTATTGATTAAAGTGTTTTTGATACCATAGGCCCATCATGGATAAAAACTATATTGTATTAAACTAAGGACTTGATATATATTGTATTAAACTAAGGATTTGATATATATGAATCATTGATTTTTTTCCCAGATTTTATATTTGCCACTTTAGGCACCTCCCGACATCCAATGATATAAGAGATAATTGGGAACATAAGAACCTTGAGTTTTGTCATTTGCAAACTCAAGATAAAATTTCTTGCAAGATTTGGCACTTGATTATCCATTTAATGTTCATTTAAGAAGCTGTTCTTGAAGTCATTTGAGCATTTGGGGTTTGATGCCCAACTATGACGATTAATTAGCTCATTCTGATTCTTATATGATGTGAAACAGAAATAATAAAAATTTCCTTTCCCCTAAAGAGAGAAATGCAAGAACTCTTTAATATGAGTTGATCTTAATTCCTTACGAATGGTGTTCTAACAGATAAACAGCATAAAAAATGATCAATTACCTGACCGTCCGTCTCTCTGGAAGTCCACATGATACCATTCTCCATCATTCACCTTCTTCTGCAGAGCTTTGATCTTGATTGTACCTGATCCCATGTCCAGGAGGAGGTAGAGGTGGCCATCCAGCATCTCAATAGCAAAGAAGTCTACCTTTATCATCTGTGGGTGCTTGGCATCTTTTTGGTGTCGTGGCTTGCCATGACTAAATAAGATGAGGCCATTTGGCTCCGTTGTACGGAAATCAAAGGATATGGAGCCTGTTTTCTTTGCATTCCATTTAGGCAAAGAGATGAAGGATTCTGGGGTTTCAAAGGTGATTGGGTCCAAAGTTGCAACATTCTCACATTTAAATGCCACCACTCCATGGATCTTCATCTTTGGGTCACCTTGCTTGGCAAGTCGAGATAATTCCAGCCTTACATCATTATTTTTATACACAACCTGTAGGGAGAGGGTAATAGTGAGAAACTGCCCATATTTGAATATTTCAAACTTGTTATCAGTTCATGTAACTTCCAAGTAGAGCATGAAAAGACATACAATGTTTACTGCCTTTTGATGTACAAGATAGTTTTTTTCAGCCAAATAAAATCCAGGTATCAATTCATTGAACTATTCTAACCTAATTTCATTCAAATAATGTGTGTACACACTCACACAAAGTCTCTGTAGCTAACTCAAATAACTTGAATAAATCTGTATAGAAATTTCATTATTTCAAGCATGTGTAGACTTGCACTTAAAGTGTTTGCTTTTATTAGTTGGCTATTATGCTTTGTTTATTATATATAAATACTGAGGTTTTTCAGTTTTACCATCACTGAAACATTTGAAATTAAATACTTTCAAATGCCAGTCCCCTAAAACATAGGATCACTTCTATGGTCTATATATCCATGGTATATATTAACTTTGTAAAATCACAATTGAGATAGAAAACATCTTAAATTTTCTCAGAAAAAATCATAAAATATGACTAAGATCCAGAAGTTCTCTCTTGCCCTGCACTGCATTAATAACTGTCTAAATAATGTTAGTTAACTCCAGAACTTAGTGTTTTCCCTAAATCCATTCAGTCTGTATAACTAATACTCCATTTCACTCTTAATGTATACTGATATGGAACAAAGTTTGCCTTATACCCTCATTTCCAAAGGCACTTCACCATAGTGGTGGGGTGGTTCTCATCGTTTGTTAATAGTCCCAGTGCTTTTCTGGGACTCCAAACAGCACTTTGGACAAATCCACCGGAACGGCTCAGAACATCATGCAGCTGCTATCATATCACCATACTAAATTTGTAGCTATTTTGACATAAGGATAAAGAGAGGTTCACATCCTTTCTCTACAAAATCCATACCATGGACAATTACATTTCCAAAAGATGTAAGTCATACTGACTTAAGGATAAATTAGCTATTTACGTGCAGATAACTAATTATTTTTACAAAGACCCTTGAAATTTCACAGCAGTCAACACTGTC
Organism: Muntiacus reevesi; assembly: GCF_963930625.1. Classification (NCBI taxonomy): domain Eukaryota; kingdom Metazoa; phylum Chordata; class Mammalia; order Artiodactyla; family Cervidae; genus Muntiacus; species Muntiacus reevesi. Next base: position 70,168,781 of record NC_089251.1, on the reverse strand, counting down.
AGTTTCTTAATTCATTTATTCATGTATAAAAATAAACTTGTAAAACAGAATAAATAAGCCCTGTGTCTGGTAAGTGCTATAAAGTTAACCAGGTCAAGACAGCTGTTATTTCTCCCAAACCCACGGTAATTGAGCCAATAATGCAGCTGATTAATTTCCTGATAGGATTTGTTAGTGAGCACTTCACTTTTCAGAGTAAGAGTGCAAGTTCTGGTTTCAGACTTCCTGAGTATGATCTCCAAGACTTGTTTATAGAGAGATAATACTTTACGAGCATGCTTAGTCACTCAGTCGTGTCTGACTCTTTGTGACCCCATGGACTATAGCCTTCCAGGCCCACCAGACTCCTCTGGACATAGGATTCTCCAGGCAAGAATACTGGTGTGGGTTCTTTCCGACCCAGGGATCAAACCCGTGTCTCTTATGTCTCCTGCGTTGGCAGGCAGGTTCTTTACCACTAGCACCACCTTGGAAGCCCCAACACTTTTCAAGATGGTTAAAATAATTAAAGAAGAAAATGCATGTGATAAAATCTACCTAAAAGGGGATCAATCCAATGCCAAGCACATCGTAAGATCTCAATAATATCAACCACATCAAACTGTATGATAATAAATATCATCATCTCTTTATTATCATCCAGTAGACATAAAGATATGAGTTCTAATTTACTATGAGAAAATGTTCAGAAATTAAGCACACTCATATAATTGGTATATTTTAGATGAATTATGCCAACTAAATATACCATATATTTCAATGCTACTCCTGGTGTTTCAGTTTATCTTTAACTTGAAGAAGGATTATTATAAAGAATACCATATCCCTTATTCCTTGAACATCTATGTATAAAGCTTTAACAAACATCTATTGACAACAAATCTGCCTGCAATGCAGGAGACCTGGGTTCAATCCCTGGCTTGGGAAGATCCTCTAGAGGAGGGCATGGCAACCCACTCCAGTATTCTTGTCTAGAGAATCCCCATGGACAGAGGAGCCTGGTGGGCTATAGTCCATGGGGTTGCAAAGAGTTGGACGTGACTGAATGACTAAGCACAGCACATTGACAGCAAAAGAGAAATGAACTAAAGCTATAATGAAAAGGAATTAGATTAATTCTTAATATACTTCCTTGAAAAGAGAAAGAACTATTTATTAACCCTCGGCAAAGTTGATATGAGGTTGATTTATCTGAGAATCTTTAAAAGTGAAAGTGAATGTTGCTCAGTCATGTCTGACTCTCCATGACCCCATGGGCTATACAGTCCATGGAATTCTCCAGGCTAGCATACTTGAGTGGGCAGCCTTTCCCTTTTCCAGGGATCTTCCCAACCCAGGGATCGAACCCAGGTCTTCCACACTGCAGGTAGATTCTTTAACAGCTGAGCCACAAGGGAATTTTTAAAATTGGATAAAATGCTTTCCATGGCAGATTTTCTAAGTTTTATCACCTCTCATCATGATTTTCAAGCTACCTAACCCTATTTTTTGTTCATTTTTTCTGATGATTTATATTTTAATATGTGGAGATTCTTCTGACATTAATCAGGAATGAGTATTTTCTGACCCAAATGATGCAGATGATAATGCTGATCAATGCTAACACATCTCATAAAATAGAATTATAGCAGTAGAATTGGACGTTTTTGACATGAGCAAGTGTGTGTAAGTGGGATATATTGTCTCATGAGTCCCACACATCAGCTTCCAGAAAGTTGAAAAAATGTAGGGTTAGGGCAATTCTAGGTGAGAATTTCAGTGAGAGACTTAAAATCTCATGAGTGAATTGGGTACCCTGGTGATTCAGGAAGGTTCAGGGAGATGGAGAAGAAACGTTAGGATTCCCTAGATCATAATACTTAGGGTTAGCCATGCCCTGTGCCCTCCCACCCAAAATGGGAAAATAAATATCCACCAGAATGTCTGCTCTATGCAGGAAAAAACCTGCAACAAAATCAGTGGTTGGCATGGAGCAGATATTCAACAAACATTTGCTGAGAGTTGAATAATATTCTTTATTTTTTAAAGCCTACTTCACATATTATTAATAACAATATTTACAACTATAGTTAAAAAATAACAGAATGTGGTATTATGGACCCATATCATAACCGAGCTATAATTTTTAGCCAATTTCCCTAGAAAAATGTGAAAACTTACATACATGTTCAGTTACAAATGGCAAGCTGACCTATCACCTTCAAAATAATTTTATGGGGTAGAAACTACTTTCATAGTAAAAAACACCTGAGTTAAAATTCTCAAGTAGTGAAATAATTTTTCTAGAAGAACTATCTTGAGCACAATTTTTTTTTTCCTTCTCATTTCGTATATTTTGAAAGGCAACTCTAGAAGACAGAAGAGTGATATTGGATAGGTAGGCTGATGACTCTCAGATCTATACAACTGCTTCATCTGACCCAAATTTCATAAGCACTATACTTTTCTAAGGTTAGACTAACTCTTAAAATGCACTGAATATAGTTCAGCTATAATAATAATGAGTAGCCAGTAAGCACTCCAAATCTTTTACTTTTTTCTTCCTTCTGAGATCGTATGGTTTTCAATCTACAAATTATTATTCAAATATGTTTTTCTTATTCATGTTTAAAGTTGTAATCATTTAATAGTTTCAACTTTCAACAAATCTCCATACTCTTTATCATCTTAAAAATTGTTGATGTTTTTACACACTTATTTGGATCTTCTTACAGAATCAATATTTTTGGGGGGATACTTATTTGAAGTTTTTCTGAAGAGTAACTCGAAATGTTGAATTTCACTTCCCTGCTTCATGAAATGATAACATAAACCCCAAAGAAATAGAGACATATTTATTTATTTGCTGGGCTTTTTTATAGTTTGCTTTAGCTGCCACATAATTTCTATACATTGCTATGAGATGATCTTTTTCCTTTCTTCCAACATTTGTTAGAATTTTTAAAATGTCACTCACAAACAAGCAACAATAAGAGCAATACATTTGTGTTTTTATGTTTAGGCTTGAAATTTGAGGTGGACAGTCACTGAATATTTTATTTGATCTTGATAATAATCTTAAAAAGGCAGGGAAAATAAATGGGCTAAAAGACGAAAATTTGGTAGTCTGGATAGACTCAGTTTAAGCATAAAGCTTTTACTTAAGTCAGGCGGCCTAACCTCTCTCTGTCTCAGTTTCTTAATTTATAAATCAGACCCCCAAAAAGGAAAGGAATGTCAAATCCATAAATGTTTGAGCTTTTTTCCCTCAGTCTCTGCAATTTGGGGCAGAGGTAAAATATGCCCCATTGCTCCTTCTCTTTGTTTGGATTTCCTGGTTGTGATTTTGATACCAAGATATTGTTCCCTATTCTGAGCTGTATCAAACTCTAGTCAGTCAGTTCAGTTGCTCAGTCATGTCTGACTCTTTGCAACCCCATGGACTGCAGCACGCCAGACCTCCCTGTCCATCACCAACTCCCAGAGCCTACTCAAACTCATATTCATCATGTCAGTGATGCCATCCAACCATCTCATCCTCTGTTGTTCCCTTCTCCTCCCGCCTTCAATCTTTCCTACCATGAGGGTCTTTTCCAGTGAGTTAGTTCTTTGCATCAGGTGGCCAAAGTATTGGAGTTCCAGCTTCAGCATCAGTCCTTTCAATGATATTCAGGACTGATTCCCTTTAGGATGGACTGGTTAGATCTCCTTGCAATTCAAGGGACTCTCAAGAGTCTTCTCCAACACCACAGTTCAAAAGCATCAATTCTTTGGTATTCAGTTTTCTTTATAGTCCAACTCTCACATCCATACATGACTACTGGAAAAACCATAGCTTTACTAGATGGACCTATGTTGGCAAAGTAATGTCTCTGCTTTTTAATATGCTGTCTAGGTTGGTCAAACTCTAATCCATTAGTAAAGAGAATGTTCACTACATCTTTAGGTACACAGACATGCCTCAAGAATTCTATCTATCTAATGTTTGTACATATGATGTTGAAGATACTGGCTGATACATAAATCTCTTTCCACATGAGGATATGTGCATGAAATAAGCAGATCAGTAAAATATGTTTGCCACTCAAATTATACTTTTGCTGTTGTTGTTATCAATATGTTTTAGTTTAAAAATCTTAATGGGGCTCAAATTAATTAACAGGCAATGATCAAGGCTTTTCATATGTTAACTATCAGAGTAGTAGGGGTTGTGAAATGAGCAATATAGTCAGAGTCAAAGTTCTATGCAGAGATCTAGCCTCTGACAGGGCCCTCTTTGAAAGAACAGGCATGACTCCTTTTGATCTAAGTTTTGTTTTTTCTCTTTAATTTTTAGAAACAATCACAAGTGCAGTTTAAGAATCTGATTCTCAAGTCAGATTTCAGAGAGAATTCCAGCCCACCTTCTTGCAATCTTGTAACTTTATGGAAGTTCTTCAACCTTTAAGAGACTCAATATTATCTGTAAAATGGTATAATAATATCTACCACATTAGGGTTATTGTAAAAAATGAATAGTAGCTCAATTAATGTGCTAACAGGGCCTGGCACAGAGTAAGCACTAAAATAAATAGTAGCTGCTCTTATTTATGTGGTTGTTATCATTATGAATAACAGTATTATCATTCTTACATTGAATTAATGGAGTTGTACAACTGAAGTATAATAACAAGAGTAACAGTTAACAAGACACATGGTAGATGACTGGTCAGTGCATTAAAGTAATTAATAGAGTTGTAACCAGCAGGATCAAAGAGATTAAAGGAGATTAGGGCTTTCTTTTTTATTCTGATAGTCCTATTGTAAAGTAGGCTTTCTTTAGAGATGTAGATTTCTCAGCCAGGAAGTTTACACAGGAAACTGATGATTCTGGGAGTTTCACTTCCGCTCATAAAAAGGAGTTTTAGGCATCAAACCACCACCACCACCACCAGCACCACCATCTCCACTTCAAGAAGAATCAGTTCAGATTTATGGAGGGTTTACTTTCTGCCAGGCCATGTTATGAAATGCATGGACATATTATGTTTACTCCTCAGAAGTGTCCTAGGGAACATTATACAATTTTATCAATAAATGTTTAGAGGTACAGAGCTCATTGAATGTTTTTCATCATGACCATGTCTAATACTCTGTGTTCGAATATCTAAAGACATTAATTTCAAACTTTGCTTTTGTCTCAGCAGGAAATTTCACTTAGTTTTTGATAGTTGCGAAGTAAGAGATTCACAATCAAATAGCCATTTGCCACCATGCAAAGGGATGATTACATGGATTAGTCTAAAAAAAAAAAACAAAATAGTACTTCTCCTTTCATTTGTCCTGATTAAAATATCTTTAAATGAATCAAATATCACAATTAAGTAGAGGGATTTTTTTCATGTGACTATAAATATCTCTTCAAGCCCAGTATAGGCAGAGGGGCTTATTTCCCTATTTCTATGACTATACTGTGGTTTTTAAAGTTATGTCTTTTAGGATATAATATATATAAATATATATACATATATAGACACACAGTCCTCCTTCAATAGCTGCAGGGGATTGGTTCCAGAATACTCCTCCCTTACCCCATATCAAAATCCACAGATGTTCAAGTCTCTTATGGCACAGTATTTGCATATAACCTATATACATCCTCCCATATACTTTAAATCATCTCTAGACTACTTACAATACCTAATAGAATGTAAATGATATGTAAATAGTTGCCATTGCATGGCAAATTTAAGTTTTGATTTTTGGAACTTTCTGGTATTTTTTTTCCCTGAATATTTTTCATCTTTGGTTAGTTGAATCTGTGGGTACAGAACCCATGGATAGGGATGACTGAATATATTCTAAAAGTCCAGGAGGTTTAAGAATTAATCTGAGACTGTTTCAGTTTTACTTTTTGTTTGTTCATTTTAAACACACTTAATATTTTTACTCTATTAAGAAAAAGAATAGTTCCAACATCCAAAGTTAATTCTTCTTTTCTCCTATCTGTGATCTGTCTGTGCACCATCTACTTATAACAATGTGCCCATTTCAAAATACAACCAAGAATTAGCCAGTAAGTGAACGAACAGTATAAGGACCACTCAGGCGACTAAGGAGAGACTGTCATTTCTTTTGCCAAGACCTAGATAAGAAACAGCTAGGAAAAGGACATGAACTGCATCACAAGTTTCATCCCTAACATTAACTTATTTATTATTTTGAAATGATGTTTCAATCTCTGCACTTTCAGTTTTATCAGATAAGTACTTGTTAGGCAAGGTATTGAAGAAGATGTAGTTTAATCACTTCCCTTTGCACACCCTCAGTCCAATAAATCTCGGACCACTGAGAATAAAGCAGTCTAATTTCTCTTGAATATCTGCCACACACACACACACACATATATAGGTGATGTGTAAACTATATGTGAATGCATACACACACAGAGCATATACATTCCACAATGTAAATGTGTTTAAATGTAATACACATTAAATCTGCTATCACTGATGTCCAGAAAAAATATATACATATATTAAAATAGATTGTACATCTCTAATAGATAAGTAGATATTATGTACGTATGAAAGTGAAAGTTGCTCAAAAGTGTCCAACTCTTTGCAACCCCATGGACTATACAGTCCATGGAATTCTCTAGGCCAGAATACTGGAGTGGAGAGCTGTTTCCTTCTCCAGGGAATTTTGCCAACCCAGGGATCAAACCCAGGTCTCGTGCATTGCAGGCAGATTCTTTATCAGTTGAGCCACAAAGGAATCCCAAGGGAAGCCCATGATGTATATGATGTATATATACCACATATACATCAAAATAAACATACATACATTTATATGCATTAAATAATTTTAATTTATATTAGGATAAATATTTAATATAATAATCCATATTAAATGCAAATATTTTGTATATTAAATACAAGTATTTAATAATTTCAGAAATTAAAGAGTCCTCAGCTAAAATATACAAATAGTCTTACTCAAGGTCTTGGGTCAAAATGTCTTGGCCTAAAAACAAATTTTAGCACTTATAAGCCATACATTTAGCACATTCCAAAAGAAGAGTTAAAGCACCCCCCTCAAAAAAAAAAAAAGAAAACCTTACAATTAAGATTAAAAAAGAAAAAAAAACAGGCTCCCCTCAGTGTTCCTGCCAGCAGGAAAAGATAATTATAAAGATAGAGTAAAGGCAAGGGGAGTGATGATCACATATTTTTAATGATTGTACTCATTATTGTCCTATCGCCTACCTGAGATCAAGTTTCTTACGCTTTAGTTGCTTTCTCATACCCAAACCCTAGCACAGAACTTGTTTAAAATATAAAAGGTTTTAAGAAAATGTTTGTTGATGTTAACTGATCAAGGGACTAATAGGATCCTAGCTTTCCTGAGAATGTCACACCATAGAAGTTTTCATCTAAAATCTGAATATATCCATTGAGGCAGATACACAGCCAGGGGCCAGGACACGTGTATTTGGCGAAAGGGTAGCAGACGGCAAGGAAAGTGTAGGAGATGTACAAGCCCTGTACAGAGTAGCTCCATACCTCTTTAAAAAACAGGACTTCACATTGAGGAAACTCAGTCTTAAGAAGAGTTACATAAAGCATTTTGAAAGATAAAATAGGTTTGAGGGTGTAGGAATTGCTGTTTGTTTGTTTTTTCCCATTTTCTAATCCTATTTAGAGATGATATGCCCATAAAATGTTTGACTAAATCAAAACTCACACCAAAATAAATATATAATAATAATAATATAATTATGGAACATGAAAATAGATTCCAATAACGTCATTTCCCAATAAAGGCATATGAAGAATCTACCTGTCAATGCAGAAGACACAGCTTTAATCCCTGATCCAGAAAGATTCCACACGTTGAGGAGCAACTAAGCCTGTGCGCCGCAACTATTCAGCCTGTGCTCTAGGACCTCGGAACCACAACTGCTGAACCCACGTGGCCGAGAACCTGCGCTCCCACAACAAGAGAAGCCACTGCAGCTAAAGAGTAGACCTTGCTCTCCACAATCAGAGAAAAGGCCACACAGCAACAGAGACCCAGCACAGCCAAAAATAAACACACTAAACTAAATTTAAAAAAAAGAAATCCTGAATTTTATTAGAAAGAATAAAAAACAGAATGGTGAAGAAAATTTTTAAAAGGCATATGACTTATCTAATTTGAAATAAAAAATTAGATGAAATATAGATTAAAAAAATATTTGTTTAAGCAATGTGAGGAAAGAAACCTTTTTTTTTTTGCTTAGTTCCAAATAAGCATCACTAAATACATCTTATTCATAAAAAGAAGGAAAAGAAAAATCCTCTTGCTTTGTCCTTGCATCATTCCACCATCAGTGAACTACTCAGCTTGGTAGACGACGGTGGGAGCCATCTGCACAAGTTAGCCATAGGAGTTAAAAGAGGAGCTAAAAGACTGTCATGTCCCTGGGTTAACAGCTCTATTTAATGAAGCTTTTAGTGGCATATGGGTGTGTGGCTAAATAACTCCATTAAATGAGGAAAGAGTTCCATTAAATAGGCATGTCTCCTTTTCTCAAAATAAAGATTCAGTAACTCAGTAATGTCTTTGGAAAAAAAAAAAAAAAATATATATATATATATATATATATTTCAAAAATGAAGTACAATAGTCAGTAATATGAGATTTGACACGCTGACTCAAAAAAAAAAAAGTGAAAACTAGATCAATCCTCTATTTCAGATAAGTAAACTGAAGTTCCCTAGAGGAAGAAACAGCAACCCACTCCAGGATTCTTGCCAGGAAAATCCCAATGACAGAGGAGCCCAGCGGTCTACAGTTCATGGGGTCACAGAGTCAGACGCATCTGAGTGACTGAGCATTCACACAGGCAAACTGAGGGCTCAGAAAAACCAAGGGACTGGTCCCGTTGGCAGTAAGCTCTGATCACGAGCAAGGACTGGCAACTTCGGTGTGCAGGGCTCTTTCAAAAACCTCTGCTAAAAATTAATAAATAAATAGAACAACAAACCATTTCTCCCACAGGCGCAGGCTCATCAGAGGCCCTTGAGCAATAACAAATGAAGAGCAGCTGTCTTCTCAGCAACATGGCAGAAAGGGAACCATAACTGATTTAAAGGCAATTCTAACTTTAAAACTGCATTAGCTTCACAATAAGCTTCTGCTCAAATATAAAAATAAAAGTCCTGAGGGGAAAACATCTTGCAGTTATTTCCCCTACTAATGGAATTTAGAAAGACACTGAAAAAGTTAACTAGAAACAATAAACTTGCAATGTTTACTGTTATTTTGCAACTAAGTGATGAAGATATTTTCAACCTCAGTCTTTCATGAGCTTGCAGAATGTAACACACCGTAAATTAGGGTTTAAAGCTTCTATTCCAAGCCAGCAGATGCTGCTAATAAGAGCAATGCATGTCTGCTTTATCCAAAAGACTTTTTTAATCGTCTGCCAGTCTCAATGAGAAGAAGGTAGACACATCCCACCCCCCCACCCCCCGTCCCCCACCAAGGGAAACTATCTTCCCATCAACCAAAAATGGTAGCTTCAAACTGATAATAATAAGATCCTGGCACCAAATGTTATGTGTAGATTAACCAACTCACGCTCTTTTGCATCTCTACCCTCTTGAACTCAGTGAATCTCCCTCTATCATTTAATTTTACATTTTTATGAGGGGGGTGGCCATTAGTATGTAATGTACCATTTAGTATATGTTCACTGCATTCCTGAATACCATTTATTATACACAGTCTGTCCTTTCTCCACTGTCTCACAGTGACATTGTGTGCCAGTGTTTTGGATACGCCAAAGCTTCAACATTTCCATCTACTACCATTTTTTGATTGTATTCATCACTTTTTAGCTTAGAAAGTCCTCCATCAAGAGAGACTTGATAAATGCATTTTCATTTTAAATATTTATTGCTTAATTTTATACATTTGTGTATAACATTTTCTTTTTGCAAATATCTGTCTTCTCGTTTAAGGTGAAAATCCAAACTGAATCCCCATACCCAAATAGTAGATCTTTATATGAACCAGCACAACTGTTAAATAATTCTCTTTCTGCTGATTTGTACAGCTTACCTACCACACATTAAATGCTTATATTTACAAGGTTCTATTCCTAGCATTTTATTTGTTTTATTGATCTCTTTCTTTTTTTCTTAATCCAGTTCCACTTCATTTAACTATCATAGCTTTATAATATGCTAATATAATTCATGCGCCTCCTACAAAGCCATTTACGTTAATTATTCTCATAATATTTATATATTGTATCATACAGAGGTTCTTGTTTTCTGCATCAATAAGATAAATATATGTAACAGAATTATTGAAGCTTTCTAAAAGGCAGCAAGTCAAAGCTGGTGGCAAATTACTTATTCAAACTCACTTAAAGAGACTTGACTAGTAAGAGGAAATTACATCTTGCTTAGAATTACATACCTGTTATTATGTTTATTTGTAAAGTTATTATTCATAAGTGATTATAATAATTTTGAGTTGAACACATCAGTGAATCTGGCCTCATGCCAGAAAATTACATTATTTGTTAGCTAGAGGGTAGATATACAACTCCAGAGAGAAAATCAGAAAAAAAGAAACAGCAAATGTAGTTATAAGCACACTAATTCTTTTCCAACAGTCATAAGGTTCTGGTATGAAGAGTGTGTTGTAAGCCCATCAAGGATGTTTGGAGGATGACCAGATGAATGAGAATCAATGCAGTAGAAGGCAAAGCGCCCTCTGACTCCACTTTAATGTGGCGCTCTTCAAGAAGCAAGACCACTTGTTCAAAGACACACAGCTAGTAAGTGTGGAACCAGTAAGCAGAGGACAAGGGAGAATCTTAATGCTTGTCTCCATAACCAGGAATATATGCTTTTTTCTTTGTTTTGTTTCCTTTCCATGGGACTGTTTTTATGGTAGTTAAATTCCCTTCGGCAATAAAAACTGTGAGAGTCAACTAAGCCTCCTGAATTTCAGCAGCTAGTCATCTAATTTATGATTACTCAAGTTGTGTGAGTCCCCTTTTTGGCCCTGGCTGCCAGCTTTTACTTCTTGATCACACCCCTACCTGAGAAACCTCAAATAAAACAGAGTAAGCTGACATTCAAGGCAGCCAAAACTGTTGTTTTTAGCACCTGAGATGAAAAGATTATGCAAAGTAGACTTGTTCCTGAGAAATTCTGTGCAAATCTCTTCTGTAATTTTAACAATATCTGATGAAGGCAATGCATTGCATGATATATAGGTACGGATATAGATTCATATGGCTATAGATTCCAGACCTGCTCTGCTACTTAACTAGTTACACTGTCTTGGGCAAGTTCCTAAGTCTCTCCAAAGTAGTTTTCCTCTTTATCACGCAAGGTTAATACTCATTTTATAGTGTTCTTTAAGCACATAGTGGAGAAGGAAATGGCAACCCACTCCAGTACTCTTGCTTGGAAAATCCCATTAACGGAGAAGCCTGGTAGGCTACAGTCCATGGGGTCGCAGAGTTGGACACAACTGAGCGATTTCACTTCACTTCACTACTAAGTGTTTGGTTGTGGGTGCTGAGTAAATAAAGAGTAGCTATTATTGTTACTAGTACGGTATTGTGTAAGATTTTAGAAGTTATGACTTTAAATTTCTAGAGGGGTATGCTTGTCATTTAAAAAAATAAGTGCTACTTCTCTAAAAAGCAAAGAAGCATTCTGTGAAGTAATTCAGTGCAGTTCAGTCCAGTCGCTCAGTCGTGTCAGACTCTTTGCGACCCCATGAATTGCAATTAATCGCCCTCAAATCTCATTTTAATGCATACTTCCCGGGGCTTTCCTGCTGGTCCAGTGGTTAAGATGCCACATTTCCACTGCAGGGGGGACATGTCCAACCACTGGACAGGGAACTAAGAACTAAGATACACATGGTTGCGCCAAAAATTGGAAAAAAGAATAAATATTTCCCAAATTTCTACCTCTATTTCTTATCTCCCATGAATATACATTTTGAGAGCTTTCCTCTACTAAACAAATAGTATTTATTAAGGAAATGTTTGATTTTTTAAAAAATTGTCAATGAAAAACATGCCAGCCTCTGTAATCCCACTAAATTGATCAAATGATAGCCTATGCAAATAGTTATTTTATTTAGCTTGTGCTAAGCATGAGTAGTGGAGAAGGAAATGGCAACCCACTCCAGTGTTCTTGGCTGGAGAATCCCAGGGATGGGGGAGCCTGGTGGGCTGCCGTCTATGGAGTCTCACAGAGTCGGACATGACTGAAGCGACTTAACAGCAGCAGCAAGCATGAGTAAGTATGTAACCTTTTCTGGGTGTATTGAAATATTAAGCATATGCAATCACTCTTCATTTCTAATTTTAAAGACACTAAAAAGTATACAGACCCCAGGTTGGGAACAGTGATTTTTTTCAATTATAACTGCTAAGTATGGGGGTATTTCTTCTTAATGCCTTCTTTAATTATTTCCTTTGGAAGATCCTGAGTGCTTCAAATGTCAGATGGGTTGTGGCTTTTGCCAAGGGTTGCTTAGTTAACTGTTTATTTAATGAATGGGGTTTTATGTGCTGCTGAATTTCTCATGGCACATGTTAGGAAATTTTTGGCAGCATTTAAATTGGAGAACTGAGAAACATATTGGCTCTACGGAAGCTCAATCAGTTCCCAGGCAAAGCAGCACCTTTGCCAAGAAAAATTCACTAAAATAAAAAATACAAAGACCAAACTCACATATAACCCAAGGAAAACTGACTTTAGTGTGAAGGATTAAACAAATCCTGGATCCAAGTGTCTCAGGTGGCCCATGAATGGAAGAGGGGAAATGCTTCACAATTCTGGGGGAGAAATAGGAATGGAATCTCCTCACTTTGAAGGATGACAGTATGCTTAAATTTCTTGATTGCTTGGAAAATTCATTATTTGCTAAGGAAAAAAAAAAAAAAAGATGAAGTCATGTAATTTCTCACATATTCCCTCCTTAAGCAGATCCATCTAAACCTATGTTTATGTTATTGAAAGATGTATTAGCCGCTCAGTCGTGTCTGACTCTTTAAGATCCCATGGACTGTAGCCTGCCAGGCTCCTGTGTCCATGGAATTTTTTAGTCAAGAATACTGAAGTGGGTTGCCATTTCCTACTCCAGGGGATCTTCCTGATCCAGGCATCAGACTTGGTTCTCCTACACTGCAAGTAGATTCTTTACCATCTGAGATACCAACCCCTGGAGAATATACTTGAAAGATATACTCAGCTTACTCATTTCGATGAAAGACTAATTAATAATTGATTTTTTTAAAACTGTGCATCCTAGAACAAATATCCATATGGTGGAATTTTTTAAATGATTCAGCCAGGTTCCTAGACATTGTATAAGCACTGCCTACTTCCTCTAAGAACTTGGAGCAGGAAGATGCCCTGAAATGTCACCTGGGTTCTGGAAAGTCCCAAATCCACTAAAAGATACTTTTTTTTTTTTTTTTTTACTCAACTATACTACAAAATGAGTATACGACTATAATACTTCAGAATGAGGAGGGAAGAAGATTTTTTTTTAAACAAACACTAGTTTGAGAAAACAAAGAGAATGTGAGTATCTTTCAGCAACTTAAGATGAACAGCACCAGCCTACAAATTATTACTCTAGGCATGCGCTGAGGCTTGTGCGTAATAAAGGCCTGCTGCAGCCATCTCCGCCCACACAGCTCTGATGTCAGCCCTCCTTCAACCTCTGCACTCGCCAGCCCAGCGCCCAATCCCTTTTCCCTCTCTGGGAGAAAATTTTTCTGAGTCAGCCCGGCTCTCTCTTTGTCTACTGGTTTGCTGAAGGCTCCCTGCATTTTTCAGCAACCAGAAGTCTGGCTTCTTACCTATTTGGCTTCCCTACCTTTCTTACCATTTTCTTGCTTTATTTAGAAATTACGAGGGCTGGCCACGTCTTACCCTAGGTTGGCCAGCTCTCAGGTGGCTTATATGGACACGTATTCTGCTCTTTGGCTTCCCAGGTGGCATGATGGTAAAGATTCCACCTGTCAATGCAGGAGACACAAGAGATGCAGGTTCTATCCTTGGCTCAGGAAGATCCCCTGGAGTAGGAAATGGCAACTTGCTCCAGTATTCTTGCTTGGAAAATTCCATAGACAGAGGAGTCTGGTGGGCTATGGCCCATGGGGTCGTAAAGACACAACTCAGTGACTGAGCATATCTCCTCTTCAGGCCTATTACTGAGCTGTCTCCTTATCCCTTGATTAGCTAGTATGTTGCTTGACATAATATTATCATGAATTATAATAACACCAGGAATCACTCATAAAAGCTTCTGCTACATACCCCATGCATTTTTAGCTACTTACATAAACTCTTATTTCTCATGACAGTCTAGTAATATAGGCATATGAAGGCTCAGAGAATTTACCTATCTAGTCCAAATTGCACAGCTAATCTTAACAGATGACTAAGCAGGAGTACAACTCAACATTTGCCTGCTTCCAAATTTGTATGTGGTTTTAGTCCATGCTCCCCATTATCCCACGGGATACTGGCTGAGTTCCTGTGTACTTAGCAAGCACCATCAATCTCATCATCAATAAGTAATGACATACCTTATGCCTTTTCTTCCACAAAGTGGCTCATCTGACTAATTGCGTTTCTCTTCATACTACTGGTTAAAAAAAAAAAAATCCCCTTGAGTTGTTCCATCCCACTATGTTTCTCCCTTGAATTTAGGATCATTATTGTTCACATGACTGACCTATGGCACTCTGATTTGGTGCCACACTTATTTTGTGCTCATTTCACTCTTAAGAGCAAATTGTCTGACCATGTTCTCAAGTGAGTACAAAACTTACTTTGAAATTTCAGGATTCTATAAATTGGGATTTTTTTTTTTAAGTTACCTTGAAAGTGGAAAAAAAAAATGAGACTTAGCACTAGTAGGAATGGCATTCTAAGGGCCAGTTTCCAGGGTTTAGATTTAGATTTGGCTACGACAGCCTCCACCCTGAGTCAGCAATAGAATAATGATGTGCCAACCACATATATAATGTTTCATTACATCAGATGAAGCCAGAACATCAGGGTCAGAACTAGGCTGAAATGGGTGAGATGAATGAGACATTCATTTTGGATGTAAAATATAAGGTGGGTTGGGGATGGGAGGGAAGGATGCTAAAAACTCAGTGATCAAGACAAATAATATTTCAACTCAATATTTTTTAAAATGCAAAAATGTCTGTGATAAACAAATTGTTAAACTTTTAAAGAACCATAGGATCGGAATTATTCATTGTTCCTTTCACCTCAGGCTCCAATATAGCCTAGTGTAGTAATGCAATATAGTATTTTTCTAGGATTAAAGAGGTTAATTTAGCCTGTTGGAAAGTTTTTGTATTAGAACAAGTGCCAGTAACTAGAAATAGTTGTGGGAATTAATCTATTAAAATTAGAACCAGAATACACTATTAATTTTTCAGGTGTCCAAGTCATTAATAAAACCAGTTTTACCCAAAGGATAACGATAGAAAACACTTATAGAATACTTAATCAGACACTATTTTAGGCACTTCACTCATTTAATTCTCAGGACAACCCGCTGAGATAGAGGAACAGGCTCCCTGCCCCAGAATTCATTAGATGACAATGTCTGAGGAACTAACTATACCACATGATGATTCTGGCCATACAAAGAAATTGAGTCTTTGTCTTACAGATGAGGACACTGAATTCGTGGTCTGAAACTAAGGAGACAAGTTTCAAACCCAAATGGTCTCTTCAAGGCCCTTGCTCTTAACAATACTGTTCACAAAGACCAAATAATCTGGCTCCTACACCCACTCAATCCTACAATGTGGTCAACATTAATAATCATTACCCTCAAAATAAAGATACTGGTGTGAACTTTCATAGAAACTAGAAAAAATTTTAAAGCATACGTATTTTTCAATGGCTTGTCATTGAAATCATATTGAGAGCCATACATATTAACTGAAGAACTACAATAGATCTCTGACATTCACCAATCAATGTATAGTTCAAAAGTATATACTAGATTGCTTACTCAAGATTTTTTAAATATAGTGATGAATAAATAAACATTAATTCAACAGCTCACAGGCACTGAAAGGCCAGCAGAATCCAGCCTCTTATCTTTTGTCACTGCTGGTAAGCTATTTTATAGGTGTATAGCTATATTCTTGTATTAACCAGCCAGTATGATCAAAATAGAAGATTAAAAAACCAGAATATAATAATTATATAAATTTCATCTCTTTGTGCTCAGTGGTGCTATAATTATATGATGAAATCAGAACACTGTAAAAAATTATAAACAAAAGAATAAAGAATTTAGAGTAAAGCCTTTAGACCATATCTATTACATCAACACTTTTAAGGAATTACTGACACAATTCATGCTGTCCATACATGTTTTTTCAGATCATCTAATTTACTACTAAATTGGGGAACCACCCACTCCTCTGTCTTTTGACAGTGCCTTAGAGCTGGTTTCCCTGGTGGCTCAGAGGTTAAAACATCTGCCTGCAGTGCAGGAGACCTGGGTTTGATCCCTGAGTCAGGAAGATCCCCTGGAGAAGGAAATGGCAACCCACTCCAGTATTCTTGCCTGGAGAAGTCTGACATGATTGAGCCACTTCACTTCACTTCACTTCATTTAAATAACAAACAAAAGTTAATAGTCCTATTAAAATATTTACTACTAGTGTTTTTTTAGGTCCATAACGAGTCAATATTAAAGTAGGAATACCTTTGAGGATTCGTCAAAGCTGCATATTGTCACCCTGTTTATTTAACTTATATGCAGAGCAGTACATCATGAGAAATGCTGGGCTGGAAGAAGCACAAGCTGGAATCAAGATTGCCGGGAGAAATATCAATAACCTTACATATGCAGATGACACGACCCTATGACAGAAAGTGAAGAGGAACTAAAAAGCCTCTTGATGAAAGTGAAAGAGAAGAGTGAAAAAGTTGGCTTAAAGCTCAACATTCAGAAAACTAAGATCATGGCATCTGGTCCCATCACTTCATGGGAAATAGATGGGGAAACGGTGGAAGCAGTGTCAGACTTTATTTTTCCGGACTCCAAAATCACTGCAGATGGTGATTGTAGCCATGAAATTAAAAGATGCTTACTCCTTGGAAGGAAAGTTATGACCAACCTGGATAGCATATTAAAAAGCAGAGACATTACTTTGCCAACAAAGGTCCATCTAGTCAAGGCTCTGGTTTTTCCAGTGGTCATGTATGGATGTGAGAGTTGGACTGTGAAGAAAATTGAGTGCCAAAAAATTGATGCTTTTGAATTGTGGTGCTGGAGAAGACTCTTGAGAGTCCCTTGGACTGCAAGGAGATCCAACCAGTCCATCCTAAAGGAGATCAGTCCTGGGTGTTCATTGGAAGGACTGAGGCTGAAGCTAAAACTCAAAAATACTTTGGCCACCTCATGCAAAGAGTTGACTCATTGGAAAAAACCCTGATGCTGGGAGGGATTGGGGGCAGGAGGAGAGGGGACAACAGAGGATGAGATGGCTGGATGGCATCACCTACTCGATGGGCATGAGTTTGAGTAAACTCCAGGAGTTGCTGATGGACAGAGAGGCCTGGCGTGCTATGATTCATGGGGTCGCAAAGAGTCGGACACGACTGAGCAACTGAACTGAAATTGAACTGAACCTTTGAGGAGGAAAACAGAGCATGCTAGGCTCTTGAGAAAATTCTATTTCAGAAGGAAAAAAGGGTTGGGAGATGGGCTGGCAATAGAGTACTGAGGCGGGAAAAATCCATAAATAGAATATAAATGCCATTAATCCACGAAAAACTTGGGCATTTCCATAGCATTGGTTAAGTAGGTCAAGGCTATTAATTATATGTCATTAATTGAAATTTATAATCCCATTCAGAATTCATTTCTTATAAATGTGATAAATCAAATCATCTTCTAAGGAAAGTATCACTGAGGAAAAACTTTTAGTTGATTCATGAGTGTGTTCATTCACACACGATTTATTCAAGAACTCTCACAATGAACTTCTCACCTGAGTCTTTGTTTTGGTCCCTGGTTGATCTGCAGAAAGCAAGTCTAGGCTCGGGCAGCTGTGTTATACATGAAGCCCATAGGTCACAAAAAATTAGATACAAAATATGGATAGATTAGAAAAAACACAGGCAGACTAGAGGAGAAACAGAATCACTAAATAAGCATGTTGACCACTGATGGGAGGCTCAGAAGTATTCTAATATATTATTATATAATAATATAATGTTATTATAGTACATCCATTTTATGGTAAATTTATGATATGGTGTTTATGATATTTACGATACTGATATTTTTCACAATGCTCATATGTTGCTGAGTCCTACTGAACACTGAAAGGGACAGTAAGGGCCATAGATACACACTGATTTTAAAATCAAAGTATTTTCTGTAGCTTGGTCACCTCTGTGACTGGATCAGAGAAAGGTGTGTACTCTAGTACCATCCTTCATGTGCTAGGCAGCTGTAAATCTCCCTGCACCTGTTGAATAAATATTGATGGAAAAAATATTGGTTGTCTCCTGTAAATAATGTAAATGCTTTCCCTGGCAACTGTTCCAAATTCGGACAGCAGTGGTAATGCTTTTCATACTAATACAATTTCAGCAAGGGTATGAGGAGTATGGGAGGTGAGAATGAAAGAACTGATGGGACAGTCACTCATGAATTACAATGTTCAATTTGTTTTGACCAGGTTACAAGAAACCAGTTAGCAAATTAAGATTCTCTTCAAGAAGCAGCCCTAAGTTTAAACCTGAAATCAGGATATCTACAGTGGAATGGAAATTATAGGTTTACTCATTATAACTTTAGCTATAAACCCTAGGGTCTATTTCTTAAAGAAGCTACTTGACACCAGGAAGCCTCTAAAAGAGATATTGGTTCAAATTATCACAATATAAAACATTTCCCATGGTGATGATTAGAGTATTGGAAGCACAACAGTAATAGCTGATTGTTTCTAAAAGGTAAAATTATAAATACCCTTTAGAAGATTACATTTACACAGGGAAGGAAACTCAATCAATAAATTTAAGAATCGAAGAATATTGTATTGTCTTGAGAAGGCCAAAAGAGAAGTGGATTTTACATTCTTAGATACAATGGAGATACAATTCGTTAGAGGGTAAGCCTGTGTAATTTTCTCATTTGTGATCTTAATTCCGAATTCTCCCAGGGTATTTATGTTTAGGGTTATTTCTCTTTAATGCTGTCTGTTGATATTCCCCCACCCACTAAAACTATGGCTGAACACGTTTGAGAAACCAGTAGTTCTGCGAGTTTCTCATTTTTTTTTTTTTTTAATTGCATAGTGAAATGATCAAATAAACATTCTTTTTTATCTGTTTGTTTGTAAAAGCCACAATTTTTTGAGAGGAAAAGGAAACATCTAAAAGGATTTATGCTCTGTAACATTTCAGTGCGGGGTGGGGCGGGGGGTGCCTGTGAGCCAACAAACCACAGAGCAGCAAGTAACAGGAAAGTTCCCACCGCACAGGAAGGAAAAGATATTTATTTACTGCAGGGAGAGCAGAGAAAGAGAAAATAAAGGAGAAAGAAGGCAGATGGAGTGGCTGTTTTCCTCCACTAGAGCTGAACCTAAAGAAGATCAAACACCCAGACTGGAGAATTCGGAAACCACTCCTGCTGGGGTCACACTTCCCTAGATGGGGGAGAGAAGGGGGAATCGGTGGGTAATAAGAGCCTCTCAGAGAAGCCTTGATTTGGATAAAGTGCTCTATCCACCAAGGCCTAAGAGCAGAGGTGGTAACAGCAGAGGAGGATATCTGAGGGAAGACTCAAAGGCTCCAGCAGGTTGCAGAGAAGTTCTTGGGTTTTCCAGCCGGGCCCAGAGACAGTATGAGGACCGAGGGACCAGAAAAAGCTTGGAGCCCAAACAAGCAGCCTTGAGGAACCTTGGATCTAAAGGCAACACAAAATCCAAAGTCCAGAAGGATGTCTGCCCGCATAGTTCCCGGACCACTAGCCAGCGCCACTCTTGTCTCAGTCCACAAAAGATGGCCAGAGATCAGGCTAATGGGGGACATCTCAGGGATTCCAAGGTTGATACCAAGGCAGGCCTTTAGAATGGAAATCCCTCCCCCACATCCTGGGGATGGAAAGAGAGATTTCCTTTACTTAAGAGAATTTGAAATCTGAGTTGACTAAATATTTACATGAAAGAAATACTTTTAAAAAATAAGAAAATGCATGACCTAAAATTGGAATGTTTCTCTACCACTTGCCCTCAAACCACTATCTCCAGGAGTGTGAATTAAGAACAAGATCAGTACCAAAAAAAATAATTTTTCTCTGCATATCTTCTTTAAATTGCACAAACTTTTATATCCTTCCTACCCACATCATACTACAATAGCAAGGCTTGCTGTACAGTTAAAGCTTTCTGATGCTTACAATGTATAGTCCACATGAGACAGGTTGATATATATATATTGCATGGTGGCAAATCAGCCAGAAATTGTTTCCAACACACCCTGAGCAAAAACAATATACCTACTGTACACTATTTTCTTTTTTAAATGTAAGGATCTTTTTTGTTTGGGCCTTTTCTGCTTTTTCAAATACATGTTTAGTGTGTTCTTTCACTAAAAGAGACTCATTTAGCTAGTATCCCATGAGGATGATGTTGGTAATCTTATAGTTAATGCTATCTTAGTTAATTAGTTAATAGACACCACAGATTAATGCCCAGTGTGTGCCAGTCAGTATGCATTCTAACCATTATGAGTAGTATTGCATCAATTCTCCAAGGTAGGCATTTTGTATAGCTATTTTCAGATACAGCAATCAAAGCTGTAACTGAGTTTAAGTAACTTTCCCATAGTCAAGCAGCTAATCAAAGCTCATTCTATTACATAACATTAAATCCTAACACGTGAGCTCTAACACATGAATAAACTGACAATCTTTGAGGAACAGAGGGCTCTGTGAAAAAACTAAAGCTAACTTTGCTTTTCCCCATCCAACATTAATCTTCAGGATTATTCATTTTCTCAGTAGGCAGAACCTATTGGGTACTGGCATGAGTTTTAAAGTATCAGTTCTAGTTTCAGGGCTGCCATTAACTGTGTGACTTGTGGTGAGTACCTTTTTAATAATCTCACCTGATCAACAAGGATAAGAGCTGTCTTATCTCCTCTGGAGCATCATGAGTATTTCTAGTTTTGTCTTAATTAATAAAGAACTGGATAGTGTGCAAATGTACTTTTCTGATGAATCTAAAATATATTACTATAGCCACATCTAAAATTCATATCAGGTATGGGGATATTTGGGAAGACAACTTCAATATGTGGAGTTTTTGTGTCAGAGGCTGGACCAGGTCCTCAAGACATAATGATAAAAAGCTCCAGTCTCTGGACTTGAGGAGCTCCCAGCCTGAAGAGGGAGTTAGGAATATATGCAGCTGATTAGCATGTGATGAAATAGAAACAGACAGAAGCAAAAATAATGTTATGAATCTAAAGTCAAACATATGGATTGCCACCTACGTCTCAGAAGAAGGACCTGGATGGGGAATGTTTCATCCACAGTTGTATCATGGTGATGATTTTTTAATTTGACTGGGAGAGATATAAACAAGTGGAAGGTATGTTTACATTTAGAGGTTCACAATTAAATATGATTATATTTTTGTGCATATTAACAGCAAGTAAATGTAAGGAATGAAACAGCTGCTCATTGGAGATGAAGCCACAAAAAGATGTAAAAAAGTTTCAAAAAAGTGATGTAAATTTAGGTTTCCTTGACAATTTGAGTTTCTCATTTGCATAACAAGAATAGTTACCGTGTATTGCATCCTTTCTGTGGATCACAGGCATTGCACAAAGAACTCTGTAGGGATATTTTCATTTCACTTTTTTCCTGATAGCCTAGTAATATCATCCTCATTTCATACATAAAGAAACTGATAGTCAGAAAACTAAAGTGGCTTAGCCCAACCAAACCACAGTTACAGAGTTAGTAAGTGGAAGTAAGACTGGAACCCAGACAACATGGCTCTGCAACCCTTACTCTTAGTTCCTAACCTCCACATACTACACTGAACCCTGGGATAAAACAATTTATGAAGGAAAGGAATCATGCCTAGTCATGTCCAATTCTCTGTGATCCTTTCCACTGTAGCCCACCAGGCTCCTCTATCCATGGGATTTCCCAGGCAATAATACTGGAATGGGTTGCCATTTCCTTCTGCTTTCCTAGCTTAGGGAGCTTCCTAACCTAGAGATCAAACCTGTATCTCTTCTACTACAGAAGGATTCCTTACCCACTGAGCCATCGGGGAAACCTCAGGACAATGTGTGAAGTATGAAGTAAAAAAGGTAAGAGCATATGAATGTGAAAGCTACTTCTGAAATCCTGGGGAAGAAATAGCAGGGTAATTTTTCTCAACTGCATGTCTAACTAGGCACATAAAAGATGACTGGTCATTAAGTCACAGATCAAGCACAAGGGTTACCTCTCCTAATAAACTCTTTCCTGAAGGCAAGAAGATAACACCTACTGCTTGAGCAAATCTAGCAAGAGCAGAGTTACATAAAATGCAATATAATAGTAAGAAATATTATATATAGGACACTGAATCTTCAATGAAAGAATAACTGTCAGCAAGGATTTTATGAAAAGTGATTCCACCATAAATTCAGTGAGTATGATATAAGCTACCCAAAGAATTATATGTATAGATAACAGCATCATATTATGATATAACACACATGTCCTGTTGAAACTTCCTTTATTTGTGTTGTTACATACACAGAAACTGCCTCCAATGGTTTCTCCTAGTATGTGTCCATAGCACTGGGCCTTATAAGGCCTTAATATACTGACAGAAGTTTTGTGTTTACCTTAAAAAAAATAATCCACCTTTTAATCTCTTCTTCTAGTAGATCAATAAATAAACACCAAGGAAGAGATTAGAAACTCTGTGCACACAGAATGTCAGTAAAAGGAAGCAGTCCAAAATGCCATCTAATCAAAAGCATCAGGATAAACTGGTGGATATCTTACAAGTTCGCTTAAGTTAGCAAATGATTGTAAGATGATGTCTCTCAAAACTGCTTGAGATATTGGCTTTTGTAGAGAAAAACAATCTGAAGTTCTGGATATGCACCAAAAGCTTCAGTCTTCAAGGACTTTTCAATCTCTTCCAGTTTGCAAGTTTAGAAACTGAATGGTTCAGCATATCTCTAATATAAAATCATTTCCCAAGGCTCGTTTTCTATGCAGGCAAAATCAAATTAACTTCAAACAGAAGAGGTTAGATGCATACATAAAGGAAGTATCAAACTGTAACATCATCTTGCTCTAGTTCTCTCAGGTCTCCCAGTATCCACCCAGGAGAGAAACCCAAATATTAACTTCACCCTGAAGCACTCTGCAAAATCAAGCAAGAAGGGTAGTTTCCGAATGGGAATGACACAAAGTGAATTATCCTACTGTGCTGTTGAACACACCGATGATGAGACTATAGTCCTCCGGACTTTTATTTAACATTTGCTGACAGCCAACAGCGATCCTAGGTTCCTTTCAGAGCCCACACATGATGACACATCCTTGCCTTGATCGCTGGGAAGCTGCTACATCAGGGGATCCCCTGCTCTGGCATTAGGGCTGAAGTGATGCTCTGGACCCTCCGGGCCAGACTGCTATGTGAGCACCACAATCTCCCCCAGCAATGATGCATTGCACTAATATGCTCTCAGAGTGCACTTGCTGGGATGGATTAGAGCAATACATCACAGAACACTTTAGCTTATGTGATGCAGTGCCATGTGAGGTAGAACCAGTTGCCAGAGGCAAGTTTTAAAGACTTAATTTCTAATGTTTTGTATTAAATGATGTCTATATTCCCTTTTTGGTGGTTTGGAAGATACACTTTAGATTTCTGTTATGGCTGATCTCAGAGATTCAGTGCTTTTCCCTATCATAAAAAGCATTCTGACTACATATTGCGTTTAATAGGTATACCCAGTGGCTGCACTTCATGTAAGTGTGGCATGGAGTGAGTAAAGAGGTCGATATCCAGTCCCCCAGTATGAACCCTGGAAGTGAGCTGCCTCTTCTCCAGAGGATATTACATGGCCTAGTGGTGGGCCCTGGGCAGGAAACATGGGAGCCAGGTAGAGATGCTTCCTAGAAGCAAAAAATTCTGTGCGCTCACCTACACTGAGTTCTAATCCTGAGTTCTAATCCTGCATGCTCTTTAATAATAGGTTCTGTAGGGCTATAGTTCTGTGAACCAGAAATTTCTGATCTCTCTTTTCACTGTCTAATTTTATTGGATGAAAGAGTGGGATAATTTTTAGAAAACTAGCAATTTACAAATTCTAAAAATAGACACTAGACTATATCATTTTTTTTTTTTTTTTTGGATTATCCAGAATATGTTGCTAGAGGCACGTTACATGAGGGCAGACAACTATTCTGCTTACAATATTTTCTCTGTGCGGAATAGCTGTTCTGTAAAAAATGTTCAACAAATATTTATTCAGTGGTTTAACAGTCACGTGTTCCTTTAGCTTTGTAGAATTATTTCATCAGCAAACTTTTCTTTGGAAGCAAAGAGTTGCTTCCTCCAAATATAATTACCCTCTCATACAACCAGAAGTTAAACTGCATCTAAAAATGGTAAATAATGGCAATTCTTTTTAAAGAAATGGTTCTAATCTATAGATTTTGCTGTAAAAACCAAAATAGGAAAATAATCTTTATAAAACATGCAAAAAACAGAGAGGGAGAAAATGAGAGAAAAGGAGAGGGGTGGGGGAGGGAGGAAGAAAAGGAGAAAACAAAAGGAAAAGAAAGAGAGAAAACAGTTTAATTATTAATAGGATTTACCAGTGCATTTTTCATATATGTATTTTCAGAAAACTATTTTCTCAAGAGATGTCCACCTGAATAGAGTTTAAGTTGTCAGGGTGACTATAGATTAAAAAAAAATTATATAGAGATTTTAGAATTAGTTTAGACAGAGGATGAGATGGTTGGATGGCATCACCAACTCGATGGACATGAGTTTGAGCAAGCTCTGGGAGTTGGTGATGGACAGGGAGGCCTGGTGTGCTGCAGTCTATGGGGTTGCAAAGAGTCGGACAGGACTGGGTGACTGAACTGAACTGAGAATTAGTTTTCTTACTTTATAATCACATTTTGTATATTGTAAGTTTTAACTACTCTAGTGACAAAGTTCCTAGCATATTTCTTTCTCAGAGACCTTATTATCTATTTTTGACAGTGTCATATATTCTTGAGATCTAAAGCAGAAACACACACACACACACACACGCACATTCAAAAACACTGAGCCGCACTTTTTAAATCTGCATTTCAGACTAAAACCAGTGCACCCTTGACTGCCTTCCTGTTGAATCAAGTTTTCACACTTCTTTTTTTTCTCCCCTTATACGGTACACCATAGATCTCCAAAATAGCTTTGGTTTTAAGTTTCTTGAAGAAAAAAAATGATCTTTACATGTAACTTTAAATTCAGGAGCCTAACTTTCAAGAGTTACCAGATACACAAACACATGTGCACACACACAGAAGCTCACAGACACATGTATACCTTCAACATGCCTCTGTATTCCCTACATGTATTCTACACAAATAGATACAGGTCTTGCATTGCAAGCACTGAGTCAGCTTGCATCCAGCTTGGTCTGGAAGTGAATGACAATAGCTCTCTTTTGAAAGCATTGTCAGCTCTTCCTCCTTCTAAATGCAGGCTCTCCCAAGGGCCTTTCTTATCATTCTCCTCCCTCTGGCCTTCCTCCTTACCCTGTTGCCCTATGTCCTCTGTGGTTAAATAGCCCTTCTTTGGAGCTGTAACTTGTAATTACCATATGTCTGTGATAGAATTGATTACAGTCTTGCTAATCCTTTCTGCCATTTTAATAATAAGCTCCTTGTGATCAGCAGTCATAGTCTTACCCAGAATTTGTTTCTATATTGCCATCATAGCAAGTGATAAACTATCACCTCTTGGTTGTCAATATTCTGAACCATTATTACATTTCCTAATCTCAGCATTTTTTCACTTCCAAATCATCCTCAGTGCGATGCTTCACACACAGAAATCAATGAATAAATAATGCCAGCCGATGAAGAACTCTGAGAATGGTGTGGAGAAATAAGATATGAAATTCGAACTTGTTCTTTTTTCTCTGTTACTAGCACAAGCAAATGATTTGAGACCCCAAATAAAATCTTGTTAATATTTGTGAATATAAAACAAGCCTTACCAATATAATAGATCATTATCAGCTGCATATATGCTAGCAGATTTATCAAAAATAAGTAACTATTAAAAGTATTTGTGGACTTTTAAGACTGATTTTTAGCCTTAATATTAGGGCCCAAAAGCATTACATATTTTGGTTCCTAATATCATATGATGCATGGAGTTCCAGTTTTACTTTAAATGTTTAGCTGCATGACCTCCGTAAACAGGTTTATAACCCGTGGCTAGGCTGAATAGTATTAACATAAAATGCCAATTAATGAGACTATGCAGAGTATTATATTTACTGTTATAATTAATGATCTTGAACAAACATAAGAAAAACTGCCATAGTATGTTAAGAAATTATAATAGCATCTGACTGATATATTTTTTTGTAGATGTCTAATATTATGTCTTCCTGATTGGGAAAAAAATGAAATTGAAGTCACAGAAATACAGAATAGTTATATTTTGGGGGAAGCTCAAGTTTTTAGGAGATGGAAAAGATTATTAAAACAGTTACTAGTCAATGAGTTTAACTACAGTATGCAATACTGTGATCTGGTTACCTTTTTATTGGAGCATTTGTGCATTAGTAGGGATTATGAAGTTTGGCCCAAGCTCCCTAGATCATATTTAAATATAGATTAACAGTCAGGAAAAATGAAGTCTAAATTGAGCAAAGAAGAAGTTATTTTTTCTTAATCTTATAAAATCATTAAAGATTAAAATTTTGTGCCACCCATTCCACAACAAGTTCACAAAGAATATTAAGAGGAACACAATGGCCCAGAAAGTGTTAGCTGTTCAACCGTGTCCAACTTTGCTACCCCATGGACTGTAGCCCACCAGGCTCCTCTGTCCATGGAATTTTCCAGGCAAAATACTGGAGTGGGTAGCCATGCCCTTCTCCAGGAGACCTTCCCAACCCAGGGATCGAACTCAGGTCTTCTGCATTGCAGGCAGATTCTTTACCACCTGAGCCACCATGGAAATTCCCACAGGGCCCCTGAACAGCTCTAATTTCAATGCTGAATTCAATGTTCTAGATTTTTCTTGGGTTTTTCATTCTTAGACTCCCCTATTTCATTTGGAATATTTTAAAAGTCATTTTAAAATATTTGTTTACAGCAGGAGAATAGTGTCCAGGGCTCAGGATATCAGTTCCAGAATGTCTATATATGAAGGGTTAGGGTCCACAATGTTTGAAGTGGATGCTTAGAAGATTTGTTTTGAAGTTGTATTTGCATAACAAGCCTGTGACTTTAAAAAAAAATTGCTTTGACATAACAGCAGCTTCACATGTGGCTATAATAAAGTACAGACACTTTCCCATTGCTCACTATTAGGAACAGCAACACCTTTAAATTTTAGTACACTGTCATTACCAGGTTATCGACGTTGATCCAATCCACCCATATAATTCAGGGATTGCTGACTCCTTTGTACTCATTTGTATGTGTGTATCTTTGAGTATGTGTGCATTAGATCCATGCAATTTTATCATATGTGTAGGTTCGTGTATCCCCCATAGTATTGTATTGTAGGTCAGAGTATACAAAAAGAGCAAAATGTGCAAGACATTTTTATTTACACTCTGGACACATATGCTACTGCTACTGCTGCTAAATCACTTCAGTCGTGTCCGATTCTGTGAGACCCCATAGACGGCAGCCCACCAGGCTCCCCCGTCCCTGGGATTCTCCAGGCAAGAACACTGGAGTGGGTTGCCATTTCCTTCTCCAATACATAAAAGTGAAAAGTGAAAGTGAAGTCGCTCAGCCATATCCAACTCTTCGCGACCCCATGGACTGCAGCCTACCAGGCTCCTCCGTCTATGGAATTTTCCAGGCAAGAGTACTGGAGTGGGGTGCCATTGCCTTCTCCGGAACACATATGAGAAGATGTAAATTGTTCAGATCAAGGAATTACACTATTTTGCTTTGGGGTCACCAGAGAGGAACCGATGACACCTCTAGGCTAAATCTACCCTCCCACTATTCACTCTCCCAGATTCTCTCTCACCACTGAGGGCATCTGGGCTCAGCCTTGGATTCTATAACATGAAACTACCACTTCTTTGCTTCGAGCACATGTGCCATTTTCAGATTTCTTTTCGTGTAAGCTGCATTTCCCATTTTGGCATGCTCCTTTACAGAGATCATTCAAGAAATTCATATTTTACTGCAGTCAAATGATCCTAATCTTAATAACATAAACCCTGCTCACTAAAATTGTGGGTAGAGTGAAATGAGATCCCTACTTTTGTATCAGCTCCAAGTGCAGGCCAGCTGTCAAGCAATTTACAGAGCTGGGAAAACCGATTCTCAGCTACTGTCTTCAGAGGCGAGGAAGTCTACGATGGGATTGATTCATTTCACACTTTATGCTGCTAGGGTAGCACTGCTAAAGAGCGAGAGCCTGTACTGGATTTCTAAAGAGACCACCAAGTCACAAAGCTTTGATCTAATTTGGAGAGTGAGGGAGGGAAAGTGGGCTGGGAGTTCCACATACGATGAGTATAACAAGAGTCACTCGGTTTGGGCTACTGTCACCCACCTTTTCCACAAATATGCATGTGATATGAAGGAGAAACACAATACTAAGTATGTCTGGGTTAGTATAAATAATCCCATCACTCTCGGAGATTCAGTGCGAATGTCAGGCACAACCTTGCCAGAGATCTACGTAGCAAATATGGCAGTGTAGGAAATTTAGATCACTAGAACTATCATGAGATGCTTGTATTTCCTGTGATCAGTTTTTAAGACAAATGCTTCAAAGTAAAAAAATGTTTTCTTCTCCAAGTCGTTTGCTTTATTTCCCTTCCTGAAATGCTCTTTTCCCAGGAGGTTTGAGAACAGATCTTATTCTTTATATCCCCTGCAGATTTTAGATTAGCTAATTGCATATGATAAATATTCAGGAAATACTTAGAGAATTAAATCATGCCTAAACTTCACATATCTAGAAGAAAATGCAAGTCTACATTTAGAAAGAAAGAAAACAGAGTTATAAAACAGACTTGAAATTATTAATAGTTCAGAGGTGAAAAGTCCCCTAAAGCATGGTTCTGGGTCTAATTTTTTATTTTAGTTCAGCTGCTTATTTATAGCATCCCATCTTTTTGAAAATGCCCCATACTCACACACATATACAAAGATAGAGGAATCCTGGTTTTGATATGTTTAGAAAAAAGAGCATTTAAAAACAACCATACATTAATTCAGCACAATGGTGTTAATTCACAACAGTCTCAAAATAAAATTATTTTTAGTGGTTACTTGATTGGCATAGGTAACAATATTATTTCCTCTAGAAATAAAACCAAGAGGAATGGTTTACAAGAAACATCTAATTCACCAGTTTCTCTAATAGATGTTGGAAGAGAAAGATAAGAGGACCAAGAAATATGACAAGTGAAGGACAGCGGGAAGGATGAAATACACGCTGGGCAAGAGGTCACCCAGAGCAGGAGGAGGAACGCCGTGGATATCTGAACGCGTGAGAGCCCGGCTCACTGGTACAGTGCTCCTCCTCCCAGGCTCCTTTCCCTCTCATGATTATGTCCCTGTGCAGAATGGTTTGTGTCTTGGGCTTTATTCCCAGTTCGTACACTGTCTAGAAGACTGTTAAGCCCAAATGCACCTATAATAATGCCTTTTATCAAAAAGACAAGACGTAATAAGTGCTGGTGAGAAGGTGAAGAAAAAGCAAATCTTGAGTACTGTTGGTGGGAATGACATTGGTACAGCCACTATGGAGAACAGTATAGAGGTTCCTTAAAAAAGAAAGAAAGGAAGGAAGAAAGAGAGGGAGGGAGGAAGGAAGGAAGGGAAAAAAAGAAAAAGGAACTAACATATAATACAACAATTCCACTTCTAGGTATTTACCTGAAGAAAACGAAATAACTATCAAAAAGATGTATGCACTTCATGGTTATTGTAGCATTACTTACAATAGCCAAGATATCGAAACAACTGAAATAACTTAAGTGTCCATCAAAGGATGAAATGAAATAAGTCAGAAAAAGCCAAATACCACACGATCTTTCTTATATGCAGAATCCAAACAACACACCAAGAAACAAAACCAAGCTCAGTGATACAGAGAATAGACTGATGGTTGCCAGGATATGGGTATGGAAGAAATGGGTGAAAAAAAAAAAGTTCTTTTTTTCTTTTTAAAGAGGAAAATGAGGGATGTTAGGGGACCAGAAATTGCATTAAAAGAAGATTCTGTCAGATCATCCCACCCTCGCCTTCTCCCATAGAGTCCAAAAGTCTGTTCTATACATCTGTGTCTCTTTTTCTGTCTTGCATATAGGGTTATCGTTACCATCTTTCTAAATTCCATATATATGTGTTAGTATACTGTATTGGTGTTTATCTTTCTGGCTCAGGGCTGGTGCACTGGAATGACCCAGAGGGATGGGATGGGGAGGGAGGTGGGAGGGTGGTTCAGGATGGGGAACACATGTAAATCCATGGCTGATTCATGTCAATGTATGGCAAAAACCACTACAATATTGTAAAGTAATTATCCTCCAACTAATAAAAATAAATGGAAAAAAATAATAAAATAAAAGAAGATTCTGGAAAGGATGCTATGGCTGTCTATACTGGAGTCCCCAAGTCCCCACTCTTGCCCTTGTCTCACAGGCTGCCACTGCAAACAAGATGCTGGTCTTTCAGAACAAGCCCTAAGCCCCTTGCTCCTCGGAACTGCTCAGAGTCCTGAGGTAAAGCATCTGCTGGGCAGGGCAGCACCTGGGAGGACAGCTGGGACACATGGCATCTCTCTATGTACACGCAGGGTCTCTCCTTATGTGATCTCATCACACGGGCTCTTCCAGACCATGGCCTCTTCTTATGCAGTGGGTCAGAACTAGGTACAAAACTGAAGCTGCCAAACCTCCTCAAGGCTTAGACTTGGAAAGGCCTAACAGAATGCCTTAGAATGGAAAGGCATTCTATTGGTTAAATCAAGTCACTGCATCAGGCCATAATAAATGAGGAGTTAAAAAAAGAAAGAAAGAAAACATAAATATCCTTACCTGGCTTACACTTTTCAGTTTAATGTGGCAGCATCTTTTATCTATAGATGCCAAAGGTCTGAAAATAACTAATCCAAATAATAATTAATACTTATATTACCACTCCAACTTTCATAAAGAGATTATTATTCATCTCTCTTCAAATAATTAAAAACCAAATAAGTTCAAATTGGCCATATTTCACCTCCCCAGGTGATAGAAAAGATAAATTTGTAGCTCAGTGAAAGAAAACTAAGGGGTTTAATTTAATTACATCTTCAACAGATGAATAAGTGATGAACTTGTAAAGAAGAGTTTTCTGTGACAATCTTTTTAGGTGCAAAAGGAAGAAGCGAAAGGAAAAATAGGTTTAAAGCAAAGTAGGAATTTTTGGAGGAATCACAAGAGAGGATGTGGTGATTATGAGGAAAAGCACCTAGCAGGAGACTCTAAAGGTCTCTTGAGAATACCAAACACAGAGTGAGTAGCTGTTCATCTGAGGCAATAAGATAGCTAGCAAGGAATAGTGGAATCAACAAGGTTGTATTTCAGAACTCAGGGCACTGATTCATCCAAGAACATACAGTTATTCAGAGGCAGACTCAAGACTATGAACCAGGTACTATAAACTAGGTACACTGTGAAACTTGGACTAGGCTATGGGGGGCAATGACATCTTGAAAAAAATGTTGTATACATAGCAAAATTTTACTATGGTATACTATCATAGAGAGGTTATGACTTTCCTGATTTTAAAAAGTCATAAATTAATAAGATTCTGTTTAAGAGCATACAAACCACCTGTTCACAATGATTCAATATTGCTAATATCCAGGAATTTTGTTTGATCTTCAAATGTTTTTTTAGCTACAGAACTAAAGTATTAATATTTCTCAGCACAACATTTGACTTTAAATATTGATTTTATAGGAGGCCAACAAAATCTGACCCTAAAAATAGGGCATAAAATAATCACAGATAGAATAAAAGACAAAATAGGATAAAGCAAAGAAAGCAAAAAGGAAGCAGAGAGAGAGAGAGGGAAAGTCACTAGTGAAGCTAACACGGATAGTCCATCTAGCTTCTCAGTTCTTTGTTAACCATACTTTGGGATCTGTCAAGAAAAAAAAAAAATCAAAATATCTTATTGTTTTGTTGTGTTGTATTTATGTCTGAAATACTCACATAAATACTTCCCCAGAAACACCTCTAGCAGCCTCCAGTTTCCCAACTCAAATCATAAGGGTTTACGTTGCCTACCAGACCTCACAACAGCTATCATAACTTATCCTATATATCTTACTAATTGTATTTCCTGTTATTCACTTTCAAAAACCTTAGGGTCCAAATCACAATAAACTTTTTCCCCCAAGGAAGCCATAACTTCATAATATATTATCTCCCTTCCTTCATCACCTTCTTCTTTCTCTCTGAATCCTTGTTCATTCAGTTTTTCACCTTCCCTTCCCCAACTTTTTAACCTGGTTAATCTATTCCCCTTTCAAAACTCACTGGTTTATCAAGACTGAGAAACCTTGACTTCGCAATCTGGTCAGCTATAGCACCAAGGTTCACCCACCCCCAGAGGACTTCCCATGGAGTACTGCAGTTACCTCTTTATCTGCCTGATTTCATAGCAAACCCATGTTTACCCAGCTTAAACACTAGGGCATGCTAAGCCTTCTACTTAGTCACTCTAGCACAACACTTGGCATATAGTGGTACTCACCAAATGTCTGAAGGCTGAGTAGATAAAATTTATTGAGTACTTCTTATTCACTGAGTATTGTACTGAGGACATTAATCTTAAGGTTCACAGAATCTAGAAATTCCTTCTCCATGAGGTAAAATTTTATTTAAAGTTTATGATCCAGAACAGATAACCCAGCCCTCATAATCTTCCAATTGTTAAGGCTTAGTTGTTATTCTCCTGGCACACTTAAAAAGTAAGATAATGATACTCAAAATATTATATTAAAATTATTATGAGTATATCTCACACTTCATTTTGTGTACTTTAGGTCTATGAATCCTACTCCTCATCTTGACCCCAAGTAACTAGTGATGAGCTGGACAATTGGCTAGAGCACAATAAGTATCTGTTGAATGAAATTTATAGACGATATCTAATTCTCCCTTTCCCCTTTAAAGCACGCAAAAAGAAAAAAGGTAACCCAGTGCAATACCTTAATATGTCCTTGAAAATGCCTGATATAGAGATAAAATCCCCATCAATCCCCATAGTTAATGGTTTAAAGATCAGTTGCCCTAAGGAAGTTGTTTTAAACTTTTGTTCAAGGCAAGCCGACAATTATCCTTTAAACTCAATATGCTAAAAATGGAGAATACCAAATTTTTTGGGTGACCATATGTTCTTATATTTCTAGGTCAGTCTTGATCAAATAGTGTCTTCCATCTACCCCATAAATAAACTTGTACTCGTCAGCCCGTCTGTCCTGGTTTCACTGGTTTAGAAAATGTGGTCACTGTGAATGTTCTATTTATTTCCTATCAACCACCCAACGTTTATCCTCTATATTTAATGATATTTAAATTATCTTAGCTCTTTTCTGAAAAAAGTAGGGAACATGGACAGCTATTGGCAGAGAAGATGAATATGATGAACTATTCTTATTTTGACATCAAATGACTTGGAAATGTGCTGGTGGTAGAACAAAGCAGATGAAGTTTCCTTCTGTTAAGTGAAGGGTTTTCTCTGATCAAAGGATGAAAAACCTAAATGAATGTGCTGTCTGAGCTTGGTAAGTAGATGGTCAGTGGCAATAATGTCATCATAACCTGATGTGTTGGGTCAATCACAGTATACCTACATGAATGTGAAAGAGAGTTCTTAATCTCAGCCACATGTACAAATGTAAAGGTCAATGTGTTAAACACAAGTAATAAGTGAGGAAGTCTGGGATGTTCTTGACTCTGGCATCAAGCCACAGGCTCCATCACTTCAGTTTGGCATTGATTCCTCACACTTAAATAGAGTCTGGAAACTTTTAAAGGAAATAGAAACTTCGAAGTTCTCCAAGATTAAATCTATATACCTCACCCTCTTCCCACAGATTCCGAGCATTCTGGTTTGAGAAATAGTAGTTAAGTTCATGGGTTTCAGTATCAGACTGAGATTCAAGTTCTCAGTGTTACTTAGTAACTGAATGACTTTCAGCAAGGTAATTATGTTTTCTAAACATTGGTCTCTTCACGTGTAAAACAGATTAAAGCAAAACAAACTAAAAAAAAAAAAAAAAAGCCTGTCCCTACATGAAATGAGCCAGTCCAAAAAAAAAAAAAAAGACAAAAGTATATGATTCCAACTTGTATGAGGTATCTGAAAGTCGCTCAGTCGTATCTGACTCTCTGTGACCCCCTGGTCTACACAGCCTCCAGGCCAGAATCCTGGAGTGGGTAGCTATTCCCTTCTCCAGGATATCTCCCCATCCCAGAGATCGAACCCAGGTCTCCCGCACTGTGGGCGATTCTTACACCAGCTGAGCAACCAGGGAAGCCCATGAGATATCTAAAGTAGTCAAATACAGAAAATAGAATGCTGGTTAATAGGCACTGGGAAGGGGACTGCATAGTTGTTCAGTATGAGTTACAGTTTTACAAGATGAAAATGTTCCAGAGATCTGTTATACAACAATAAAAATATTCCTACCACTCTTAACTGTACACTTACATTATAGTGGCTCAGCTGGTATATGTGGCTCAGTTGGCAAAGAATCCGCCTGCAATGCGGGAGACACGGTTTCAATCCCCGGGTTGGGAAGGTCCCCTGGAGAAGGGAAAGGCTACCCACTCCAGTATTCTGGCCTGGAGAATTCCTTGACTGTATGGTCCATGGGGTCACAAAGAGTCAGACATGACTGAGCAACTCACTCGCTACATTATAGTTAAGATGGTAGATTTTACATGCTATGTGATTTTGTAAAAAAACACACACATACAACAAAAACAACAAAAAAACTGCCTTATAGGATTAGAGTGAAGATTAAAATTTTATAGATAGATGCAAGTACCCAGAAGAGTCAGGGCTTTTTATAAAAGGGGGCTAGTATTCTTTTTTCAATGAGATAATCAAAATTATTAAAAGTACCAAGCACATAGACATTTCTACCGACTCAGTGAATGATTTCCTTCTCAGTGTGTTAGTCAGTTGTTGATGATGGGGCATCAGTCAAGAGGATCACTGAACTCATTCAGATGATTCATTCATGCTGCCAACTTTACTGATGATCATGAGTCTTGTGTTTTAGTGAAGCATGAAGCAGTAATCTGGGAAGCACCGCTCTTCTAAGAGAATTCATTCAGTTATACTTGGTAGCATCCATTCAGGCACTCTGGTAAGCACTGACAATTCCTAAACATCTCTGAGAGCAGAGTCACACAGATTGTCTTTCTGTTGGAGAAAACAGTCTGGGGGCATTACCGGGCAAGAAGCAAACGTCCATCCCAAACTGACCCCCATCCTTACCCCTGGGGATCCATTTCCTCTCACTTACTTGACTCCAGTCCCACTGCTTTCTTGGCTATTTCTGAATGAATCCCCAGATCTGCCCATTCCACAGTGTCTGCAGTTGTTCATCGTTCTTCCCTCTGCCCAGAAATATCTCCCTCAACGTGACCACAGGATCACTCCCTTACTTTCTTCGAGTTTTTGTTCCCATGCCACCTTCTCAGCATATTTCTTTGTGACTCCTCATATGAAAGTACTACCTCCTTCCTCTCCTGGCCCAGGGATATTGACTTTTCTCAAAAACACATACTATCCACAGATGAATTACACACTTTAAAATTTTGTTTAGTGTCTAGGTCTTTATAGTATAGTCAGTATAAGCTCCATAAAGATTAAAAAAAATCTGTTTGGTTCACCACTGTATTTCAACCTAGAATAGGGTCTGTTACACTGTAAGAATAGTCAGTATTTTTTGATTGAATGAATAAATATACTGGTCAAAGCCTTATTTGATTCAAAGAATCAATAATGGCTTAACCAAAAGAATTCTCCTCACAAAGGAAATATAGAAAAAATTTTAGTTAGCAGCCCCATAGCATGCCCCTACTAAAAGTCACTTTGCATTAACCTCAAATTCCTTTCCACTCCAATAAAAGGGAGAGGAATTTGAGGTTAATTCTCATGTTTGAGAACATGAGGCCCAAACCCATGTTCTGCTACTATGTCCCCAATCAGGAGTTTGGGACACACAGAAGCTAATGTACCAATAGTTACTGAAAACAATTTGGAGATTTAGAGGTATAGGTAGATATTTAAAAAAATGTTTTGAACAATTGCTCATTTAATATAAATCATCTGTTATTATAGCTAGCTTTATTAAAACACATCTTGGGTTCTTCGCTTAGACTAGATAAATATTTATAAATATCATTATCATACTTGCATGTGATACCAATATATTGCTTCTGTTCTGTATTAGGAGAAAAACTTCCAAAAAGGGAGAGTGGACCAGAAAGAATTTACAACAGGGAGGTATGCAACCTGGATTCCAATGCCAGAATTGTCTTCCTCCAGCTCCCAGACCTCAGGCAAGACACAATCTCTCCAGGTTCGGCTATATAGACTGGTTTACTATAAAAATCTTAGCTTCTTTGATCCTCAACTGTCTCACTGGTGAAATAAACATAACAATCCTTGTTCTACCTACATCACAACGTTGCCCTGTGGTTTTGAAAATTGAGATGCATAACCCTGATGACGTGCTAGATGCTGTTCAGAGTAGTTGCTCAGTCGTATCTGACTCTTCGCTACCTCATGAACTGCAGCACGCCAGGCTTCCCTGTCCCTCACCAACTTCCGGAGCTTGCTCAAACCCATGTCCATCAAGTCAGTGATGCCATCCAACCATCTCATCCTCTGTCGTCCCCTTTTCCTCCCGCCTTCAATCTTTCCCACCGTCAGGGTCTTTTCCAATGAGTCAGTTCCTTGCGTCAAGTGGCCAGGATATTGGCACTTCAGTTTCAGCATCAGGCATTCCAATGACTATTCAGGACTGATTTCCTTTAGGATGGACTGGTTTGATCTCCTTGCAGTCCAGGTGACTCTCAAGAGTCTTTTCCAACACCACAGTTCAAAAGAATCAATTCTT
This sequence comes from Muntiacus reevesi, assembly GCF_963930625.1. Lineage (NCBI taxonomy): Eukaryota > Metazoa > Chordata > Mammalia > Artiodactyla > Cervidae > Muntiacus > Muntiacus reevesi. Next base: position 70,131,346 of record NC_089251.1, on the reverse strand, counting down.
CGGTGCTCAGCTTTCTTTATAGTCCAACTCTCATATCCATACATGACTACTGGAAAAACCATAGCCTTGACTAGACGGACCTTTGTTGGCAAAGTAATGCCTCTGCTTTTTAATATGCTGTCTAGGTTGGTCATAACTTTCCTTCCAAGGAGTAAGCGTCTTTTAACTTCATGACTGCAGTCACCATCTGGAGTGATTTTGCAGCACCCAAAAATAAAAGTCTGTCACTGTTTCCATTGTTTCCCCATTTATTTTCCATGAAGTGTAGGTGGTTCAAAAACTGTATTTTAATTTCCAACTTATATCTATATGTATATGGATGTATACTCAGAATGAAAAAGTATAAGTAGTATATTCAAGTTAAAATTGTATGGATAATATTACTTTAAGATGATATGAATTTCAAAAGTAAATTAAGTTTAAATGCAAAATATTAAACAAACAACATAGGTAATACAGAAATATGGTACAACTGTGAATGTGATATATAAACAACTGAGGTTTGGGAGAGTCTTGTGAGAATCAATCATGATAATATGTGAATGTTCTTTTCAAAGTTGTGTCAATCATAGTAAGATAGTATTAGTATCAAATAAGGGCAAATGAAATAAAGTATTATAGTAATTATTCTGGTAAGAGTTATCTTCCTTATTTTTGAGCACTTAGTATGTTCTTGGTACTCAATAAAAAAACTAGGCACAATGATTTTTCTGGTAAGAGTTATCTTCTTTTTTCGTGTGCACCTGTTATGTTCTTGGCACTCAATAAAAACTAGGCATTTTACCCCTACAAACAAACCTGCTGGAAGCTGGGGCCTATCTCAGTCAAAGTCTCCCCACATCACATGTCCAGGCTATAAACCCAGTTCTGCTGAGGCTGGACTGCACTCTAGCGGAGTTACAGCTTCGGAAATCACATCCAGAATTTAAGCAACAGTTTTTTCAAAAACGAAAGGCAAATCCTGTAAGTGAAGAAGCTGCTGTTTCACATGTTCTTCATGTCTCAGTATGAGTACTATGAAAAATAAAATTAGACCCTCTTTGATCAATGCTGAATAATAAAAATACAGCATTGTTAAGCTCAATAACTGTGATAGTGGGTCTTCCATAGAAAGGACTCAAAAAACCTCGTAAAACCATATATTTTAATGAAGGGGTGTAAAATGTGTATAATCTGTATAAAAATGTGAGTGTGTAGAAGATAGTGTAGATGACCCAGGAATGCTTGCTGTTTGCCTTGCTTCCCTTCTATATAGAATGCAACACATTCTATGCCACACTACCTGCATCACTCAGATACAATATATCCCTTCTAGTCTGTTCTCAGCTACTTACTGGCTTTTCTGCATTCACTTACCTATTTCCTCTTAATTTTCTCAGATAAGTCAGAAATTCACCTTATCTGTTCTGAAAATAGATACAGGTCTAACTGCTACTGGTTCTCGCCCATCAGATCATAAAGTCCACGGAAAGTCAGAAACCATCCTGCTTCATTTATTGTCATGTCCACAGTACCTGGCATATAGCAAATTCCTCACAAATAGTGAATGAAGGGATACACTAGTGAAAAGATACATTTATGCAGTACTGCTCCATAAATAAACTAGAGTCTCTAGTGGCTCAGACGGTAAACAATCTGTCTGCAGTGCAGAAGACTTGGGTCTGATTCCTGGGTTGGGAAGATCCCCTGAAGAAGGGAATGGCAACCCACTCCAGTATTCTTGCCTGGAGAATCCCATGGACAGAGGAGCTTGGCGGGTTACAGTCCACGGGGTTGCAGAGTCGGACATGACTGAGCCATTAACACTCACACTGTTCTATTCCAATTACTATGCAATGTTCCTTATTGCTCAAGTACTGACCATAATAAAATAAATTTTAAACTTTACAAACTTTAAAGTCCCTTGTAAATGTGGAGTGTTTAAAAGCATTTTTAATCTTTTAAAATAAGTTATTTATTCATATGTAGTTTTAAATCAGAACGATTAGATAAATTCTCAATCAGAGATTTTATCAAGTTGTATTTACTATTTAACAAGAGAATTTTACACTCCTATGGTTACAAAATGTACTTGTATAATGCATGCATGTAGCTCCAGGAAAAGATGGTTCTTTATAATATCGCCTGTGAACTACTTTCTGTGATGCTATTCTGTCTATGAAACAATCCAGAGTATTATGTTAGCATAAATAACTTTTCCCATGACCTGAACACTTTACATTCCAAATCCATGAGAACATGGGACACTATATGGCATTCTCCTGGACAACTGCCATTACCCCACTGTACCCTAAATATTGTAAATCCCTGTCCTGAACCAAGGGTGTTATATACCAAACATGGTTTCTTTCATAGAGAACTCTATTTTTGGTGAACTGTTTTGACATAATGGCTAACAAAATATGCACAAATGCTAGTGATCAACGTGTTGATAAAAAGCAAAGAAAGTGTTCACGGAGTTTTAGGGGTTCATCCAACAATGTGGTGGGGAGTTAAAGTCCAGTCAGCATTTTGAGGTCAGAGACTGAAGTTGTTCAACATTTTATCTCCAGTGCTTAGCTTTATTTCTTGTCTAAAGTCACTATCTCATAAATGCTTGATGAATGAATAAAGGGAAAAAATAGATATATAAGGTAGGAAGGGCTATTCAGGATAAAGAATCTGAAGCCCTCTTTTCTTAAAAACAGGATCGTCAAGGAAAGTTCTACCATATATATATACATATAACTCAGATCTTTAAGGAGAGAGATTACAATCTGCAGAAAGGAGAAAGTAGGACAAGAGATGACAGTGACATAAGAAATGAAGGGACGGGGAAGTTTTGGGTTATCTAATTTTAGTCATCACGATGCCTATGATTTCCTTGCTCCTTGATGTTTAACTGAATCTTTTTACAGCTTCTTCCCTTGCTATTATGATTCTTTCCTGCATTCAAGGGCTCCTCCCACGGAGGCTGACATCAGCGAGGTCTCTGTGATGTTCTAGGGACTAGCAAGTTCAAAGGGTAGGAGAGAGCATCTTTCTCTCCTTCAGCAGATGCCCCAAAGCTGAGCCTGAAGGTGTGCCCTCATTTGCCCGCTAAATACAAGTCAAGTGTCCCTCAGCAAAGATTCAGGCTTGGCTTTGTTCCCTTAGCTATTAAGCTCCATTCCCACAGAATTACTACATGTCTGAGGTTTCTGAAACCCTTTGTGTGGATCTCACACAGTTATTGTGCTGGATCCAAATTTTCTACCTTGGTTAAACAGGCCTCAAATCCTTTCCAACCCTGCCCCTGGCAGTGAAGGCTCAAGAACACATAATAAAGGAGGGGATAAGAATAATCTCTATAGCTTAGTGATCCCTTATTATGGGCCAATCACTGTGCTAAACTCAGAATGCAGCATCTCCTCACCATAAGCCCTGCCCACTAGCTATGATGACTACTCCCATCACCTCTGCTTTATGGATGAAATAAAGAAACTCGTTTAAGTTACACAAGCACTAAGAATTAAAGCCAGATTTGAGACTCCAGCAGTCAATTTTTGCAGTTTTCAACGGCAAGGGTAAACAACACTAGAGGTAGATAAACAGGCTTAATGATGTAAGAGCTGTCAAGCCAGCACGTAAACATATACCTACTACAGTTTGCACACCCCAGAAGGAAGAGGGCAGTGGGTCATCTTCTTCATGCACTTGGGTAGCAGTATCTTCCCTGGTTTAGGAAGATCCCCTGGAGGAGGGCATGGCAACCGCCTGGACAGAAAAGCCTGGTGGGCTACAGTCTATAGAGTCAAAGAGTCAGACGACTTAAGTGACTTAGCATGCATGCACATCAAGGTAGATCAGGACATGTGGTCATATCTATGTAAACTGAAAATTTATTCATATGTCTATAAATTTCTCTTTCCAAAAAAAAAATCAAAATACATAGCAAAATTATCTGACAACTGTCAACACTTGTAGGCATCAGTGTGGGAGGGTCATTGAGGGAGTCATTTGCTCCAGGTCATGAAACTTGAAGAAAGGGCTTCTGATAACTGTATTAGGCATGTGTACGGTGCTAAAAGGGAATCATTAAACCACAAAATAAAAGCTTCTAAGACAGAGCAGAGGCTGGAGAAAAGGGGTTGAGGAATGTTTCTTCTTAAAGACCCAGGGGAATAATATAAATTCACTGAGTGCTACTTAATCATTGAATGCAATTATTTATGCTTATGTTTTGGTCTTTGATTCCATTCAGTCTAGCACCAATTGAATTCTTATAAAAGGGTGCTAAATCTGGCAGTTTCACATTTTCCCTTCTCTTCCTCTTTAACTATAGGGTCCTCATCTCCCTTCTTTATTCCATCCTATCTCAATGTTAGAGAAGATTCTTACACTGTTTAGGGAATGTTCTATGTCCAATCAATGTATTCATTTATTCAGCCAACCTGTTGTTTGTGCCTATATCTAAGCCACTCTTCAAGAGCTAGGAGGGATTCTCTACTGTATGACAGAAGAATTCTGCTCAAAAGGAACCAACAAAAACAACAACAAAGACCTAATTGGGGCTCAATTTGCACATCCAGGTTAAAAATTCTGATATGCTGGGAAGAAATGAGTACTTTTATGAGGTCTTAGTAGCCATCTGGAATAAAATGAACTTTGGAAATGCTGGTGAGACCCTAGTGTGTTGAGTTTATGGCACCCAACCAAGAAGAACATTTTCTTAGACTGTGATCTGATTTCAGAGAAAATATGTCGAGTTTTGAAAGCAGGAAGGAATTTTTTTTTTCTTCTTTCTTTTCTTTGCAAGGAGTAGGGCATGTTCCAAATTTTTTTGACTATGATTTATGGACCAGTGTAAGAAAAGAATCCACCTCACCCTACTCTTCCCCAACTCCTCATTCCCAGCCTGTTCCAAGGGAAAGAAGTACCTTGGCGCGGGTGTTCAGGGGTCAGCATTTGAGACTGTGAGTATGACTAGTTCTCCCTGGCAGACAAATATAAGATTAATGGAAACAGATAAAAGAATAGCACCCAGGGTGGTCCCAGGATGACTGGATAGGCTGTCTCGGAGAATGCACATTACTTGGAATTCTGCCATAGGGAGGGAGGACTTGAGGGGAGAGGCATGCCAGCTATTTTTTCAAGTGAGGGCTTAGAGTCCAACATCATTTTAATTTCCATTGCTGTTCTTAACTGTGTTCCTTAATAGTTTCCCTCCAGCCTGCTATGGCAAGAATAAAATGAGGCCCAAGAGCTGAAACAATGCAAAAATAAATAAAAGCTATAAAATAAGAATAAACAACATGCTATAGAAGCTATTATCTTGCCAGCATTTTCAATTTCTCTCTCCTAATGTCCCCCTAAAACTCTCGTAGTGATTTCCTATAAGAAAACTAACTTTCCAAAAGCATATTTATTCCCAGCTAGATTAGAACTGATTTTCACATTTGTTTTGGTTTCACAGTTATGATCAGGAGTTAGAAACTTCCCCTCAGCCTTAGACTTCTTCCATCAATGGTCCAAATAGTCTATCTCTCCTTCTGCTCATTGCTAACTTAAAAAAAAAGAAAGAAAAAAGACTGCTTCTATTTCTTCACTATCTACTTTTTCCTTAACCTCTTGCAGTTTGAGTTCTTGGGACCGTTGCTCTTACAGAGCTGCCTCCTTTGTTCAGATCCTTGTTCCTTCTCAGATCTCTCATATTTTTTAAATAATTGCTACTGCTATTCATAACATGTGCCATACAAAAAGGCTCCTATTTGGGGGAACACACCCTTCTTTGTGCTTCTGGGTTGATACATACTGCTCTAAATTGTCAAAATAACCCTTTGTTATCCTCTCTCATTACACAAAAAAAGACATGCAAAGAGGCTGTACAGTTCATCAGCATTGCTGGACTTGAGGCTGGAGTGAAGATTTGTCTCACTCCAGATGCTTGACTGTCTCCACTCTCCCACTGGGCCCAGACAGGAATGCTGCATGTGTTGTTCACAACAATATCACTGCAGCCTCGTAAGTTGGCTCGGCCAGGTCAAAATTACAAAGAGAAGAAATTTGTATCTGATGGACCAGACAGTGAACTTCACCGGTTCTCCCTCGGAAGAAGGGCTGTCTGTCCATCTGGTTTGGAAGCCTCCAAAGGCCCTGCCCTGGACAGACACTGCAGGAGGGATTCTCCTAGTCTGTCTGGGAAAAAAGTCCTGTTGGATTGCTCCTCAGGTCTTTACGGGGGCCTATCAAAAATTCCCTAAGACTTCGTTCTTAACCAGCGAAGCCAGATGGAAGGGCCTGCCTTGGAGAGGGTCTTGGCTCTGCTCCAGGCTTGATCTGGGTCTTTGTTCTAGCTGCCTCATAGGAACAGTCCTCTGGCTGTATCGCAGTCCCTTAAACCTTGACTGATGTGTCAGCAGGCTCTGTCTCTGACCTGCTGCAGCAGCCAGAGAGTCTACTTTCAAGGATTTACCTCTTCCTCTCCAGCCATAAGGCCCCCCCAGAGCTGTCCCCTCCAAAGCTGCCCCTTCCTGAGGTCTCACCTGTTACTAGGCCCTGCCCTAGACTCTGGGTTACATCCCTCTCCTTCTGACTTCTCTTCCCTGTCTGGTCTCCCTGTTCTTGTTTCTTAACATGGATGCTTCTCAAGGTTCCATTCTCTTCCTGTCTCCTCCTTACCCCCTCCAACAGGCGTGTACGTTCCCGCACCTACAATACCCACTCTGTGTGAGCGGCTCCTGATCCTTCCCTTTAGCACCCGCCCTGCTTTCCACAGCAGTAGAGGAAGCTCTCTGCAGGTTTTTCAGGAAGAACATAGCTTTTCTCATTTGCTGCCCAGCAGCCAGAGCACACCTGGAACACAGCTCAGGGTTCAGCACGTTTTTTGAATAAAAAAATGAATGAGTCGCTTCCTGTATCCTCTAATTACCTTTCCCAATGAGCATGTCCATTTCCAAAGTTTCAATACCATCTTCATGTCAATTTGTTGAACAAACAAATGAATGAGTTTAAAACAGAACTTTTTTTTTCCACCTTTATCCAACACTCCCCCTGCTTGCTGTGCCCTGAAGTGAGTTTTAGATTCAGAGTGAATTAGTTTGAAACTGTGATCAATATATTAAATAGTTGACGTCTCAGGCAAATCACTTAGCTTTCCTGAGCCATCTCCTTAGGAAAAAAACAAACAAAAATATCACAGAGAATAATGATCACTCTATTTGTATATTATAAAAATTAAATAGTACCTGTAAAATATCTCAGTGCCTATTCATGCTTATCAGCTCTAATCTGTAACTTGCCTAAAGGTACATTAAGTATCTCACTTAAACCTCACAGATATCACATGACAGAAATACTTTTATCTCTATTTTATGAATGAGGTGACAGAAAACAGAGGACAGAATGTGATTTACATGCACAGTCAGACCAAAACCAAGTCCCCAAGGCCCAGAAAATAACCATCTTACTCTTAGGTTATAAGCTAAGAGGCAGGATTCAGACCTTATAAAACATGATAAATCAAATGGCTCCAAATAAAATGAGCCTTTAGAAAGTGATCACTAAATACTGAAGAAATAAATATATTTACTTTTGGAAATCTGACTTCTCAGTTTGATGGTAAGTTATTTCAGGGAAAAACTTGTGAATGCTCCCACAATACTAAGTGAAATATACTTTTATATATATATATATATCTCCTTGACTTAAAAATTATGGTATAATAAAGAAAACATACTTGGTGATGCTTTTCCAAAAAACATGAGGGAGTGGATGCTGCACTAAATAAGAATGTTAAGATAAGGAGAAATGAGAAAGAAAAGTGCTTCTGAGCAAACATGCTCCAATGAAAGTTGTATGAGTCAACATCCTAGAAACCAAGTTATAATTTCTTCATCAGAAGAAAGAATATATGATTGAGAAATTCTGTTCTGCTAATTGGGGTTGAAGCAGTTGCACTTGATGAAAAGGAAATCATCAGGAATGGTTTGATGTTTTCTATAAGAAGCTAGAAAGTGCATTATAATTCCAGTTGTGGATAGAAATTTAATGCATTTTAAACAGGGTGGAAAGGGTGAATAATTGTTTTGTCAGTTGGTGGAGTGGATTTTAGTCATCTCAATAACTATAAACCTAATTGAAGGAGAGCAGGAAGGCATATCAAAAATTGGGGGATGTAAAATCAAATGGAGGAAAGTAGATTGACTGCTTATATGAGAAATTAATATTGCAAATTGCTTAGACAGATTTTTAGATTAAATGAGGAACAGAAATAATAATTAGAAGAGAGGCACCTGACTCAAAAAACAAGAAGAAAAAACTGCTCAAATACAGCAGGTTGTTGAAAAGCTTAAAAAAAAAAAAAGTCTGAAGTGAATAATCTTTTTTATGAAAATGATAAGAACACATAAAACATAACTGCTTAATTAGAATTATATTACTTAATTACAGTCACATCCTTGCAGTGATAGATATGGTATAACCTGAAAAGTGTGGTTATGATTGGAGACTAAAAATAAGCGGTGAAATAAAATTTCTAAGTGGAAAGACAAAGATTTGCTCTCTGTGGCAAGGGATAGTAATAAAGGTGAAAGATGTTTTATGGGCCCTGCAAAAGCTCTCAACTCTACTTAGAAGTAAAGTTCCTGGAGGAAGAGCTGAACTGTGGCCTTTCTCCAATAGCTCTTTTTTTCTGCTAGATGATGAGAGACTAGAAACTCAAGATTAATTTGCAAGACACTTGTAGAATCATGTGATCATTAAACTTCTGGTAAGAATAAGAACAGAGGAAAATGACATGAAAGACTGTGACATTTAAAAAACTGGCAATGGGAAAATGTCTTTTCAGATTCCAAGTTTACCTAAATGAAAATTAGGCGAAAAAATATATTGAGTGATGTGGTTACTTATATAGGCACAGTTATTGTCTTGTTAAACTGAAGATTTTATTGGGTGCATCAAGGATACCCAACTTACTAGAGACATCTTTGCAAATAACAAGGACAACAACTTGGGGAGAGTCACTTAATCGAACTATACCTTAGTTTCCTTACTTGTATAATTAAGCATTTTTTGTTTGTTTGTTTTTCTAACTACTATGATATACACTGCTATCTTTTCTTTTGATGTTCATAGAATAACACAACTACCTAATAAAGAAATTATAGGTAAACCAGAGTGTTGCAAGGATCAAATATGCTTAGGCATTTGAGAATTAAACTCTTGGATCTGTCCTTCAAATAGTGTAACAATTAGGTTTGAAATACATGCTAGACACATGGGTTTTAGGATGCTACTGGAACAACAGAAATTCTGATGAATGGGGTTACATATAGTATTGTGTCAACGGCTTGAGTTAACTCAAGCGATTATGAGATTAACTCTCGGAAATCATGCCCTTGACTTCTGCAATGCAATTCTAAGAAAGTCAGTTGTTCAAGAAGGTCCAAAATTATCATCTTGGAAAGTGCTTAAGAAATAGCAGGAGTGGAGGGAAGAGTCTAAGATTTGAAAATAAGCCACATATTTAAAAAAGAAATCATAATTTTATTGGGCATTAATACCTGTCTTAAGTAGACTTTCATAAGCTTATATAGTGTTGACCTGCAGGATTTAAAAACCACTTCAATTTAGTTAGAGTCTGCCAGGTCTGCCATGCACATTATAGATTAGAGTGTATTTAAATACCATGAAAAGGTACTGTTATATAAGACAGGCTTAGCTCATTCTGTGCTCTGAGGCAACTCTTTCTCATTGGTTAGTCAGACACAAACCTGGTGTTATCAAACAGAACTATGACATCTTTGATATCTGCGCTCACTGGTTCCACAAAGTTAGGGAGGGAATCAATAATAATACGGAAGCTTGTGGAAAGAGCTATAATGTGAAAGAGTCTGTGGTAAGAATCATAAGACCTATTTCTCTTCTGAGCTCTACTACCAATGGTTAATAGTGAGGCTAAAACACGCCTCTTCTTCTCTCCCTTCAGTTTGAATAGGATGCTGGGCTTTGCTGGGCTTAGTCGCTCAGATGTGTCCGACTCTTCGCGACCCCATGGACTGTAGCCCGCCGGCTCCTCTGTCCATGGGGATTCTCCAGGCAAGAATACTGGAGTGGGCTGCTATGCCCTCCTCCAGGGGATCTTCCCGATCTAGGGATTGAACTCAGCATTGTAGGCAGATTCCTCACTATATGAGTCACCAGGGAAGCCCTTGAATAGGATAAAATGATACCATCTTTGCTTTTTCTTTAAGACTGTATAGCCTGATGGAAAAGGCTGGGAATCTAAATGGCTGCAGTTTAATGGATTCCAATGTATTTCATACAGATTTGGGAAATCCGTCAACTAGAGAGCCCAAAAAATACAGATTACCACATATGCACTACATTGGATATGGGATCTCAGGATCAAAACTAAAATAATAATAACAAATTCCAGGTTTATTTATGGGAGAGTTGGGAGGAAATATCTCCCCCCTACTTCTTTCTCAGACCAGGTATCCTGGAAAATTTCACTGAAAGATAGATAAAATCATGTCTCATATTTGTTTTTTCCCTTCAAGCCCGATAGATACCCCTATATTTATATTCTAATTATGTTTTTCTTGAAACATCTTGTCACCACTCAGAATTTTTCCTTTCAATCATCATGTACCTTCTTCTAGTTTCCCTTACTTTTGAATTTTGTATGCATTATTTTTCCCACTAAGAAAGAGGATGATCAAAATGTTTTCTTTCCCTCTCTCAATCTCTTTCTCTTCCTTTCCTTCCTTCATTTCCTTCCTTCCTAATAAAAGAATTTGGGGGTTCATGTACACTTACTATTCTTAAGAGAGTGAAAGGGTGCATGGATTCTGGCAAAGAAGAAAGCAGACCATAATAACCCAAAAGCAGAAGAGAGCATTTTCTGAACTCGCCCATCTCTTCTACTGGCACTTGCACGTCCTCCCACACTTATTCACTGCTTAGCATATGTGATCATAGTACCAATTGCAGAGACAGCTCCTCTTTGATTTCTCTTCTTTAGTGCATTTCAGCCCTAGGACCAGGAGGGATGGATTGGTATGAGCATTATTCCTTCAAAGAACAGGAGATACAGTTTGCCTCTCTCTAATATCTGCCTGCTCCACGTTAAAAAATTCCAGGATAAAACTTTCCTTAAAGCTGATCCCTAATAATACCATTCTTAAAAGCAATTCTCTGGCAGAGATCTCTCACCTGTTCACAAGCATCATCCCCCTCCGAGACTCAAACTGTCATTTAAAAATAATTACAGGGCAATGACACGCAGAGCCCATCGAGCTACCTTTACTAGAATACAAGGAAGTATATAGCAGTGGAAATACATCCAGTGTTTTGAATTTTTTAAAACACAGAGTGTTCTGATCATTTGCCCTATGACTGGACTGTGGGACCAGCTACGGGTTTACAGTAATGAAGCCTGTTTGATTGAAAACCATAAAACTTAATGAGAATGCTGGCTTCTCAACATCAAAGCAGGTGGATGCCGCAGAAAGGCTTCAAGGGCTTGGACAAAGAAAGACTCTTAAATTTGTCCTGCTTTTCATCATCTGATTCTGGAGGCTTTGCCAAACTTTCCTTAAGGAAAAGGTGGGAAGAGAGAACAAATAATAACTAAGCAGGCAGATAGGAATCTTTTTCAATCCACATTTTGTCTTAGATTTAGGAGTATTCTGTTTGCTGTTTTGTTCTGTTTTGTTTTTGATCAGTGAGACTGTTGTGAAGAAAAATCTTATCTTTTCTTATCTTTTGAAGATAATGAAGGTCACTCTGAGTGATCTGTTAGAACCTTTTTGGCTGGAGGACTTTTGAGAATAGGACTTTCAGATAGCTTTGTGAGAAAAATGCTTATCTGTGTTTGTAACCAAGGCCCCAGGAAGGATTTTACCTCAGAACTTAAACCTTATTGTAAAGGGACCTCAAAGTATATAAAGCTTTATAAGTATAGAGTTTAATCCCCTCACTTTAGTTCAGTTCAGTTGCTCGGTCCTGGCTGACTCTTTGCGACTCCATGGACTGCAGCACACCAGGCCTCCCTGTTCATCACCAACTCCTGGATTTTACTCAAACTCATGTCCACTGAGTCAGTGATGCCATCCAACCATCTCACCCTCTGTCATCCCCTTCTCCTCCTGCCCTCAATCTTTCCCAGCATCAGGGTCTTTTCTAGTGAGTTAGCTCTTTGCATCAGGTAGCCAAAGTATTAGAGTTTCAGCTTCAGCATCAGTCCTTCCAATGAACACCCAGGACTGATCTCCTTTAGGATGGACTGGTTGGATCTCCTTGCAGTCCAAAGGACTCTCAAGTCTTCTCCAATACCACAGCTCAAAAGCATCAATTCTTTGGCGCTCAGCTTTCTTAATAGTCCAACTCTCACATCCATACACTACTGGAAAAACCATAGCTTTGACTAGATGGACCTTTGTTGGCAAAGTAATGTCTCTGCTTTCTAATAAGCTGTCTAGGTTGGTCATAGCTTTTCTTCCAAGGAGCAAGCATCTTTTAATTTCATGGCTGCAGTCACAAACTGCAGTGATTTTGGAACCCCCCCAAAATAAATTCTGTTACTGTTTCCAGTGTTTCCCCATCTATTTGCCATGAAGTGATGGGACCAGATGCCATGATCTTAGTTTTCTGAATGCTGAGTTCACTCAGTCATGTCTGACTTTTTGCGACCCCATGGACTGGAGCACGCCAGGCTTCCCTGTCCATCACCAACTCCCAGAGCTTACTCAAACTCATGTCCATCAAGTCGGTGATGCCATCCAACCATCTCATCCTCTGTTGTCCCCTTCTCCTCTTGACTTCAATCTTTCTCATCATCAGGGTCTTTTCTAATGAGGTAGTTCTTCGCATCAGGTAGCCAAATATTGGAATTTCAGCTTTAGCATCAGTCCTTCCAATGAATATTCAGGACTGATTTCCTTTAGGATGGACAGGTTGGATCTCCTTGCAGTCCAAGGGACACTCAAGAGATATCTCCAACACCATAGTTCCAAAGCATCAATTCTTCAGTGCTCAACTTTCTTTATAGTCCAACTCTCACATCTGTACATGACTACTGAAAAACCATAGCTTTGACTAGACAGACCTTTGTTGGCAAAATAATGTCTCTGCTTTTTAATAAACTGTCTAGGTTGGTCATAACTTTTTTTCCAAGGAGCAAGTGTCTTTTAATTTCATGGCTACAGCTACCATTTGTAGTGATTTTGGAGCCCCCAAAAATAAAGTTTCTCACTGTTTCCATTGTTTAACCATCTATTTGCCATGAAGTGATGGGACCAGACGCCATGATCTTAGTTTTCCGAATGTTGAGTTTTAAGCCAACTTTTACACTCCCCTCTTTCACTTTCATCAAGAGGCTCTTTAGTTCCTCTCTGCTTTCTGCCATAAGGGTGGTGTCATCTCCATATCTGAGGTTATTGATATTTCTCCCAGCAACCTTGATTCCAGCTTGTGCTTCATCCAGTCTGGCGTTTTGCATGATGTACTCTGTATATAAGTTAAATAAGCAGGGTGACAATATACTGCCTTGACAGATTTGGTTCCAAATGCCTTTACGGATTTGGAACCAGTCTGTTGTTCCATGTCCAGTTCTAACTGTTGCTTCTTGACCTGCATATAGATTCCTCAGGAGGCAGGTCAGGTGGTCTGATAGTCCCATCTCTTTAAGAGGTTCCACAGTTTGTTGTGATCCACACAGTCAAAGGTTTTGGCATAGTCAATGAAGAGGATTAGATGTTTTTCTGGAACACCCTTGCTTTTTTGGTGATCCAACAGATGTTGACAATTTGCTTTCTGTTCCTCTGGGTTTTCTAAATCCAGCTTGAACATCTGAAAGTTCATGTTTCACGTATTGTTGAAGCCTGGCTTGGAGAATTTTGAGCATTAATTTGCTAGCGTGTGAGACGAGTGCAATCCCCCTCTTAGCAGATGAAAACCCTGGTGCTCAGAGCGGTTAAGTGAGTTGCATTGGGTTACATTTCCCACGTCTTGGCCAGCTTTCAGACCTGCGTTGTCCAAAGGATCAAAAAGTACATCTGGAAAGCCAGTTTTCTTACTTTTTCATGCTTCACATGGCTCTAGTTCTCTACTCCTTTGGGCCTTGATCTCAAGAAAAATAGCTGGTTTGACTGCTTTGTTTGTGTAGAAATATATAGATGTGTCTTGTGTTGGTATTTTCTTACTTTTGTCTCCAAAACTCATCAAGTCAGCCTGATTCTACCTTCAAGGGCCCTCTGGATTTTTTGTTCCTCTCTGTTCTTCTCTTGCCCAAGACTGATCTTGAACATCTCTCTCTTGATCTGTTTCACTTTTCTCTTTTTTTCAACTGGAGCCTTAGCATCTTTTGATCATTCGTATTAAATCCTGACCCAATCACAGACTTTTCAAGAAGTATCCATATCACCCCATAACACACAGCAGTCTTTGTTAAAGTCTTTGCATCAGCTTTGATTTATGTCATTGAGTGTTCTATTTTTCCACTATAAGTTTTATTGTTTCTGGTCTTACATTTAGGTCATTAATCCATTTTGAGTTTATCTTGTTTTATGGTGTTAGGAAGTATTCTAACATCATTCTTTTACATGTAGTTGTCCAGTTTTTTTCAGAAAACAGCAAAATTCTATAAAGCAATTATTTTTCAATAAAAATAAATTAATTAAGGAAAAGTCCTCACATCAGGTGCATCTTTATTACCTTAAATGTTTGTTAAATGAATGAAAAGTTGTGGGGACCAGGATCTGCAGCATAGTAAACTCTCAGGTGATTCTTAATACACCAAAGTCTCAACCATTGGACCAGTCATATCCTGTCTTCATTTTATCCATTTTCAACATTATTTCCTCCAATTTATATCCAGCACCAGTGTTCCATGTATCCTTTCCTGAGTCACACTGATGGACCCTAGACATACCCTACAGGGTTGTGTATTCTTTTACAACCATGCCATTTCTCCAAATTCTCCTCCGTCTCGAACTTGTATCTCACATCCTATTCACTTGCAGATATATTATTTTTCTTTGAAAGCTAAGCGCAAATAGTATCTCCCTGGGAAAGTCTGTTTTTTGACATTTCTTGATGCCCCTCTCTACATCATGTTGCCATAGAATGCAGTACAAACCTTTGTTGTAGAAATTATCTCACTTGAATGTAATTATAATGAATCAACTAAAGGGTTTTAGAGCACCAACTATGCCACAGGTTCTAGCACCAAGAAAGTCATAACCCTTGCCAGCGAACTAGCAGAATAGTTGTCCCCTAGCTTTTCTCAACTAGAAAAGTCATCTGAACCACAGAACATAGAAAATTAGCTGAGTAACTATTTTCTCAATTCTCCCAATGATGATCCTTAACTAGCACTATTACATAACAGTGGATGCCTTAGGACTTATTATTCTTGAGAAACCCTAGTTGATTGAACACCGATACAATTATAGTAGCAACACTACGATAGAAATGAGCTCAGGATGAGGCAGAAAAGCAGAATAAGGTGACCTAATTACTTATGTGTTTCTTTCATCTGTACCACATCTTATTCTCTTTCTCTCTCTCTCTTTTTTTTAATCTTCACTTGGCACAGGCTCATTTCATGCAGGTCATTTGATACGTTTTGTTGTTGTTTTCAAATTATAGCACTGAAATTTATTTTTATGGTTGTGTGTCTTCAGAATTCAGAAAAGGTGATGGAAATCATTCATATTCGTAAACCCAGCATCTACTCAGTGCTAGAGACACAGCTGGTTCTCACTGAAGGCTTGGTGAATAAATGCACACATTTTAAAGGACTGTTACTCAATTATCATATGTATAACTACAATAGTTAAAGAAAAACAAACATGAATGTAAAAATCTTTCCTGTTACTTAAACTTCACTTTTGGATATTCCGCTTCAAATTTAATTATTAATACTCCCTGTGTTACGTGCATTTTTAAGATAGAAAGAAGGAATTGCATTAAAAGTGCAAGTAAAGTTATATGAAGTGGAAAAAAGACTGCATTCTCCTGAGTGGGGGATGAAAGTAGGTGGAAGTATTTTCAGTGTTATTCTAATCTAATAAAGCCAGAGAGATTTAGTTTTAATGCATTTTCAAGAACAAATAGCCTCTAATTACACAGTGAGATTAGAGGAAGATGGTGGGGGAGGATATAAAGTGCCATAAAATTCTGGTGTCCTAAAGCAATTTTGAGGAGGTCTGTGATACTTTCTTTTCTGACCGCAGAGTATGCAGCCAGCTCACTTCAAAGTTATTTTTTCTACAAGCATTGCATAAGCACACACTTCACACTCTTCTTGGGATTAATGGTTTTTCCATTAATGTCACTTAAAGGCATCTCTGTTCATTGAATCACCAAGAACATTTTGGGCTGTGTGTCCTTCAGTTTAGAGTGGTGTCATCCTTCTTACTTTCCTTTCAGTAGTAGTTCAGCAGGTCGCTCAGTCATGTCTGACTCTTCACAACCCCATGGACTGCAGCATGCCAGGCTTCCCTGTCAATCACCAACTCCTGAAGCTCACTCAAATTCATGTCCATCAAGATGGTGGTGCCATCCAACCATCTCATCCTCTGTCGTCCCCTCTCCTCCTGCCTTCAATCTTTCCCCACATGAGGGTCTTTTCCAATGAGTCAGTTCTTCGCATTAGGTGGCCAAAGTTTTGGAGCTTCTGCTTCAGCATCAGTCCTTCCAATGAATATTCAGAACTGATTTCCTTTCGGATTAACTGGTTGACCTCCTTGCAGCCCAAGGGACTCTCAAGAGTCTTCTCCAACACCACATCTCAAAAGCACTAATTCTTTGGCATTCAGCTCTTTTATGGTCCAACTCTCGCATCCATACATGACTACTGGAAAAATAATAGGTTTGACTAGACAGAGCTTTGTCAGAAAAGTAATGTTTCTGTTTTTTAATATGCTGTCTAGGTTGGTCATAGCTTTTCTTTCAAGGATCAAGTGTCTTTTAATTTCATGGCAGGAGTCACTGTGCCCATTTATTTTGGAGCCCAAGAAAATAAAGTCTGTCACTGCTTCCACTGTTTCTCCATCTATTTGCCACTAAGTGATGGGACCAGAAGCCATGATCTTTTTTAGAATGTTGACTTTTATGCCAGCTTTTTCACTCTCCTCTATCACCCTCATCAAGAGGCTCTTTAGTTCTTCTTTGCTTTCTGCCATAAGGGTGATGTCATCTGCATATCTGAGGTTATTGATATTTCTCCTGGCAATCTTGATTTCAGCTTGTGCTTCATCCAGCCCAGCATTTCACATGATGTACTCTGCATATAAGTTAAATAAGCAGGGTGACAATATACAGTCTTGATGTACTCCTTTCCCTATTTGGAACCAGTCTGTTGTTCCATGTCCAGTTCTAATTGCTGCTTCCCGACCTGCATACAGGTTTTTCAAGAGGCAGGTCAGGTGGTCTGGTTTTCCCATCTCTTTCAGAGTTTTCCACAATTTATTGTGATCCACACAGTCAAAGGTTTTGGCATAGTCAATGAAGAAGTAGATGTTCTTCTGGAATTCTCTTGTTTTTTCTATGATCCAACAGATGTTGGCAATTTGATTTCTGGTTCCTTTGGGTTTTCTAAATCCAGCTTGAACATCTGGGAAGTTCTCGGTTCATGTACTACGGAAACCTAACTTGGAGAATTTTGAGCATTACTTTGCTAGCATGTGAGGTAGGTGCAATGGTGCGGTAGTTTGAACATACCTTCCTCTAGAGGGCTCTTACTCAAATTCATGTTGCAAAAGCAGTATATCCGTAAATGGTTCCTTAATACCTCAAATCCTCAACTGTTTAATTTATATCCAAGGAAGAGTTTACTTCCCTTAGGGCATAATCCATTATGTTACAAAGTTGTTAAAATGTAAATAAATACATAGAAATCTGTTTAAGCTAGCAAATTGTGGTAAGGTAAAAATGACCCTGAATAAACCATGGCCTAAAAAAATGTGAAGAGTGTACATGGAAAATTCAGCATAAGAATATTACCATGCAAAAATAATAATTAACCCAAGTAGACCTGCACACAGTGATTTTCAGCACTTTTGCAAGGGAACAAATTTTGCTATGAAAGCAGTACTCAAAATCAAATAAAGGTTAGGAGACCTAGTTTAAAATTGTTATTAAAACACACAGGCATTTTACTTTAATGGTCATGGGCGTAGTTCCAACTATTTCAGAAGCAAAGCTTATTGCTTGGATGGTAAATACAACCGATCCCAAGGCTATATTTGCCACTAAATTTAGAATGTCGGGAGGTTGGCCCTGCAGGGATCCTGCTGGTTTATCTGCCCTTGGTGTAATCTGACACGAAGATCCTGATGTCCATCTCCTGCAAAAGGCTGAGCCCAAGCAGGAAGTATAGGAGAACTGAGCCTAGGAGTGTTTTCCTAGGGTCTTGTCACTCTGAGATGCTGAGGCTCTGGGTGTAAGCCTCAGAGTCATTTCTGAGCTACTTAATTGTATGTTTTATATTTAATATGTTTAAAATGCAGATCATAGTTGCAATTGAGGTTCATTCTAGCCATGCTTAATACCAATCATAGCATAATTGTGCATCATGCAGTCAATGATGGGAGTTCCCAGGGTGCGCTAGTGGTAAAGAACCTCCCTGCCAGACATGGATTCGATCCTTGGGTCGGGAAGATCCCCTCGAGAAGGGCATGGTAACTCACTCTGGTATTCTTGCCTGGAGAATCCCATGGATAAAGGAACCTGGTGGGCTACAGTTCATGGGATTGCACAGAGTCAGATGTGACTGAAGAGACCTAGTGTGTGCCCACAGTCAATGATGTCAATAAAATAAAGGGGCAGAGGTGCTCTAGATGAGTGATTTTCAAACTTTAATTTGCATATGAAATCACCCGGGATCTTATTAAAATATAGATTTAGTAGATGTGGGGAGGAGCCTGAGGTTTTTCATCTAACAAGCTCCTAGGTGACATTGATGCTGCTTGTTCACCGGCCACACCTTGAAGAGTAGATCCTTAAATGGGCTAAGAATTGATGCTGGGCTTTATTTCCTAGTTGCATGCCATTGTTTAGAAATTCTTCTATATAAATTCTATGTAATTTTATATAAATGTTTTGATTAATCCAGGATAAATAAAAAATTACTAAACAATAGTTAAAGGTAATGTTCATGAAGGATGGATGGCAATCTTAGAGAAGAAAATGTTAACATAAAGGTCAATTTACTCTTTCCAACAAACACTGAAGTCTTACATATGAGACTGTTTTGTCTACAGATGGTGAGTATAGGCAACGAATACAGTGATTGTGTTTGAAAAATACTGTAATGTGAAATCTGATGATGATGATAAAATCCTTAAAAAGCAAAAAACAAAATTGCATTTAAACCATAAAAATGGACTATCTCCAGTTATGAAAAAGATACCAATATTTTTCTAAAAAATGCTGAGCTTCTCAGTCATCTTTTTTAATTTTTGGAAGGTGGCTATTATAATTTAGGAGAACAAAAAGGGAAAACACATTGGCTAGAGTCAATAAATAGTGTTTCTTCTGAATTTTTTACATATGAATATTGTGGCCTTGATGATGTTATAAATAATTTGTGGCACTGAAGTCAATTTCCTCACAGAGCTGTTCGGAGAGTTAAATGAAATAATTTTAAAAATGAGATAATATGTGCAAAATCTCATATACGTGTCTGAAACCCAGACAATTCTCATACTTTACAAGGTCCCATGCAAAAATAAAAATGAAGGGTCCCTTGTTCAAAGTTATTAAGAATTTCAAATGGCAAGAGGAAGCTATTAAACCAAGTGCAGGGTCCTTCTGTATGTGGGGGCTCTGTGTGACTACATAGGTCACATATCCATGAAATATATATGTATTGGTCCATTCCTATCTGCAATATAATCATAGTTAACACTCATCATTTATTGAAATAGTCCAGTATAATGAGCACTATGCTGAGTCCTTCAATTATATGCATTCACTTAATCCTTTAGAGTGAAGGGAAAAGGAAGCAAAAAATACTAAATTACTATTCACAGGTTACACAACTGCCAAGTCTAGGGAGCCAGGGCTTGAACCCAGGTCTGTCTGATTCTAATGTAATTTGTCATAACTAATTTAAAAGAATAACAATCTATAACTGGTTACTGTCTTCCCATTTGACTGAAATTTAGAAACTTAGTTTCAGAAAAATATCAATGTTTGATGGACAATTCATTTATCATGATCTTGATCAGATAACCTATATCAACCTAATTATCATATCCTGGTACGTCACACAGACCCTGATGCATAGTAGATAGTCATATCATGTATACAGAACTAAACTGAACATTCAGAATCACCAATTTCTCTGTGTGCAGAATACTCAACAAAGATAAAAAAAATCTCATTTTCCTATTAAAAATCACATGCTTCTGAATGATAACAGAATTATTTTCACTTTAAAGTAATTAGTTTTAAATGTGTTTCAATAGTGATGAACCTCCTGAAAAAAAGACCAATTACCATGTACAGGAATAATTTTCTTCCAAACATAGCACTTGATCCAAAGAACTAAGTGAAGAGTAAATCATCTCATAACAAAAATTAAGATGAAGACTAAAATATTGCCTTTGTTTTGGATGGATATCAGATTTTTTAAATATGGCTCATACTTAGCAAAGTACAAGCTTGTATTTCTACGGAGCTTTTCTTTTCTAATTTTTTTTAATCCTTCATATCATTTTATCTTTTCTATTCTTTTCTAATTCTGAGAGCGGAGCTAATTCATTGTGCTTTAATCTCATATAACATCATGCCCATTATAGAGTTAAGCAAAGAGAGACAGAGAGGATAACTCAAGATTACTTTGTCAACTTCTCTTTGAAAGTATTATCAATCACCTCTAGCTGAATTAATAACAGCTTCCACTGTATTTTAGAGCAATTTCCACTACCTCAATTAAGGTACCTGTATTGTAATTTTCTGTTTCTTTGTCAGACTCTCCTTCCAGATTTCTAAATGTGTTGTCTTATTTATCGGTATGTCCCCGGTATCTACTACAGAGCCTAGCACATAGTAGGTACTGACTAATGCTGATTCACTGAATGCACACATGCATAAGTGAACAGAACAATTTAAACAGGGTACTGCAGTGGGTGCTGAAATTAAGAGGAAATGTTTAGTATTAGACATTATTCATTATTGCTTTCTGCTGGGCTAGAAAAATGTCATAACCTATAAAATGCATCAATTCCTCTGGATTAAAATGTCATCGAACCTCCTACCCACCCATGCTTTGCTAGCTTGATATCTGAAAGCACTGCAATGCATTATGCCAACTGCTGAGATAGTTCCAGGCTATGGGGCATCTGCTGGAAATGATGGGAAATAAAAATTCTGTGGGTCCCCTGGAAGGGAGGTTACGATGTTCAAAAAGCTGAATTCCAGACAAGGACTCACCAGATGCTTGGAGACTAAAGAGCTGAGCTCCACTTCCTCAGGGACCTGAGCAGATGGGACCCCCTGAATCCAATTTCAAAGAGGAGTGTCTATGGCAAAATGCCTGGTTTCTGCCCCAGTTGCTTATTTCCCTGTCCCCAAGGCTACAAGGCACAGAAGAAAATTTACTCTCAACAATCTATGAAGCCAATAGTTTATAGAAATCTAGAAAGTACTTTCAAATGTATTTTTTGTGCATCCCTGTTCAAATGGTTGCCTACAGAGTTCAGAAATTGATGCCAAGCATTGTTGCCTTATCCACATCCACAGTGGAGGAAGACTATGCAGACTCGCAGAGTGGAGAGACTTTTACAGAGGTGCCATCCCAAACCAGTTAGAACTGTGGGGGGAGAGGTCCCCAGGAAGCTCACTTATAACTGAGCATTCAAGACATAAATATCTCCTGCTCTTTCTCCTCCCACGTAGACATGGTCTTCTGCAACATCCTAGGAGTCTAGGCTGTGATTTCTTTCTCCCCAAGATTGCTATAAAGTTCATTCCATTTACTTATACCTTAATGAAAAGACTGAGAACGAGGGAAAATAAATGAAATTACATTATGTGTAAAGAGAGCAACACAGAGTAGTAAGGGAGAGGATTCTGTGGTCAGGTTAGTTAAGGTTTAGTGTTCTTGCCTGGAGAATCCCAGGGATGGCGGAGCCTGGTGGGCTGCCGTCTATGGGGTCGCACAGAGTCAGACGCGACTGCAGCGACTTAGCAGCAGCAACAGCAGGTCTGGGCCCTGCTACTCAGTAACTGTCTTTTCCTAGGTCAGTTACCGAGCTTCTCTTGTCTCCATGCCTCATTTGTCAAATAGAATAGTATTACCATACTTTTATCATGTTCAGAGAGTAACTTTGGAACATATAAAACAATGGAAAATGACAGTGCATCGCTCTAGGCAATTTAATAATATAACTAGCACCAAAGATAAAATGCTGTAAGTCTACACACACAATTTTTTTTCCTCCCTTGCCACCATGTTTCAAGTACTAAATATCAAGTTGTCTCACAAAGTTTCATCCTTTTATTGTTTAGGAATAAATTATTATGTTTGCTATGTTGCTGATGCCCCTAGTAAAACAGAGTAACTGAGTGGATGCTGTAGATATTACATGAAAAATAGAAAATGCTTAGTATATTATTATTATTATCACTATTCTGGAATATACCAACCCTCTTGCCGTTTTATAATAACTCTTTTAATATCCCTGTGTATAATGCCTAGTATAATCCTACCCACAACTAGGTAGCACAGAGTTTATATCACTGGAGTTTGTTTGAATGAGCATATTCAGGCAATGTGCCCCAACTAGGAAAAGTACTCAACTTAGGGATGAAAAATCAAGGTCATGGTTCAACCTCACCACCGAGACATGTGTTCTGCTAAGATCTCAGAGTCCTCATTTGTATAATAAGGATATTATTATTATTATTATTACTATTACCTCACAGGAGTTCTTGGAATGACCTCCTTAAAAAGGAAAGGGGGTTGTCTGACTTAAAAGAAGCTGTTGGTCTGCTGCCTAACATGAAAGGAGGCAAGGGTAATTGACCTCTGTTTGCATTCTAGTGCTGACAATCTATTACAGCAGAAGACTTGAAACACATTTCAGTAATTCCACGATCTGAAAGAAATTAAGCAGGGCTTATAATAAATCAGGTTAATAGTACGTAAGAATTTGTCAAATTCTTTGACATCTTCACATACTCCATCTTGCTTTCTCGTTAAAGTTTAAAAAGCAAACTGCCATCTTCTGTGTTTTAAATCAGATGGAGAAAATTTATTTTCTTTCTAGACCAGAACTTTTGCCCAATGCTGTAAATCAATGTGCCTCCTCTGCAGCTAAGGCTAAACTAAGCTCTCTTACAAGTCACTAAACCACAAGCCTGCCTCTAGGAATGCAGCACTGAGACAAAGGGTGACTTCTGTTTCAGGAATTCCTATTTTCATACAGTCTATTATTTGGATGGCACTAGTAAGCATTAGTAAAATATCTCCTAAAATAGTTAAACTGAGGACATTCTGAAAAACACAATAAGGTAGAATTTAGTATCCTTAGTTATATAATTACATGGTGAGTAAAAATACATGGATATGTATGGAAAATGGCTATGAAGAAGTGAGATGGAAATGCAAAGGCAGTTCTCTTTTGAAAGGAATGAATGAGGCATGCAGAAAGGTTAACATAACTACACGGCAAAAATATAGATATATATAGACTGTGACAACATAATGGGAGAGGAAAGGCAGAAACTGTCTCAGGGATCAGGGACCCCAAGAAGGAAGAGTCTGGAGGAAATTAAAACCTGGGAGAACTGTGTTTAATCATCACTTTGGAGCTCCTATGAGGAAGTCCTCTCAGATAAGAAGTTCTCCCTCTTCCCAAGCTGTATGATGATCAACGAAGATCTCTTTACCCTCCAAAGTTTTCCTTGATGTCAAATTTCTCCAACAGATCAGACTTCTATTTCAAAATTGAAAAAATTACTTAAAATGAAAATAAGGATGCCATGGATTTTTGTTCTTACATGTAAATGATATGCACTCTACTCTCTGAGTCATAAGGAAATAAGAACAGGGTACCACAAAACCCACATTTGATGAGCTGGTTCTATCATAGAAGATAAACTGAGAAGCCTTCACAATCTTCTAAAGTTCTGTTGCCCTCCCAGAAGGACAGGAATTAAGAGGCATTTGCATGAAGGAACTATTGAACCTTTTTTCCCAGTAATGATACTGGTACACTGCATGAACTATAGCAAGGCCACTGCAAATGGCAGAGGGGACCA
This sequence comes from Muntiacus reevesi, assembly GCF_963930625.1. Taxonomy (NCBI): domain Eukaryota; kingdom Metazoa; phylum Chordata; class Mammalia; order Artiodactyla; family Cervidae; genus Muntiacus; species Muntiacus reevesi. The sequence goes on along the minus strand of NC_089251.1, from coordinate 70,107,109 downwards.
TGCTGCTCACATGAACGTATTAACTATTTTTTTCACATGGATGAAAATGCTTTCATAAGAGGATATTTTCTGAACCTCATCCACCTCACAGCCTCTTCTAAATTTTTACTGTGAAAAGTTTCTCAGTGTAATTAAAGGCTGCAAAGATCTAATTAGGTTGATGAAATTTTCAGTAGGGATTTGACTCCCCCTAGCATTTCAATTATTTATTTATTTTTCTAGCATCCTTTCTTAGGCTTATCCCAAGCAACTTGTAGCGGTAGCATTCTAAATTTTCTTACTCAGGCAATGTCTCCACTCACACAATGTATTTTAAGACCTTCAGCAAGGACACAGAGCTAAAAACAAACTTCAAATAAAGCATTCCAAGTCATTTTATTGAACACAATCCTTTCCTTCCTCGTTGACTTCATCCTAACAAACTATGTTGAGTAATTTTCACTCTGCAGGAGGGAAATAGGTGTTTCAAAGCATTATGAAGGCACAAAGGGACTAAGAAATGCATAATAGCAGAAGGAGATTCTGAGGCAAGATTAATAAGGAGCAGCATGAGCCTTCCTTGTAAGTTATTTACTGCAGAAGCCCTCATGGCCAAAATACTGCAGTAGAAGCACATGTTAGTAAGTTTCCCACCATCGTGGAATATTAAAACACAAATGAGCAAAAACCTCTAATGAGCACCTTAGGAATCAACAGTGATACTTTTACACACACACACACACACACACACACACACACACAGAGCTTTCCTAGGAGTCTAAGGTGAATGGGTAGGACTATAGGTGTCCTCAAATAGACTCCATCTCACCTAGACACCATGATTTAACTTTCTACAGAATCTTCTGAATCTCTCTATTGTTGGAGCAATCACTCAAAAACTGGCTGCTGGAAAAACTAAATTTAATTTTAAATGATCTTTTTAAGCAACATATATTTCAAGTTTTAGTCAATAGCATAAAGGATGCAAAGAATACAAACAATCCCTCAGCCTAAGCATGACGAGTATTGCTTTGATAAAAATCAGATTTTTTTTTAAAAAGTGTATTTTCACAGACCTATCACCCTCCAGGAATTTCATAGATGTGGGCTGGTATATGGGTAATTTATTATTTATAATTCTTATTCTAACTTCTCAAATTTATATTCCTGAAAGTCGTTTTCAGTGACCTCAAACATTTCTCCAAAGTCTTTTCGATTTATGATGAAAATACAAACTTTTTTAAAAAAACTACTTTGATCCTCTTATCATAAATTCTTGGCCATTCAAAGCTCCTTCTTGGTTTGAACAAAGCAATATATGAAGTTCAGGTTAGACTTTGCTAAATTATGCTGAGATAATTTATTTTAAAATTTGTTAATCACTAAAAGATAAATTTCTTAATGAAGTTGGATGCTCCCCATGCAAACCGAGTCTCATTTCAAAAAAGCATTATCAAATGCCATATAGGTAAAGCCCTAACTTCTAGCTACTTCTAATAAACACTAGATTATGGGTTGTTGTAATTTTTTTTTTTTACTTTAATTTTCCAAGAATAGAGATGTGAATTAGCGAGAGTGGTAGGCCATCTCTAGTTTTGAGATCTTGAGTGCCACTGTTCATAATGAAACAGAACCAGTGATACAAGTATTATGTTTTATTTGACAATATTCTGTGCTCTAATCCTGTTACCCCTTCATTATTTTAAGGTGGAACAAATAACCTCTAGGTCTGTTTCCCTATTTTCAAGATAAGGAGGCTGGACTTGGAAAGTGACTTCCAGGATTCTTCCTGTTTCAACACTCCAAAATTTCTTCTATGATTTCAGACATGGTATTATTAGTATCTCCTCCAGGACTGGTTATCCTAAGCGGGATCACATACTAGACTGAAAATAAAAATGTTATGAGTCATAGATAAAATCATAATTAAGGTTTTACATAATATTCTACAGGGCAGAAAGCCCACGATAGAGTTAAGGAAGGCTCATATGGGCTTAAAAGAGATGGGGTGAGAATGAATGTGGGTATGTTTCTCTTATCAGCAACTCTACAAAGCTCACCTACCTGAGATAAAGTGATGTAGCTCAAAGCCTATGATACTCTGTCACAATTTCATCTCTGAAGTAGGAAGAACAGAGCATTCTAAACAGATACTTAGACTTGGAAGGAGACTAGGAACCATCCAAAATCTGACCAAGCAAAGTGTGCTATGAGCTGATCATGCCCATATCCTTCCATACTAGTGTGTCAGGAGGAAATAAAGTGTAAGAGATTACACATTAATAAAACACTGGCAGGACTTGCTCTAAACACATATCCTGGTCTGTGGAGGAAGAGATGTAGGAAGTACCCTATCAGTAAGGCTGATATCTATCCTAGACCTACAGAAACAGTAACACAAGTAAATCCACGTTGTTTGGACTCAGTAGATGAAGTTGCACAGAAAACCACCTGAGCGGGTTTTGTGGTTAAAGACTAATTAAAAAGATAAGCACAAAATACATTAGCAACAAGGATATAGCACGGGGAATTATAGCCATTATTTTGTAATAACCGATAATGGAGTATGGGGCTTCCCAGGTTGCCCAGTGGTAATGAATCCACCTGCTGAGCAGAAGACATGTAGGAGGCTCAGGTTCGATCCCTGGGTTGGGAAGATCCCCTGGAGAAAAAAAAAATGGCAACCCACTCCAGTATTCTTGCCTGGGAAATCCCATGGACAGAGAAGCCTGGTGGGCTATAGTCCATGGGGTCACAGAAGAGGTGGGTATGATTTGGTGACTAAAACAACAATAATGGAGTGTAATCTGCAAAAAAAAAAAAACTGAATCACTACGTTGTATTTGAAACTAATATAAAATTGCAAATCGACTATAATTAAAAAACAAGATGAGTTGTAAAGTGTATCAACTACTCATTAACACAAAGATATTAACGTAAAATATAGCTCAATCTGAAACTGTAATTTTAGATTAAGGCAATCCATTGAAGACTCGGGTTCGATCCCTGGGTCGGGAAGATCCCCTGGAAAAGGAAATGGCAACCCACTTCAGTACTCTTGCTTGGAAAATCCCATGGACAGAGGAGCCTGGTAGGCTATAGTACATGGGGTCACGAAGAGTCAGACACGACTGAACGACTTTATTTACTTTTTGAAGACTCATACATACAGGAAGGTGCCTGTGCCAAACTGAAATGTCAGAAGGTGATGAGGCACAGTTGAATCTGGGTGATCACTGCAGAAGCTCTCATGTTTTTACAAGGATACCCAGAAGGGCTCTTTAGCTAGATTTCAGTTTCCACTAAACATCCTTGGATTTCCTTTCCTTTTCACAGTCATTAGCAAGACTAACTCACCAAAGAGGCTGATGATAGATTGGAGAGATCACAGTAAAAATGGCAGAATGATGTAGATGGTTAGGGTTATGATTCTGCCCCCACTCCAACTCCCATCTCCAAAAGAGAGATTCAGGCATCATTTTGTGAAATCTAAGTATGTTTTCACCATGCTTCTTCCCAGCTTGAAGTGCGTTCTCCATCCCCAGCATCAACAAATCATAATTATCCCTCAAGATGCTCACATTCTATCCTTCTCTGGGTCTTCCTCGTCTACTAGATCCCCATTCATTCACTCTCATTCATATTCAAATGGGTATAATAGTACCACGCAATTGAATACCTCACTCCTCACAGTCTATACTACATTTCTGAAAGTTGTTTTCTTTTTGTAAAAATTTTGAGGGTTTACACACAAATATTTCTGTTAGGACACTGTATATTATGGTGGCTAAGGGTACACAAAACAGACTGCCATGATTTAGACTTTAAAATTTGTTAGCTGTGAGACCTTTGCTCAAGGAACTTACCTGTGCCAAACCTTAGTTTCCTTGCCCCCAAAATGCAGATAATTACTACTTATATTGTGGAGATCCCTAAAAAGCTCTTAGGATTGCATCAGGTGCAAAATAAGAGTTCAGAAAATGCCTATTATTATAACAATGATAACTATTAAGATTTTATTATGCTCACAGAGCTTAGTGCAGTCTTAGGTCATGTTACATATTTGTAAAAATTAAAAGGTCTTTTCTGAGAGACAATCGATCCCTACCACAAAGCACAAAATATTTCTTAGGACTCTTCTATACACATTCACATACTAGGCAATGCAATACCCAGTATATTTATATAAATGGAAAACAGGTCAGGATAATTTAAGCACCGATAGCTCTTCACTGATTCTTACCTGAATTGAGTTTGATTAGAATATTTTCTTTAAAATAAACCAAAGCACATCACTGCTTACCAGCAACATCTATGGCTAATCAATAACAAATTCAAGGTTATTAAATTTTATATTTTATGGGTCTGTACCATTAAACTACAGACATATAATGCAAAAGGAACTTCTGGTTCTAGTAGCCAAAAGAAATTCGGTTGTACCTGAATGGAAACAGGCAGCTTTTATGGAAAAATATTCATACAAGTCAAAACCCTAGGATATTCCTGATTTTTTTCTTCTCATATCCCAACAAGTTCTAATACTATCAAAAGTTACAATCAACAATGACAGTTGAGAATGAGGAATGAAATTCTTGATATCTTTTAGTCTGAAAGCTTCATTCAGGTGAACATCAAGTTAACTTATTAGCTCACAAATGAAACATCTTTACTTCCTTCAGAACATAGTTAAAATATAGGAACAAAGTTTAGTTTGTCATTCAGATTCATTTTGTGCTTGTTGAACTTGGTCTCTTTTAGCCAATTTTTTTTCCTTCTTTTTTCCTGTAATGCTCAAATAAGTCACCACTGAATATATAACACCTAAGACATCTGTAGAGATGAGCAAGGTGTTTGGCTTAACTCTAAATTATTTCTTTATGTCTGACTTCCTGTTATAGCGAATATGACTGCCCATGCACATCCTAACTGTGAATTACTTATAGACTATAAAGATGAGGAACTTAATTCCCTGATAATGTTCTATGAGCTTCCCCCATACCTCCAAACCTATAAAAACCACAGTGGAATATTGACTTTAAGGGTGTGCCCTTTGACACCACAAACATCAGGTCTTCAGCAAAGGTGCTTTGAGTCCGGATCTGAAATGATGAGATCATGAATTAGAAATGATTCTGGTGAGAGTGATATTTACCTCTTTGAGACAACCCATAAAGTTGTTACTGACTGGTGACCCCGGAAGGTCTGCTGTGCTGGGACTGCCTCCGACATAGAAAAAGTCATCAGACCCCAGCATGGTATAATCTTCTTGCGTGTAGCCCGTTGTGGTAAGAATCCCATCCACTGATATTGTCACCTAGATAACAAAGCACAGGGAAAGGACACGCTATACTCAGACCTACATCCTCTAATCCTGGGATATGCCTGTGTTGTGTTTTGTTTTGTTTTATTTTTTTCATTTTGCTTTTTGCTTTTTTTTTTTTTTTTTGGTTTTTATTTTTAGACCTATGGCGGAACCCATTTTCATGTCTGTTTGAGGTTTATTCTTGGATTCTATTCAACTAGCCCTAAGAGGTCTAAGCTAGTTAGAGAGTTAACTGGTTATCGAACTAGTGTCAGCATCGTCCCTATGGCAACTCAAAAGTTATTTAGCAGACACAAAAATGGTGTTAGTAAAATGCTTCCTAGGTTAGTTTTGCTGGTGTACATATTAGTAAAGTTTAGTCGTCTGTTATTAACTAATCACACGTGCACCTTGTTGACAGAGAAGGCGCAAGCTCTTTCCAGCAACGTCACTGTTTGCACTGTTGAGCAGCAGGAGTCAGCATGCAAGTGCCTGCGTCCATGCCAAAGGGGGTGGGGGCGCAAAGCAACCAGTGGAAGCGGCGCTGATGTGCACATGCGGGAGGGACAGGACAGTTCCGAAAGGAAAGGAAACAGGGCGAACCAAAGGAAAACACACAACTGCTCATGAGGAGGGCAAGATGAGTGGGTGTGGCATCTCCAGCATTCCCAGATCAAGGGTGCATGCCATGCGTCATGAATGGTTTGAGGCTGGCTGAGCTTGCGGTCACTCGGGCCAGCCACCATTTGGTCTTATCCCGTGTTAAACCACAGCTGGATGCAAAACGTTCGAGACGTTAACGATGCCCCTACAGGTGAGTTGGAAACCAGAAGTTGACAGGGACAGGTAAAAAATAAGAAGGTCAACAACAGATGAAAAGAAGGAGGTCAAAGTAAGCAGAAGAGTACCAACCGCAGTTCCTCTTTTGTTAATGATGTCTACAGTTAAAAGAAAGAAAGAAAACACACGGCAAACCCAAAATAAGAAACAATTAGAATGATATCTACCGAACAATGTAGTTTGTTTACCATAGCGTGTCCAATGCCTGAGTGCTTTGTGGAGAAGGGGGGAGAAAGGAAATTAAAAACTGTGAACAAAATAACGATCGTTACTTAAAAAATATGATGGTCTCTACCATGTTAGTACATTTTTTGATTCAGGTAACGGTTAGTAGAATGAAACATTCCATGAATGACATGTTAGTTATTAAGCATGTTAGTAACATAGAAAAAGGGCAAAAAAATTTTACAAGAAAAAAGCAGACTAACAAATAGGCCTCCCACAGAGGTAATATTTTTCCTGCCAGTATTGTTCGTAACTTGCTATGAGACAGAAACAGACACATGGCAATGCTCCTTTGTCTCCCTGCGTACATCTGACAGACATTCAAAAAGCCTAAAAGGGACTCAAAGGCCTGAAGCTCGTCAGCTGACCACTGCCACCTTCTGCCCAGAAGGGGTCCCTCCCCCGCCCTGGCCCACCCAGCCCCTGCAGATTCACAGGAATTGGTTGTCATTGCCCTACTCCTCAATTTTACAGCATACAAGGACTCCTCCTCAACTCCAAAACTTCCTTCGGCCATATTGATGGACTTTAGGATCACAGTTTACTGCAATGAAACAAAGCAAAGATCCTGACACACAGAATGAGTAGAATGGGTTTGTGTTTAATCTGTCCTGCCACACATGCACCCGGCCGTATAACTGCAGTTTCCTCGGAGCTAGCAATTCGCAGCTTGGTTTGAAACCTGAGCAAAGGCAAATCTAGAAAGTGGGCTCCTCAAGCCCCACCCTTCCTTCTGTGCTTCTCCCAAATGAGCCTTCGGCCTCTTGGTGAGAATCTGAGGGAAAAATAAAAAGGGAAAACCAAAGAGACACACGTATAAGAAGTCTGTGGTCTACAGCGACCCTGATGGTGGGAAACTATCCCCCAGGGCAGGTGGGAACATGCAGGGCTCCTCCCGTGACACTAAGGCCTCTGAAAGGTCTTGGAGGGTCTCAGGAACCCTTTACTTCTACTCCTCTGCCTCAGCTAGACTAACCCTGCACTCCTAAAATTCCTGGTTGCTTCTCTAGCTTGGACAGTTTAAGCCTTTCAGAAGCGGGAGAGAAAAGGTTAGTCAGTTAACAGCTCAGAAAGAGAGGGCTCTTTTAGTAAAGGAAAACCAGAGACAATCCGGTCATTCTGCAACTGTTCAGAGAAACAACAAATATGTTAAGGATATTAGTTTGAGATCAGCATGTACTGCAGAAAAATTAGTCACTGTCAACACTTTACAAAATGGTACATTGTAATATCATAAAATTTCAAATAGTAACCAAAACTTATCATATTCAATATATAAGGACAATCTATTCATTTTCATCTGAATATATATATATATATATATACTGTAATAATATGTCTCAGTTAAAAGCATACAGTATATGGGGACCCATAGATAGACTGAAAAAATGGTATTTTTCTAATATGTAGACACTTGGAAGAATTTTTTAAAAATATAATCAAATAGAAATGGGCATTTAGAAGATGAACTGGTCTCTGCAGAGACATCTGGGGCTTAACATAAGTGTCTGTGCTAAAAAAGAAAAATATCTTCATAAATGGATTCTTTAGGAGATGTGGAAATCCCCAAAGTCATTTTCCCCCTTCAGAGGCTTTTTCTGTCCTCATTTCAGAGATTGGGCTGGGGAGGAAGTAGGGATCGACACAATCCTGAATCACAAACACATTGTTTGATTTTTCTTTTTTTTTAACTACAAAAAAGGAACTGTGATTTAATGATCCCAATGTACATGCTTCCAAATGATCACCATGAAAACTATAATTTAAAATCAAAGAAACAAAAAACCAAAAACACAACAGAATCACACACGTCACAGGAAGGGCAGGTCTCAGGGATGACCTTGCAGCCCTCTGGGAAACTGTCACATGTTGATGAGTCAAAACAGCCTTTGGGCCCCTGGAACTTTCTAGATATGCCCCTGCTCAAGTATGGCAGGAAGATTTATCTCAGAAGAAGAAAAAGCTAATTTGTAAGCGACTCTGAGGAGCCCTATCTCATGTTGTTAGGGTTTGCAAATACCACACAAACACAGCTGTAGCGAGAAACAAAGCCAGTTACTCTCTTATCCACTGCGCTGTTACCTGACGCAGATTCCTGGTGACTTTCACATCATGCCAGGCATTATCATTAAACTTTCCATTCACGGGCTCCACTAGCGCTTCAAAGGCCCCTGATCCCAAATTAATGACCAGAGAGACAGCTCCATTTTTCAGGGCGAGATTGACATAATCGGCTGATTTCCCGGTGTGAAGCATCAGTCCATTCCTCTGAAGGGTTTTAAAGGACAGAGTTATTTCATCGCTGCTGCTTTGAATGGGGTTTTGAGACAAGTCGTAGCAGAAGTATTCCGATCCCTTGAAAGTGGCAATATATTCTTCTTTTCCTGGAGGAAAACAGATACACACATGCATAAGTAAAGAAAATATACTATGCAAATTACCAAATCTTAACAGAAACAATCACTAATCGGCCCCCAGATTAACTCTTTGTCTAGTTAACATTCATGACAAGAGCCTTGTCAGAGTTAAACAGCACTGTGAAAAAGTGAAAGGGTTGGTTGATCAGTCGTGTTCAACTCTTTGTGAACCTGTGGACAGAGGCTCCTCTGTCCGTGGCATTCAGGCAAGAATACTGGAGTGGGTTGCCATTCCCCAACAATACTGTAGGTGGCAGCATATTTTTAAGAAATGTCAGCTACTGGGCCATCAACTGCAATAGCTAAATCTGACATTCTTGAAAATTCAATTAATTTTTAAGTATCACTACAAGAGCTCTGATCAGAGCAAGTAGCTCTGTGCTATCTCCAGGGCATGAGTCAGGTACCATAAATACATATTGGATGGTTCTACTCTGCTGGCAACAATGGATTCCAAAGTGTTTGCAACATTCTCTCCACCCAACTGAGGTTATTTTAATTTTCAGTGAGGTATTTATATTCAAAGATCTTCTCAGTGAAGAGCCAAATATTTCCACCATTGAGAAACCATAACAAATTATCAGGTGAGGGGAAAGTAAAGAAGCAAAATAACAGAATTTGGTCTGGGAGTGAATAGATTTCTTATAGAGCAAATGAATTTTTTTGCTCCCTGGGTGGAGGGGATAGTGATAGAAGGTCTAATGGCAGAAGCTCGATTATTTGTTCATTCTCTGATCTCACCAAGCAGATGTCAAGACTGGCTTTTATGAGACTGGTAAGAATTTCAGCACATTCTCAGGGGAATAGCATGTAAATGTGGTCTCAACATTTTCTATATTTCTCAGTCTTCTCCACATTTATTTAGGGGTAACAACGTGGATCCCACAAAATGTTAAATCAAACAGAAATGGTGGCTATTTGGAAAGAGCAGTCTTTTCCCACTAATTAAGTCAGTTTAATCAAAGGAAAAGTAGAAGCCAAAATCTCCCTCAACTCTCTAGGCAGTGATGGCATTGTACCAAGAAAAATGAGACCGTATGGTCTGGACTCAGCTTCCAATAAACTATAAACATAGAGTTACAAGTGGTACTAGAGAATCTGTTTCACTGCTAATATAGCATCTCTACTTTGCCCACTGGAGGGTTCATGTACCAACAGGGGTCTCACTTTTATCTTTATCCTGGCAATAGGATTTTAACTCAGCACTACTTGCATTCAGTAGACATATAAGTCATGTCTTTGCATTGGAGCTTAAATCAAGGTCTCAGGTCATCAAGGTCCAATGGCCTGACTCTCTGGATACAGAAAGCATCGTAACCAATACAGGCAGTCAAGGCACTGAGTAAGATAGTGAGCACCTAAGAACTTTCACAAGAGAGTGAACCCTTGAGGAAGAGTTATTACCATTAGTGAACCATTAGTGAAGACTAGTGGTCAGGCCAAATTCACTACAGTCTAGTCAGAGTCATAGCAATGACAGCTCGATCCATACTAAAGGGTCCCTTCCCTTCACATACTCAAATTATTAGCTGAAATCCACAAGTGTAAGCCCGGTGCTAGTCTTCAGCGATAGTGGAGGGACCAACACTGACCTAATCCCTTTCTCTGAAAGTCTACAGGTTAGGTGTTTGCTTCTCAGGTCAGTTCAATATGGCAAATGGCTTGATATTGGGGGCCAGCACAACTAAATATTTATGATATAATGAAGGGGAAAAAAAAAACATAGGCTAAAGTATGAATTTAGATCCTAGCGGGCCACGTGTTAACTGTATTGGGGGGCAATTATGCATCTTTTAAAATTTCAATTTTTAAACATGGTTAGTGATATCAGTCTCTCACGATATAATGAGATTATGCTGTACAGACATCTGGGAAAGTTGGTGGGCACTAGAAATGGTAGACGTCTTCCTTGTAACCTAACTAATGTAATAAATATGATAAATGATCTAAAACAAATAGCATATGCCATACTTCATTATGAAATCTAGAAAACTCTCTTTAAGATCAGTTATAGAACAAGATGCCCGCTATCAACATACTGTGCTTCAAGTCCTAGCTAATGTAGGAAGAAAAGAAAAACTTAAGAGCATTATCAAGAGTACAAGTGGAAAAAAAAAATCACATTAGGAAATATAATTGTACAATTGAAGGACCAAAAGTATCTTCAAAATCTATTAGGTTTAAGATACTTCAAAAAGATTGCAGGGTTCTATGAACTGGGGAAAACTGATTTTTTAAACATATAAACAGATTGATAGATTAGGTAAAATTCCAACAAAAATATCAATGATTTTTTTTTTTTTAAGCAAATGTGAAAAGCTGCTTGTATAAATTCTATGGGAAAACAAAGAGCCCAAAATAGCCAAGATAGATCAGAGAAAGAAGATTAAGGAAGTTTCCTGTGTAAAGATGAACCACTATTAGAAAATTGTGATTATGAAGATAATTCATTAGGATAGACAAAAAGAGAGAATAAAGATAATAGTCAAACTAAAAATAATCTTATGCATATATGAAAATGATTTATGTCATCAGGCATTGCAAAACAGTGAGAATAGTACAGATTAGTCAATAAGTGGTGTTGGGACAACAGATTAACTACATGAATAAAGTGAAATTGAATATTTACATTATTTTGTTTACAAAAATCAATTCTCCATGGACTAAAAAGATAAATTAGTGAGGTAAACCTGTAACTTTTTGCTAAGACAAGAAATTATGATATGGAGGTATGGAAGGATTTATTAAACAGGCATAAAAAGACATAAAATATTGACCTATTCAACTGCATTAAAATTAAGAACACCTGTTTATCAATAATACCATAAAGAGAGTAAGAATCTAAATTAAGTTGGCAGAAAATACTTTCATACCATATTAATCTGCAAAGGAATACAATACAGGATTTGCAAAGCATTCTGATAAATCAGTTTGGAAAAAAAAGATGAAAAATGGGAAAATTGGCAAAATATGTTTGGATACAACTGAACAACAACAATTTCACAGAAAAACCGGTAATACTATAAGAATAAGTAAAAAGATGTTCAATTCTTTGAGTCTTCAGGGAAAAGCAAAACTCAAATTCACAATTCATTTTGCAGCCATGAAATCAACAAAAATTGACAAGATAGAAAAACTCCAGGTTTTATAAAAGCTATGGAAAAACAGTCATTGTTATCCAATGCTAATTAGTCAGAGTGCTGGTGAGTTTAAAATCGACCAACTGCAATAAACACTGTTTGGCCTTGTGCTACCCCATGGGAACATCACTTTATAAAGGTACTGGTCTTTAGAAAATGGTTACCATAATCAATAAAAATAACATTCCCAATTTCTTTCAATCCATTACTCTCTCTTCACTGCTCTGATCATTTGATGAGTAATAGGAACATGGAGCCAAGAGAATTCAAGGAATAGGGAGCCAAGAGAATTCTGGCTCATATCCATATACATACATCAGATATGGTGAGATTTACTTATCTGAAAGGGATATTTGCAAACTTTTCATCCCCAGAATACGCAGAAGAGGTCTCTGAACCAAAGGAAGTTTTAGAGATCGTCTAGCCGGAGTTTTTAGTTTATATCATTGGGAAAGTGACTCCATTTAAACATGGAGTTTAAATGACTGTCAAATTCAGAAAATGCCAGTCACAGAAGAGGACTTGAATTCAGCCTACTACCCTTAAATACTAAATAACAGAGACTGGGTCCTTGAAGAGACTTGTTGCTAGTTAAGAGGCTGTAGCATTTTATCCAACAGACTTCACATCATTCCAAATATGATTTATGCAAAATAAATCCAGATAATGTGGCAGAGCCAAAGGAAAAGTTCTAAATATTAGAGTTCGTAGTTCACTAGATGGAAATCTGTGAAGTTATATGAATGTCAATGACATTTCACACTGTCATATTCCTATTACTCAAAAATGAAAATATATCACTCCATTTATGTTGTTTAAAACAAAATTAAGATAATTTAAATTTTCATTAAATGTAACCATGTAGTTTTGGAAGATTTCACCCTGAAGAATATATCTTTACGTCAAAAAGTCATAAGTGAGACATGAATCTAAGCAGGGAAATATTTTTTTTATGTTCTTTTTCAAGAAAGAATTTGTTTACCATATGAGAATATGTAAGTCATTCAATTTTCTTTAAGAGGACTATAATTCATCCTTGTCACCATACTGTATTTATCATTAAGTTCTGTGCTATTTCAAATGCAAATACCAAGTAGCACAGTAAAGAGTTATTCATGCTTTCCTGTTGAACAATTAGATAGGGTCTACATCCATTTTAAAAGATAAGATCCAAATATCTTATGCATTTCTAATATGCTCTAAAATAATAAACATCAAAAAGAAATTCGATTCACAACTACAGGAAAAGATGCTCAACTTTGTTAGAATTCAGAGAAATGCAAACTAAACCATAATAAAATACCAATACATTACACTACAATGAATAAAAAAAAAAAGTGAAAAAGACAGAATGTACCAAGTGTTAGGATGTGGAGCAACTAGAACTCTTATGTATTTCTGGTGAGAACTGCTTTTTTGAAATTAGCAGTATCTTTATTTATTTTTTTTTTTTTTCCTATTATCTGGACAAGTTTATTTATTTATTTTTTTTTAATTAATTTATTTTTTTTAAATATTATTTTATTAGTTGGAGGCCAATCACTTCACAACATTTCAGTGGGTTTTGTCATACATTGACATGAATCAGCCATATAGTTACACGTATTCCCCATCCCGATCCCCCCTCCCACCTCCCTCTCCACCCGACTCCTCAGGGTCCTCCCAGTGCACCAGGCCCGAGCACTTGACTCATGCATCCCACCTGGGCTGGTGGTCTGTTTCACCATAGATAATATATATGCTGTTCTTTCAAAACATCCCACCCTCACGTTCTCCCCCCAGAGTTCAAAAGTCTGTTCTGTACTTCTGTGTCTCTTTTTCTGTTTTGCATATAGGGTTATCAGCAGTATCTTTAAAAAGCTAAATTTGCCTATCTTACGACCCACGAATCTCCCCTTATAAGTATACATCCAACAAAATGAACACAAGATCATCAGAACGACACACGAGAATGTTTACAGCAACACTCTGCATAATAACCTCAAACTAACGGTACTTAAACGCCAATCAATAGTAGAATGGATAAATAAATTGGGGTATAATTATAGAATATTCTATTAAACAGCAAAGAGACTATAAGGTCTATAACCACATGCACAAATATGGATAAATTTCATAATGATAACATTGAGTGAAAAAAAAAAAAAGAAGCCAGACAAAAGAGAAGATACTTATGATTTTATTTATATTAAAAAAATAAAACTAAATCTCTACTGTTGTAAGTCAAGGTACTGACTGCCTTTGGTAGAAATGAAGGGGAAACTAGTTAGGAGGACATTGGGGGTACCAGCAACGTTCTGTTCTTAATTTGGATTTTCTTATATGTGTGATCAGAGTGCAAACATTCATATAGCTATACACTAATGATACGTGCACTTCCTAGCATTTATATTTCAAAAAATAATTTAAATTCATAATCTAGATGACTGAGAACAAAATAAATTCACCTGATAAAATTTTTTCTTCCTGATTAATAGGGTGATATGAGCAAGACATTACTTTATTAATAGTACTTTTATTAGTAAAAATAAAAATAACAACAATAGTAACAATACTAACTATGCATCACTTTAAGACTTTTCTATGTTTATCAGTATCCCTTAATACCATTTGCTCTCCAGAGCAACCTCACAAGATTTAGAAAATATATATAAGCTGCATGGATATAATTATAATTGTTTGAGGGACCATACTCCAAATGTGCTGATTAATGGATCACTGTTGAGATGAAGGGCGTGTCTACTACTCATCATAGAAATACTATGACAGAATTAGAGAAACATTTAAAAAATAAACTGCTCAAAAACTTGATTTATTTTTCTAATATTCTATATTCATTAGCTTTCTGTTATAAACAATTGGAGAAAGAGATATCTATCTAATGGGTGCCACTGGATTTTAATCCTCACCAATTTTCAACTCTCTTATGACTTACACAAAAATACACAGTTCTTGCTCATCTAGTTTTCTGAAGGAAAGTTCAATGAAAAAAATCTAAATTGTATAAAATCTGAGTTCTATTCTGAGGTCTAAAATCATTCAACTGAACAAGGAAGAATATGTAGAAAACAAGACTTCCCAGACATGCCAGATAAAACAAAGAAAGCTAAATCTAGAGGATTTAGAACATGAATCAAAGTGTGAGAGACAGAAGTCGCTCAGTCATTTCCAACTCTTTGCGACCCTATGGACCGTAGCTGACCAGGCTCCTCCGTCCATGGGATTCTCCAGGCAAGAATCCTGGAGTGGGGTGCCATTCCCTTCTCCGGGGGATCTTCCTGATACAAGGACTGAACCTGGGTCTCCCACACTGCAGGCAGATTCTTTACCATCTGAGCCATCGGGAAACCCCAAAGTGTGAGGGAGACACCCAAAAAAGCTCAGGGAAGCATGGGTTACATTCATAGAAGTTCTTAGAAGAGGGATGGGATGGTCTTTGGGTGGCTCATGCCTACTATCACACTCCAATTTAGACAAGCTGGAATTTATTGGATATATGTTGAGATGATAAAAGGCTTCTACATTATAGAAGGTAGTGTCAAAAACCCTCTAAAGAAAAATTTAGAAGATACAGGACAGAACCTTCAAACATCAGGAAGGATGTTCCCTAGAGGAGCAATTCCATTTTGCAGCAAATCAGGGGTGTGAATAGAATCAAAGCATAAAAGCTATGAGAAAATATATCTCAAAATAATAGACTTTATAAGAGAGCTATCCAGAGGTGGAACATTTCATTTGGTAGAAAACAAATTTCTCATCACAGAAAGGACTTAAACATAACCGAAACTTAACTGGATATGGCAGATGGTGTTCAACCTTTGGATGGTGAGTTGAACAAACGGATCCTTTTCAACAGCAAGAATTACTGATTTCTACTTTAGAGAGTAGAATATTCAACAAAAAGAAAAAAAAAAAAGGTTACATGACTTCCCGAGTTCACGCACAAATTGATTGTCGGAGCAGTGCCCCTTCCCATTGCTTATGCTTTGGGTAAAGTTGTACTAATTTTACCCCATGTTGCCACAACTTTCAAGTTCACTGACCTTCTTTACTAAGTGAAGGACCTTCAAGGAAATGACCCTAGTTCCTAAGGCAAAGATATCTATGGTCAGAGAGAAGTCTTACTATTCCCACTTACATGGAGAATGTCAGGCTATTTTCTGAAGGCAAGAATCTGACCTACATTATTGTTCTCGATTATCTTGCTTTTCATATACACAATCCCAAATCGCACAGGTTTATAAGGTTTCACTATACCTTAAAATATATTCTAAGGTTGTGTTCAACACAAACCTTGAACTAAAATCAACACATTAAAAAAAAAAAAGTGAACAAAAACTGACATTTGAGTAAGACACTTGTTTCATTTGTTTTACTGCTCTAGAAGTCAAACACACAAGAATACCATGCCAAAAATATCCTTGACTAAACAAAGGTACACGCTATAAGTTTACATTATTAAATTAAATAACGACCCTGGCTGTCTCTGACTATGAAGATAAAGCAAGCTCAGAAAAATAGAAAAAGAAGGTCTGCCTATTGAACCACATCAGGTTAAATTCTCAGTTCCTAAGAAATGTAATAGAAAACAGAAGAGTTTTATTTGCCAAAATCCTTTGTAATTTATACATTAAAACAATCAATTGATCACTGTAAGGAAAAATAGCATTATTTTAAATGGAGAATAGTTCTTTATCTGGATTTTCTATATGAAGAAATGTTATAAATCATTCCAAAATTCCCCGATATGATTCAACCTACAGAAATTCTGTGGTTAGTTTCTATTGTTTGCAGCAAGAAAGAAAGCTTCATAAAATATTCATTATTCAAGGTTTTATTTCACTTCAGATACACCTCAAGGCAACCAATCCGGAAGTAAGTTGCCAAGTATCCATCAGATAACCCTAGAAAAAAAGGCACATTTTTAATGATGATATACGTGAAGTCATTAAATATGAAAGTGAAAGACTTAGATAGTATTTGACAAATGCTTTCATTTATTAGATGAAGAGAGTGAGGGCTGAACAGATAAAACCATGATCACATTAATTAGAGTAGAATCATAATATGTAAACCCCCCTTGTTTTCTTTACTCCAATCTTACTCTCTTCCTTACTCCCTAGATAATGCCATGAAATTAGCCTCCAACTAATGACCAAAAACTAAATACCATTTACACTTGAACATACTCTAAAAAATAAAAATAAAAAATAATCGGACACAGCTCAATACTCCAGGACAATTTTCCAATTCTATTGTGCAACCAATTTGCATTTGTTTGTATAACTGCAGGTGCTGGGAACCAGGCCACTCCATCCTAACTGGCCCGATGACCGTTCACTTCTGCACAGATCAGACGACAAGCAGGAAAAGTCATGAGCAAACATTCACCAGGTGTGCAATATTGTCATTTCTGGGCCTGCCTCGGGCTCAGCTCCCACAGCTGGATCTATGACTAGACTCCATCATCTTTTAACCTGGTGGATATCAGTGACACAATCAAAGCAAAAACAGAGCATTGTATGTGCTGTGCCTAGCCACTCGGTCGTGTCCTACTCTTTGTGACCCCGTGGACTGTAGCCCACCAGGCTCCACTGTCCACACGGATCCTCCAGGCAAGAATACTGGAGTGGGTTGCCATGCCGTCCTCCAGAGGATCTTCCCAACCCAGGGAAGGCAGATTCTTTACCATCTGAGCCACCAGGGAGACCCATAGCGTGGTGAACATAGGCTTTCCAAAGCAACTCTATATAAACTTATGATTCCTTTGGGTGTCACTGAATGAATGCCTAATAAATACATAAATAAATAAAATATATGTATATATAGCATATATACTATTACATATATAATTAGAGGATTACAATGATGTTTATAGCAGATTTATAGATATCCTGTATTTAAACATATATATATATATATATATATATAAACATCCCTCATTTATACTATTCCTCATTATACTATGGAGGCAACCCATTCTAGTATTATTGCCTGGAGGATCCCACGGAAAGAGAAGCCTGGCAGGCTATAGTCCATAGAATCACAAAGTCAGACACAAGTGAAGCAACTTAGCACACACTCACACATTTATACTGATCAGTATAAACTAAAAACACTTGGATTTTATTTTATGTATTTATTTTTGACTCTGCTGGGTCTTTGTTGCTTTGAGAGGACTTTCTTTAGTTGTGGTGAGAGGGGGCTACTCTTTGTTGCAGTGCAAGGGCTACCCATTGTGGAAGCTTCTCTTATTGGGGGGCACAGCTTCTAGGTGTGTGGGCTTCAGCAATTGTGGTACGCAGTCTCAGCAGGTGTGGCTTGGAGGCTCAGGAGTGCAGGTTCAACAGTTGTGGCACATGGGCTAAGTTGTTCCACTGCTTGTGAAATCCTCCCGGACCAGGGATTGAACCCATGTTCCATGCATTGGCAGGCAGATACTTACCCACTGTGCCACCAGGGAAGTCCAAGAACACTTGAATTTTAGAGTACCACATTTTGCACCGGGAGAAGGGATACTGGAAACCCATGGTGTGTCTTTGATCTTAAGGCAAAGAATATTGAATCCAAAAAGTCACAAACGTAAAGCCTAGTAATGAAGTTCAAATTGAGAGGGAGATTAATAATCCATTCAGGCATCATTATGGTCAAAATTTTTTTTTAAAATTTTATTCCATGTACAATGGACAGTCATTGGAGTATTGCAGGTTGAAAAGTGCAGATTTGATCTGCATTTAAAAAAGTTAAGTCTGACTTCTATGTAGAGATTGGATTCTGGATATGTATGAATGTGACAGCAATGAGATTGATAGTTATAAAGCTATAGATCATAGGAATGGGGGCTATAGAGTCATATACAACTGGGTTTGAATCCCACTCTCACATTGTGAGTACTTAAATAATAATCACTCATTTAAAAAATCTGTTTTCTGATCAGTGAGTGGAGGCATAGGAGCTATATAAATGATGGTTAGTTGTGAGACTTAAGTAATATAACACATGTGTAATATATTTATTAGAATCAAAATCCAAAGGATATACTCATAGTATATAAACATGAAAGGATATTTATTTATGCATTCATTATATTTCCTCAGTCACTGATTTTAAACATATACGCACTGTCACTTCATTTCCCCATCTCTTAATAACATCCTGGACAGACTTACTAAATCTCTGATCTTTTGGTTATTAAAGACTCAGGCTACTTGATAACTTTCACCTCAGATATGATATAAATTTCATCCCTTAATTCACAGTCTGAGCTGAGGAACAAAGGGAGGATGTGGTGTAACCACAAACATCTTTTTACCACCTGCCTTAAAACCTGGCCCTTCCAGTATATTGGGATGGAGTTGACGAGAGGAAGAGAACAAGACAGAGGCCATTGTTGCAGTCTCCTTCTATTGCTTGTACCTGCTTCTTTGGTTCACCCTCCCTGACCTCTAATGCCCTTGAAATGGCAGACTCAAGTGCACTTTAGGACCTCATCACTGCATTTTCCAAACATAATGAGACAGACAGAGAAGTGGGGATGGAATTGATTTATCTGGCCCAACTTGCTTCATCCTCTGGTTCCAACACATTGCATCTGGCTCCTGTGATCCCCTGGCCCCACAGACCAGCAAGTGGCCTTCTTGTGAGTAATACTGGCCAGATGGTTCAAGCTCCAGACTAAAGTAGAGTGTCTGCATGACGCACAGAATCTTAGGCATCCTGGCTACACCAGATGTTGAGAGTGCAAGCTATCTTCCTTTGTCTCTTTCCATCCTGCCAGTTCCCTTTCTCCTCAGTAAGGCAAAGGCAGGTCAGCAAGTTTGATGCAGACACTGTCATGCATCAGAAATCTAGAATGCAGACAAGCTTCTATAGTAATCTCTTGTCTCTATTACCTCGGGCAAAGGAAGCAGACTCTCCTTGGACGGTATATTTTCATGAGGCCTACTATCTACTGATTCTTCTGTCCACTCACTCACTTCTAATGCTTGGGTAGATAAGGAAGGTGGGAGGTAGGCAGGCAGGAATTGTGTTTGAGGTTGTCAAAAGATCATTTTTGCTGTCTTCTACTAAGTACTGAGGTTGGTAAGTGACCAGTGTTTAGAGATTTTTCTTTAGAGTAGAGGTTACTTAAATTCTGTTTCAAGGGGCTTTGATCAACAATTCTATGCAAAAAACTTATCCTCAACATTCTGTTGTGAATATAAAGAAGTATGCTTTATATTGCCTGGCATATAGTGAGCAATCAGCTGTTGGTTATCGCTATCATTACTGGTTATCGCTACTATTACTGACTCCGTGAGCCCATGAACTATAGCCTGCCAGGCTCCTCTGTCCATGGAAATCTCCAGGCAACGATACTGGAGTGGGTAGCCATTCCCTTCTCCAGGTGATCTTCCCAACCCAGGGATTGAACCCAGGTATCCTGCCTTACAGGCAGATTCTCTACTGTCTCCGTCTGAGCCACCAGGGAATCCCATTACAAAAGTAAATATCATATTTTAAAAGACTGTCCAGTAGTTTTTTTTAAATCAGCTTTTTACCTAATAATTTAATAACTAGCATATCATTTTGGCCAATACCCTAATTCTAGGAAATTGTTGGTTAATTCAGGTTCATGCTGTAAAAAAGAGATGGAAGGAATAGCATAAAGGCAGAAAAAATATGTTTTTCTATTGATGACTTATTCTTTTAAAGAAGTTTAAACCTGGATGACTTTCAAATGATTTCATGAGGTTTTTGTGCTTTTTTTAACTTTCATTTTTCATTCTCTAAGAAAAAAACAAAACAAAACGTCATAGTAAAGATCAGGAGAGTTGAGCCCTGGTTTCGACTCATACCTTCAGCTCTCTGTCCCTTTGGTCACCCCATTTAGCCTCACTGGGGCTCATTTTCCTCCCAGGCAAAGTGACATAGCTGGCCTAAGTGATCTCCAGTGATTCTTTCAATTTTAAAATTTTATGGCCCTATAACATTCTCGATCTATTGAGTCACTGTTTCACTGATTCATTCAATAAACATTTACTGAGGCTCAACTTTGCGCCAAATTCTACTACTGCTTTCCTGCTGTCAAAATCACATAACAAGCTAGAGTTAAAATGTCTTTAAAGTCTTCTGATGATGCTACTTTTACAAAGAACTTTCCAAAGCAACCCTTCTATCTATCTCAGCTTCTAGAGATACTTTTCCTCTTAGACTGTAAGGACTTAAAAATTTAAGAAAAATAAAGCCACACTGAAAGTGTTCTGTTCACACTCCATCAGAAGCACTTTCTATTCTGCTCACTTTTCTTCCTTGTCCAGAAACAAATACCTTAAACAGACTTTCCGGTTCAATATATGCTGGGGTGTTAAAAGAATGTATTTGATGAAACTTTTTTCTCCCAAATTAAAGGCACTTTTCCATATAAATAAAATGCCTAGAATAATAAAACATTTTAAGAAGAGGATAATATTTTACCATGAGTTTATATGAATCAATTCAGGACCATGTATACATTCTAATGAATTCTAATTCTAATGAATTCTAATGAATGTATGAAAGGATATATCAACAAAGAATAGTGTTTTCCACTCAACAACGACTAATGCTTTCCAGTGGATTAGTTTGGAATTAGGAACCCTGGGTTCAGTTTCCCCTCTTAATGGTTTGTGCTACATGACCACGGTCACATATGTAATCGACTCTGAGTTGACAACAGTACAATGACTATCATGATGTTGCCATGTCACACCTTCAGATTTTTAAAAAATAAGGATTAATGATATAATGATTTTGGAATTATGATTATTAATTATATAGTGATTATTCCATAACTTCCCCACACCCATCTATCATAGCTGTATTGAAAGCATCATAAATCAACACTGTCAAGCTCAGCATTTCTCAAACTAGGTTTCTTGTCTGCTTTGAATACTATTTTCTCAAGTCTCCCAAGAATGGTACAAAACTAGTACCTTTCTAGATACACAGGAGAGAAGTTATTCTGTTCAATAGATTTCTTAGGTCTTTATTTCTTTCCCAATACCAGCAGGGCTCTAGCCTAATGCAAATATACTGAATTTATTGAAAAGAATTTGGAAGTGGTTTACAGAATAGAAGGGATTGCTGAACCGTGAAGTTCTGGTAGGGAAGAAACATGGGGAAGACCTAAGCTCCTCACAGGTTCTGGTCTCCCATGAGGTTGTATCACTCATATAACTCAACAACAGTGAACCCCAGTCTCCAAGTGATTTCACTTGAGCTCTGAATTCCCCAAAGGGGATAAAATTTGATTGGTCCGGCTTGCATTGGTCAGAAATAGTTATTCCCAGTTCAGATTTTTATGATTGGAGCGGGAAAACAGGCAGGATTACAAAACAGGGGCACGTGTGGGAATTATTATAAGAGAACAGTCTCCTTGGTTAATACCTGACATTGTCAACAAGTCGGTACTGGGATCTAATATTAAAAGAGCAAACTTCCTAGAATGTAGAAATTATTATAATTACCTTTTTAGTGCCACCTACAATATAAAATATGTCTTAGGCTCCAATTTTTAAAATATGGACACTGGCTGCTTTGTGATTAACAGTGAAACTTCATCAGAAATCTCAGTGAGTCACATAAATGTAAATTTTAGTACAGGAAAAAGGAGACCTATATAGGTTATGAGATTTTTCTCTGGCATCTATAGCTAGGCACAGATGAAGCAGGGATGAGAATCTGAGTCTCTAGACCAGCTGATCCCAAACAGGGCTGGTCATCAGAATCACCTGGGAAATATAGCCAGTATTTCATAACAATAAGTGGAGTATGATCTTTAAACATTGTGAGTCACGATGTTGTATACCTGAAACACATAATACTGTACAACAACTACACCTCACTAAAAAATAATAAGAAAAAGAAGTATATTTCTAGCACCTACTTCCTTGAGTCATATTTTAATAAGATTTGGAGTAGTACTTCTGATACTTTATTATTATTATTTCTTACTTTGCACTTATTTCCAGTAACAAATTAAGCTTGAAACTCAATGTTTTTTTGTAAATTACTGGGCCGTCCCTTCCCTTACTCTCCATCGAAAGAACCCATTTCCCAACAGTAAGCACAAAATGTAGAATAACATAGATGAAATATAAATGAAGCAATCAAAAAGCAGAGCACATTCTCACTTTTAGCTTGGAAGTCATTTGACTGATGAGAGAACATTCTGGCCAGACTGAATAATACCACCTCTTAAATCGGCATCTGTAATTCACAATGCATCTGTTCACTTCTCGCAGAGAGCATTCTCCGGTCTCAAGGATAAGACATATTTCCACATTCACAAGCTGTAATTTTACATACTTTTTTTCACCTTTTCTACCTGTTGTGAGTAAACCAAACACGCTATTGAAACAAGTCTTTTCTTTCTAAAGATCACTGACCGTGACATTGTATGACAAGAATATGTGGATATATTTTAGATACTATGCTTGAAATAAGTTGCCTATGCCTCATTTCCCTGCATTACATGCCCTTCTCATGAACAATTAGTAAACCATAAAAGTTAAAGAGATCTTGTAATTCAAAGTCTTGAAAATTTCTTCCTAGGTACTCAGGATTCACATCCTCTATATAGACTTTGTACTTGCAATGCACTCTTGTATTGTTTTTACCTAGAAATGGTAATTGATCTAAATTGATTTCAAAAAGGTTCACCACTCAAATTTGAAAAACACTGATTTACAAAACTACAATGAGGTATCTCACACCTGTCAGCATGGTCATTAACAAAAAGTCTACAGAGAGTAAATGCTGGAGAGGGTGTTGAGAAAAGGGAACGTTACTGCACTATTAGTAGGAATGGGAATTGATACAACACTATGGAGAACAGCATGGAAATTCCTTTAAAAACTAGGAATTAAACTACCAAATGACCCAGCAATCCCACTACTGACCATATATTCTGAGGAAACCATAACTGAAAAAGACACATGTACCCCGAGGTTTATTGCAGCGCTATTCACAATAGCTAGGATATGAAAACTACCTAGATGTCCATTGATAGATGAATTGGTAAAGAAGTTGTGATACATACACACAATGGAATATTACTCAGCTATAAAAAGGAACACATTTGAGTCAGTTCTAATAAGGTAGATGAACCTAACAGCCTATTATACAGAGGATAAGTCAGGAAGAGAAAGACAAATACTGTATATTAATTCATACATCAGTTCAGTTCAGTTCAGTCGCTCAGTCGTGTCCGACTCTTTGCGACCCCATGAATCGCAGCACTCCAGGCCTTCCTGTCCATCATCAACTTCCGGAGTTTACTCAAACTCATGTCCATCGAGTCGGTGATGCTATCCAACCATCTCATCCTCTGTCGTCCCCTTCTCCTCCTGCCCCCAATCCTTCCTAGTATCAGGGTCTTTTCCAATGGGTCATCTCTTCGCATGAGGTGGCCAAAGTATTGGAGTTTCAGCTTCAGCATCAGTCCTTCCAATGAACACCCAGGACTGATCTCCTTTAGGATGGACTGTATGTGGAATCTCAAAATATGGTACTGATAACCCTATTTTCAGGTCAGCAAAGGAGATGCAGACATAAAGGACGGACTTTGGAACACAGTGGGGGAAGGAGAGAGTGGGCTGGTTTGACAGAGTAGCATTGAAACATACCCATTACCATATGTAAAATAGATAGCGAGTAGGAGTTCTCTGTATGATGCAGATAACCCCAAGCCTGTGACAACCTGGAGGGTGGGACGGGGAGGGAGGTGGAAGGGAGGTTCAGGAGGGAAGGGACACATGTGTACCTACGGCTGATTCATGTTAATATATGACAGAAACCGTCACAATAGTGTAAGTAATTATCCTCCAATTAAAAACTACATTAAATTAATCAAAATAAAAAAACATTCAGCCTTTTCACTCTACAGTTAAGAAAACCAAGGCCCAGAGAATTTAAAAGACTTGGCACGAAGTATGTAGCTTGTGAATATCTCAGACCGGACTATGGATCTCTGACTGAATCCTGTGGTCTTTATACCAGATTCTGCTGCATTTCTAATGCTGTTTTAAATAGGTGTGAATGGAACATCTTCACAGTATCAGAGGGAAGAAAATATTCATTTTGAAGAATATAGGACAGTCTGGCTCTTTCAACATGACATTCAATCCTGACTTAATCTCTTTTTCAGATAACTAGTTTTCCTAACTCCAAGACAACATATGTAAAATTTTAGCTTTATAGCTTTCAAGTTGCCAGTTAAGAGTACCAATATTTTTTCTCAGCTATAATCTCAAAGTGAAGTAATCATCTTGACTATCTTACCGTGTTTGCACTAATTATGTTAAGCTTCTCAACATCAAAATTTTAATTCTGCAGGTTATTTTGATTTATAGTATTATAATGAAAGTCATTGACTTAAACATGCAAATATTGCCACTTAAAAACAGACAGTGCATTTTATTTTAAATTGATAGTATTGCCAATAATGTGGGGGGAAAATCTGTATCTGTTTTCAATAAAAAATAAACATAAATTGAATATATATAACTATATTGACAAGAATTGAATCAGTGACTAATTAGGTATATCAGACTGAGGTTATTTGATGAAATGTTTAATGTTCACAGTGGTTTTCAACTTGACATCACAACGAAACCATCTAAAGAGCCTTAGAAAATATTATTGCCTCAGTTCCAGACCCCCACCTCTATACCCTCATTGAATTGGCTCAGTGAGTGCCCTGGGTATGGGCACTTTTAGAAGTTTCCCAGATGATTCAAATGTATCAACATGGAAGGGAATCATGGGTTTAGAAAGATATGACCTACACATTTAACGTGTAATAAGAGTTCCTTTATAAATGCACTAATTTAGTTATAATAATGTGACAAAACATGGCAGCTCTTTAAGTTATAATTTATTCTTTGGATATGATCTGCCTGTGTATAGTATTGCTTTACGTCTGCATTTTGCTTGAGTAACTAATAAGTAGTTGGCATACTTTATTTCACAAAATGGCAACACAAGTGCATGTCCTCTCTTTCCTTTGATGTACATTATCAGACTAACCTTTGCAAGCATCTGATTTTAAACCACAGTTTTCTTTAAAAGGGCCAGTCTTTATGTAAAAGCACAAGCATGGATCATCAACCCATTCAGATGCTGATGGGTTCCTTTCCTTCCTGAAGGAAAATCATCTAAGAAGCAATGAAGAGTTGTACTACCAATTCAGGCAATCACATTTGCCCAAACACATAGAAACTCCCAAGTAGCTGAATTCAACTGTTTGCAGTTTTCTTTTAATAAAAAATTTTAGCCAGTCCCCAAAACCCTCATTATATACATATATAATGTTTATGTATTTTTGGTAAAATTTAATGCCAAAGTTCAAAGAAGGCAAACATTCTGTCTTGAAAGGTGCCCTATTTGCTGGTCAGAATAACACCCAAAGTCGATGAAATGTCTATGGCAGCTAAATATCTCATGGTGGATGCTAAAAACAAGGATGTTCTACTCTGAGGAGAAAGCCATGGGAAGAAGTGCTGGGATTAAAGTGGATAAAGAAAGAAAGCTGCAGCGCACAAGCTGGTTCTGAAACAGTTAACAAGAGGAGCCCACACCCATCCACCAGCAACTCTCCTTGGCAGGCCTGTCTTTCTTTAACAGGTGACACCTCGGTACACCACAGGCGGAAATTTGAAGCATCTAAGGCTCCTCTTCCTTCTCCTAATAGACAAATGCACAAAGCACTGATTTCTCTTCCCTTGCTGCTGTGCCATAATAAACAATCGCTCGGGATTTTAACCAAGTGAAATGCTGACTAAAAGCCTCCTCACAAAAGCCTTTTAATAAATCCCTGCTTGTGTTTTCTTTACATGTATTTCAACTTGAAGACAAAGAGCTTTTTCCTCATTTCCCTCATTTGCTGCTTCTTGCTGGTCTAATTAAAAAGCACACTCTGAATGCAGAAAGGGGATAAAATGAAAGAGTGGGCCGATGGGTCAGGATGGAATGTCCGTGGCTCTGTCAGACCTGTGAGCCTCTCCACTGACACAAACGCTTTATTCTTCTAGCTCCTATTTGAGGAAGACACAGAAGCAGCCCTTCAGCCTTTCCTACTTCAGGTCAGGGTCCTTTTTATACTTGGCATACAACCTAGACGCATCTGAATTCTGTTCAAAGTGGAAAGTTTTATGCTTCCAAGCAGTTCAAGTGCACTCTGTGGTCCTCGCGTCCTGTGGGCTGCCCTAGAAGGTTTGAGGCACCTCTCAGGGCAAAGTGCTTTGAAAGCTTTGAGGTTTTCTTGGCGACTGGGAAGAATAATTTGACTTCACTTGGAATAAGATCATATTCAGCAGAAAAGATCTGCTGTGCTCAAGGTCACGGACCTTGGCTCTGTGGATATTCAGTTATTCAGCAGAATAACCACTCCATGCCTTCAAAGCACTTAGGATGCCACTGCAGGTGTTGCCTGCAGAGACCTTCCTGACAGCGATGAGCTCCTGCATCTGTCTGTCCCCTCTTGATGCTGTCTGTTCTGCTCTCTAAAAACCACACTTCCTCTTTATACATAATATGCCTGTATATGTTTGCAATTGTAAAGATTTTCAAAGAAATGTTTCCATGAATCAAGATCTGTATGTACGTATATAAAGGACTAAATAAAATATTTAGGGTGAAATAGATTTCTTTTTCTTAATTGCTGCATTTCAAAGCCTGAAAACTTAGGCCACATTTGAGAACGTGTTTGCAAAATAAATCATGGAAGTCTCAAGGAATTAATTAAATCATCACTTATGGAAACATATTAAAGGCCTACTATGTGTGAGGCACTGTATTAATTGTTTTGAAGGAAACAATGCTGAATTAGGTATTTATCTTACAAGATGTTTAAAATGCAAAGAGGATACAAAGTATATTAGAAGCCAGAAGCATGCAAAAGAAGAGGTTATTTCCAGTGTTGAGATACATTTCATATAGAAGGCAAAACATGAATGACTTCTTGAAGGATGACACATTTGAAATTTAGGAACTTTGGGGAGCAGCACTTCTGGTGAGGGAATGAAAATGAGTTAATATTTTGAGGTGAGAAGTCAAACAATTAATTAAATTTGATTAGAACTAAGATGACATGAAGAAGAATGGCAAAAAAAGTGAGAAAATTTGGTTACGTGTGAATTGCAAAAGGCTTTGACAATGGAAAGAGATAGTCCTGAAATTTTTATCAGGAATATCCAGCTGAGACTAAATTGTGAACTATTGATTGGCACAGACTTAGGGCCAAGAGTTGCACCTCATACTTTTGCTATAAGTTTTGTTACAAGTATTAATATAATAGTTTTGAACAATGCAGTCTATCTAAAGTGAAGGTGATAATTTCAATGTTAAAAATAAGGAGAGTTAAGCATTTGGAAAGTTACTCATGTTTAGTTTGAGAGAAGGGGGGAGACAGATGGATGGTCCGGCACTAAATATTTTTATTCTTATTTTCTATCAAATAGATAAGCATTTGTGAGGAAAGATACTTCATGTAAAAAGGGTTTACGTTTCACTATCTCCCAAAGAGGATGTTAGCCTAATGATTCAAAGAAGTAAAGCAATGATATATTCTATTGAACTGTGAGATATAATCTAGTAAGTTGCATTAAACACCATTAAATCATATTATGAAGAGACTTTATATTGTTTAAAACTATTATATTGAACATATAAGAAATAATAGTCCAAGATACTCCTTAAATAGGGTTTCCCAGGTGGCACTAGTGGTAAAGAACATGACTGTAAGGCAAGAGATGCAAGAGATGTGGGTTCGGTTCCTGGGTGGAGAAGATCTCTTGGAGAAGGAAATGGCAATCCACTCCAGCACTCTTACCTGGAGAATCCCATAGACAGAGGAGCCTGGAGGGCTATAGTCCATAGAGTCGCAAAGAGTCAGACACGACTGAAGCAACTGAGCATGCACACACACCCTCTTTAAATATCCTATGTGGATGCCAACTTGTCTGATAGAATAAATTTAAATGCAGATGAACACAGTGCCTAAATACATCTTCTTTTGACTCTGTTCCCAGTGATGTGGTTAAAAGCCCAAACTTCAGAATCACAGTAGCCAAATCACCATTTCATCACTTATTAGCTTTGTGAATGGGGACAAGTTGTTTAAACATTATAATTCTCCAATTACTATTCAAAATGTGGGTAAAAGTAATATTCACCCAGTGGTTAATGAGTTGATGCTTGTAAAATTATTAGCACAGTGTCAGGCAACATATGTCATCCACTTTTCCTTGTATACAAGTTTCATCTGTTTGTTCCTTAATCTTATAAAATCAGTTCCATCAGAGTTTTACTACATGGCAAGCTGCTTTCATTTCTTGATTAAGAAAACATGCCCTACTTCTTAAATCAAAAAGATATTTTCCTCTAGTGTTTCTATAATATGCAACTCCTTTAGTGTTTATTTATATGAATGATACTTAAGTGAAACATAATTTTACTTTATTTTCCAAGTGTATAATCAGTTCTTTCAATACTATCTATTAAATAAAACATTCTTCCTCAATTTTTAAATACCAGATTATCATATACTAAATTCCATATATACTTAATCCATTTCTAGACCCCATTTTTCTCCATATACATGTTTATCTGTTTCTGTGACAGAACCAGGTTTCTTTACTTATAGTCATTACATAGTATCTTTTAAGATCATGTTGGTAAACTACCCAAATTATCTTTCTAAAAAAAAAAATTAGATGTCTATGCTTGCATATTAACTTTAGAATCAATCTGTCAAGTCCCCAATTCCTCTCCCAAAATTGAGATTATGAGTTAAAATGCCCTAAATCTGTCATTTAATTTATACCTTGAATCATCCAATCTAGGGACACATGGTTTGTATTTCCACCTATTTGGCCCTATTTTGTATTGTTCTCGAAAGATTTATTATCTTTTAGGTAGGTTTTACACAAAGCTAGAATTTTGTAGTGTTTGGATAAGCTTTTCATATTCCTAAAATCTTAATGCAGGTAAAAATCCTAATGATTTAAATACCTACATTAATTTAATATACATACTGATTTGAGAGAAAATACAATTAACATTTTTGCATTGCCTTTTTTTAGTCTTCTAATTTTGTTAAGTAACTGAATTGTTAAGAAAAACATTTATTCTTTTTATTACTCTTTCAAATATAAAAATGGCATTTATTTCACTAGATTTATACACATATGTTTATAATTAGCAAGCCATAACATTTTAAAATCTATCTATATAAAGGAGTAACTCCTACAAATTCCAGAGGAGACTATTAAAAAAAAATAACAACAAGGGCAACAAATAACAATTTAATTGGAAACAAAACCAGCCCCCAGATGGCTAACCCTCATGACCCTGCAGTCAGAAATTAAGGCCTAAACCATCTTGATGGATGGACATCAATTTTAGTCTCATAAACGTATGAGATGGAATAACATTCTCTTATACTAACTCACTGGAGGACATTCCTTCCTCTAAGTTCAATCTCTCCATTAGTCCATCCTCCAGGTTGAGGGAAAATAATTCTTTGATATTTACCTGCCAATAATAACCCTGAGGGACATAAAATTACATTGAAAGTGCAAATGGCCACCTTCCTCTTGCAATTTCACTACCAAGGTATGAGAACAAAAATGCTGCAATTTAAGCCAATTTAGGATACTAGAGAGCATCTACAGGTTTGTTAAATATACATTTTTCTTTATAAAATGATAATCACATACATTTCTTGATTTTGGTGTTGAAAAATCATGTCAAATGCAGGTATATTTCAAATATGATCCCAAATAAACACTCAAAACCACATCCCAGAGAGCAGTGTTTTTCTATAAGCTGTATGGAAAAGTGTCTCTAATTTTCATTTCTAAGAAAAAATAAATAACACAAGAATTATTTCAAAAATAACAAGGCACTTCCTTCGGAATTAATACCACTTGCATCTTTTTCTTTCACTGGGCTTATTTTTCTTCTATAGAGCATTTATCACTACTTAAGTTATGAATTTATTTATATGTTAATATCCCCCACTAAAAGTGCACTAAAGTGGGAGCTTAGTGACAGCAGGAGACTTTGGTTGTTGTTATCTTGATGGTTGTCTACCACTGGATCTCAGGGCCTTGCACAGTGCCCAGAACCTCAGAGGCACTTGATAACCATGTGTTGACTAAATTATTTATAATTACTTAATTTGCCATTTGCACATGAGCACAAGAATGAAACACTAACCAAATAAGCTATTTTAAAATGTAAATGGCACTTTTTGTCATTATCATCTATGACCCTTTGAAGCTCTACTGTGCTTAAAATTAAAAATCAAATTTGATTACAGAGCTAAAGGAAAGCTACTTGTTGAATATGAAATCAGGAATGATTTTTATTTACATGTCTCTCTAAGAGGGAAAAGCAGGTGCTAATCACACATTAAACAAATCATTCAGTTATATTTGTTCAAAGCTCCACCAAGGAAGGAAAACTGAAATGTGCCTTGAAGGCAGATATTCGACAGGCACTTACAAAGAGATTCCCTGAAAAGGAACACTCCAGACCAAGACCCAATGAAAGAGTAAGAATTA
The DNA here is from genome assembly GCF_963930625.1 of Muntiacus reevesi. Lineage (NCBI taxonomy): Eukaryota > Metazoa > Chordata > Mammalia > Artiodactyla > Cervidae > Muntiacus > Muntiacus reevesi. Next base: position 70,075,617 of record NC_089251.1, on the reverse strand, counting down.
AGGCGGGTAGAAATGGCAAGGAACATTCTAGTTGTCTACAGAAATGTCTAGAAATTTCTGAAAAAGAAGATGTTGCTTGTCAAATTCTAGAAACTGTTGAGAGTGAAGATGTCTTAGAGAAGAATCAAGACAAAACAGGTGGGAGGCAGCTATTCTGATGACTGACTTTCTTCTCACACTGAAATCAGCCACCTGGAGCCTTTGGAACATTCTTGAACTTTCCTGCAAACAGTAGCACTATGTCCCTGCCAGATGCTGCATCAGTGACAAGTCAAAGCAGGGGATACTCTAGAATTGGCAGATTTGTTTAGTCATGAGGGTGACTCCTGGCTGGTCAAAAGAGGCATTTTGTATTTAGAAAGTTTGAAATTCCTTAGATGGCTTTCCAATAAGCACACTGTGATATGAGAGATCAGACTGAGGAGAATCAGCTCTTTGGCTGCAGATCTGAGGTCTTTCTAGGGGAGGACAAAAGGGAGTCAAACCTCATCCATCTATTTTCACACTAGTGACACAAACTAGGTTCAATTATTCAGCTATGAAAAATTCAGTTTTCTTATGATTCCTCAAATGTTGTATTTCTTTCTGACTCTATACTTCTATTTTCTTTTTTTCTGTGACCTGTCCTGTTAGGGGAAGCACACTGACTGAAACCGCCCACCCTGGCCAAGCACCATAGTAACCATTTGCATGAGTTGTTTTACAACAGGTCCTGGTAAGGAACATGGAACTAATAAGCCACCACCAACCGGAAGAGCTCAGGACAGGTCAAAAGGAGACACCCCATGTCCGACCACCTCCCAGAATCCTTCTCTCTGGCATCCATCTTGGCTGAACAAGGCACTGCCAGGAAGGACTCTGAGTCAGAATGATTGGCTAAAGATAACCCAGAAATTAATCCCATCACCATAAAACCACATGGCAAAGCTGTTCTCCTGGATTCCCTTACCCTCCTGCTCTCCACCTTTCCCAATAAAATCTCTTGCTTTGTTAGCACATGTGTCTCCTCGGACAATTCATTTCTGAGTGTTAGACAAGAGTCCAGTTTCAGGCCCTTGTAGGGGTCCCCCTTCCTGCAACAGTTCCACTAGCCACGTATTTCCAGAATCACCAAGAATCACAAGAATGCCTCATTTGAGCCATCTCTCCTTTAACCTCTTTCATATTTTATACCCTTTGTTAAACAATTTTTCTTTTAGTTGCATATGATTCCTGAGGAGAAGAGAAGGAAGACAGAAGGAGGGAGGTAGGAAGGTAGAAAGACTATAGACATGAATATACGATATTTTTATCAAAAGAAAATTTCTAATGAGCATGTGAAAGACCAATTCAAGGTCAAGCATCACATTCTTTGAAAGAATATTATTCAATCTGGGATTCCTGTTTTAATATTACTTTATAGCATATCTATGCAATAGGAAGTCTCTTTAGCAACAATTACTTGCTAAGAAACAAGTCATATGTACCAAGCACATATCAATTTTAGACATGTTTGCTAGGCCATTGTCTGGAGACTGACTTGAAAAAGAGTTGAAACTTGTAGATAGTAACCTACTTTTCCAAAAATAGAAATTATTTCATTTATTAGCCAGTTTTAAGAGTCTCATATGTCTTGCTCTGGGTATTCGGAATATATGTGTAACGTATGATATTTTCAACATTGGTAAAACCAGTTCAGAAAAAATCCCTAGCCCTCCAACAGGAAAACAGGTAAAAAAACATGAACAAACAATCCATGACATTCAAAATTAATGATTAATAAGTCTATGAAAAATTATGCAACTTTATAAACATTCAGTGAAATACATGGAAAGACAAACTAGAAATGGCTTTGTGTTTAGTTTATGGTATGTAATACTCGTCAGGGGTTTTGCTGGTGGTTCAGTGGTAAAGATTCCACCTGCCAGTGCAGGAGACACAGGTTCAATCCCTGGTTTGGGAAGATCCTTGGGAGTGGGAAATGACAACCCAATCCAGTATTCTTGCCTGGCGAATCCTGTGGACAGATGAGCCCAGCAGGCTACAGTCCATGGGGTCGCAAAGAGTTGGACGCAACTGAACAACAAAAACAATAAAATTCTAACCGTTGAAATGCAAAGTGGTATAAACTGCAGGGATTATAAATCGACAATTTATTTGAAGACTCAAAGAAAAGTTCTGCCCATATCCTAATAATTGTGCTCACAGATAACACATCTAAGGAAAAAAAAGTTTGTATACTAGATATCCATTACAGACCTGAAAATCAAGAAAATCATTCAATTATTGAAAACTGTTAAATAATAGAAAAACATTAGGATGGGATATTTTGCAACATTAAAAATCATGTTTTCACATTCTAATGATGGAGGAAGATACTCCACATAAAACTAAACAAAATAAAGCTAAGACACACAAATTGCATTATAAATTGCAGGATTATAATTATAATGTATAGGAGTATTTATATGATGTACATATACATATAAATAAATTTTTGAAAGAAAATATACTAGAATGTTATCATTTCTGTGTTGTATAAAAATGTGGGTTTTTTTCTTTAAGTATATTTTGTCTTCCAAATTTTCTGTAATGAGCATTTTTTTTATAACCAGGGAAAAGTTAATAATATTAAATGAATCATTTAGACTCATTTTGCCATGTGCATGAATTATTTTACATAAATAGCTCCCTTTTACAAGACAAGCCAAAGAGATGACAAACCATATTGGGTTCTGCAGAGACTCAATAGCCAACAATGACATAATACAAAACCTCCTACAGAGACCCTCTTCTTTTTCACACACTGCTTTTTTTTGTTAACAATGTTTAACCATTGAAAAAATGCTGAGAAGCTACAAATGAAATCATTACTGGAAAGTATCTTCTGATGGGCTTTTGTCAGGGAAAATCCCTTAGTAGGTACCTATTTTGGAGTCAAGTTTTTACCTAGGCTGACAAAATTTGCGCACATTAAACGTGTTTGTGAGCATCCTCCTCTATCAAATGGAATTCACTTTGCCTATCACACTGATCAAGATCATTTGTCCTGGACTTGTCCTCTGCGTGACCCTGATTTGGAGGGTAAGAGAGATGGCAAGATGGCAAATGCTCAGGGCCTTAAAGGATGGCATCTGAGCAGCTACTTCTAAAATTCACCAGAAATACCAGAAAGACGACAGTTACCAGAAGATAACTCTTTTTTAGGGCAAGGAATTTTTGTCGACGCCCTAGCGCTCTTCCTGGCACACAATACATTTTTCTCTGACTAGGGACTGGTTTAATGACTGGGAATGAATTGTAGAGGTCATCGCTGCCCTTGTTCTGTCCTTAAAATGTATAAAAATGAATTAGCTGTGGTCATCTACCTTCTCATTGTCTAATAGCCACATATGGTCTAAAACCAGTAAAACAAGGTAGACACTGGTAGCATTTATTTTAATTCTGCAGCTGTTTCTTTCTCCCATTTTTCCCAGTTACAGTCAGAAATGCCCTTGTTCCTGAGGAATTTGAAGAACGGCCTCAATTGTGCACTGTACCCCAGGTGTGTGGATGTGAAATACAGAATACACCATTGTCTCTAAGGGACTTGAGCACCTGCAGACTTTGGTATCCACAGGGGGTCCTGGACTCAATTCTGCATGGGTACCAAAGGACAGCTGTAAATATCTACTGTGATAACTAGCAAGATTGCTGTTTTTATTTAAGCTATTTTGTAAGGTAGTTAGAGGACTTCCCTGGTGACTCAGATGGTAAAGAATCTACCTGCTAATGAGGAGACTTGGCTTCTATCCCTGGGTCGGGAAGATCCCCTGGAGAAGGACATGGCAACCCACTCCAGTGTACGTGCCTGGAAAATCTCATGAACAGAGGAACCTGGTGGGGTACAGTCCACAGGTTGCAAAGAGTCAGACACAATTTAACCACTAAACTACATGGTAGTTAGGAAAGTGGTTCTGATATAAGAAAAGATCTTAAATGTGAAGCCTCTGTCTTGCCATTGCTTTATATGCATATAAAGCGCATATATAATGATAAAATATGATTTCAGTAAGAGCAAGCAGTGTACAGCTCCTGACGTTGTGTGATAACGCAGCACACCGTTTTTGTGCAGATGTCAACACAGTTCTCAAAGGATGATTCATTTTCCGGTTCTGTGCTCTCCTTCCCTGGATCCTCATAAGAACCTGCTCTGAAATTTAAACATCAAATAAAAATGCTTCCAAACAATTAAGGTGACAGCAAACACACCGATAAACTATAAGTGGCAGCCCAGTATTTTACCCTGTCTTTAATGTCAGGTTGCTTTTCTATTCCAGAGGTCAGAAAAACAAACACTCTGAGCTCATTATGTGCATGCCCAAACCAGCAGAAAAACAGGTGCCTTTACAAATGCCAGACAATGAAACCTAGGATTTTTCTTTGCACTTCACTGTAATTTGGGTGATAAAACACTTGCTAATACAAGCTATTAAAACAGAACAACAAATGGAAACCAGTCTCTCATAGTCTATTTTAAAAATCCCTCACTGTGTTCTTAACTAACTGCTGACTTTTGAAACAAAAATGTCAGTCAAGAAGTACAAAGTTATCTTTGGCTCCACTGTAAAATTTTAAGATCCTAAATATCTGAAGATGAAAAAAAGCATAAAAATAAGTAACTGACAACTCATTTTAGCCAACACTTTGGAATTAATCTTAAGTGGTAGAAAAACTATGAAACAGAAACACATTTTTCTATGGTTTCTGATAGCTAGTGAATTATATTTTAGTAAACTTTATTACCTGGCACTCAAAATACACCTTTTAACCACAGCTTCTTTCAATAACTGATAATAAAGCAATATCCATAATAATGACCCCTAATACTGTCATTCCTGGGAATTAGATCATGGTAAAAAAAAAAAGTAATTCTATTTTAAATAAAATAAGTAATTTTATGTCATTTTTAGTTCATTTGAAATGAGTGATCTATATGTTGTGCATGTGCATAGTAATTTTTTCCTGTAGAGAATTCCTTTTGACCACATTGAAAAATTAAAGTTGATTCTTCATCCTTGGGAGCTTTTCTAAAGTGAAATTATCTCTATGAAAGGAAAGAGTGTGAACCTGCTGGCAAAACATATTCTCTTCCATTCTCCCTCCTTCCCTAATCTCACCCCTTCAGTTTTTCCATTGCTCACAATGATAGGATTAGTACAGCTTGTACTGGGGCTCTGGAATTTAACAAATAAGGGCACTTTTCTGATTCTAATTAACTCCTATTAAAATATAAACCCTGCATAACAGTCAACCCAAAGCTTCACTGAAACAGCAACAACAAACCCTAATGGTCTGTGCATGACAAACCCCATTTAAATGAGCAGATTATTGTAGGATAATTATGAGCTGCTCTGTGGCCACAGGACAGGTATTGCAGTCTGGAGTGAAGGCAGGTTTCCCTGCAGACACCTGCAGACTAGGCTATCAGCTGAATGGGGCTTCCCTGGTGGCATCAACTGAATGGCTTCCCTGATAAAATCAGAGAGGCCACCATGAATTTTCCATTTTAATTTTTCACGCATCTTGCCTACAATTCATCATCTCCCTCTACCTTAATATGTAGCTATCTTTGTCGTCCATATTTCTGGGTTCACGGTCTTGTCTCATTATCTTTAAAAAATGTTAAATGGATTTTTTGAGGTTTAATTTATACATCATAAATATACTCATTTTAAATGCACCATCTGATGAGCTTTTGTAAAACTTTCAATGTTGTGCCTCCATCACCACAGTCTGATTTTACATTTCCATTGCACCAAACAGAAACCTCGTGCTCATTTGCAGTCATTCTCAGTCCCTGCCCCACGTCAACCCAGGCAACCATTAATCTTTCTGTTGCCATGGATTTGCCTTTTCTGGACAGTTAATTAGGAATCATACAATGTAGCCTTTATGTCTAACTGCTTTCACTTAGCATACTGCTTTTGAGATCCATCCATGTTGTAGCACCAGCAATACTGAAGACAACAGTATTCCTCTGAATGGATATATTACATTTTTGTTATCCATTTACCAGTCAACAGGCATTTGAGGTTTTTTGTGTGGCCATGTTTTTATTTCTCGTGGATAGGTACCTGGAGTGGAGTTGTTGAGTCATGTTAAATCTATGTTTAACATTTTAAGAAACTGTCATTTTTCCAAAGTTTCACATTACCATCAGCAATGTGTAAGGATACCAATTTCTCCTTATCTTTACCAATAATCTGTCTTTTTGATTATAGCCATCTCATTGGGTGTATCTCATAGTGGCTTTAATTTGCATTTTCCTGATGGTTTATGATTATGACCATCTCTCATTTTTGTCTGACTGCTCTTTTTCTTTTCTATTTTTAAATTCCTTTTCTTTTATTATTATTTGAAGTTTTTATGACCCGTTTTTCCTTTATATCCATTTCCTCATGTTGATTCCCACTAATATTTAGTTAAGTTCTATATCTAAATGCCTGTAGCTTATAGTTCATTCTCAATTTATCTCCGTGAACTTGCTGAGATCACATTTCTACTTGAAAAAGAGGCAGAGAAGCCAATTTTTAAAATTTCCACATAAATAGTATAGAGAAGTTCAAGTTTACCTTGATTTATGTATAAATACTTAAAGCATTATTACACCAAAATTTTAATTTTAAGTAAATATGTTGATCAGATGATCAGACTGTCCTGCTCTACTACTGCCTCATGGATAATGTAAAGTCATTTGATTGGAAACACTTTCAGTTTAGAACCCAATGTCATCACTACCTTCCCCACCTGCCTCTTCTGTTTCCTTCCGATTTCTTTGTGACATAATGACTGCTGTCAAAGCAGACAAGTAGCTCCACACAATCGCCTCCCCCCTTTCTTTCCTTCAGACTTTTTCACCTTCCTACCTAAGCAGTAGCCAATAGGGTGACTCCACACAAAGGTTCAAATGATGCTTAAACAAAAGTTATTATTCATTTCACACTGTACAACCAAGTGAACCCGGGGAAACAGGAGAACAAAAGCAAGGAACACAAGAGCAAGAAAGGTCAAATTCAAATCCTTTGCAACCTGGGAAAAACACATCAGACCTTGATGCAAAACAGAAGGTTTGGAAAACTGGGATTGTCTTGAGATGGCTTCGCCAGCTCAAGAAAAACACTTAATGGATTACGACTAAATTGTTAAATTGGATTAGTTTTATTTGTATTTTTCTTTTAGAGAGTAGCAAACATTGGGAAGAGATACAGTTCTCTTTATTTTCTTTATTTTTTCTTTCATTTCCTTCTTTTTCAGAAGAAAATAATAACCTTTTTTCAGGCATTGGTAAAGAATCAAAAACTTCATCTGATGCATTTTTATTTGCCTTTCAAATCACTCTATCCATATACCAAAACAATTGTTTCTGGAACCCAGATTTGTTCTAGCCTGCAATGTAGAGGGATGAATATATGCTTGTCTATCAGGATGTGTTTAGAGACATTCTGATATATAAATCTGAACCAGTGTAGTCTGATAAGGATTCCGTTCTCATTTGGATGGAAAATGACATTTAAACTGAATTGAAAAGTATTTACTAAAAGCTTTGCTGGGGCTAGTATGACTTAGTTTAAGAGTTACATCTTGGCATCTTGTTGGGAACAAAATACCTATGAATGAAGAACAGTTGTTTTGGCTGTCACTTTCATTTTTGTTTTAAGAGAGCAGGAGAAAGAAAGAGAACATAAGAGAACTAGGACTTTGGAACTTTGAAAGCGAGGACATCATGACTCACCTACCCAGTACCTAAATACAGCTGGTATATATCATTTTACTTTGTAGTAGTATATTTTGACATTTCTTTTTTATATTATATGTCTTATACAGGGAAAAATACACAAGAGCAGAAGAGAGGAGAAAGAGGAAAAAATAATTCTTAAACCAGCTATTATTTAAGGATAAACTGACATATAACTGTGAAATTAAACTTGAACCATTTTTCAATCTAATTATTGATATAAGGAAATGGGAAGGTACTGCCCTCCTCCCTGGTGGTGCAGTGGTAAAGAACCTGCCACAATTAAGAGTTCACATGCCACAACTACAGATTCACACGTGCCACTACAAAGATCAAAGATCCCAGGTGCTGTAACTAGGACCCAAGCAGCCAAATAAATAAATAAATATTTTCAAAAAAAGAGCCTGCATGCTCTGCATCACAAACAAAAAAAAAAAAGAAGAAGAAGAAATAAACAATATTAATACTGTACGTTAGTTTTGTATCTTGCTTTCCCTACTGAACATGATATGAGCATTTCCCTACCCCATTAAAAATTTCAGAAACAAAAACAACAGCCCTCTCACAAACTTCCTGGCTTTCTGAATGAAAGCCAAAGTCCTCAGAATGCCATAACTATATAATCTAACCCCACTCTTACATCTGTGAGCTCATCTTCAGTGGCTCCCACTGTGCTACAGCCATAACCACCAACCCGCTGACTCTTTAACAAGCCAGGCAATTCCCAAGATTGCCACCTTTCACTGGTTCTTTCCTATGTCTGGATTATTCTTCCAGACATTCATACTGCTTTCCCCCTACCCTCCTAATCTTTGTTCCAGTATCACCCACACTTGGTCTAACCTTGCCTTTTTTTTCTCCTTCAAACTTACACAATTCCTAATATAATATATAATCACTTAAGCTTAAATACTTGCTGCCTTGTCTCCCATAGTGGAATGTGATTTGGGGCAGGAATAGTCATTGTTTTGTTTATTCAGGAGCTTCCCCAGGGCCCAGAGAGATGCCACACTTATGATACACAGTTCTTAAATGACTGGTGTTGCTACTGGTGCTACAAGGCAAATGTGGAACTGTAAAGCCCTTTTCTTCTGGAAAAGTGGTGGGCGTCTCTGCTTCCTATCGCTGGGGCTCAGTCTGAACTGGAGGATAGACATAATGTAAGAGTTCTATGTTCTGCCCTCAAAAAGAGGAAAAAAAAAAAGAATGGCTTTTTTTTTTTAAACACTTTTACACTTGAAATTCTCATCTTCCTTTAATCACAAGGATAATCTGTTGACCCTTACAACAGCTCCGGGCTATTATTATCCTCAGTTGAGAGAGAAAGAGGCTGTAGAGTTTATTGAAGCCCTTAGTGACAGAACCAGGAGTAGTAAAGCATGTTATTGGATTTCCTCTTCTATACAGTCACAATGAACTACAGCCACATCTCAGATGACAGTAAATTGGCAAGTAGACAGGAGTCTCCTTCTCCACCCTCCAGAGAGGCTTTTAGAATGTGTAATTAGTTTGTGAATAAAGATAAACATAACTACATTTTCCATCGCAATGTACTCAGCAAGTCTTAGTCTTTCATTTCTGTTGTTTGTTGCCTTTGTATTGATTCAATGTGCAATTGCTTAGTCCGGATCTTCATTTTACTTAATTTTACCCTATAATATAAAACCTACATTAGCATCCCAGGGCCCAGAAATCATTCACACCTTTGATTCAACCTCAAAAGAGCCTAAGTTGAGGAAAGAGCAGGTGGGTGTATCCACTTTAGAAGGAAGAATGACCTAACTTCGTGGTAATCCTCAAACCAGGACACAAACACGAATCTTTTAAGTATAAATGCAAAAGTCTTAACTTGCTAGAAATACATTCACTGTATTTATTTTTTAGAGAGCACAAGTATGTAATGGGAAGAAAAATAATCTAAATTATTCTTATTGAAAATGTCTTCTAGGACTTCCTTGGTGGTCCAGCAGTTAAGAATCTGCCTGCCAACGTAGGTGGCTGGGGTTTGCTCCCTGGTTTGGGAAAATCCCACGTGCCACGACGCAACTAAGCCTGTGCCCCACAAGTACTGAAACCTGTACATTCTAGAGCCCTCACTCTGCAACAAAAGAAGCAACCACAATGAGAAGCCTGCACACCACAGCTAGAGAATAGCCCGCCACCCCACTCACTGCAACTAGAAAAAGTCCACACGCAGCAACGAAGACCGAGCAGAGCCAAATTTTATTTACAAAAATTTAATTTAATTTTAAAAAGAAAATGTCCTCTAGAAATATAAATGCCACTTTTGCACTCCACTTGCATTTCCTGGTAATTATCTTGGCAGCATCCTTCACAAACACTGACTCTTTGGAAGTTCCTCCCTACTCATTTCGCTATTGTCTCTATAGCCTCATCACCCTCCTGTTTCTGAGCCTTTGCTGCTGCTCCCTTTCTGCCGTGCTCCATGGCATTTTGCCCAATTCCAGAGTTAACATCACCTCTTCTTTAATCACACTAGTAAAAGTGCTTTCTTCAATACGAGCCCTCAATACCCATGCACTGCCCAATTGTGAAAAGCTTTCTTCTTTCAGAATTGTGCCTCAGTCAGTAAAGAATCTGCCTGCAATGTGGGAGACCTGGGTTTGATCCCTGGTTTGGGAAGATGTTCTGGAGGAGGGCATAGCAACCTGCTCCAGTAGAATTGCCTGGAGAATCCCCACGGACAGAGGAGCCCAGCGGGCTACAGCCCACGAGGTCACAGAGAGTGGGACACGACTGAGCGACTGAGCACACACAGCACAGGCTTCTTGAGAGCAGGACGTGTCATTTCACACGATTCAAGTCACGGCATAGCTTCTTACAGTGCCTTTTACACTGGGCAAGCAATAGATAATTGAAGAATGAGCCAGAAGCTCAAAAGATAGCTTCAGGTGGATTAATCAGGGAAGGTAGTGGCAGGAAGCATCTGCTTGCCTCTCTTTACCACTCAGCCTCAGCACTCTTGACCTTTTCCCAGACCTCCATCTCTCTTACCACTTATACATCATGCACATACAGGATGGCATGAGATATGGCTCTGTGCTTCCATCAAGAAGGACAAATGCTAAATGCATCAATAATACATTGATTCAGGATTCCATTGCACTGTAAACAGATATACAAACAATTGTTCCTTTGCAGGGTACATTTTTTGATGTAGTAAACTATTTTTTCCATTTTGCTGGACACTCTTACATTTACCCATTACAAAGGGCTTCCTTATGTTTAATATGCATAGTTTCTCTTGAATGATTATTTGATAAGCCTATTATCTGATCCATTTATTTGAATGTATAGGATAATAAATGTCCTTTTAAAAGAAAGTAAGTTATTTTTCATTCAAGAAGCTTAAAAATCTGTTTTGAGGAGGGAGTATACAGCATATTGACATACAGTTTGGGGATGAGTTTGATAAAATGAACTATTTAAAAATCATTGTGTGACAAATTATTGAAGATTTTGTAATTTTAAAAGGACTTAGAAGTCTTAAAATTTAAGAAGTAAACATACTTCTGTAAATATGAAACATTTGGGGATATATTTTTGAATATTAGAAATTATATATTCATATATATTTTTATTAAGAAATATTAGTGGTTTATTCTTTAAATAAAATGAATTATGGCTTTCATTCTTTTTCTTTTTTTTTCTGAATCTACAACTTTAAAAAATCTACAACAGATTTCAATCTCTGAAAGCTAGTCTGCCCCTTGACTAACATCTTACAATCAATTATAACCATCATTTATATTTGGTTTTGCTTTGATTTCATCCTAAATTAAGTTTCCATTTTAATAAGATTGGAGGTTTAAAGGATACAATGTGCTTATAAAATTTACTTTATATTAAAGAAAAGAATTGTTCCATTAGGACTGGAGTTTCTGTCTGTTTTGTTCAATGATTTATCCCAGCACCTAGAATACAGCCTGGTATACAGGGGGTGCTCAACAAATATATCAACTGAATAAGTGCCTCCTAATCCCTGGGCTTTACCCCCATAGGGAGGTGGATGGTCAGGAGATCCTAGAAGGGCCAGGCACTATGCTAAGCAATTCACATACACTATCTCTTTTAACTATCACAGATGCTTTTGTTGTAGGTACTGTTATCTTTGTTTTACAGTCAAGCATTTAGAAGCTAAGGTGGTCATTCAAAGTAATCAAGCTAATAAACTGCAAGTCAAGATTAAAGCCTTAAAGTTTATCTGACTGCAAATTCTGGCCTCTTAAAGTTGCCGCATTGCCTTTCTTCACCCAAAAGCTTTACAACTAGAGGGAACTTCAAGTGCTTCTCCATCCCCACCCACATCATGTAACAGTATTGAGACTGACCTGTTACTGGGTCATATCGTAGTATCACTAACCTGTTTGCATTTAAATCCATCTGAGAAGAAGAGACTTCAGGCAAGAGTAACATGCAACCTGCAGGTAGAACAGGTGAGAGGCTTGGAAATGTGAGCAGGACCCTTGGCCAACAGTTTATGTCAATGTGAACATGTATTATGGCTGTTTCTGACTTGCATTGAAGGTACTAGATACTAGAGCAAGACATCCCAGAACCTCAGAAAACCCATTCATCAACAGATGATATCTAAAATAATGCATGTTGTTTCAACTAGGTTCTATGCACTGGTCTGAGGGTTGGATATATAAAGATAAAGATACAAAATGAATTAAGTTGTGGGAATCTAAGATATAGCATGATGACTATAGATAATAATACAACCTTATATACTTGAAATTTGATAGCACAGTAGATCTTATCACACACACAAAAGATAACTATGTGAGGTAATGGATATGTTGATTAACTTGATCATGATAATCATTTCACAATGCATGTATATATTAAATCCAATCACACTGTACACCTTAAACATATATAATTTTATTTGTCAGGTATACCTCAATAAACCTGAGAAAATAAAAAAAAAATTTTGCATCATATAGCAAACTCCCACTGACTATCCACTTTACATATGGTAAAGTATGTTCCCAATCTACTCTCTCAATTTGTCCTACCCTCTTTCTTGCACTGTGTCCACAAGTCTGTTCTCTTTGTGTCTCCATTGCTGCCCTGGAAATAGTTCATCAGTACCATCATTCTAGATTCCATATACATGCTAGTGCTCACTTTTGCCAACATCGATGGTCAGGAAGCAACAGCTAGAATAGGACATGGAACAACAGACTGGTTCCAAATAGGAAAAGGAGTACGTCAAGGCAGTATACTGTCACCCTGCTTATTTAACTTATATGCAGAGCACATCGTGAGAAACGCAGGGCTAGAAGAAGCACAAGCTGGAATTAAGATTGCTGGGAGAAATATCAATAACCTCATATGCAGATGACACCACCCTTATGAGAGAAAGTGAAGAAGAACTAAAGAGCTTCTTGATGAAAGTGAGAGAAGAGAGTGAAGAAGTTGGCTTAAAGCTCAACATTCAGAAAACTAAGATCATGGCATCCAGTCCCATCACTTCATGGCAAATAGATGGGGAAACAGTGGAAACTTTATTTTTCTGGGCTCCAAAATCACTGCAGATGGTGATTGCAGCCATGAAATTAAAAGATGCTTACTCCTTGGAAGGAAAGTTATGACCAACCTAGACAGCATATTAAAAAGCAGAGACATTACTTTGTTAACAAAGGTCTGTCTAGTCAAGGCTATGGTTTTTCCAGTAGTCATGTATGGATGTGAGAGTTGGACTATAAAGAAAGCTGAGTGCCAACGAATTGATGCTTTTCAACTGTGGTGTTGGAGAAGACTCTTGAGAGTTCCTTGGACTGCAAGGAGATCCAACCAGCCCATCCTAAAGGAGATCAGTCCTGGGTGTTCACTGGAAGGACTGATGTTGAAGCTGAAGCTCCAATACTTTGACCACCTGATGTGAAGAGCTGACTCACTTGACAAGATCCTGATGCTGGGAAAGATTGAGGGCGGGAAGAGAAGGGGACGACAGAGGATGAGATGGTTGGATGGCATTACTGACTCAATGGACATGGGTTTGGGTGGACTCCAGGAGTTGGTGATGGGCAGGGAGGCCTGATGTGCTGTGGTTCATGGGATCGCAAAGAGTCAGTCACAACTGAGCAGCTGAACTGAACTGAACAGATGCTAATACTTTTACTATCCACATTTTCCACAATTTATAGGCTGACAAAGGTCCATATAGTCAAAGCTATGATTTTTCCAGGAGTCATGTATGGATGTGAGAATTGGACCGTAAAGAAGGCTGAGTGCAAAGAAATGATGCTTTTGAACTGTGGTGCTGAAGAAGACTCTTGAGAGTCCCCTGGACAGCAAGGAGGTCAAACCAGTCAATCCAAAAGGAAATCAACCCTGAATATTCATTGGAAGGACTGACAAGTGCTGAAATTGAAGCTCCAATACTTTGGTCACCTGATTTGAAAAACCGACTCATTGCAAAAGACCCTGATGCTGGGAAAGACTGAGGGCAAAAGGAGAAGGAGGCGACAGAGGATGAGATGGCCAGATGGCATCACTGACTCAATAGACATGAGTTTGAGCAAGCTCAGGGAGATAGTGCAGGATAGGGAAGCCTGCCATGCTGCAGTTCATACGTTGCAAAGAGTCAGACACAACGACTCAACAACAATAGGTAAATTGAGTCTTAAAGACACCAGGTGTATGCTGTCAGGAAGCAACAGTTAGAACTGGACATGGAACAACAGACTGGTTCCAAATAGGAAAAGGAGTACGTCAAGGCTGTATATTGTCAACATGCTTCCTTGACTTATATGCAGAGTACATCATGAGAAACGCTGGGCTGGAGGAAGCAAAAGCTGGAATCAAGACTGCCAGGAGAAATATCAATAACCTCAGGTATGCAGATGACACCACCCTTATGGCAGAAAGTGAAGAAGAACTAAAGGGCCTCTTGATGAAAGTGAAAGAGGAGAGTGAAAAAGTTGGCTTAAAGCTCAACATTCAGAAAACTAAGATTGTGGCATCTGGTCCCATCACTTCATGGCAAATAGATGGGGAAACAGTGGAAACAGGGGCTGACTTTATTTTTCTGGGCTCCAAAATCACTACAGATGGTGACTGCAGTAATGAAATTAAAAGACGCTTACTCCTTGGAAGGAAAGTTATGACCAACCTAGACGACATATTAAGAAGCAGAGACATTACTTTGCTAACAAAGGTCCGTCTAGTCAAGGCTATGGTTTTTCAAGTGGTCATGTATGGATGTAAGAGTTGACCTATAAAGAAAGCTGAGCGCCGAAGAATGCTTTTGAACTGTGGTGTTGGAGAATACTCTTGAGAGTCCCTTGGACAGCAAAGAGATCTAACCAGTCCATCCTAAAGGGGATTGGTCATGGGTGTTCATTGGAAGGACTTATGTCGAAGCTGAAATTCCAATACTTTGGCCACGTGATGTGAAGAGCTGACTCATTTGAAAAGACCCTGATGCTGGGAAAGACTGAGGGCAGGAGGAGAAGAGGACAACAGAGGATGAGATGGTTGGATGGCATCACCAACTTGATGGACATGGCTTTGGATGGACTCCGGGAGTTGGTGATGGGCAGGGAGGCCTGATGTGCTGTGGTTCATGGGGACGCAAAGAGTCGGACACGACTGAGCGACTGAACTGAACTGATGACTTACATCCCCTCAGTAAATAGTGGCAAATCCATGCATTTCAGGCTTCTTTAATAATTTTGTTCTAGCCCATCAGGGAGGAGGAGGTTCTTTTCATTAAATGGTTCACAGAAGAACTGACTATGAACTATATCTTTGATCCTCTTTCTGATTTGTACTGTTGCCCAGATTGCCTTCTCATCCTAGCCTCAGTTTAACGTGTACTGCTTGAGTCTAAAACAAATTAGGTACATGGCTTTCTTTCTCCCTTTTCAGAAACTAGTTCCATAAATAAGGCTTTCCTCTATCATGTTGCTCAACTATAGCTTATTCTTAATAGCCTTCACTTTTCCTTGCTAGTGCCTTAAAGGTTGCCAGTAATTACCCATCAGCTGTTTAGACACATAGCCCTAGAGGTTGATTGGAAGTTCTATTTGTTATATTAGGAAAATTCTATGGTACAGTAACATGAATGACAGGACCAATATGCATTCATAGGATGATTAGGTTATGCAGAGCAGGAGTTTCCCTTTCCTTTTGAAATTATTCTGCTTTTCTTGGCATTTAGAACCCAAACAGAATCATTCCTTCTCCAAATGCACCATCTAAAGACCATCTCAGATACTTTTTCTATTAATTAAGAAAAGAACTGCTTGACACGCAAACACTAGAAGTTGCCTCTCCCCAGGCAGGCCTGTTATTATATTCATGAAGTGCTTCCTGAAGGCTTCTTAGACTTGCAGAGACTAGGAAAGGAATTGTTTGGTCTGTCCATCACTGCAATTCCCCTTAATTGTTATTTATATTATTCCTCAAGGCTTTCACTCCCTACAGTTTTTGTGACAGTACTGATATTATAATGTACGTAGCAACTATTTTCCAAGAGTCTGAGGGTGCCATGTATAAGGTCTATTACAATTCCTCCCAACAGGTGCTGAAACGCTACAAACTAAACAGAATGTCCTTACCACAGCTTGCATAAGATAGGAAAGGATATCATCTGCAAGGAAAAGCTGCTGGTTCTATTTTGCCTTCATTATTTTGAACAGTACACCTGCCCTGCTATATTCAGGGTTAGATCTTTGCATAGGCAGAGTTAGTGACCACCTACACAGAGTGTTCTGAGACACACAGAAATGATCATCTTGTTGCAAACATATCCCCATTAGGTACCTGATGTTCCACTTTCCTGTTTCTGCATTCTAGCCAGGAGAAGTATGAATGGTTAAAACATCACGAACATGGGGGAGCTGTCCACAGGGAATTCCTACACAATGAGTCTCTTACTTCTCCAGTTAATATAATAGAAGGTTTGGGGGTAGTGGGTTAAAAAAAAAATAGATGTTTTTCAGTTTTGAAGCAGTGAAAATTTTGATCAAGGAAATTTTTATGTGGGTGTGCTAATATGATGACACCACCATGGAAGGTTTAGATCTAGGAGTTTCCAACTTTAGAGAGGATCCAACTCCTGTAGAGACTGAAAAATTACTTGGTCCTCACCTCCTGTTGTTTTCACTCAAGGAGATGAGGGGTGACTTGTGAAAAACCTCATTTTTTAACAAATACCCAGGTGATTGTGACAGATCTTTCTGGTCCAGAATCACTCCTTGATAAATGATGCTAAGGGATAATAAACCAAGATACCGGTGACAGAGACCAGAAGGAAAAGACAAGTCTTCTCTGCAGTGTTTTCCAGGGCTAGTCTTGCTAACATAATCTTTGATTTAAACTGGTTACTCTATATTCGTGCTCACTGAAACACCGTGCACACACCATAATTTTTCATATCTGTAAAATATTTTTCTGAGATAATCACCTGCTCCTTTATGACTTTTCTGTTTGTTCTCTTATCTCTCTGTCTTTTAGATTTCTGTATCTTGAGAGGATTTCTGGTTCTTTCAAGTAAATGAATCTTGGGTTCTCTTTTCACCTTCTGAGAAATTGACTTTTTGTTTAATTTTTAGCTCAGTTCTCTCTACTGATTTTAGAGGTACCCATCTCCTATCCATGATCTCTGGTAAGAAACTACCTATTCCAACTCTGAGTCTATTGGGAACTTTACAGCAAAGGGTGAGTTTAACATAAACAGTCAAGTTCAGATAAATAAAAATGGAAAGGAAACTAAGAAACACATGTTTTCAACAATATCTTATCTTAGAACTGCCTTCCTAATTTTCTCTTGCTTGGGCTAACTTTGAACGATTAGTTGCATTTCTTTAGAGCATATGAAAACTGGTGCAGTAAAGGTGGTCTCGCCCCATTCTGAGTTCCAAAAAATGTTAATCTGAAATTTTCAAATGTATATGCACAATTCACATATGTAAAACCCACAATCACAATCCATATATATCACAATATTCATTCTATTGACTATTTCATTCTTATACTGGTATTTTCTGTACACAAAAATACAACTCTGTGTTTTAACATTTAAGAATATTGCTATAACTTTAACTTCTTTTATTTTGATTGGCTGCAAATATCTAAGGTGTCTCTCCCAATAGCTGAAATCCTGCTTGCTGAATCTATACATTTAAATGTCTCCATGACATTGATTTCTTGGAGAAACCACCACTTAAAAACTGAAAATATATCTTGTTCATTTATTTTATTAATTCACCCTTTAATAAAAAGTATTTAAGGATCTCCTCTTATGGGTACAGGCACTGTGTTTAGAGGGTAGGGATACAATGGAGAATGAACAAACAGATTCATTTGGAACTTATAAACTATTATGGCAGAAAGATGACAGATACACAGTTACACAAAGCAATTATTTAAGTAATTGCCCAATGCTAAAGTAATCTTGAAATTCAATAAAAATATCATTTCCATTTTATATTTTCTAATCAGAATACATGTCTTCTCTCTCTGACAAATAAAAAATAATTTTAATACAAATTAAAGAATGGCACGCTTTCTTCTTCAGAGAAACATGCATAAGCCATTGAGTTAAAAATATGTATCTCAACTCTTTAGCTTAGAGATAAACTCTTGACAATTCAAAGCTTAAGAGATTCTATAATAAAGTGTGTGTGAAGAGGCTAGGTGGATAGCCACTGGGTTTAATTCTCTTCATTGGTGGTTAAAAACAAAACAAAAACAAACAAAATCAGTAATTTTGGCTCCAGAATTACCATTTGGAACCAGAGGCAAAGTATGTGATGCTTTTGGAATATTGTACAAGAAAGCTCTTATAGTTACTCGCTGCTTACACAATGTCCTTCACTGTCTGGGCATGGAGAAGCTAGCCACTGCATCTCAACCAGAACCTGTCTTGAGTTTAGAAACTGAATCACATACTTTGACAGTCCCTTGAAGCTGAGATAAAGCTTTAAGTTCAAGTAATCGAAAATGAGTTGATATTCTTTAAAAAAAAAAGAAAAGACTGAAAATTTAAGATATATTTCAATCTTGTTTTGCAATAAAAACAGCCCTATTCTATCACTCTTTGTGCAGAACAATAATTCTTAATGAAAGACAAAGAGATGTTTATCTTTTAAATAGAAACTCATGTAATTTTTGATTCTTTCACATATAAGCTTTTTGAAAAGAAAAAAAAATCATGTTAACCTTGATGGCATCAAAAGTGATAAACTGAAAGCATAATTAACTTTGTTCTTTTAACATAATATGGTTGCTTTGATAGATCCTAGCTTACTAGCATCTCCACAGGCTACTTTCTTTCTCAGTATGCACAGATGAATAAAGAGATTAAACAATTTTTGTGACCTACAATAAGGTCAAACTTTAATTATCATGCTAATTTCATGCACTGGATTCAATAGGTTTACTACTTCCCTGCTAGTTAATAAAACAGACTTGGAAACATTATCTGGGATACAAGGATGGGGACCCTCCCATACCTTTAAATGCTCTGTTTAAAAAGATGTGAAGGTCAGTAGAAAGGATTTTTTATCTTATTATTGACTTCCAGTCCTCTAACTGATAAATCCCAATTAGAATCAATTTATTTAGTGCAGTTACATCTCAATTGTCTACATTATTCCAAGGAACCATTTTTTATGAAACTTTTGTACTAGTTAAATACTCTGTGAGATCAAATAATTGATCTATTGACAATCTCCTCAACTGATCAAATAGGCTAGAGTGAATTAAAGAAGCAAAATGCTCACCACTTAAAGGTCAGAATATAGCTGCTTTGCTCTCTTCAATTAATTCTGCAAAAGATTTTGCATTCCATATTGGTAAAGTCACAATCTATAAAATCCCAGTATATAGGAAAGGGAGTTGATTTTACTATATTTTTAGAAGTCTATATAATCAAAGTGAAAGTGTTATTGACTCAGTCGTGTCTGACTCTTTGCGACCCCATGGACTGACTATATATATAGCCTGCCAGGCTTCTCTATCCATGAAATTCTCCAGGCAAGAATACTTGGTTACAAGTATGGTCGCAAAGAATGCCTAGGTTATCATTCCCTTCTCCAGGGAATCTTCCCAACCCAGAGATTGAATCCAGCTCTCCTGAATTGCAGCCAGATTCTTTACCATCTGAGCCA
This sequence comes from Muntiacus reevesi, assembly GCF_963930625.1. Taxonomy (NCBI): domain Eukaryota; kingdom Metazoa; phylum Chordata; class Mammalia; order Artiodactyla; family Cervidae; genus Muntiacus; species Muntiacus reevesi. Next base: position 70,055,712 of record NC_089251.1, on the reverse strand, counting down.
TCGTGGAAGCCCTCCCGTATAATCAAACTCCTTTCTAATAATAGTTAAGGACAATATAAACTCAAAATCTTTTTGACTGGATCACATAATTTAAAATCAGGACACTAATAGTGTACCCACTGCAAAAGGATAAAGACCTGGATTCTATTGGCTGTTCTTCCAGTAATTAACTAAATGTCCTCTCTCTTTTTTAAAAACAGCTCTCTGAGATACAGTTGACGTTAAACAAATTTTACATATTAAAATGCATAATTTCACAAGTTTTGATACATGCAATATGCCTATGAAACTATCATTAGAGTTAAGGTAGTGAGTGTACTCATAACCCTGTAAGTTTTCTTGTTACAAAGGTATAACCCCTTCTACTCATCCTCCAGACAACAGGCTTTCTGTCACTATATATTACTTACATTTTCTAGAATTTAGCACAAATGGGGTAATACTGTATATAGCTCTTTTGTTTCAAATCTAGCCTCTGTCACTGTGATGATTAACTTTATGTGCCAGCTTGACTGGCCTAAGAGATGCCTAGATAGCTGGTAAAATGTTACTTCTGGGAGTGTCTGTGAGGGTGTTTCCAGAGAGAATAGTATTTGAATCTAAAGACTGAGTAAAGAAGACCTGCCCTCATCAGGGCATGCAAGTGAGCATGAAACTTTGAGGCCTTCAAACAGAACAAAAAGGCAGAGGAAGGGTGAGCTTTTTTTTTCTCTTCTTGAACTAGTATATTTCATCGTTCTCTGCCCTCAGACACTGGAGCCCCTGGTTCTCAGACTCAGAATGAATTATAGCACAAGTTTTCCTGGTTCTCTAACTTACAGATGGCAGATAGTGACATATCTTAGCCTGTATAATTGTGTCAGCCATTCCCATACTAAATCTCACGTATCTGTATCTATGTGTGTGTCTGAGTCGCTCGGTCGTGTCCGACTCTGTGCGACCCACAGGGCTGCAGCCCACCTGGTTTTCTCTGTCCATGGGATTCTCCAGACGAGAATACTGGAGTGGACTGGATGGGATTCTCCAGACGAGAATACTGGAGTGGATTGCCATGCCTTACTCCAATCTGTATTTATAACTATGGCCTATTGGTTCTTTTTCTCTGGCAACTACTAATACAGTCACTTGGAATAATTATTTTGAGATTCATCCTAGTTATTACGTGCATCAAAAGTCAATTTCTTTTTAATACTACTCAGCCATATAAAAGAATGAAATAATACCATTTGCAGCAACATAAACACAACTAGAGGTTATCATACCTAGTAAAGTCAAGTCTGAAAGAGAAAGACAAGTACCATATGATATCACTTTTATGTGGAATCTAAAATATGGCACAGATGAACTTATCTACTGAACAAGTACAAAATCACAGACATAGAGAAGAGACTGGTAGCTGCCAAGGTGAAGGGTGTTGCTGGGTTGATGGAATGGGAGGCTGGGGTTAGTAGATGTAAGCTTTTATACGTAGAATGGATAAACAACAAGGTCCTACTGTAAAGCACAGAGAACTATATTCAGTATCCTACGATAGGAATTTCCTGGTGGCACAATCAATAAGAGTTGCCTGTCGATGCAGGGAAGATAGGTTCAATCCCTGGTCCAGGAAGATTTCACGAGCCCTGGAGCAACCAAGTCCTGAGCCTGCAGTGCTCTAGGGTCCACAAAGCACAACTATTGAGCCCACGTGTTTCAACTACTGAAGCCTGCATGCCTATAGCTTGTGCTCCACAAGAGAAGCCATTACAAGAAGCCAATGCACCATAAGAAAGGGCAGCCTCCGCTATTTGCAATCAGAGAGAGCCTGCACAAAGCAACAAAGACCCAGCACAACCAAAGAAGAACATATATATATATATATCTCCTATGATAAACCATCTGGAGGAGGAAATGGCAACCCACTCCAGCATGCTTGCCTGAAGGGTCCCATGGACAGGGGAGCCTTGCAGGCTATAGTCCACAGGATTGCAAAGAGTCAGACACAACTTAGAAACTACACACACAGATGATAAACCATAATGGAAAATAATATTTAAAAAGTATGTATATGTATAACCGAATCACTTTACTCTACAGCAAAAATTAACATTATAAATCAACTATACTTCAATTTAAAAAAATCAATTCCTTTTCCTTGCTTAATACTGTTTCATTATATGGCTATATCCCAATTTGTTTATCCATCCACTGTGGATAGATATTTTGTCTGTTTGTAGTTTTTGTCTCTTACAATTAAAGTGGTTAAGAACATTCAGTCACAAGCCATCGCACTAAAGTAAGTTTTCATTTCTCTCGAAAAAATACTGGGGAGTGGAGTGGCTGGATTATATGGTATGTATATGTTTAACTTCTTAAAAATCTGCCAAAGTATTTTCCAAAATGGTTGCACTATTTTGCATTCTCATCAGCAGTGTTGTTAGAGTTCCAGTTCTTCTATGAGCTTGCCAACACTTGGCAGTGGCATGATAATACATGCCTTATCTGGTTCATTGGAATAAATGATTGTGTTGGGATTATTTACAAGATGGATATTTTATTTTGAAATTATGTTTGCATGTTAGAAACTTAGGTTTCCTCTGTTATCTGAAAGTAGATCATTCCTATGAAACCTCAACAAGGTAGAAATGGTGTCAGTCAAAGAAGCTATTACCTTACAACACAGTTGACTCATGGATGCACAGAATAGAAAGATATATATCACACAGATCCTCACAGACACAGTACAAAGCTATAGCATCTAGATGCTGAGATGCTGAGTGTAGTTCCTGGGAAGGAGCTTGCTCAGTGCCATTCTCCCCACCCAGACATTTGTGCCTCTGTATCAGTTCACTGCAAAACAAATGCTGAACGCTATTTTCACTCCTTGCCTTTTCTTCTAAAAGTGAAAATCCCTTTTCAGATTTTTTTTTTTCAGGTAGCAAAGACCTACTATTGTAGGTCTTTCCTATAAATAAGATAGTATAAAGCAAACCTTCAAAAACTAGGGGATACCTGCACTTTTTTTTCTCCTCTTTGCATTATGCTTGAATAAATCTTATTTCCCAATCAGAAAAACAGGTGCCATAGAGAACCTTGAGCTGATTAGGGCTAAAATCATTCATTTGGAAAGACAAAAAGGTAAAGCATATTATTAATCTCCCAAACATTAAGCTAAAAATAAAAGGCTATAAATGATGGAGATAAGTAGCACATTCATAGATAAAAAAATAAAAGATAGATCATTGAGAATAGATTTCTCAGTCTAAAGAATAATCAGAACTGCTTCAAGTATCAATGGTAGTAGTGGCTGTGCTATTGTAGACCTACTGCACCAGTGCCCTTGGAGAAGGAAATGGCAGCCCACTCCAGTGTTCTTGCCTGGAGAATCCCAGGGACGGGGGAGCCTGGTGGGCTGCTGTCTATGGGGTTGCACAGAGTCGGACACGACTGAAGCGACTTAGCAGCAGCAGCAGCAGCACCCTAGGCCAAAAATGCAAACAGTATCCAAGTTTCAGAGCACAGGACAATGGTTGATTTATTTTTGTATTGATCTTCTGTGTGTGTGAAGAGCATTTAATAGACTTACAGATTCTAGGTTTAGAAAGTATGTGAGTGGCGTGGTGAGGGTATATGAAAAAGTAGGCTGTGTCGCTAGTGTAAATGACGTCATTTTCTCTTTAAATAGCTAAAAAAATTTTGTTTTACTTTCATGTGATTTTGCTTGTTTAATACTCTTTCATTCTCCAAAAGCAAATGGGATTTTTAAAAATTATTGACTTATTTTTAATTGCAGGATAACTGCTTTACAATATTGTGTAGGTTTCTGCTATATATCAACATGAATCAGCCCGAGGTATATGTATCCCCTCCCTCTTGAACCTCTGTCCCACGTTCCACCCCATCCCACCCCTCTAGGTTGTCACAGAGCACCAGTTTGTGCTCCCTGCGCCATATAGCAAATTCCCATTGGCTATCTAATTTTACTTGTGGCAATGCATATGTTTCAGCAATTGGGATAGTTTAACCAATTATAAATGTGTGCCTTTATTCTAAAGACTAAGAATATATATGTGTATATATTTTATACACACACACACATATATATACACACACATACATATATATATACAGAGAAATCCAGAAAGAATTAAGACAAGTTATCTCTTTTCTGGATATTTAATTCTCCCAGGTAAATAGCACTTTTCTTTATCTGATGATCCATCTTAATTGCATGTTATCAACACAGTTTCCTATTCACCAGGGACAATTTCATAATTTCCATCTTCAGAGAAGTAAAATAACAGCATTCTCTTCTATTACCATCTAGTAGAATATTACAAATAGCACTGGGTGAATTAAGGGCTTCAAATTTTTAGATGGACATAATATTGGCTATACACGTTCACAGAAGAAGAAAGATATTTTTAGTTTTTTTCAATGTTTCAACTGCCAAAAAATAAACTACATTTTATAAGCACTGATATATTCATAGCTATATTCATAGCTATTTTGCTAATTTGTAAGAATGAGGATAGAATGTCATCTAAACAGGATAATCAAGAGAAGTACACTGAGGTACATCTAAGCTCTGAATCTCCCCATCATATTCATTTTGCATTACTCAGCTCACATTTTAATATCTCTGAGAATCTTTCCTTGTTACTTCTGGCTATAAATGTTATTTTCCTTCCTTAAAACATTGTATTCTTTCTAATCTTCTTCATGAATATGTCTCGGTGTCATCCCTGGATGTTGTTCAGCTGCTAAATTGTGTCTGACTCTTTTGCAACTCCATAGATTGTAGACCGCCAGGCTCCTCTGTCCATGAGATTTCCCAGGCAAGAATACTGGAGTGGGTTGCCATGTCCTTCTCCAGGAGATCTTCCTGACACAAGGATCAAACCTGCATCTCCTGCATTGGCAGCTGTATTCATTACCACTGAGTCACCAGTGATGCCCCGGTGTCATCACTAACTATCCTCATATTCCTAGCTATTACTGCATCTCTGCATATCCTACCTGTACAACTCCATTAAAAATTCCCAGAGTTTTGAAATCATATTCCAAAATTAGTTACATCCCATTCACAATGTTTACTATTATCTTTGTCATTATTTATACAAAATTTTTCAGAAAAAACATAGCTTTCAGAATATTTTTACATTTTATATAGTCTCTGGTATTACAAAATGCCTTGAACCAAGTAAGAATGCAAGAATGCAAGAATCTAATGACAGTTTATCCTTGAGTAGTAAGATATCTTTTAGGAAAAAAAGGGAACTGCAAAGAATTCTGGATGGAATTTTAGTCCTGTTAGTTAACACAGTATCTAACACTTCAATTCCCTTCTTTTTCAACTGAGAGATCTCTTTACTGTTATCCGGGGTCATGTTTGATTTGTCAATTCGATGTCTTGTTGGCGTTTTCATGGAGGACCCTCTGTAAGCTACATGAAGTGAAGTTGCTCAGTCGTGTCCGACTCTTTGCGATCCCATGGACTGTAGCCCACCAGGCTCCTCCATCCATGGAATTTTGTAGGCAAGAGTACTGCAGTGGGTTGCCATTTCCTTCTCCAGGGGAACTTCCCGACCCAGGGATCGAACCTAGGTTTCCTGCACTGCTGGCAGACGCTTTACCGTCTGAGCCACCAGGGAATCCCATAAGCTACGTAGGGCAATAAAATAGAGAAATAAAGTATTTGTCTCAAGCACTCCCTTGCTTAAATAGTGCTCTTTTGTTTTGAGCTTAAGTGGATGACTCACAAGCTGAAAAATAGAATCAATGTGTGGACAATTTTTCTTAACAATCTTTAGGGCTTCCCTGGTAGCTCAGATGGTTAAGAATTTGCCTGCAATACAGGAGACCTGGGTTTGATCCCTGAGTTGGGAAGATCCACGGAGAAGGGGATGGCTACCCACTCCAGTATTCTTGCCTGGAAAATTCCATGGACAGAGGAGCCAGGGGGGTTATAGTCAATGGGGTTGCAAAGAGCTGGAAATGACTGAGCAATTAACACTTCCACTTACAATCTACAAACTTATTAAAGCAATACTGTAGGATATCCTCAATTCAAATACTGGAATTCCTCAAAATTAATACAAAAGGAGTAATTGCATAGCATGCATCAGGGAGGAGGAAATACTGCCTACAGGATTTGAGAAGATATATTGCCTTGCAATCACCCTATGCAATTAATTGGTGCCGTGAGCTGGGCTGTACTGAAAACTGGACAGTGGTGCTGTGATATCAATACCTCTGTCCTGGAGCAGCTGGGTAAACAAGGGGCAAACAACTTCCTATTTATTTAAATGTGCCATTCAAACATCATCATTATCTTGGGCATCCTGATGTGAAAAAGGTTGGAAAGCATAGAGAGCACTGATAGTGCAGGGATTTATCATCATCCTGGCCACAGGACATGCTTAGCATTGGTTTCATGCTTTAGAATTCTATCAGCATGAAATAGAAATTTCTGGAGGGAGTTTCATAATGAAGAGTTTTCTTTGGGGTGAGAGAAAGGAAGGAGGAGGTAAACAGGAGAAAGATCAAATAAAAAAAATATTTGGGTCTTATGGAATGACTCATATGCTGATGCACTTATCCACACATTAAAATAAAATTGGTTCCATGTGGATCCCAGCAGCTATTGCCGAAAAGGCAAAGACAGAAAAAGAAGGGATAACTCCTATGCTGGGAGTGCCGACTCTTGTTGAGAGGGTATGATAGATTCAAACATAAGGGTACTACTGCATGCAGGAAGAGCAAGTTTTTTTAGTGTAGAAATAGAGATTGCTGTGGACTGTGATGATTTGGGGATGCAAGATGTCCTGGTGATGGGTGTAATGGGGTGTGTGGGAACAGAAGAGAAGGGAAATCAAGCAGGAAAGTGGGAAGGAGGGAGTGGTGGCCATCAGGAAAGAGAGTTCAGTTCTGTTCAGTTCAGTTCAGTTCAGTTCAGTTCAGATGCGCAGTCCGGTCCGACTCTGCAACCCCATGGACTGCAGCACGCCAGGCTTCCCTGTCCATCAGCAACTCCCAGAACTTGCTCAAACACATGTCCATTGATCGGTGATGCCATCCAACCATCTCATCCTCTGTCACCCCCTCTCCTCCTGCCTTCAATCTTTCCCAGCATCAGGGTCTTTTCCAATGAATCAGCTCCTTGCATCAGGTGGCCAAAGTATTGGAGTTTCAGCTTCAGCATCAGTCCTTCCAGTGAATACTGATTTCCTTTAGGATTGACTGGTTTGATCTCCTTGCAGACTCTCAAGTGGGGTCCAGCTAACCTGGAAAAGGGCTCACCCAGAGAAATAGTGAGAAATAGGTGTTGGTGAGCTGTGAGCTCCTAAAATACAGGTCTAGTCTTACTTCCTTTGTACTCCAGTGACAGCCATGAGATTTGGAACACAGCAGAGCATAGATGTTTATTAAATGAAGTAGTGACAAAACATTTTAATTTTTTGCAAGATTAGGGAGATTAAGCTTTATCTTGTTTAAGGCTGTGAAAAATCCCTGAAAGATTTCAGATAAAATTTCTTTTCTGGAATCATAATCATAATAGAAATAAAGAGTGATATCAAAAATAAAAAAAAAAACTAAACTATTTTTTCATAGGATATTTTAAACTTGACAGGATTTGCCCACCATCATCATCTATTGCCCTCACTTGAAGATATAATGTAACTGCTAAATAATCACTTAATTAGGGTGAGGATATTTGACAATAAATCTATAACAAGTTTCATGATAGTTTTTTGGATAATAATGCCACTTGATTTAACTACTATATAACAATGCATTTCTTCTGATATGTTTTTAAAATCTCCAACCCCTATCCATCATCAGATTTATCAGCATGGTTTTCCAATGTAGACTCAATGTAAATTAATAGAGGAACCTCAGTTTATAAACAGAGAAACAAACACAAATAGTGATTTCTGACTGCTGGTAGTTACTCAAATACACTAAATTAACCAGACCTCAGTTTAGAACTTTTTACAAAAGGGCTGCTGTTACCATAATTCTCAAGGCTGTTTCAAAAGGGAAAAATAATGTGAAAATCAAATTTTCAACACATAATCTTGTTCTACTCAAATTAAAATTTTAAGAATAACTTTATACATATATAGTCATCAGCATTGCCTTACTGCATTCAACTATTATTTTTTTAAAATTTATCCTATCTCCAGTTTTTTAAGGAATCTCCACACTGTTCTCCATAGTGGCTGTACTAGTTTGCATTCCCACCAACAGTGTAAGAGGGTTCCCTTTTCTCCACACCCTCTCCAGCATTTATTGCTTGTAGACTTTTGGATAGCAGCCATCCTGACTGGCGTGTAATGGTACCTCGTTGTGGTTTTGATTTGCATTTCTCTGATAATGAGTGATGTTGAGCATCTTTTCATGTGTTTGTTAGCCATCTGTATGTCTTCTTTGGAAAAATGTCTGTTTAGTTCTTCTGCCCATTTTTTGATTGGGTCATTTATTTTTCTGGAATTGAGCTGCAGGAGCTGCTTGTATATTTACTGCCATATGACCCAGCAATCCCACTCCTGGGCATACACACCGAGGAAACTAGATCTGAAAGAGACACGTGCACCCCAGTGTTCATCGCAGCACTGTTTATAATAGCCAGGACATGGAAGCAACCTAGATGTCCATCAGCAGACGAATGGAAAAGGAAGCTATGGTACATATACACAATGGAATATTACTCGGCCATTAAAAAGAATACATTTGAATCAGTTCTAATGAGATGGATGAAACTGGAGCCCATTATACAGAGTGAAGTAAGCCAGAAAGATAAACACCCATACAGTATATTAACGCATATAAATGGAATTTAAAAAGATGGTAACGATAACCCAATATGCAAAACAGAAAAAGAGACACAGATGTACAGAACAGACTTTGGGACTCTGTGGGAGAAGGCGAGGGTGGGATGTTCTGAGAGAACAGCATTGAAATAAGTATACTGTCAAGGGTGAAACAGATCACTAGCCCAGGTTGGATGCATGAGACAAATGCTCAGGGCTGGTGCACTGGGAAGACCCAGAGGGATGGGATGGAGAGGGAGGCGGGAGAGGGGATCGGGATGGGGAACACATGTAAATCCATGGCTGATTCATGTCAATGTATGGCAAAACCCACTACAATATTGTAAAGTAATTAGCCTCCAACTAATAAAAATAAATGAAAAAAAATCAGTAAAATGCAACCTGCATGGAAAAAAAAATTTATCCTATCTTAGTGTATTTAATGAGGCAAAACTGTAATTTTAACAAGAGCATTGCAACATAAATCAAAGAATAAATACAGGTGTTCTATGACTATTCAACTCCTAAATGTTGGTTCAAGATGAGAAAACACTAGGCATGTTCTATAAATTTTCTATAAAATCATGTAGGAAGATGTTCATATTTGAACATTAACTAATTATTCCTTTATCATTAAAAAAGCAATTAAAATTTTTACAAGGGCTTTTCCAAACTTTTAATGCTATATATATATATATATATATATGTATATATTTCATTTTATTAATAATACATTTTAAGGATATGGGTATGGACTTCTGTTTTTCCTATAAGGTAGGACACAATATAAAAATAATGATTTTTTTTTAATTTGGAAATAATTTTAGACTTACAGAAACACTGCAAACATAATAAAAAGAAGGATCATATTCTCTTCACTCGACTTTACTTAACATTAATATCTTATACTATCATAGGACTATTAGCAAGAGAAAATAACATTTGCTCAGTATGTTTAACCAAATTACACACTTTATAGGATTCTACCAGTTTTTCCATTAAAATCTTTATTTTGTCCCAGAACCCAATCCAATCTCCCACTTTGTTATGTTTCCTAGTCCCCTTAGGTGGACCAAGGACCCTGATTTGTGAAGAGTACTGACCACTTAATTTGTAGGTCATTCTTCAAGTTGGATTTGCCTGATGTCTTCTTAGGATTAGACTGAAGTTATGAATTTTAACAATAATATTTCAGAAGTGATATGCCCTTCTCAGTGTATTTTATCTTATCTGCTTTAACAGTATATTTTTTCATAATTCAAAATGTATAACTGAAACATATCTAAAAAGACCAGATTGCTAAAAATCTTAGTTTTATTTTCTTTCTTTTAAAAAATTTTTCCTGACAATGAAAACAAATCTTGGGGAATTTCTCACGAGCATAAAATTTTCTAAGTTGCTATAGAAACCAAGTAATGATAGAAAAAAATACTTTATATCTGCATATTGTATTGAAAAACAATAGATTCAGTTTTTAATCTATTTGGCTACTTGCACAGAAAACAATATTTCATTTTTTCCCTATTTTATAACTAAAATTTCAATTTTCTGGCTGCTGAAAACAATAAAATAATATCAGTTCAGTTCAGTTTAGTAGCTCAGTTGTGTCCGATTCTTTGTGACCCCATAGACTGCAGCATTCCAGGCTTCCCTGTCGATCACCACCTCCCGGAGCTTACTCAAACTCATGTCCATTGAGTCAGTGATGCCATCCAACCATCTCATGCTCTGTCATCCTCTACTCCTCCCGCCTTCAATCTTTCCCAGCATCAGGGTCTTTTCAAATGAGTCAGTTCTTCCCATCAGGTGGCCAAAGTACTGGTGTTTCAGCTTCAACTTCAGTCCTTCCAATAAATATTCAGGACTGGTTTCCTTTAGGATTGATTGGTTGGATCTCCTTGTTGTCCAAGGGACTCTCAGGAATCTTCTCCAACACCACAGTTCAAAAGCATCAATTCTTCAGTGCTCAGCTTTCTTTATAGTCCAACTATCACATCCATATATGACTACTGCAAAGACCATAGCTTTGACTAGATGGACCTTTTTTGGCAAAGTAATGTCTCTGCTTTTTAATATGCTATCTAGGTTGGTCATAACTTTTCTTCCAAGGGGTAAGCGTCTTTTAATTTCATGGCTGCCGTCACCATCTGCAGTGATTGTGGAGACAAAAAATAAAGTCTGCCACAGTTTCCACTGTTTGCCCATCCATTTGCCATGAAGTGATGGGACTGGATGCCATGATCTTAGTTTTCTGAATGTTGAGCGTTAAGCCAACTTTTTCACTCTCCTCTTTCATCAAGAAGCTCTTTTTAGTTCCTCTTCGCTTTCTGCCATAAGGGTGGTGTCATCTGCATATCTGAGGTTATTGATATTTCTCCCAACAATCTTGATTCTAGCTTCATCCAGCCCAGCATCTCGCATGATGTACTCTGCATATAAGTTATATAAGCAGGGTGACAATATACAGCCTTGGCGTACTCATTTCCAGATTTGGAATCAGTCTGCTGTTCCATGTCCAATTCTAACTGTGGCTTCTTGACCTGCATATAGATTTCTTAGCAGGCAGGAAAGGTGGTTTGGTATTCCCATCTCTTATGAATGTTCCACTGTTTGTTGTGATATAATTACCTTATATTCTTCTTGATTTATGTTATACAATCAATCTTATTATTTTCAAATCATTTCTTTCTCCTGATAATATTCATTACACCAAACTTATTAAGTATTCACAATGCCTTAAGTCACATAAACCATATTTTGTTTATTGCATGAACATTTGTAACTAAATATAAGTTATCAATAGTAAGAACCTGGAGTGTAATTTGTTATAGAAGAAAGCATGCTGGCCTTGGAGAAAAACTTTTGTATTACAATATGATGTTACAATTGGATTACAGAAGCAAAGAATGAATGGTTAAATGGAGCTTTGCTAATTCAGCAGTATATTTTAACCATCTATACTTTTTGCTATTTTGTTAAACTTCCAGAATTTTAGCTGCCAGTAAACACGTGGTAACTCTAGCACAATAAAACTTTGAAGAAGAATGACAATTTTTCATCTGTTTTCTTGACAGGAAGACGCAAACTAAAAAAAAATAATGACAGAAAATGCTCATTAAGATTTAAAGTTCTCTTGTGCGTCTTGTGTTTCTCTTACATTTAATCTGATTCTTTGTAGTGTTCAGCTTTCTACTTGAATTATAAATATTCAAGTTAGTGCCTAACCTAAAATATAAAATACATGTAGATATCAATGAGAATAACATCTCTTTATGATCATTTATATTACTCATTGATGGATACATTAATTTTGAAAATGTTTTAACCATAATTTGCGATAACAGCCATTAATGTCCACTGACTCTTCATAGTATATCTTTGGAATGTAAATAATTTGATTTACTAACAGCAATGTAAAGTTTTCTTATTGGCTCCTTGTTGAACACATTTTTTCACTAAGTCATGTCCCAGAGACTGTAGCATGCCAGGCTCCTTTGTCTGTCCTCTGTCCTTTCTACCACCAATTATAAGCTATATGTTCAACCATTAATGTTAAAGAAATACAACTCATACTTAATTCAGTGGAAATTTTCTGTGACTCTTTTTGCTTGTTTTTTAAATTGCAATGTAATTACTCAAGTTAATCTATAAACAATGGCTTCATTAAAATGTAACCATACTTTTATACTTCTACCTTGCTCATTAACTGCTATGTTCAAGAGGAGTCATATGTTGTTTAACTTGATAAGTAATTTTAAACTGAACTTGAATCCCTTGAGGAAGAGCAAAGAATTTGTTACAGAGGCCTTAAAACAACAAATGTAGAAATTCAGGTGTTTCAGAAATCTACTCTGAAGTTTTGTTTTCCTCCTCATTTCAGTTTCTTTTGAGTAAAATGTGACTGTCAATAGTTTGACTAATAGAGATTTTAAAAAATTCATTAAGTGAAACTAAAATGGTGTTCAGTTGAACTTCTCAGCTGTTATGGATGAAATCCTACACTGTCTACATGGTACTTATTTAAAAAGTGGTTGGCTTATTATCATTTAAGTTTATTAAATATATTTTAGACGGCCATATTCAATTAAACTTTTTCATGAGGTCTCCTGAAATAGAAGAACACTTGTGAAAAACTTCATATTAAACCAAACATGTTTTTGCAAGCATCACTATGTATTTATAATTCAAACATATCGTTATATTTGCAAAGCAACACATTTAGATCACATCTAATATAATGCGACCATCATTTGGTTCTGGTTTATTAAACTGGAAAATGAACTGCTTATTACTTGATATTTCTTGAACTTATACATATCTGCATATGCTACAAAGTAGGCAGTAAGGTGAGGCAATGTGACTTCTGAAAAAACTTAACAAAATGAAGAGAATGACAATAATTTAAAGTAAGAGTAGTTTAGAAACTATGCTAGCTCTTAGCTCTCAGATCTGCTATTTATTTCTGAGGTTAGATGCTTTAAAATACATTTCTCTTAAAGAAAAGATGTTTTATTCTACATGGAAATTCATAACTAAAAAATTGTTTTCTAGAAAAAGTGACTTGTTGGAAAATGCTAGCATATAAAGAATTGGTCTCATCCATTCAACACTGACTAAACACCTACTGTTTATTAGCGGTTTCTCAAGTGGCATTTGTAGCAAAGAACCTATCTGCCAATTTAGAAGATATAAGAGACACAGGTTCAATCCCTAGGTCAGGAAGATCCCCTGAGGAGGAAATGGCAACCCACTCTAGTATTCTTGCCTGGAAAATCCCATGGACAGGGGAGCCTGGCAGACTACAGTCCATGGGGTCACAAAGAGTCAGACACAACTGATGCGAATAAGCACACACATATTTTATGTAAAAGAAGATACACCTACCAATTAATAGAAAAGGCAGGTAAATAACTAATTATAATAACGGAAAATAAAAGCCTTCAGAAAGATGTATACAAGGTACAATGGCACTTAGAGAAGAGTAAGGAACTCCTGGAGATGTGGTCTGCAAAGGAAAAGGTAGAATGAGGGGAATGGCGTTCTCTTTAGAGAACACAGCAGATGACAGGTGGGCTGAGGCCAAACCAAGGAGACCTTCTGTACTCTGCCATGAAGTTTGGCATTTATTCTTAGGCTTAGGGATATATGGAAAGATTTTTAAAATTGGAGTGACATAATCACATTTGGGCTTTCCTTGTGGCTCAGACAGTAAAAAATCTGCCTGCAATGCAGGAGATCTGGGTTCAGTCCCTGGGTTGGGAAGATTCCCTCTAGGAGGACATGGCAACCCACTCCAGTATTCTTGCCTGGAGAATCCCCATGAACTGACGAGCCTGACGGGCTACAGCCTATGGGGTTGCAAAGAGTTGGACATGACTGAATGACCAAGCACAATCACGTTTCAGTTTTACTAAATGTGGAAAATGAGGAAGAGATAAAGTAGGAGTCAGGAACATCATTTGGGAGGATATTATAAAGATTCAGCCAAGGAATGACAGGTCTAGCTATAGCAGTGGCATGGAGAAATGGGGAGAGACTTGAGAGTATTTCGGAACAGAAACAGCAGAATTTTGTGATCACTTATACATGTAGATGAGGGGGATAAAAGCTGAGAATAACTTGCAGGTTTCTGGCTTGGCTGAATAGGAGAAAATAAAGAAAGAGGGATATATTTTGGAGCAAAGATAATGAGTTTAATTTTAGATGTGCTGAATCTGAAGTAAAAAAGGTTAGCTATGGAAAAAAAAGAAATGGTCCAGCAGTCCTATAAACCACAAATGCTATTTTGGGAACCAATAGATTTTTAAATTGATTGGCAATACTATTTGCTTCTAACAGTCTGCTTCAGTATTTTGGGCAACTAGTCAATAATAGAAACAAAAACAGATTTCAAGAATGACTTAATTTGTTGTGTTAGACTACCGCTGATTTTGAGAAAAGCATAATTTAAATTTATGCTGTTTCAGGAAATTAACTAGGTTTGGCTTGTCTGTATAAGCAGCATAATTAGGAAAAAATAAGCATTTGCATTTGGCCAGTGAAGTGATGATAAACTAGAAGATTGCTTTTGGGACAACAGTGAAATATGTTAACTCAAGTTACTCCAGTGCAACACAGACAAACAATATTTATACATCATCTCAAAAAATTTATCAATTAAATGTGAGTCACTTTTGTCATTAAGGTTACGCAAATTTAAAATTAACATGGCACAAATACACTTTAGTTGTGAACTCAAACACACCATTCTTTAGAAAATCTGAAGTTTAGGGACTACTGTCAGAGGAACAATAAAAATGAAAAGAAGTTCATTAGCTAAGAATATTAATAATTAGTAAATCAAGTATGTGTCAATGATGTGTATTGTAGTTAACACTATCAAATGCACCATGCAGGGTAACAAATGAATTCAGAAGCTTCAAATCTATTCAAGAAGAAAATATGCATTAATGAAAAAAAGAAAACTACCCAAACAGATGAGATGAGATAGCTTAGAAGTAAAGAGTGTTAGGTCATAGGGTAGACTTGGTTTAATTCTCAATTCTGCTAATTATGAGCATTGTGATACTGGCCAAGTTGCCTTCTCTGAGCCTCAATTTTCGTACCTGTACATACCGGTTCCAAATAGCTAAGGGAGTACATCAAGGCTGTATATTGTCACCCTGCTTATTTAACTTATATGCAGAGTACATCATGCGAGATGCTGGGCTGGATGAAGCACAAGTTGGAATTAAGATTGCTGGGAGAAATATCACTAACCTCAGATATGCAGATGACACCACCCTTATGGCAGAAATTGAAGAAGAACTAAAGAGCCTCTTGATGAAAGTGAAAGAGGAGAGTGAAAAAGTTGGCTTAAAACTCAACATTCAGAAAACTAAGATCATGGCATCTGGTCCCATCACTTCATGGCAAATGGATGGGCAAACAGTGGAAACAGTGGCAGACTTTATATTTTTGTCTCCAAAATCACTGCAGATGGTGACGGCAGCCATGAAATTAAAAGACACTTACCCCTTGGAAGAAAAGTTATGACCAACCTAGATAGCATATTAAAAAGCAGAGACATTACTTTGCCAACAAAGGTCTGTCTAGTCAAAGCTATGGTTTTTCCAGTAGTCATGTATGGATGTGATAGATGGACTATAAAGAAAGCTGAGTGCCAAAGAACTGATGCTTTTGAACTGTGGTGTTGGAGAAGACTCCTGAGAGTCCCTTGAACAGCAAGGAGATCCAACCAATCAATCCTAAAGGAAATCGATCCTGAATATTCATTGGAAGGACTGAGGTTGACGCTGAAGCTCCAATACTTTGGCCACCTGGTGGGAAGAACTGACTCATTTGAAAAGACCCTGATGCTGGGAAAGATTGAAGGCAGGAGGAGAAGGGGACAACAGAGCATGAAATGGTTGGATGGCATCACCAACTCAATGGACATGAGTCTGAGTCAACTCCAGGAGTTGGTGATGGACAGGGAGGCCTGGCATGCTTCAGTCCATGGGGTTGCAGAGTCGGGCACCACTAAGTGACCGAACTGAACTGAACAACGTGATACTTTTCCCGTTTTTAAGAGAATTAAAAGAGATAACACATATAATGTGTTTATGGTGGTACACATGCTAATCATTTAGTGTTAGCTCTAGTAAAATAATAATTAATATTTTTATACCAGTTGATAACAAATTGTTGAGGACACATAAGTGCAAGTTCAACTTAGCCTGGAGCATTTAGGTTATGTGCTGAGACTTTAAAGGAACATAAGTTTTGTGAGGTAAAAAGAGGAAACAAGAAGCCTTTTGAAGTCCCTGATTCAATTCATTCATTCATTCATTTCAAAATTCTGTGTAAAAGCACTGAACAATTATTTGCCACTTGGTGTGAAAGGCCATGACGTGGCAAGTGTGACTAAAATGGTTATGTTTTTGAGAGCAGTGAGACAGAAATAAGTGTGGGGCCCTTCATGAATAGCAGGGCCAAGGATAGAACCATCACTTTTTCCCTCTCAGCAGAACTTTGCATGATAAGTATAGGAAGCCTCAGAAGAGCATGGCAGCTTATGTTTCTCCTTCAGTCTTTCCTTTTTGAAACACTCATTAAAAACCGGTGCCTTAGAAATAGCACACTCTAGGCAGGGAAAAACACAGGGAACAGTCAGTTTGGGACTTTCCCACAACACTTTTTGTTCTAGCTCCGTGAAGAATCTCATGGTCAGAATTTCAAAGAGTTTTCAATAGCCAATGTATAATTGAGACTTTCTTCCAGAATTTAACTTTGGCAATGCCTGTGTACAGGCTATTGAAAGACTCTGGAATAAGTTGGTTGTGTTGTAACTCAAGGATACAAGTGTTAAGTTGCCCTTCCTGTTTCCTAACACCCTAAGAGACTCTACTGTATTGCCATCTCTTTTGCCAACTCAAGGTTTTTGTGTTAGCACTCAGCTGCAAAGTCTACAGTTTTGACTAAATTTACTGGCCTAATTCAGTCACACAGACAATCAATTTAGATAATTTAATCGGTCTGGTGGACTTTCCAGTGAATAACTTTTTACCTCTGCTGGCTGAGTGACTAGACTGGACTTCTGGAAATATATTTTCTGAGCACATAAAAAAGATGATACTTCTTTGTTAAATCCCGATATCAAAGCTGTATAAACCTGCATGGAAAAAAACCTAGTCAAAGGCTGTAAATAGATATACCCCTTCTCAGGTCAATATTTAAAAAAGCAGGTTCCCTCTCTCACACTTTTATTCTTAAGCTCACACTTGCTTTATGTACAGGGAATAGTCCACAAGAGGTTTATTATTAATGTTGCCTCTGGTATTTGTACAAATCATCTGCTTCTTTGAAATGCCATCTCAGGGATCATTGTGAATCACAGCTAATATGATATATTCTACAAGTCATATTCCTGAATATATATATATATATATATATTCATGTGTCATATATATATATATAAAATTCTACCATCTTCTCTAGTACTCCAAATACATTTTTTTAAAATATCAATTGGTTAAGGGTCTGACACAATATCAGAGCAATTTGCTTCCTTCCTCCAAACTGCTAATGACATTTATTTAAAGCATTTCATCTTTTTCTTCTGCCCAAAGAATCTAATTTTGTCAAGTCACATTAGAAGTATTGCATCTGGTGTTTTGTTTGATAGGAAGAGATATGTGAGGCAAGTTCATCAACACATTATGATCAAGCATTGTTTGGATTAATATAACATGAATACACAAGCCTACATTGAAATTTAAATTTTATTTCACATGCAAGAAAAGTTATTTATAGAACTTAGGTGAATTTCCTGGTTTGCTATTGAAAATCCTCAGAAAGTATTCTACTATTCTAAATGACATTCTTGTAAAAATGCACTGCAGCTTTCATAGAAAATACAAATGCTATATAAGGTAAATCTTTTCTGAGCACATATTTATTTATACATTTTAACTAGAATCAAGTGTTATGAAGCTGCCTTCAACCATTCACTGACCAGCACTGGCAATTCTTGTTTTTAAATTCTTAGCACATTTTTAATTTGGACCTTTGATGATTTGTTAACACTAGAGCCTCTTTTTCCAGAGAATCTTTTAAATCGCATATGGTAATTTTTCCCAACTGAGATTTTTTTTTTCCTACTGCTTTTCGCTAGTACAAAGAATATTCTCTTTTCTTCCATTGTCCAAACTCATTACTATACAATATGCATGAGAGGATGATGATAATTAGGAAAAGAGAGAGAGAGGAAATGGGCAGAGGTAGAGAAACAAAGTAGGATGATTGAGAAGAGTAAATTTGAACCCATGAGGTCCATTTGACTGGCTTTAGCTCCTAAAGAGATAGTACTTAGAGAGATTCAAAGGGGATGTGTGGAGACTATGGGTCACACAGAGAACCATCAGAAGATCAAGTGACAACTGGAGGCCCAGAGTTGGAAAGGAAGGATTCTCTACTTGCTACAAATGCAGTGCCACTCTGGAGCCCAGAGGCTGGCAGCTTTGTGGGAATGTGCAGACACATGCTTGGTATGAATCTGAATAGTGGCTACATTGGTATTTTCTTCTTTGCTATGCCTCACAAGCAAGAGAGGGTGTAAAAAGCAGATTCCTAAGGAGGAGTGAAATAATGGTGAATGCCAATTTCGGATTAAAGATACTGGGATAGTTTTTAAGCATGAAGGGCTCTGGGTGGACTCTGGGAGTGTGGGGCAGGGATTGAAGCACTCCCTCACTTCAGGGAGCATGATCAAGTCAGTTAAACAGCTAGGCTATACAGAATCGAAGAAGTGATACTGTCTGTTCTTAACACAGAGGAAGAAACAAAGGTTGAATGACACAGGCAAGGAAGAAAAACTAAAAGTATTTCA
Source organism: Muntiacus reevesi (assembly GCF_963930625.1). Lineage (NCBI taxonomy): Eukaryota > Metazoa > Chordata > Mammalia > Artiodactyla > Cervidae > Muntiacus > Muntiacus reevesi. The sequence continues at coordinate 70,036,548 of NC_089251.1, read as the reverse complement.
GCTCTTCCAAAATCAAGACTGCAGTACAGTTTCATTACTTTGAAATATTATAAACTCCCCAAATCCACTAAGGTAAAGCTTACATACCATTCATCAAAGTCAACTAGAGATGATCTGGGATTTCACACTATTGACCACTGGGAATTGATAGTAGTAAGACACTGTGAAATAAATTATTTTATTCGACTTACATGAGCTTCACAAAAATCAAAAAAGGTAAATAAAATGATCTTTATTTTACTGATAAAACAATGCATATGAAGAAAATGCATCGTATAAAGTTTAACTGATCTGTCTGAGTGACACAGTTGCTGAGGACTACAACCAGGACATGTGTTTCCTATTTAACATCCATCTGGTCATATACACTGTGTTGTCTCTAAACAGGAGCTCCCTCAATGTATTTTGCTAAAACTCTAATTTAGGACATAGTAATGTCACATCTATTATTTTTCTTAAATCTACAAATAGTCCAATGAATATATAAATATAATGTCCATGAAGTCTGGATGAACTAACCTAAGGGAGGGAAAAAAAAGCATTTTCTGAATTTACTTTGATTTTGCTTTTTATCAAATATATTTTCTAATCCACTCTAAGTACGCTGTAGAGACCTCTGAAGGATTCATTTTTGCTGTGAATAAGCTTTAAATTTTGAAAAAAAGGTTTAAGAATAATTTTTTTTCCCTTCCGATGTCAAGAAAAATGGACTATAAAAATAGGTAAAGTGGAGTTTAAGAGAAACATTGCTATAATGTTGACATAATGTCAAATATATGAGTAAAAAATAAAATTTCAGTCCACTGGAACTTCTTAAGTGTTTCCTCTGAGATCTAGAAGACACCAAAATTTTCCATAAAGTAATAGCCTATGGAAAATTACAAAGGATATTATCTGGGCTTTCTGAGATGGAAATCATTTTATCATAGGGAAGAAATTAGCAGATGTGAAAACAGTATGATATAGGAAAAGAAATTTCTTTTTTTTTAGTGGCTTTAACTAGTCTATCCTAAAGGAGATCAGTCCTGGGTGTTCATTGGAAGGACTGATGCTGAAGCTGAAACTCCAATACTTTGGCCACATCATGCAAAGAGTTGACTCATTGGAAAAGACCCTGATGCTGCAAGGGGTTGGGGGCAGGAGGAGAAGGTGGCGACAGAGGATGAGATGGCTGGATGCATCACCGACTCGATGGGCACGAGTTTGAGTAAACTCCGGGAGTTGGTGATGGACAGGGAGGCCTGGCGTGCTGCGATTCATGGGGTCTCAAAGAGTCAGACAGGACTGAGTGACTGAACTGAACTGAACTGAAGTAGGAAAAGCTAAGTTAAAAGAAAACAAAATAATTAAGCATGTAGTAGAAAAAAGGATGATTTGCTGGAATTCAGAGTTATGCCATCCAATGCTCAAATCACTGGGTTCAAACCACTGTTAACACATGGCAATCTCAGCTATATCTCACTAGAATACTGAGACCTGCAGGAGGCAGCTGACCAGTGCAACTTATAGCATTTAATTTTCCATTATTACAATAGCAAGAGATAATTTCTTAAAAATACAATTCCATTGTCTGTCTTTATACGTAGCCTTGTTTCTTTACCATTGCCTAGGCAAATCCAGGGGACTGATTTCAACAGCCTACAGCCAAGACATTAAAGAACAGAAGCTGGCCTCAGGACAGCTGGTCTTTACATTATCTGCCATGCTCGAAGTGCATGAAAACTATAACAGCAAAAGTGCAAAAAATCAGGTATTCTCTGCTTTTTAAAATCAGTTCCTATTTTCCAATGTCTATGAAGCATAGATGACCGGATCAAATGGAAATGGAAAGATATTAACCTCTTTTAAGAAAAATGATCAGAACTAAATACAAGGAGAAAAATCATCTCTGGCGTGGGCCTTATACTCCTATTTGGAAGGAAGGGCCAGGCATGGGGCTGAACAGGCTATCCTGCCCTGGAGGACATGAGCAAAGGAGCTGAAATATAGTAACATGTGGACACAAAAGAGTACCAAGCCATATAGAAGCATCCTGGAATCAAGGACTTTGACTTGGTTTGACGTGAAATAAGAGGCACTTAGCAGATTTTTTGTTATAAACATTCCAGTAAAGACTAAATGATATGTATTCTACTAGAAAGTAATAAGAAAAAATATTAAATACAAATCACTTAACATGAATCTAGATGCAATCTTTTAGTACTAATTAATTTCAACCATTCCCCTCTACCCCACCAAGCCATAAAACTTTGGAGGAAAAAGGGACATAGGAGTTTTTCTTTGTTGAACTATTTGATGGTATAAATATTACTACTCAGCAGCCAAGCCATTTTTATAACTAATCAAAGCAAGTGGTTTGATGTCAAGTCAATGCTGTTTATATAAATTTGAATTACTGGATGTGTCCACATTAACATTATGACAGCAAACCAGCATAGTAATTAAAACTATGTTCTGACACTTATTAACTGTTTAATCTTGGGCATGGCACTCTATCTTTCTAAACCTCAAGCAACCTTATCTATAAACTAGAGACTGATAATAATATCAACTTACAGAGCTTTTGTGAAGATCAAATGAGATACCATATGAAACATAAAGCATAGTTCCTGACACAGAGCCAATGAATGGTAGCTGTCAGCCATTAAATAAAAACAAGCCCTATTAACTTGTAGGTCAGTACACAGTGACAAGGTCACGTTTGCATTCCCACCTAAATGGGTGTCCAACAACTGCCTGTCTCATATAGTATCTCTACTTATGAACTATGTGAGACCATAAGTACGCTCTCAGTAAATTACCCAGGCAGAAGACAGGGACTAACATCTTTCTAGCTACAAAGAATCTTATAGCTTTCCCAAGAAAATCTCCTAAATCTTTAACCCATTTACTTATAATACACAACCAAACCATCTTTAAATTGCTCTCATTCACTTATATCATCCAATATCTTCCTACTTTTTAAAAGAAGGTAAGAATTGACTTTCAACACAGAGTGCTGATAATAGTCTCAAAATAATAGTGCTAAACTTCTTGGCCTATTGAGATGAAATAAGGGAGAAGAAAATCCACTAGAAGCTTCATCCCTTGGCTGGAACATGTAAGAACACTAAACTTGTGGCATTTTTCACTATTTAATAATGTTACAGCTTGGTGTCAGGGCAAAGGCAGAAGGAGTCAAACAAAAGCAAGTCATGGTGACATGCAATATTGTTTCATGATCGGGAGATAACACCATCCCACTCCATAGGCTGACACGGATTGTGATTTTCAGTAGCAAGTATTTCCAAGGATCTAGCAGAAATCAGCAAAACAGTATATGTCATGTCCTAAGATCTAGGAAAGGAACAAAAGTAATCTCAGTAATGCAGGAGTAATTTTAAAAGATAAAGCTCATACACACATTTTTATTGGACTAAATAGCTGTACAAATTATAAGATAGAGGAGCAGAGTGATCTCAATACTTCATAATATAGCTCTATGTATAGTAATATATTTATACACAAGTTTTACATGTATATGCATAAACGTCTATATACAGATACAGCTATATAACTAAATACATACTTATAGATCAACCATTAAGAGGCTACTAAGCGTGGTGTGCTTTAATAATTTAGAGAAGGCAACTTTTAGTTGTTCTGTGTACATTGATTACACTGGAAGGTGTTTATCCTGAGTTCCTGACTTCCCAGAACACAGATAATAATCAAGAAGCAAATAAAGCATCTGAAAGCTGAAATAGCTATGGCATAATTCCTTCACAGAAGTTTTTCACTTTGCACATGGAAGTGCTCTGTAGAACCTCTTTTGTAATCTATTAGCTTTATCTTTGACAGGATTCTAAATGGTGTGTTATTTGGCTTTCTAGCCTACAGCAAATCAGAAGCAAACAGTTGCTCTAACCTGGAAGTGGCTTCAATAAGTAGGCATATTGATGATAACAACAAGAAATTGCTCTCCTAATAAGGGAGGAGGATTAAGAAATGAATTATAAAAGATAGATACAGGAATTTAGAAAGCATAGTAGCTTAGCATGAGGGTAGCAGCTTTACACACCTCAGTAGCCCCACAGGAATTACTGTATTATTGCCTAGTACAGGGATTAATGTTCATAACGATGACCTTGTGTAATCAAAAAGAGGTTAACTTATGCTAGCAGGTTCTATTCAATGAGGTAGGAAGTGTGTATTGCTTTCAAAATAGTAAAATGAAACAGAAAAGTTTTGTTGCAAAAAGTGGAAAACATCACTTATCTGGAAAGGTCATGTCTGTAGAACAATCTTCTCAAATGGCATCAGATAGTTACTATATGTACCCATTCTATCCATCCTGTGTATCTCATTTCCTGCAATTTCCTATTCATTTCGTTTATCTAAGTTATCCTCTACTCCTACCACTGCAAATCTCAACAAACTATAATATAGCATACTAATTAGTACACTTAATTCACACTAATGACTGAATTATATTATTTTTATTATTGTATTTTAGATCAATTCTGAAATGTAAATGATAATTTGAAAGAATTTCATTAAAATACATTCTTGAAAGCTTAAAGTTGAATAAGAAAATGCATATAATAGGGTGTTTTTTCATTTTGCTATCTATAGTTGAGTTGTTTCCCGAATATCTCTTCCGGCCTGCAAGGCAGAAATGGAATGATACATGGTGACAAGCCCTGAGCAACTTCATGAATCACCTAATATCTGTCAATATGCAGATTATGAGCTAACTTTGTGAATCACCTAATATCTGTCAATATGCAGATTATGACACACTCAGAGATGAAGTTTTGGCCACATCCCAGTTTATGTCCATATTAAATTGTTAAGAAAACATTTGAAATCTCACTTTCTGCTTCATTTCCTCTCCCTTATTTTGGATAAGAATAAACTGCCATGTTGGCATTCATTAAATTGGAAAATTCTTGCCTTACATACTATTTTTGGTAGAAAATATTGGGACTCCACCTCTCATTGACAAACATAAACAGAACATGAATCAGATCTGAACTCTGAGTCACAGATGAGTATTAGATCACCAAATAATAAAGGTGCCAAAAATGGGAAACACAATTGTTTTTCAAAGTACAGTTTTCTAAGAATCATCGCAAATTACACATTTTTATAAATGAGTCCAATTTTAGTTTGTTTTCTTCTTAAAGTTAAATAAAACTAGCTTTTTAAAAAATATATTCTAGAGATTAACTTTCACTTTTCACTTTCATGCACTGGAGAAGGCAATGGCAACCCACTCCAGTGTTCTTGCCTGGAGAATCCCAGGGACGGCGGAGCCTGGTGGGCTGCCGTCTATGGGGTCGCACAGAGTCGGACACGACTGAAGCGACTTAGCAGCAGCAGCAGCAGAGATTAACTTCTCACTTAAATAAGATTTATTATTATTATTATTTTAATTTACTTTTTTCCACCTTAACTTTTAAGATGCTAGCTTGGCTGTTCTTGATATACTTTTTCATTCTTTTTTTCTTGCAACTGCTGCCACATGCCTCAATAGAACCCATAGCCTTCTGCCCTTCTCTCTAAATGTGAGGTAGGGCTGAAACCAAAACACTGAGGACTGCCCAATACCTTTGTGTATCACTATCTTCTTTACATGGTCTTTTGGCATTTTAGTCTGGATAGTCTATCCTTTCAAACTTGATGGGACCCAAACTATAATCATTTTCTATTTCAAAAACGTGTTTACTGACACCAGTTTGTGTCCATTGCTATGATACTAAAACTTTGAGTCATCTCATTATTCTATACTTTATATTCATTTGGACACTATATCTTGTCACTTTTTCTTTTGGAATATATCTCATTTCCTTCCTTTTATCTCCATTCCAAACCTCCTCCAACTAGGACAGTACCCAGTAGGTTAAAGTCTTTATTACCATAGCGATCTCTGGTCTCTTTCTGCCTCAAATTTATTTTACAATTAATTGTCTTAATTTTGTTTTATATTGTCAATATCTAATTTAAAATACTAATTGAGCAATTTGTTCTGCTTTTTATATCTCTTACCTAAAAGCAGCTACAGAAAGACCAAATTTATGTTATCTGCAACATTAAACTCCAATATGTCTTTTGCATTTGAAAACTCATAGATTTTTTTATATTTTCAACTTCATCATCAGGTACTGCACACCCAGTCCCATGCTCTGCTGCGCTTTGCTTTTCTTCTCCACTCATTTGACCAAGCCAAAGATACAGATCCTGCTTCCAAAGACAAGTACAGAAAATAGACAGGCTTTCACTAAAATATAAATTCAGGAGCTTGGAGTTTCTCCCTCTCAAATCCCTTCCTCCTTTCTTTCTGATGTCTGCAATTCTGCAACTAGAAACATACTGTTCTGGGATTAAAGCTGAATCCTCATAACCATCCACATCATCCAGCATGTAAATTGCAGTTTGGAAACTGATTTGCAGAATGTTACATTTAGCCAATATGGAATTAAAAAAAGAAAGAAAGAAAGAAAGAAATGGTTGCCCACATTTACAAACATTAGGTCTCAAATAAAAATTTAAATGTCCAGTTTTTCTTGAAAAATCAGAGCATCTAGTCTTATTGAGTCTTCATTCTTGTGTAATAGAAATGAAGGGGATTTCAATGGTGAGGTAGACACTGATTCACAGACTACCTCTGCCTGTCATCTCACACTGACTCAGTTTTGCTCATCTACTTCGCCTGCCAGGCATTTGATTCTGAGACCATTTCTTTCTTTTATTGGTCATTTACACCTTATAAAGAACAATATTTGAGCTAGTTTCCTCAGGGCTGGATTTAATAGGATAGAAATGGAGTATGAGGGGGGATGATATTTATGGAAAGGGGAGAGTGAGCACTTAGAATTGACTAGCCTTGGGACAGCAAAGGCAAATATGACCCATTTCACTCTTTTGGAAGGTCTTGGCCCTACTTGCTTCTCTACTATAAGAACTATGCCTGCAAAAGAACACTTCAAGAAAAAGTCAATTTCCAAATTATATGCGGAGAGGGCTAGATAGCTACTAGTTTGGTGATAACACAGAGTAATCAAAAAGGAAGAGGCTACCCCAGAATCCACAGCCTAAGTTATATTAGCCAGAGTAAGACCAGTTTAGGTTTTCAGTATGAATTTTAAAAATGCATTCTTATCCAAGTAGGCTTCCTGAGGATGCTATAATGTTTCTTAGGCCACAGTCCACTGTTAACCATCTTATTATATGTAACCAGTTGAGGCTGCAACCGGAAATCACAGCAAATTCCTCATACATTTCCAAACGGTCCCCATTGAGGGGAAAATAACATTCAGTTCAGTTCAGTAGCTCAGTCATGTCTGACTCTGTGATCCCATGAACTGCAGCACGCCAGGCTTTCCTGCCCATCACCAACTCCCAGAGCTTGCTCAAACTCATGTTCATTGAGTCGGTGATACCATCCAACCATCTCATCCTCTGTTGTCCCCCTCTCCTCCTGCCTTCAATCTTTCCCAGCATCAGGGTCTTTTTAGATAAGATGGAATCTTGTCATTATAAGCCCATGCCAGCCCAACTCAAGGAAAAAAAAAATTCAGCCCACTTGGTCCCAATCCTCTATCTGCAGAAATGCTACAGCTTGTCTTATTTAATAAATTAGGGCAATTAGGAAAAAAAATACAATCTATAAAATGCTACATAAAAACCACTGAAATTACAAGTAAAAACTGACAACTGACAAAATCCTGCTTTCAAATCCAATTTCTTAGGAAGGCCTTGATTCTGCAACATTCAACACATCCTGATTCCCTCCCCAGAGAGAGGATAATAGCATTAAAGGTCACTGGTAGGGACTGTTGCCAAGTCAATGAGACAAGGACTCTCTCGCTCTAGAGCTACATCAAAATGCGCAGTGATCGGTTGATTAGGTCAGGGCATCTTTTATATTATGCATGTAAATGGGAATTAATGTCCACAGAGTGCCAGCAACTATTTTGTTAAGTTTGGTAAAAACAATACCTTGTACTCAACATCAGATCAAACCTCTGAAGTCTGTGCTGGGAAGAGGAGGCAAGACTTAGTATTTCCATAATTAAGTAGTTAGTATCTGATTTATCCATTGCTTTTAACTCAGAACTCATAATGTTTGGCATTGAATAAAAACAGAAAACATATTTCATTAGCATTTCTTTGGGTTTGTTTCCTCCTATAACAGGTAACTGCTGAAAAACAATGAATAGTCAGGCTATTTATGGTCAAATTGTAGGAGAAAATCAGTAGGGTGTTTAAAGATGAGATTAGTAACACCTCATTTACTTGGGTATTTCCTGGGAAAGAGCAGTTCTGGAGAACTGATTTTTCCATGTACTTAAAGCTTATGCCCATTTAACACCTAAATTTTAGATGGTAATCTTTATAAAATAAATTACCCACTGGCTTTCTGCCTTCCTACATAGATATTTCTAAACATAATATTATCCTTTTTTTTTCCCTTGATGACTCAGGGGTCATCTTGGTGAACATTCATTACTGTACCATATGGCTATAAAGTTCTATGCCTACTATATCATTTTTCTCTCTCCTTCAATGTCAAGCTTTCAGCTGTCACTGTGGCTGCCACTGTGCCTCTTTCTTAGCTTCTCCTTTGCTATTTTCCAACCTGTTGTGGGCTGAGAAACCAGATAATCAGGCTAATTAAGAATGACTTGCTGAATACAAGTCAAAGGGACTCAGAGTGAGGTACTAAGAAAGAAAATGCATGTCCGTAATATGGAGTTTTCATGAAAGCTATTTTGGATATGCAGAAACATTTTCACTTAACTCTAGATTAAGGGTTGAGGTTGTTCTTTGAATTGGTAGGATATTTCTGCATTCAGTGTTAAAATATTTCTCCATAGAGAGACAAGATAGTTTAGACAATATACAAGCTAGAGAAACTGAGTAGACTCTACAGAAGTAAAGGAATTATATGAGTCAATATTCAAAAACCCTAGCCTAAAACCTCAAACTATGAAGATCAAAATCTTTCCTTGATTATTAGTGTCTATTTTTGTTTTTTGTCCCCCCTCCCCCCACATACAGATGAAGGGCAATTTCTAGAAGGACAAACTTGAAGGATAATAGGCAAAAAGTATGATTTCCTATTAGAATCTTTCAGGATTTTACCTTTACCCCTTAGAATGTTGGTGAGGTGAGATGGGAGAATCTTAGAAAAGAATAGAATAGGACTAGCACATTAAAAAGCAGAGACATTACTTTGCCAATAAAGGTCCGTCTAGTCAAGGCTATGGTTTTTCCAGTGGTCATGTATGAATGTGAGAGTTGGACCATAAAGTGGAGCACCAAAGAATTGATGCTTTTGAACTGTGGTGTTGGAGAAGACTCTTGAGAGTCCCTTGGACTGCAAGGAGATCCAACCAGTCTATCCTAAAGGAGATCAGTCCTGCGTGTTCATTGGAAGGACTGATGCTGAAGCTGAAACTCCAATATTTTGGCCACTTCATGCAAAGAGTTGACTCATTAGAAAAGACCCTGATGCTGGGAGGATTGGGGGCAGGAGGAGAAGGGGACGACAGAGGATGAGATGGCTGGATGGCATCACCGACTCAATGAGCATGAGTTTGAGTAAACTCTGGGAGTTGGTGATGGACAGGGAGGCCTGGCGTGCTGCGATTCATGGGGTCGGAAAGAGTTGGACACGACTGAGCGACTGAACTGAACTGAACTGAACTGAGCTGTGTTTTTGAAACAGGTGAGAAGGGGGCAGGGCACAAACTTTGAAAGAATGACATAGCCCACGGACAGAACATTAACTGATTATAACCAAATAAGTCCAAGATGGTGGACAAGTCAACTTCTACTAGACATTGAGCCTCATTACATGCTAAGCTGCTTCAGTCATGTCTGACTCTTTACAACCCTAAGGACTGTAGCCCACCAGGTTTCTCTGTGCTTGGGATTCTCCAGGCATGAATACTGGAGTGTGTTTCCATTTCCTCTTCCAGGGGACTTTCCCGCCCCAGCGGTTGAACTTGTATCTCTTACATCTCCTGTATCGGCAGGCAGGTTCTTTACCACTAGAGCCAGCTTGGAAGCCCTATGTGATCATCATAACACATCAGCAAGCTTAGTGATGCATCTATCAGTCCCATGACAGGTCTGAGGTCAACCATTAAAGATCAAAAAGGGGGCAGTGGCCCAACTCCTGGAAGTCCCTACCCCTTCCCAAAATCGTTGGAATAATTCTTCCACTATTAGCTTAGGAAATTACCCAGCCCATAAAAACTAACTGGGACTTCCCAGGTGGTGCTACTGATAAAGAACCCACCTACCAATGCAAGAGACGTAAGAGATGCAGGTTCAATCACTGGGTCAGGAAGATCCCCTGGAGAAGGGCATGGCAACCCACTCCAGTATTCTTGCCTGGAGAATCCCATGGGATGGGAGGAGCCTGATGGGCTACAGTCCATAGGATCGCAAAGAGTCAGACACAACTGAAGAGACTTAGCAGCAGCAGCAGCAAAAACTAACCACCCCGTATTTTGAGGCTACTCTCTCCTTTTGAGATACCCATACTCTATCTGAGGAGTGTATCTCTCTCTCTAAATAAATCCACTTTTTACCTATCACTTTGTCTCTCACTGAATTCTTTCTGTGATGAGACATCAAGAACTTGAGCTTCAGTAAGATTGAAACCAGGTATTTGATCTCAGTTGGAAGACTGACTTGGCTGTGTGGGTTCAAGTGCCAATCTGAGTTGCATGGTTTCATTTTCACATGGCTTCACAAAGCTATCTACTTTGCTTCCATCTCTTTACAGAAAATCCCCAAATCAGGGCCCCTACCTAAAGTCTTTTCTTGTGTCTAATGTTGTCCCTGAGGATAGCCTATGGGTCCCCAAACGCCTATGGTTTCCAGAGCCTCCTGGTCTCCACACACCAACCACAGCCTGGTGCTAAAACAGAGACTCACCCATATGCCTATTTGTATTTGAATGACTTCATCTTGATGGCTTAGCAACAACCAGCAATCTCCCTGCAGATCCCTCCATATTTATTTACTGTACACACAATCTAATTTTTTTTTTTTAATGCTTAATGCTTTCTTCAAAGCCCACAATAAAGAGACTGCATGTCTCTAAAACAGACAGAGGGTATGGGGTTGGGTGGGAAGGAGAGATGAACAGCCTTTTCCTGTCCCTCCCCCAGGACCCAGATGTAGCAGGGATTTCACTGCAATTAGTGAAGATTTCTTAGGTTCAGACAAAGATGAGAGCAGAGACAGGATCCCTGATCTTGTCGGAGGCTTCTTTGGTTTTCTGTGTTACAAAGGACTTTTTTTTTTTATTGTTTAATGCCAACCTGTGTGCAGAATACAAAGGCCCCTCCCCGTCCCATACACTCTCAAGAGTAAAATTAGTATGAAATCCAGTAGAAGAATATCGATTATACAATTAGTCCCAAAGCTCAAAGGCCACAGGGCAACCTCATGCGCTTGCTACTAATAAGGACAATGTTTTCCTCTGCAGAGGCATCTGCAGAGGTCTTTTGTACCATATTAAGCTATGCCAGTTCTCCTTCCACATTGAAATTGGATTACTTTTTAATCAGGGGACTTAAAAATAAATAGAAATACCCCTTGACTATTAATAGTTGGGTTTTCTGCAACTGTATCTAAGTTAGGTGAACATGGCTCAGGGTAATCAATTTATTCTAAGACACTGAAATTAAGATCTACATCAAATCCTTTTATATCACCATTCAACTAAATTTAATATATACAAACTTATTACATTAAATAGCAAACTGAAACAAAATATCACTGTAGACAAACCAATAAAGAGTGTAAATCTCTGAAGCCCTAATGTTAGCCCTTCTTTCAGAAATGTTAAAAGTCTGATCAAAATAAGAATAATAGAGGCAAAACCAGCGCTACAGTGCTCTCAGCCTCACAGATTTCAGTCAATACAAAATGGGCTCCATTTTAAAAATTCTCTGTATGGCAAAATCCAGCTAAGTGTAACATACTCTAAGAAGCCATCCTGATTTCCCAGCAGAAGTCCTTGGTTCATATCTTGCCCCTAAGTTTACTATGCTTGCTTGGCTTCACCCTGCAGTTGTGGTACAACACATTATCCAAAAGTACATAGATGAGAGTCCAGTACAAGAATGGAATTAGATTCAAGACTGCCATCCATTGTTTTGTCTACAAAAAAAGTCATTTTGAAATGAGGAAACAAAGGTTAATAATTTTATAAACCCATTTGGGCTTTCTCATTGGTTCATATTTTAAATAACTGCAAAAATAATGCTGTGATACTAACATTTCATTTCTACATAAGATTTTAAGTCAAACTCAACTTTCCAACTTTGCTAGGCTAGTCAATAATTGTAGACAACCTGAGATGCAAATACCACAAAAAACATGGTGCTATAAGACAGAATATTCCAGGCATTCATAAATATGCATTCTACAGCTTCTTATATAAATGATTCAGCACACAGACCTATGAAATTCTGATAGTGTTCTTTATGTATAGAATAAAAATCATCCAGAGGCAGCAAAACGGATGAATTCTCTAACGCATCATACCATGAAGCCATCAAGCTTTGCATGTGAGACTTGGAGGGAATAGGAATGCATTCGCAAGTCTCTGGATTTCTCTGAGTCTTTACTGAGAGATGGCATTCACAATTAAATTCATGAATAAAAGAGTGAGTGTGACAGAAGTGAAATATAATGTGCACCCAGTCCCCCCAAACAAACCGTTTCCTTTACTCTCAACATTCTTAACACAAAATGGGTGGGGCTTTTTCCCACACCAACCAATTCTACAACTCTCCGGATACCAACCGCGTGTCTTACAATTCAGCTACCAGGAATCGGCGCCAACCCCAGAGGTTAAGTCCCACAAGACGGTTCCCCACTTCGGATGCCAATTTCAAGTCCCAGTCGTCACCTGTACTTCTGTCATCTGTCCCATGTCTCCCTCCTCAAGTTTGACAATTTTCCAGAACAGCTCACAGAAGTCAGGGAAGTGCTTTATTTACTATTATCTATTTATCACAAAGAATCTATTCATGTATCTTTTTGAATTAGCCTTTTGTTTCTTTGGGGTATACACCCAGGAGTGGCATTGTTGGGTCATTTGGTACTAATTTGAAAAAATGCATGCACCCCAATGTCCCAGCAGCATTATTTACAATTTCTAAGATACGGAAGCAACGTAAGTGTCCATCAACAGATGAACAGATAAAGAAGATGTGGTATCTGTATACAATGGAACATCAGTCATAAAAAGAATACAATTTTGCCACTTGCAACACTATGGATGGACCTGAAGGTATGATAAGTGAAATAAGTCAGAGAATGACAAATACTGTACTATATCACTTCTATGTGGAATCTAAAAAATGCAACTAGTGAATATAACAAAAAAAGAAACAGACTAACAGAGACAACAAATTAGTGATTACCTGTGGGTACAGGGAAGGGGAACAACACAGGGATAGGGGATTAAAAGGTACAGATTATTCTGTGCAAAACAAGCTGCAAGGATACACTGTATAGGACTGGGAATATAGGCAATATTTTATAATAAATATAAATGGAATACAACCTCTAAAAATTGTGATCACTATACTGTAGACCTATAATTTATATCATAATATACATCAATTATACTTTAATGGAAAAAAAAAGAGTATCATTTAAGGACAGCCAAATGGAGGAGATATATAGGGCTAGATATGTGAGGGGGGCATGGGGCATCCATACCTTCTCCAGATTTGTACCTTGATATGGTCACTACCCGGAAAAGGCAATGGCAACCCACTCCAGTACTCTTGCCTGGAAAATTCAATGGACGGAGGAGCCTAGCAGGCTGCGGTCCATGGAGTCACTAAGAGTCGGACACGACTTCACTTTCACTTTCACTTTCCCTTTCATGCACTGGAGAAGGAAATGGCAACCCACGCCATTGTTCTTGCCTGGAGAGTCCCAGGGACGGGGGAGCCTGGTGGGCTGCCGTCTATGGGGTCGCAGAGTCGGACACGACTGAAGCAACTTAGCAGCAGCAGCAGCAGCATGGTCACTACCTCAAAAGCTCTCTGAACCCCTTTGGTTCGAGGTTTTATGGGGGTTTTGTTATGTAGGCATGAGAGGGTAAGTCAATGGTCATTGGTGATTTGGCTCAACCTCAAAGCCCATTCCCCTGCCTAGAGGTAATGCTAAAAGTTCCAGGCCTCTAACCACTGGTTGTAGTAACCAGTCCCCATTGTCCTAGAATCACATCATTAGCATAAACTCAGGTATATTGAAAGTGGGTTATTTTGAATAATGGAAGACACATCTTTCAACCCTATCTCCACAGGATTTTAGGAACTCTGGGCCAGGAACCAGAAAGAAGACCAAATATATATTTTCTATCACAGTGTAACAGCCTCTAATAAGTGGCCTTGAAAACATACACTTATGCAGAAATACACTGCACATCTGTGCTGAAGCACTCTTATCCTAAGTGTCATCTTAGAACACAGATATGATCAAGTTCTGGGCTTGAAATGCTAATTTCTTTGGTCTAAGTGGCACAAACCAGAGGAGGTAAAATAATGTTAAGTACTTTTCCTGATTCTCTCTTCCACACACACACAAATAATAAATTAACCACTTTCCTCTCACTCCTTTCCTCTAACCATTTTAAGAATTGCTTAACTACTGTGTTCCCTGTATTATTCACAGAAACTATCTGTCCCTTGTCAGGTCCAACAGGTTAAACATTGTATTAAATTGGATGTTAAATGCGGGATGCGTTTCAGTTACCTCACTGTCCTGGGGTGACATTTTTCTAAAGGCATTTTCTTTTAATATTTCAAAAGCCAATGATTACATTTTAGATGGAGACATGAGAGGAATTTCCAACAATCACACAAATGTCTTTGTGGGCAAATACATAGAGATTTTAGAGATGTGAGGAGGGTCATGTAGAGTTGGTTTCATACACTCAATGATATTAGAAATGAAAGTTGTTAGCTTAAAAATAAACATAAGAAATTAATAAATGCTCTGACACAGATAAAGAAAACCACAAGAAGGTGAACTGTACTTGACCCATTGTATAAGCACTTGAATAACTTGTATTGCATGTAAACGGAAATTCATGTTTCGGAACAGTTTTTATTGGCTTAACTTTGTGCTAAAGCTAATAGGCTCAGTTGAGCCTTGTTATCTCATGAGTTGTTTTTTTAATAACAATTCAAATAAATGAGGGATTTTTTAACTTCAAAGTTAAAAAAATATAAATCTTTTCAAATGTTCATTTTATTTCATTAACAGGGAGAAAAGCATCTTATTTTCTTAAGTGACAAGAGTATATATACTGGTTTTGTTCTGAAATGCCATTATAAGAATTTTTGATGCTTTCTTAATTTTACAATCAGGGTTGCTGTTTCTGCATTGCAGAATAGAATTGTCAGATTGGACAAAAGAAGACAAAACAGAATGTTGAATAAATACCCGGTTCCCTTTAGGATTCTTGTCTCGATCTCACATCACCAGCCTTCCTTGCCCTTGGTCAGTCTCGGTGGCCATAAAACCCTTGGGGCAGACTCAGGGCTACTCCCATAGAAAACCTTCCCTTCCCTTTCTCCCTGTGAACTATAATAGTGGTCCACAGCTCCCATTTCCTACGAAGAAAATAGAATATTCATTTGCAAAGGCTTCCAAAATCTACTTAGTTTCTATATAAATTGGAAGCTATCTAGATGGAAGGTACCTGTACTTATCTGAAAAGTCTTTAATTTATACCCTTTACTGATTAAGGCTGGCTTTGGGAGATATATCTGGGTATGAAAACAAAGAAAAACAATATCAAATAGATTGACTTTAGATCATAAAAAAGAAGATTCTATCTAAACTTTACTAATCCCCCCTCTCCTTGTTTATTCTTTGAATGAGTTATTATACACACACACATATATACATATATATATATGTATATGTATATATATATGTAATTTTGGGACATATAGTCTAACTGATCCTCCATAAGAAAGGCAAGCTGTATTTCATAAATAGAATTTAAATGCCTCTGAATAGTATTAAGGATTGTATCATTATACCATCCCATTTT
Organism: Muntiacus reevesi; assembly: GCF_963930625.1. Taxonomy (NCBI): domain Eukaryota; kingdom Metazoa; phylum Chordata; class Mammalia; order Artiodactyla; family Cervidae; genus Muntiacus; species Muntiacus reevesi. The sequence goes on along the minus strand of NC_089251.1, from coordinate 70,020,455 downwards.
AAACATAATTCTTTTTTTATTCTCTGGTTGCTTCTTTGTATTTTATGATACATAGTAACCTGCTATGCATTGCATGTTAGTAGTAATGTTATGTGCTGTTTTTAGCTTGTTCTGGATTTATCTTTTCAAGGTCAAAGCATTCCAGCATGCCTAAGAAGCTACTCTGTGGAGGTCTTTTTTTCTTCCATAAATTCTTTTTCTTAATTCCCAGACATATTTAAAATTCTAATCAGAGTGTGAAGGGCCATACTTGAATATGATGTAACACAGAGAATCTAAAAATCACTCATCCACCACTATTTTGTCCCTGTTTATTTTATAACCCATCAACAAACAGCTATCTTTGCAATCAATCTCGTTAAGACTTTTCAGCAATGATAATGTGAGATTAAAAATTGAAGAAAGGTGCTTTTTTTTTCTTTTTCCTTTCTCCCCTTTTCTACCTCACCCCCCCAATTTCATTTTTTCCCCCTTCCAGGTAGTATGAGTCACTCTGTCAGTGCTGCATTTAGACAATCACGCACACCCCTTCTAATCTGTCCTTGTCAGCATTTTCATATTAGCACAACAAAAAAGTTCCACCATCAATCACTGTTTCTTCAGCTGCCATTCAGCATGTTCACTTTGTGAATATTGGCCCTGAATCCTAATTTCTGACAATCTATGAGCTTCATGTTTAATTTTAAACGTTCAGTCTGAAAAGGACAGAAAACTATGAGTGAATTCTTATAAAAAGGAAGTGCTAAATTATTAGTGGCAGGGCCACAATTACTCATGGGCGGAATAGAAAAATCTACTCCATGCAAAACCTAGGACTTAATGTCTACCCAGCTGCACTCCCCTAATCTGAGCCTTCTTGCAACTACTGAATACTAATACTTGAATAGTTTCTGATGGGACAAAGTTTTTCATCACAGTGGAGTGAAAACTTAAAAGGCAAAAAAATCAGAGAGAGTACATAACTGTATAAAGAAAATATACCGACCTTAGAGCAGATTTTGATAGAGAAAACATGGGAAAGAAGATTCTGAGTAACTGGCAAACGCTAAACACAAAATGTTAACAGAAAGACTACAGGAGGTAGGTAGGCTGAGGCCTGGGATTGGTGGCTGACAGGACCAAGAAGCAGTGAGAGACCCATGTTCATAAGCAGCTTCTCCAAGCTGTCTGTCAGCACGCAGCCATACTCTCTGGCCTCCTGTTTCTAGGAACTTTGTTCTGCCTACACTTGTATGCAAAGGCAAAACGAACTGGCACAGAACAAAAAGTGTAACTGCAAATGCAAAAGTTCCTAACAGTATATACTGCCTAAATATTTTGTATACGTGAGTTTTGACATTTCAACATTAAAACAGCATTTTTACTACCACTAGTGTCTAGGGAAATTATGAAAGAAAAATAGATCTTGAGTGACTAAGCACACAGCTCAACTTGAGAAAGTTGATATATTTTCAAAATCATAGATATGTCTGTGACCCAAAGGTTTACTTCACAGCATTTTACTCAGAGTTTTTGGGGACTGAAGTATGTATAACTTAAGGGTAAAGATTAATGTATTTTTAAACATTGGATACTGACTACAAATATATGAGCCTGAATATGATAAAATTTTGTAAATTAATAAAATATGTTGCTCTAAGAAAGAAAAGATCACGAAAAAATGTGAGGAGAGAAAAGAATTCTCACACTCTTGCATAACTTTCTTTATCTGTTTATTGCAGTAATTATTTCTAAGCCTGAGGAGTGTCTGTTTAAAACTGAATGAACACTCAAGATGACTGACTTGTTTGCTCTTTACAGTTGAAATCTAAAAAACAGCATTTCATTTGCTTAAATTCAAAGTAGAGCAAAAAAAAATTCTACCTAAAACCAAACCAATTAATTTAAGTAGAAGTAGATAGTGGTTACATTCTTCATCTTATCTCATTGACTTTGAGGACATTGAATAATTATGTCCAATTTTTATATTCAATCCTGAAAAATAAAAACTATGCAACAAAAATGATCAATACAAAAGTAAAGACTTGATTTCTCATTTTAGCAAGACAATCTTTCCTTGACTTTTAAAAGAAATAATTGCTGTTTTTTCTCCCCATAATTCACTTTAAATTCTGAAAACTTCTAACTGAACAGGAAGACAATTCCCTTATCTCAGCCACATCATCCCATGAAGATTGATCTGAGAATGCCTTTAGAATAACAGCAGCTGGATTCTCTACAGCTATTTATGGGTCTAGTTTCCTAGGCTTAATTTTGATTTATAGCTATTGAAATTAGATCAGGCATTTTCACTGCTTAAAAGAGTGGCTTTGATTTTACCAATTCAACAGGGATACTATTTACCAACATACTGGTAAACATTTCAATTTGGGTAAGGGCAAAGGAAACAAAATGGCTTCTTATCTCTGATACTTCTACTTGAAATTCCTTCAGAATACATGATTGCATTACCTATACACAAATGGAAGGATTGGATTATTAAATCAGACTCACATGAACTTACCCAGTATCAGTATTGTAGAGCAATTTCAAGGATATAAGCTACGGAGAAGTTCAGATGAAGCATTTTATACCCGACCAGTGGACATGGGTTTGAGCAAACTCAGGGAAATGGTGAAAGGGAAGCCTGGCGTGCTGCAGTTCGTGGGGCCACAAAGAGTTGGACGGAACTGAGCAATTGAACAACAATATTTTCCTCAGCTCCTTCCCTCAAAAAAGTATTAAAATATACAGAGAAAATTACCTTTCCCATCTGTCTCCTATTTGTCCATTTCCTTCTCAAACATCACCTCTTTCAAAGGTAACTTTGGTGGTATATTATTATTATTACTACTACTCCTACTTTTTTTTTTTATTCTTTCAGTACCGCTTCAGGAATATACAAACAAAAATGAATATATTTTAGATTATTCTAGCCTACATTTTCTTTTCACTATAACATCTACAGTTATTCAGAATAGTTCAGTATGGAATTCCTAAAGTCCTTGAAGATCTTTTCCAAGAAGATCTGAGGGTCATGAAATGCTTACGATATATCACATCCTACAGTAACTCAATACATAATTTGCCTAATTTGATTTCACAACAGGATACCTAACCTCAGGACCACTTTACAGGTTACGATGTTGAGGCACACGAAGGCTAAATCTGCCTAAACTTATATGAACAACGTGGAGTCTGTATTTCTGCCACGTGTATTTTATCTTGACTATACCTTGCTATCTCTTTTAGCATTTGATTTCCTATACTCATGGATTCTTCTATGCCAGTTTCGTGCACACAAATCACTAAGCTGCAGTAGTCTGAAAGGGTCTTAGGACTCACCTCATGCATCTATCCATTTAATGTTGTATCTCATTATAGCATCCATGTCTGTTCAATGCGTAGGTGCCTCTCATAGGCTGAAAAGCCCTTAAAAGTAGGAAACAATTTTTCCCTACTCTTTTCTCTCTTCTCCCATGCTTTTAGTTATACCTGGCAATACACTTAATATGTTTTTAATTAGAATTCATAATAGTGGCAATATGAATCATTCATATTGAGTCTCTCATAGGATTCCAATATTTGATCATAGTTGCTTTTTCATACATTTGATAAATAATCAATATAAAATAAGCATTTGTTAAAAATGTCTTTAACTATGCACCAATGACTGAAAACGATACCTATAATGCCAGACTTCTTTAACTTGATTTTTGAAAAGATTGTTTCACAGTAAATTAGACTTAAAAGAATTTAGAGGGAAAAACATTATGTAGTCAAGCAAGTTCTGGAAATGTTACATATCTTAGAAATTCACCATGCCTATTATCATGTACAAAAGTCTAAGAAGTAAGGATAGCTTTTTTTAAACCAGAATTTTCTAAACATATTTTCATATGGAACTCCTTTCCTAATAACATATATGAGCTTCCTACAGACCATTTTAACGAACCGTACTATGGAAAAAATGCTATAAAAGATGTCTGTCATAAAGGATATAATAGTAAAGAAATACTTCATTGTGTTCGGCATGAGTAAATCACAGAAGACAAGGTACATCTGAAAGAATGACAAATAGCTAAGTTCGCCTTTATAAGCTTCACAAAGCTATACAGCTCATCTCCTTAATACAAATCAGAGAAGAATAGAGAAATTTTTCTCTATGCATGTGAATATATGCAAGACTTTTCTTGAACCTATAATGCTTTGAGTTACATAGCTCAGGCTGAAGAATTTAAAGCAGTGGTATTCCATTATATATTCTTGATGTTTTAAATGTGCCAGCCAAGAAATCAGACATAACTGTATTTACATTGTATGGTTATTCGCTTTGTGGTTATCTCTTCAGGTGAATTCACTAAAATAAATAACTATGGCCAATATATTTAGCTTTTTTAATTGAACAGACTTTTATGGGAACATATAAAAATAATATTTAGGCATCTGTCAGTGTTATAATTATTTCCCTAACATTAAAAACAATTCCAAACAAATATCTTTTCAGAATTCTCTGTTAACGCTGACTGAAAAGTCCTATAAGATGTCCCTTTTGTTTTATTATTTTTTTCCCTCATTAAGAACAAGGTATGAACAAGATAACAGCTAAATCTTCAGTGGGAATGGGAAGGAAAAAATAAATAAAACCTACCCCCAAAATAACAGCTTTTGACAGTCTCAAATGTTTTGGTAAAGCACTCTATTACTGTTAAGATTACTCATTCCATTTAATTGTAAATAAGGCAGATTTTACTGCAAAGCAAAATCATAATAGAAGTTAAATCTTTCCAAGGTCAAACAGCTCTAAGAAGGTCTTAAACCTCAGGGCAGTCAACTGAGAAAAATCAAATACCATTTCAAGTAGTAAGGGGTGGTGTCAAGGGATGGGGGAGTAAGACTAAAAATTTGCCTGTCAAGAATTTGGAATATGTTTAATAAAACCAGGCAATTGTTTCTTTTTTTTTTTATTAGTTGGAAGCTGATTACTTTACAATATTGTAGTGGTTTTTGCCATACATTGACATGAATCAGCCATGGATTTACATGTGTGTTTTTTAATGGCTGCAGTCATGCAAGAGACCTGGGTTCAAGAGACCTGGGTTCAAGAGACCTGGGTTCAAGCTCTGGGTCAGGAAGATCTCCTCGAGAAGGGAATGGCTACCCACTCCAGCCTTCTCGCCTGGAGAGCCCTGGACAGAGCAGCCTGGTGGGTTCCAGGCCTCAGGGTCACAAAGAGTTGGCCATGACTGAGGGAGTGTGCACACACGCACATCACGCATGAATGCAAACTGATTTTTGCACTCTAAGTTCTAAGCATGAGGATGACAGTTGAAAGAAAGGAGCAAACTTGCCTTAAAAGTTTTATTTCAAGTGTGAAAAAAAAGAGAAAGATGTCTTAATATCATCTTTTGCAATTCTTCTTTATATATTATAATCACTTTGGGGATGTTTCATATCACGTTTGTTTTGGTGATCAATGGTCGTTCAAACAGTCCCTTGTCTAAATAGGGAAACTCATGGACTGACATGAAGGTCATTTGGGTATGGGGCTACTCAAAATGCCAATTTAATTCAGTTAAGAGATATACAGTAATCACAATGGCTAAGTATCATCGAGGCTTCCTATGTGTTAAGTTTCATGCTAAGAATTTAACGCAGATTAACCTGCTTTTATCCTGTGGATAGATGTATATAGGTAAGAAGGCAAAAACATTGAATAAGAAACTTGACCTAAGGTCATATACCTACTAGGTGGTAAACTCAGGATTTAAACCTAGAACCTGGGACTTTAAGCTTTACTGTAGAATAAAATAAGATAAAAACAAACTGCAAAACTGTAAACAGGCTAAAAGGTATACATGGAAACAAACTTTGAGTTTTATATACGGATGGCACTTGTATTAATAAATTCTGGTAGTTCTAATAGAATTCAGTGTTCACAAAATTGGCTATGTTACAGTTATATATATATATATGGGAAAATTTCTGATTATAGAAATATGCAAACTGGATCTAGTCCTGGAAGAGTTAGTGACCAATGTTAGCTCTATTATCGTCTACCTTAAGAATGTCATAGAATACTCTCTTGTATTAATACAAACATAAAATAGATTATGAAACACTTCTACTACTCCAAATACAGCCCCTTTGAACTGTTTTCAAATTGTTCTCTTCATGTTTCACAATTGGGTCAAGTCTGTTTTTGTCAAATTATATATTATTCATCTTTTGGCATGTTTCCTTTACAATTTTTATTTCTAAGGGAGTAGAAGTTTGTGTTACCTTCAAAAAAGAAGAAAAATGAACATGGATCAGATTATTAGATCAATATGCTACAGAGCACTTGCAAAAATATTTTTTAAAAAGATTTTAAGACATTAATTAACAAGCTAAATAATTAAAAATTAAAACAATAATCATTTCGAGAAAAATCTCAAAGTACAATGCCAGAAAATCGTATCAGATAATATACCCTAGGTGGTTTGATCATTTTAAATATTTAAAATATTTTTTATATGTGTAAATTATAGTTTTTGTCTTATCTTGGTATTTTAAGGCTCTTAATTTCACTTCCTACAGTTTACTTCCTTAACCTTATTATTCATGATCAGTTATAATATTTTCAAAACTTAACTGAGTAAGTGAAAGTCGCCCAGTTGTGTCCGACACTTTGTGACCCCATGGTCTGTCCATGGAATTCTCTAAGCAAGAATACTGGAGTGGGATGCCATTACCTTCTCTAGGGGATCTTCCTGACCTGGGGATTGTACTGGGGTCTCCTGCATTGCAGGCAGATTCTTTACTGTCTGAGACACCTGGGAAGTCTAGCACTTTCTAATTATAATTTTTAAAATCTTTTCTCACCAAAATTTGTGATAGGGCAGGAATCATAAATCTTTTACAGCTCAAGTTATTGAGTTTCTAAGAGGTAAAATGACTTGCCTAAAGTTATGCAGCTTGATAAACCTTTACAAGTTATATATTTTTATATATATATTTTAATACATATTTATATAATACATAAAGCTTCCCAGGAATGAATAATTTCAAGTATAAATCTATTGCAATTCATAACAAAAAATAACTATCTACTTTGGTATTAAATTGATATTTGACAAATATATTTATTGTAACAGGAAACTGGACAAAGATTAATGTTTTATCAAGCATTGAATCATATCTCTAATGGACTAAAATTTGATCTCTTTGTCAGTTTTATTTTTAAAAGTTAATGTAAATCCCATTGCTTGTAATAGGTTACATTGAAGCACAATGATAGTGTCAATAGTAATATCAAACCTATGAAAGTATTTGAAAGCTTTATGGTAAGGATTAAATGTGATAATGTATGAAAACAATTAGCAAAGTGCTTGGTAAAACAGTAAGTGTGCAATAAATATGAGAGTAATGTGCTTCCTTTATACTTAACCACAAAGTATATCATGACTTCCATAAATTCAGAATGAAATCTTTTGACTTATAGAGATGAATTATTCTCAACTTCCCACATATTAGAAATTTTTCTTGAGTCATTCAGGGAAAAATAATTAGATAAGCCAAGGCACAAGATACCAGTTACCCTTTCAACCTCACTTTGATATTTCCTTCTTAGTCCTTCCATCTACATGGGTACACTGCAGGCTGACACCCCTTAGTCATAGCTGACTTGGCCCAGGGATCACTTGATCCAGAAAATGCCCTTGTATACAGGCTAACCTCTGACCCACCCATAAACAATCTGAACATAAAGGAATAATAATAATAAACTAAGCCCATTGGCATCTCTCATATAAATTCAAACTAGAGATAAAGGAGTCAGTTAGTATGGGAAGGGAAAGCAGAAAAATAACATAGAGAGAAGAGAGAAAAATTGAGTCCTTAAGTCAGTTAGTGGTGGATACTAGATCAATGATCTCCCAAACTCTGCCTTGGATCTAGTCCACCTTCCAGAGGCTGAAGTCTATCTGTTCTTCATAGACCTGACTATCATGTGTTTCTTGTTTTTCACTTTAAGCCTGGACATGTAGTTGTTTCAGGAACATTATATTTACTATCTTCTTTATTTCTGTGTCAACCTTTAAAATGCATTTTCACTACTGAAGTAAGATGGGTGACCTCTCTTTCTAACTAACTAACTAACTAAAGTCTACCAATCCCAGGACACTTTTTGATGTAGCGAAGGAAATGGCAACCCACTCCAGTACTCTTGCCTGGAAAATTCCATGGACATAGGAGCCTGGTAGGCTACAGTCCATGGGGTTGCAAAGAGTTGGACATGACTGAGCAACTTCACTTCACCTGCTGAGTTACCTATTCATTGCCTTTTCTGGGTTTGGGAAAACCTGTAGAGCAATAATTAAATGATGCATGGGACACATTCTGGTATGTTTTACCCAAGAGGTTAGCAGAACACTTGGGTTAATAGCAGGGGGACTTTTACCTTAGTAAATGATCTTAGCTAACTGCTAAGACAATCTTGAGAGCAATTAGAGAATTAGAGATTCTCCAGTTGTAAAAGATTCCTCTGAAAACTTTGTTAAATAAATTAAAAAAAAACAAAACTTTGTTCAAGATGAACATTGATTTTAAAGAAATTTTCACAGGCAATAAGTTTATATGAGTTGTAGTTAAAGACAAATTGAAAACAATATTAAATATTTTATTCACCTTGACATTTTTATATTTGATTATATTTAACTATATGTGTAAATTTTACACAAAATCTGTAGAATGTTATTGTAAAATGGGAATGCTGTCAATGACTAGGGCACTTTTAATCTCAATGCGATAACAGAAGACAACTCCAATGTTAAAAGACTGAAAAGCATAACTGGATTTTTGTTTTTTCTTAACTAAGAAGCAATAACCATCAGATTTCATATTCTACCCTTTTTTTTGCTTCATTGTTTAACATAAAACCTCCTACTGTACCTTGCTTCACAAAATTTGAACAGCCCTCAGCGGGTAGTAGCCAGTTTATCTCACGAGAGATTTCAAAAGAATTTGTACCTCATTTAGACATGACTAAGTAGCAACTGTAATTTCAGTTGGATATATGCAGCTGACTCTCAGGTTTCTGGTCATAAATCTTTCACTTTATTGTCAGGATATTTTCTGAGGAAGGAGAAAAGTAAAATGGGTGTGTATGTATTTGCTTGGCTTAACTTTGATCTGTCTTGCTGGCTTTCATCACCTTTGGAGGAAAATGCATTTCACACTTAAGCTGTTCCACTGTGGAATGATAAGTGATGACCATCCTGTGGATTTTCACAGCTGTATAAAAGACATCCAGGTGCACCTGTCTTTGGAATCAGAAGTCAGTTAGCCCCTCTCACATTTACAAAATTGCTTCTGGGAGATTCAAACCTGGATGCCTTCCAAGCTAGTTAAAAATAATTCTGGAAGAAAAGTGCAGTGCGGGTTCTTGGCAGTAGAAACGTGAGTAATGTTCAGCTGCAGCAGATTCCTTTCAGCCGATTCTGATACCCATTTCATTTTCAAATTTCTTGCAGAAGTTATCTTGTACTTTCAGCTTTCTTCTGATAAACATATTGAAAATGCAGTCAAACAGCTTTTTATCATTTCAAAATTCAAGCTCAAATTCAATCCTGCTGCCCTGATGAAGTCAAGGAAGCTGCTAGTGCATTTTCATTATATCCAGAGCTGACTGCACAACTCCCTGACATTCTGTAAAACTGACAGCATCATTCATTTAGAACAATGTGATCGATCCAGAAGAAGCCAGTGGCAATGAACTCTGGATACTCATACAGAAAAGAATATCCTAGCCAGCTGAAAAATGTTCCCCTCTTCATTTTCTGCCTAGAGACAAAGTCTCTTACCTTTTGAATTTTAGATTCTGTTAAATCTTAGAGATTTTTCTGTATTGAATCATAGTGCTTGCATTTATACCTCAATTATCAGTTATTTTGTATTATATCTTAACAATGATAGAGCTGCCTGTGTTACTAAAGACCTTACTCCTAAAAATGCAGATTGCTAACTTAAATTTTGTATTTTATAAGGATTGTAGGTACTGTAAAGAAGCAGCCTACTAATTTGTGACTTATACAGAAATAGAACATTCATTAGTATGTTAGGACTAACCTAAGAAAATTACCATAAGGGCAGGTGTCCCTAGGGTGGTCAACATTCTGGAAGTTAGAATTGATATAAATGAATCTGAAAGTCAATGAACTTCAGAATTGGAAGAAAAAAAAAAAACAAACAGAGATCACATCACGTAATGATTCCTAATTTAGGTTCCTTAGGCACTTAGGAAATGGACAAGCAGTTGTTGGTGGTTCATGAGCCATTTTAAATACATCTCTCCCCCCAAAAAAATAAAATCATAGCAATTGTAACTGAAAGAATTTCACATGTTAACTAAAATGTGAATTTTGTTATCATTTGGTGGAGTTATATCAGCTTAGTATGACACAGCTTGGCATCTACTCTTATTGTCCAATTAGTTTTCTTTGTGATAAGATTATTTGATCCTTACTGGAAACAGGGCTGTGGTTCCCTGCTAGATCCTCACTCCCAGGATAAAGGATGTGAAGCACCTAGGAAAAGGTAAACTTCCAAAAGGAGTTTCATGACCTTAAGTGGTGGACCCTCTATAGTGAGCAGGGCATCTAAATTACACACAACTCATTTCCGCCTGCAACGCAGGAGACCTAGGTTCCATCCCTGGGCTGAGAAGATCCCCTGGAGACGGGAAAGGCCACCCACTCCAGTATTCTGGCCTAGAGAAATCCATGGACTGTATGGTCCATGGGGTCGCAAAGAGCTGGACATGACTGAGTGACTTTAACTTTCACATTTCCCCAGAGAACATAGTACTCTGTCCAAAATAATTCATACAGTGGAATAGGAAGTATGAGGTCACACAGGAGAAGGAAACGAGTCGATGGCGTAAGGTGTCAGTGAGATCTATTTTGCTTCTCACCATTCTTCATTCCAGCCCCTTTGCCTTTTCCTCACTTTTTCTTTTCATGGGAGTGCACAAGCAGAAAGCCAGGGCAGACCAAGGTTACTAAGGCCAGAGTCAGGCCACTAAGCCAGCCTCCAGGCATAGCCCGAAGCCTGGCAGTCTCCTCACAGCATGGGTTCTCCTCTTGCTAGGAGGAACATGGGTCCCATTTGGATATCAGATTCTCTGATGGTTTCTAAGGGGGGATCTCCTCTGCTCATGGCCTCCCAAGAGCCAGTCTTGAATAGAGCTTCTCAGAAGGGTTAAGGACAGCGCAGTGCTCCTTAGAGCACCACCATACGCCGTTAGCTTCTTCTACAGATAACCACATGGGCTCACTTGCTGAGGAACAAGCTTGGCCTTGGTGGATGGCATGTGATACATGCATGCACTTGCTCAACAAATATTTACTGAGCACCTGTTATATGCTTGTTAAGCACTGAGCTGTCACCCAGAAACACACAAAGTCTCTGTCCTTGTGGAGTTTACATTTTAGTGGGGAAAATATCGTTGTGATAAGTGCAAGGAAGTAGACACACATAGTAAAACAAAAGAGCAAAACAGAAGGGTGGCCATATAATTTATCATCCAAACTGGACCACTTTAGAGAAGAAGTCATTTTAGAGAAGAAGCACCATTAACAAATTATGCAGGGTAACAGGCACAATCAGGGATTCTGTCACCCTAGTTATCCATGATAGAGTAAGTCAGGAAAACTAAGAGGAATCTGAAAATACCCAACATCTTATTTTCTAGCCTCGGGGACCTTTGTTTTCAATTGATGACTTCTTGGCCCACTGGCTAAGGATTGTTGTCTTATGCTTAAGAAATAAACTATTCTTTGGTTCCAGTCAAAACTGTTAGACTTCTGGCTTATATTAAGTCATTTGTACTCTCCTAGTAAGTGACCATGCTTTCCAGATAAGAAAATTCCTCTAAGATCACAAGACTACCAAGAGCTCACCTAAAATAAAGGCACTTTATTTTATGGTCCAGTTTCACAGCAGTCCTATTTCAGAGGATACATTTTGAGATGAAATGGCTAAGACTCGACTCTTACTGGTCAATGGGTGAAGGAAGATGTAGGGACATTAGAAATGTTGGCTAGAAAGCACCCACCAGAGCATGGGCAATGGTTAAACAGGGTTCTCCTATACAAAGAAAGGCTACTGAAAAGTGGGAAAGGCCAGTAAAGCTGTCTGCTTGCAACTTTACATTGTAGGTGAACAGAGCGCTTTCAAAGGAACTACAGACTTGTGTTATCACCGAAGGTAATTCAACTCTTGACCACACGCCAAGAAAGAACCCTTGAACAGGTAATAGGTATTCATGATAGCTGTTAAAGGGCCTTGCTAATTCAGCAAGCTGGAAAAGAAATTCAGAAACTCACATCTTGCTCATATAATACATTAACTCCAGACTACTCCAGAGAACATTTCAATTCCCACTATGATAAGTACACACCTCTTCCGCATGTGTGAGGTACCCTACTCCTCCAACATATAACACTTCCTCTCTGCACAGAGAGATACTTAGAAACATTATTCTTGTCTGATCTTATTTGACTTCCGTACTTTTCAGCAAGCTATTAGACATCATTAATACTCTCCCCGATTTGAATGGTTTATTCTTTGGAAAAGGGTCAAAAATAAATGGACTCAGCACTTAGCTTACATATATTAAAAGCATATGTTCATTTATAACATCCAAAACACAGAAGCGACCTAAATGTCCACTGACAGGGGGATAAAGAAGATGTTGTATATATGTATTGTGGTATATATACTGTATGTATAGACCATTACTCAACTATAAAAAATAATGAAATAATGCTATTTTCAGAAACATGGATGTACCCAGAGATTAGAATATTAAGAGAAGCAATTCAAAGATATCACATGATCTAATGTGTGGAACCTAAAAAAAAGGATACATAAATCACAAGCATAGAAAATAGGCATGAGCACAAAAGGAGATAGTGAGGGGATAAATCAGAAATCTGGCATTAAATATATCACTACTATATATAAAATAAATAAACAATGAGAACCCAAGGTACAGCACAGGGAACTATATTCAATATCTTATAATAACTTTTAATGGAAAATAATATGAAAATGAATATCTATATATAATAACTGAATCACTTTCTTGTACATCTGAAACTAACACAGCATTGTAAATTAACTATACTTTAATTAAAAAAAAATGGAAAACAACATATGATCAATTCATTGCCGATGAGCAAGACAGGACAGGGCTTCTAAGTATACAGCTTGAATTTGTCTCTCTGCCTTTTGACAGGGGAAGGGCAAGTCTTTATTTGACCGATTAGTTTAGTTATCAATTCTAAACTAGTTTTTTCAATATACCAAATTTAATGTGCCTTTATTCCATATTAAGTTGCTCTCTTTTTGCAACTGTATCTTACATAATTTAATGTGCAAGTGCAGTAAAACCTTGATAACCTTTATCTACTGAGACCCTCTAATTGAAAACTTTTAATGACTCTTTTGTACTTTGGGGTAAAAACAAATGACAGAAAAGCAAACAAAATGAACATAAAATGGAAACTCCCATGCAGTCACTGCATCACTTTCAGCTGAAAATTTAAGTTCCTATATTCTCAAATAGTTACTACTAGCCTCTACTCTAACGTTCTGTCTAAATCAGTACTTGTCACTTGTGGTAAGTTTAAGAATTAGCTGGAATGTTTATCGAAAAGCACCTTTTGGTGACTCAGTGGTAAAGAATCCACTTGTCAATGCAGGAGACATGGGTTTGATCCCTGATCCGGGAAGATCTCACATGCTGTGGAGCAGCTGAGCCCATGTGCCATAACTATTGAGCCTCTGCTCTGAAGCCCACACATCCTAGAGCCTGTGCTCCACCATAAGAGAAGCCACTGCCTTGAGAAGTCCATGCACTGCAACTAGAGAAGAGCCCACACAGCAACCAAGACCCAGCACAGTAAAAAATAAATAAATAAAATTATTTTGAAAAGCATCTTCTCAGGACCCACCTCTAGAAGATCAGGAAGAAGCCTCAGGAATCCACATGTTTATCCCTCCAGGTGATTCTAAAACCTGCACTTTGAGAATCACCTTTATTTATTATAGCACGGGAAAAGAATTAGGTTTTTCTCCATGCTTACTCTTTAATTAATTGTTTAACTGCTTATTAATAAATTACTTACTAATTATGTATTTATTTATATAAATATAAAAGCATATATATTATATAGAAAATTATATATAAATTTATATATATATTACTTATAACATACTTATTAATTACTTATAAATTACTTGTTAATTAGCTCATAATTAATAGCCAACTATTAGACACAGACTAAGTATTACATGTTAAATAATTTGATGTACACAAAGATGCCAGGTATTGAATATTATTAACTTTATTTGACAGGTTCAGAGAGTTTAGTTAACCTAACTGAGATCACACAGTAAATTATGGGAATCAGATTCCAAAAAGAGAAGTAAGATTCAGAGCCTTTTCTTTCCTTTCTAATCATTGCTTTAAGAAAAAATCTATCAACCATAAGAATTTAAATCTTTTGAAAAAAGTCTTTAGGCTTATCAATTTAATAAAGAAAAGTATGCCATTCATTCACTAAGCTCTCCTTTATCAAAGTCTGATGGCAGCTCAGACCCTTAGTTACCCTATGGTCAACATGTCAGCTAATCATAGATCCTGGTGTAATACAGGTCAAAGCAGGCTTCCTGTGTCCTTATATAGCCTTTCACGCTTTTCAAAAGGCTTTCAGATACATTATCTCATTTGATTCCTCTAACAGTTCTAATAGATCACACAGAATAGATGACATCTTTGTCTCTTAATACCAAAAGTCACAACAGGGTTCTCACTCTGCTCCTTAATTCAGAGGCATCGTCATCTCGGCACTTTAGCTCTCATCTGCAGGATTCATTTGAGCTGTTCACCTTCGCTGTGAACTCGGTGGTTTTGTGTCCCTAGATAACCTCATGAGTGCAGCTCCATCCAAGGGGGCCAGCCTCCCCAGCAAAAGACAACATTAATAGAAGGTCTGGCTGAAATGCCCTGATTTTATTTTTCTCTGGGAAAAGATGTAATTGCAGAACAACTGCTCTCCAGTTATTCAAATTTAAACATTTCATTTGATGAAATGATTTCTTTTACTCATTTGATTACACAGTTTAAAATTGTGGCTTCAATATATCTGATAGTGATATTAAAGTATTACAGTTACAATGGCTAATTTAACCCCATGTCCATTTGGAAATAATCTTATTCTAATGCAATGCCTTTACTCATGGCAACAGAATTTTACCAGAAGCTTTTTGACAGTAACATTTTATGGAATCAGCAGAGCATAGACTTGGCAAGTGCTCGGCTGGCAGAGGTTCCACGTACAAGGTATTCCAACTGCACCATGAAGCAGCCAGGCATGGGTGACTGGCTTGATCCTGAGTTAAAGTCAGTTCTGAGAGACAAAAAAAGCAAATCATCCTGCTCCTTTCAAATACATATTGCAATTTCTCTTCAACTTCCAATTACATACATGTAAGGAGGAACTGGTCAGAAGCATAGCGTGTGTGAATCTAAATACACTTAGCAAAATACTATAGAGGGATATGATTCCACCACTGTGGGCCTCCCTGGTGGCCCAACTGGAAAGAATCCATCCCCTTCAATGCAGGAGATGTGGGTTTGATACCTGGGTTGGAAAGATCCCATGGAGAAGGAACTGGCAACCCACTCCAGTATTCTTGCCTGGAATATCCCATAGACAGAGGAGCCTGGCTGGCTACAGTCTATGGATTTGCAAAAAGCCAGACATGACCTAGGACATGACTTATACCACCACAACCATAACCATTTTACCACTAATTAACAGTAGTGTTTGCTAACATATATGACATCATATATAAATATAGGGGCTTCCCTGGTAGTTCAGTTGGTAAAGAATCTGTCTGCAATTCAGAAGACTCTGGTTTGATTCCTGGATCAAGAAGATCCCCTGGAGAAAGGATAGGCTACTCACTCCAGTATTCTTGGGCTTCCATGGTGACTCAGAACGTAAAGAATCCACCTGCAATATGGGAGACCTAAGCTCAACCCCTGGACTGGGAAGATCCACTGGTTGAGGGCATGGAAACCCACTCTAGTATTCTCGCTTGGAGAATCTCCATGGAGAGAGGAGCCTGGAAGGCTAGAGTCCATGGGGTTGCAAAGAGTTGGACATGACTCAGTGACTAAGCACACACAGCACAAATAAATATAGAAAGCTGTTTGGTCTATTGAGGACTAATCTGACCTACATGAGTTTATTCCTAACTCCAAATCAAATGTTGTAAGGTACTTGTTCCTCCTGGATAAGTATATTTGAAATGCAATATTATGTGTTTTTGATATTTTTATTATCACCCAAATCTAGAGTAAAGTGTTGGTGAATTTGAGCTATGCCATCACATCACTGACAATGGTGATAAAAATATCAAAGAACAAAAAAATGAGCAAGCAATATGACTAACATCTAACAGTAAAGTATACAGCTTTTACTTTAAAAATTAGAAGAAAATTAGCTGAAACATTAGGGAACGTTGCAAGATATGTGATAAAGAAAAGCATGAACTGGCAACTGTCTTCCACACCCCTGCCTGTTAACCATTTCCAGTAGCTAAATTAACTTTAGTCAAGGTTAACTAACTCCATTCTATTACCACAGATGGGTCCCTTGACTATACTTTAATCCTCCTGGAAATCGTAAGAGACCAAATTAAATCTTTCACATTCAGCCAGAGGGAGAAGAGAAGAAAGTCATAATTCTGACATCACTATAATATATTATGGGAAATTTGTCTCTTTTTAGAGTCATTGCCCGCCCAGAAAGATAACCCTTCCTTGTCTTTAGCACTTATAAGCTAGGCTGGTACATGTCCAACCTCAGGGTCATGGCCATTTGGTACACAGCTTACCTTGGAAAAGACAGTTTCCTCCCTCTATCAATCATTAGCAAAGGTAAGTGTCAGACTATGTGGCTGCATGAGGTAAAAATAGATGAATGTTAACTAGTTCATTTCATAGCACTAAGTACAATGAGGAAAAAGCCTGGAGCTCAGAGTTAGAAGCTGCAAGTTTGCAGGAAGAATCCCAAAACACTACATTCTCAGCAGATATTTCTGTGTCTTCTGGTATGTGTTAAATTGCACTATCAAATGCAAACTTGAGTATCTTGGGAGCAGCCTGGAACTGTGGACTGTCAGGCTGAGTCAAGATATCTGGCTCCACACTGGGGAAGCTATAATTGGCTATACTCCAGTATAAAATAAAAATAAAAAGTATTTTTAAAAAAGATATCTGGCTCCACCACCAATATGAGTAGGATGATGGGCAGAGTGTTCTAATTCTGTCTGCCTTCATAAATATGTTAAATTAGAATAATATCTCATGTGTTTATATCATACCAATGTCATAACAATTCAATATAAGAAAGGAATGTGAAAGCAGTTGGAAGAAGACGAAAATGTGATTTTGATTATATGCTATAATGATACAGAGAGTGGCTTGTAACATCTTCAGAGAAATTTGGGCTAAAATCCATATGTGGTGATGGAATCATGAACAAGTCATTATTCTATTGAAAATAGTGCTGAGAATGTTTATTGAACAACCTCTTCTATTCAAAATGATCTCACTTTCATCTATTCAAATTATATCTAAGGAGAAAAAAGTTCATTCTTTAATACCATGCTGGAAATGGTATCTCATGTATATGCCAGTTTTGGTCATGTGATAATGATTCATATTCATCTTCTGATAGAATGGAATGGGGACATGAACATGGGATTTAGGTCATATCTGGACTCACATATGTGTTCTGACACTTTCTAGGTGTGTGCCATTGGATCAAGTTCTACCGTTTGACTATTAGTATCTGTTATATGTATATATAATAATTTTTCTTACAGGTTTGCTTCAGTGATCAAATGAGAAACTGGATACAAAAGTGATTTGGAAACTGCTTTGAAATAGTGCAATCACTACTATATACAGAGTTCATAAATACATCATCTTCTTCTGAAAATTTAAATAACTTACACAATCTTTCAGATTTTTTTTTATACTCACCACACTGAACTTCCATCCCACATAGTACAGGAAACTCAGTCTCCTGTCTTGAGCATTCCAGCCTATGTTTAGTTCTCATGCCACAGTCTCTCTTTCTATATCCATACGAAACACCCCTCCTGCTTCCGTCCTTCAAGGCTCAGCTCAACTGCCTTTTGTTCTGTGAAGCCTTACCTGATGAGATTCTATATTTATTCATCTCTTCTCTAACTCTATTGTCTAACTCTTAAAACACTTCTTTTTGATGGCACTCATCTACCACTTACTGTACCCTTATCCCCTTGCATAGTTACCTGTTCAAATAACGTGTATGTATCATATCTTTACCCTTAGGACAAAGGTCACTGAGTTTAAAGAACATGGCATGCTTTTCCACCCCCAGCGTATGAAGTGAGATGTCTTATAAGTAGTTGTTCACATTTTGTAATGACTGATACAAATAAAATAAATGAAAATGTACTGAATGGTGTAAAAATTGAAACCTACATGTCTATTCCAAGTGACAAGGAATTACTTTTTAAAAACAGTATATTTTAAGATGATTTTCCAGTTGCAACTTGTATAGTGTGCCATTTTAGGATATATATGTGTTGTGTGTGTGTGTGTGTGTGTGTGTGTATGTACTATACATATATATTTAACAGTATTGACAGAAGAGTAAGACTGAAATAATTCATTTCAGTGTTTAGAAGGTTACCACAGATTAAACCCAAACCAATTTCTGTTCATGAAGGAGAAGCATTTAAGAAGCTGCCATCCATAGTACATTTGGAAGGGATTCATCCAATAATGACTAAATTAAAACACAAATCACTGAAGAGAAAGAGTAGACTCAAGCAACGGGCCAAGTAATAATGAAAAACAAAATAACAGAGCATGGGTGAAAGATAATTACAGTCTAGATTTCAAATAAGAAATCATGAAATAAAACCGAATAAATTTACTCATAAAGTCAAATGCTATATGTCAACTCATTAGCTTTGATAACAAAAATTGTGTTGTGTTCTAGGTGACCTAAATTATCATATCTATCTCAGTTCTCAAATATATATCTCTGGGTACAGAAGAGACACGGTTTACTGAATTACTAGACTAGATTTCAGTAGCTAACGACTGTTAGGAATCAGTAAATGTTAGATATCATGATGGGTACCTTTATAAACATCCATTTTTTTCAATACTCTTAATAGTCAGCCTTTCCATCCCTTCACTACTTATTTCCTTTATGCTTAATTTGACAATTAATCCTGTACTACTTTGTGATTTCTCTTATATTATTTGTGTGTTAGTTATTCAGTCATGTCTGACTCTTTGCGACCCTATGGACTGTAGCCTGCCAGGCTCCTCTGTCCATAGAATTCTCCAGGCAAGAATACTGGAGGGATAACCATTCCCTTCTCCAGGGGATCTTCTTGACTCAGGGATCAAACCTGGGTCTCCTGCATTGCAGGCAGATTCTTTACCATCTGAGCCACCATAGAACCCCCATTATATTAGTTACTAGAGATATTTATCTTCCATCCTTCTATGTGTTTATTCATTCATCTATTCTGGTTAAATATTTATTATGTAGCTATTAGGTATTAGGTAGATATCACTCTTAGTTCTGGACATAGATAAGTGAGTAAAAAAGTCCATTACCCAGTGGAGCTTTCACGTTGGCATTCCTCATTTGTACATACATGCATTGTGTACCCAAACTAAATTGTTAGCTTCTTGGGAGCTAGTTCCTTAATTTTACTTCCTTTCATCTCCTAGAGTGTCTAGCATGCTATGTACTTAATTCATAATTGGTACACAACAGGTGTCACTTAGTTTTAAGATATTCCAAATATCATTGTTGGATTAAACAGCATTTACATTTTTAAAAAATATCCTAAGGATAATACGATATCAAATTCTTAAGGACTCAAAGGAAAGTCTAAGTCTAATAAGTTAGTATTCTCTGCATTCCACATAACCTCCTCTACCCCTCTGATCCTCACTGAAACAGTTATTTAGACAGACTTCTAGGTCAGATTTCTCTTCTGGCTGAAACAACATCCACATTTATATGGGCAACAGTTTTGCTTCTAGTATGAATTTTTATTATGATTCTCAAGAACAGGATATTTTCTTAATTGATTTCTCTTCAGACATGGCTATTGATCCTATTCCTTTAACCCACTTTAATTAATTTGATAAGATTTTGTATTTGAAAATAAGAACTCTGGTTTATATATTAGATGGAAGAGTTTCACGTAGAATTATAGTCTACACATACATCATCCTCTTAATTTTTCTTAGCCAGGCAGAAGACAGGTTAGTATTCCCGGTCCCCGGTCTCCACATCCTTGGCTATTCCCTGATGTTTTCCTTCTTTCTGTGCTTTGAAAGGCAGTATAGCATAGTGGTTAAATGCATGGGTTTTTAAGATATGACTTGATAAAACAGGATCCTCTTCTTAGAACTTTTATGAGAGTTATATCATAGAAATACATATAAACAGTGGTACCTAGTCTGTTATATACCAAGTGCTTATCAGCAGATCTTTGTATGTGAGTCAAAGGAAAATAAAAGACCCTTGTTGAAAGCTTACCTTCATTCAGAAAAGTTTAAAAATAAACTTTATAATATTATTAAAATAATAATAAAAATAATTAAATAAGAAAACAATAATATTATTATTTTTAAACTTTTCTGAAACCTGATAAACTGTATGTTGTTATGTAAATATTTTGCATATGTATGTGAGTTTGGAGGCTCAAAAATGGATTTAATGATCATATAAATCAATAAAGTTGGCTGTGGGCTAACACAGACACACACAATATCACGGCTGGTATATGGGAAGAGGTACAGAAAGGGCCTGTTTGAAGATTAACGAAACGTGAAGTCATCCTACTCTCAAAAAATAAGCAGATATATATTTTATCTTGTATTTAATCCAACAAAATATAGTTATTTATCTGTAATCCGTTTATGTTACACAAAAAGGAACTAGGGTCAAAAACTTTAAGTAATACATTCAAATTCACACAGTGATTTCATTCAGGATTTGACAGTGAGTTCAAAGCTGAACAACTAGCCAGAGGCCATCATTTTTTTTTTTTTCTTTTTTTTCAGAAGCCATCATTAATTGAAATACCAGGGAAAGAAGGGCCTTTTAAGCAGAGATTTTAAGCACAAACCTATAAGAGTGAAGTGCTGTGTATGTATATGAACATGTATATATGTGTGCATACATATGTGTATGTGCATAATATAAACAATTCAGAGGTGAGGAACTATGAAAAACAGAGAACCCAATTACCTAACAAAAGAATGAACATTCAATGTTCTTCCTTCCTCCCTCCTTCCATGCTTCCTTCTTTTTTCTTTATTACTAAGTTTTTTAAAGAAAACAGACCATTTCTAACGTCTGCTTTACAATGTGCTGCAAAGATGTTACAGATGTAAAAATCCTACAGCTTCTGCCATTGTGAATACATTGAAGGATATTCAAAGAATTGGAGACTTGGACCTTGCCAGTGTAAGCTGGAAGACTTCTTATCTTCAACTTGCAACTATCATAACAGTGTCTGCTTAGATTATGTTCTGTTCATTTAAACTTCTTAGCATAAATTCAGTTTATGAACCATTATAAAGGATTAAATATGGGAGAAAAGAATACTACTTGGTCAGTGTAATCAGCATATTCAGATAAAGAAGGGCATAGAGAAATAAATTATTTCCCGTTTAAAATAAATTTATTATTTAAAATAAATATCATTTCTGTTCCTCTTGACTATGGCTATTAGAATGGAAGTTTCATAGAAACTGCATGAACTGAAATCTCTAGGTCTTTATATCCCTAATCTTGAAAGTCTTCCCTAAGCCAACGTGGTTTATTTAAATTATTTCTTTATTTAAAGATCCTGTTCCTATTTAGTGGTCTTTCTGAGATCTCCCCATCATCCCAAATAAAATGCTTGGAAGAATAGAAGGGGCACGGCTGAGCGACACAGCTAGCCATGCCCAAAGTTACTCTCACGCTTACACATAAATAAATACAGATACATATTTAAAGAGCAAATTATAAAAGCATTAATCATTCATCCCCTCAGGGTGCCAAATTGCAGGGGCCTGCCCAGGATGTCTAGATATTTGGCTCATGCTTTTGCTAAAAATGTGGAACATGTGATCTGATGTTAGGATCAGAAAATACAGATTCCATACAAGTACACAAATACACATATATTGTCCCTTTTTTTTGGGGGGGGGGAGCCCACAGCTTGAGCCTTGGAAGAAATTACAATGGGGATCTTGATTTCAAGAAACTCCCACAAATTAAATAGAGCAGAATTTATGTAAAACTGGTCCCAACATAATCTCTTTCAGCCAACTTCCTTTCCTCAGTCTGATCTACACATCTGATACATTAAAAAAAATGAGCTACATCTTTTGGTTAATTTGAACTGTGCCTGCTCCTAGCCATCTGTGAGGAAACCAAACAGTTCTGAGCCCTCAGGGCTCCCCCCTTACGCTAGTTCCTTCTTTTGTGCAGTATTGTTGGTTGGAGGCAGGGGGCGTCAGTGGTGGCTGAAACAGGTGTCTGCATGCCCACCTACATCAGAGGGCTACATTCTTCCGCGACCTTTCGGGAAGGCAAAAGATCCACGCTAGCTACAATGTACTGGTTTATGTTCATAAACCACTAATTGCAGCTTCTCTGGGGTCTTCTGTAGGCCCAAAGACACTCAGACCCAAATATAGATTAGGTACTTCCGGAAGAGATTCTCTGTTCCCGCTGTCAAGTCTTTGAGTACATGACAATAATTACTGTTCAGAGGAACGCTAGAACACAAGGAAAGCTCCCAGGCACCACCTAGCTCTCCTTCCTTCTCGCATCCCCCTTCTCCACCCCATCACTGAAACCTAAAGCAGCCAATTGGATGAACAGCATGATACTGCTAGGTGCAGCACAAAGCCTGCATCTCACTGCAGCTGTTAGACAGTTCACTTCTAGCCTGGAATTGACTGAGATTCTCTCATCGACTTCCTTGGGGGTCAGAAGACTCTCCTTGTCCATCTTTGTACCCCAATAAATAGGCATTTATCTCTAAGAATATGTAAAGCTTAGTTCTATAAAAATAGATGTGAGCACGACAAACTGTGATCCCAGTTTAGCCACTAGATGACTCAGCTGGAGTGGACAGGGCTTTCTGAGGACAGCTTGCGTATCTGCTGTCCTAGAAAACACCTCGAACCCCCAGCTACAGAGCAGCATGCCCAAAGAACCATTAATTTCCCTGGAGCTGCAAACCACCGACTTCTACCTGAACAGAAGTTTGGACAATCTACAATGTTCTTTCATGTGTCCATCCTATTATAAAATCAGCTCTAACTTATGATAGACTCTAGAAAGTATCAAGAGAAAATCCTGAAGCATGCACTTCAGAGTTGCTTGCCTTGCCTTTCATTAACTATAAATGCACAGCATTCAGGATGCTCTGACATGAAGCAACCACTTTTGTGTTTACAGCTTTTGAAGGAAGGGAAAATCAGAAGCAAGGGTTATCTCATTTTTCTTACATATAATGTGTTCTCCCTTGCCTCTGCCAAATGGATGAAGACTACATGTAGCATTAACCCTTGGGAAACCAAGTCACTGACTGAAGTGGAATTAGTCCTACATGTCAAAAGGATTTAAGGAAAGGAAAAACAAAAGGCATTTAAAGAGTCATACTACCTTATATTTATTAGGCAGGTTATTTTTATAAATTATTTTATTTTACTTTTTAAAAAGTAAATTAATTTTTCCTATTAAATATGTGAGATAGATATTTTTACTCAGATTTTACAGATAGGGAAAAGTGATGCAGAAGGTTAAACAACTTACCAAAAGTTACAGAGCTGGTAAGTAGCAGAGCTGGAATTAAAAACGTAATGCTATGTACTAGAATTTATTTGACAGAGTTAAACTATGATTGTTGTAGTTAGAACTCTCAGGAAACACTCCCAGGTGATACGAAACAAACAAAGAAACAAAAAATAAACAAAAAAATGACTCTGAAAAGAAACAGATGTCTGAAACTATATGTCTGAAAGGGATCTCTAGACCCTCCACTGTTCTTTGAAGGGATGGTGATCATAAGGGATTTACCTCTGAATGGAACTGTTGTTGTTGTTCAGTCACTAAGTTGTGTCCGATTCTGCCACCTCATGGACTGCCAGGCTCCCCTGTCCTCCACTACGTCCCGGAGTTTGCTCAAATTCATGTTCATTGAGTCTAACTATCTAATCATCTTATCCTCTGCCCTTCACTTCTTCTCTTGCCTTAGTCTTTCCCAGCATCAGGGTCTTTTTTGATGAGTTGGCTCTTAGCATCAGGTGGCCAAAGTACTGGAGCTTCAGCTTCAGCAGTAGTCCTTCCAATGAACATTCAGGGTTGATTTCCTTTAGGATTGACTGGTTTGATCTCTGTACAGTCCAAGGGACTCTCCAGAGTCTTCACCAACACCACAATCCAAAAGCATCAATTTTTGGTACTCAGCCTTCTTTATGGTCCAACTCTCTTATCTGTACATGACTACTGGAAAAACCATAGTTTTGACTATACAAACTTTTGTCAGTAAATCGATGTCTCTTGCTTTTTAACATGCTGCCTTGGTTTATCATCCTTGTGGCTCAGCTGGTAAAGAATCCGCCTCCAATGTGGGAGATCTGGATTCAATCCCTGGGTTGGAATGATCCCCTGGAGACGGGAAAGGCCACTCACTCCAGTATTCCGGCCTGGAGAAGTCCATGGACTATACAGTCCATGGGGTCTCAAAGAGTCAGACATGACTGAGCGACTTTCACTTTCACTTGGTTTATCGTGGCTAGAATGAATCTAGCATTCCATAGTAAGACTGAGTGATTGAAAGTCGTTCAGTCATGTCCAACTCTTAGCAACCCCATGGACTGTAGCCTGCCAGGGTCCTCTGTCCATGGAATTCTCCACGCAAGAATACTGGAATAAGCTGCCACTCCTTTCTCTGGGGGATCTTCCCAATCGAGGGATTGAACCCAGGTCTCCCGCATTGCAGGTGGATTCTTTACCATCTGAGCTACCAGGGAAGCTCAGTCTTTGCTATGTGTCAAAACTTACTAAATCTATGTGTATATCATATCTAATTATTAGGTTCATGTGTGTAATTTGATTATATACCTATCATTTACTGTGTTGATTCCGGACTAGATGATGGTGATACAATGATTTAAAAAGACCAAATCCCCAAGCTAAAGGCACTCATAGCAAAAGATGGCAACAAATGCATTCACAAATATATATATTTTTGCATTAGCAGCATAAGCAGAGTACTGCAAGGTCATAAGGGAAGAAATAATAAGAGAGGTTGATTGGAAATAACTTAATCAAAGAATATTTGTCAGGTAACTTATGGTCTACTAGTCAGCCATTAGAATCACATTGTAGCACAGTACTTGATGACTTGGAATATTTTTTATATCTGTTATTAAGCCGGACAAGCAGGTTATAACATGTACCTGATATGGTTTCATTTGAAAAATATATGTAGAGAACATTTCAGCAAATGTTAATAATGGTCATGAAAAGTTAAATCACTGTCTTCCGCTTTTTGAGTTTTTAATATTTTCTAAGTTTTCTACAATGAATCTACTTTTCTTTTGTAATTGGAAATATTTTTCAATGTGTTTTATTTAAAATCAAATAGTGTTTGCAATGTCTAAAGAAAAACAAAAATGATTTGAAATTTCTCCAAACTGAGAAATAATTTAATTCCTAATAAAATCAGGATTTATTTTTACACAGGGCCTCCTGAGCTCCAAGATGCCTCATTCTGACTAACTGTGATGCCCTGATTTCTCGTCAGTATTTGGAATCATGCCAGATGTGGCATCTTGCCTTAGTCCAACTCTTCCCTCGTGGTCTTGAATGACCTCTCATATTTGAGATATTGAACTGGAGTGACTCAGGTCTGTTTTCCTTTAAAGTCCAGTATTTTGATACCTGGCTACATTACTCAAGCATTGAGCTTAACAGTTTGAATCACCACTATTATTTGGGGAGTCAGGATTATTAACAACCAACTAAACTAGGAGAAGACCCAGTATCGCTCAGGAAGCCTTTCAATACCTCTGGGTCAGTTCCAATAAAATTAACAACTTGAAAAAAATAATAAAATTCCACTTTCAAAGCTACCTGAGGAGTCAGGAGAAGGGGAGAGAGTCCTAGAGTGGTTGAGCCTGATTACCAGCTCAGATCACTTACAACCTGGGTGGACTGTGGACAGCCTGTGATGGACCCTAGGTTGCTGACACAATGAGGTCAGCATACCAACAACAGACTCAGTGGTAAACAAGATCACTCCTCTGCACTGGGAGTACTGTGTACTAACCATTGCTTTTTGTTTTTATGGGGTAGTTCCCCTGTGTACACTGAAAGCATAATTCTATACATATTCATATAGCACCAGCTTTTTAATTCAACACCAAAACAAAGAGCTGACAGAAATTTCTTATATCATTTTTCCATTTTGTTTTTTTCTTTTCTTTCTTTGTTTTTCTTTTTTTGTAGTGTCTAAATAGAACAGAATGTCTTCTCAGGTACTTACTCAAATATAAAATTCATTTTGATGATCCTCATTACTTTTGCTATACTAAAGGTTATAGTCGTGGTTAATCAAAAGATTTTCTATGGTGACACTCTCTAAATTAAGCTACCAAGAATTGATATTTTAAGCAAATTATCTCCTGGGTTTTAGTATTTGATCTGGGGGGTGGGGGTGGGGAAAGAGTGTCAGCAGCAGGGCACATATAAGGTGGATAGATCCTCTTGAAGGAGGAGAAGGAGATGATGAAATATTCCTTGGAAAGTCTCACATACGTGAATGTGACAGGGAGATTTCAGAAACAGTTTTACCATTTGAGCAAATGTTTCTAAGCCTGTATTTTCTCTTTGAAATTCTTAATACCAGTAAATTAATACCAGAGCATTTTAACCCATGACTCATAATTATAATAATTGTAGTAATAGCTCTTTATATCATGAAATTTAATTGCTTGACATGTATTAATGAATGGAGGAATGCATTTAGTTCAATTAGAAAAAATATTAATCACATGTTCTATGACTTCCTGTGGTTAATAAAAATTTGGTTGGCTGACTGTTTAATATAGAGGTGAGATGATATTTAATATACAAAAAGAAAAATAAATTATCTGGATAAATAAGTAAAAACACACTATTTAAAAATCCAAGTAATAAAGGGGAAGAAAACAAAAATTGTGCATGTATGAGTTTTTAACTAGCCATTCATTTATTTGTTAAAAAAAAATTACTGACACAGGATATGCACTATTCTAGACACTAGGAAACATTACTTTGCCAACAAAGGTCCGTCTAGTCAAGGCTATGGTTTTTCCAGTAGTCATGTGTGGATGTGAGAGTTGGACTGTGAAGAAAGCTAAGCGTCGAAAAATTGATGCTTTTGAACTGTGGTGTTGGAGAAGACTCTTGAGAGTCCCTTGGACTGCAAGGAGATCCAACCAGTCCATCCTAAAGGAGATCAGTCCTGGGTGTTCATTAGAGGGACTGATGCTGAAGCTGAGACTCCAACACTTTGGCCACCTCATGCAGAGCTGACTCATTTGAAAAGACCCTGATGCTGGGAGGGATTGGGGGTAGGAGGAGAAGGGGACGGACAGAGGATGAGATGGTTGGATGGCATCACCAACTCAATGGACAAGAGTCTGAGTAAACTTCGGGAGTTGGTGATGGACAGGGAGGCCTGGCGTACTGTGATTCTTGGGGTCACAAAGAGTCAGACATGACTGAGTGACTGAACTGAACTGAACTGAGACACTAGGAGTAAAAGAGTGAACAAAAGCTTCAAAGTATCTGCCCTCTTGGAGGCTTCTCCCTAATTATTGGGATAAGCATTAATTATTCACATTTGGATCTGCACAGATTTAACACACTGTTAATACTAACCTACTTTACCAATGAATTACAGAGCAATGGAGAGAGGATTAAAAGGTCTAGTCACTTATGTAATCTCCATGTGACCTTGGCCTTGACATTTAACCTCTGAAAAACCCTTTCTTTTAATGCACTGATTGGTAAGAGTAGAAGATCTTTAAGGTCTGTCCAAGTTATAAATGCCATAATTCAGTGTTTCTTGCTGAGAGAAAAAAAATATTTTTGGCATGTTTATAGTGTTTACAAGTAGAAAGTTCTTAACAATTAAAAAGAAAAAAAAACCAAAAGTAACTCTAATTACAATCAACAGCAAGCTGAGAAAGGTATCGCGGTACTTATATACATGTAAGTAAAGTAGTGATGGGTAGCTCTGGGCCAAGTTCATGGGAAAAATCACCACACTGATTACAGCCATTGTGAAGGGCTGTCAGAAACAGCAAGTAAATTACAGAGAAAAGGACCTACAAATCCTTTTCTGAAAATCAATTACTATTATCATGATGTTAACTGGGTAATTTTTCTAGCACAAGGGGCAAATGCATTTTTAAAAACATAATCAGTTGGATGGTACACATAGACAATGCAGTTCTTACAACAGCTAATCTGAGGTTATTCTATTAGGAAAAAAAAAACAAAAAAACAAGATAAAACAACTCACACTGCATATTAGAATACAAGTTATATGCAAAGAATGATAGATCTTTTAGCTACTCTTCATTTACTTAGCTTTCTTAATAGAATAAAGAACAGAGAAAGAAATCTCAGAAATCACACCTCATGTAGACAGGGGCAAACCTTATTAATATTAAAGATAATATCCATAAAAATAAACTTGGAATTAATTATGTTCGGATTATCCAGTATTTTCATTAAAGAACAACAGAGCATGGAGTGGAGTGCAAAATGGCATTTGTTTCTAATTGCTTATGATTTCAATAAACCAATGTCAGGCGAAAGAGTTTTTACTCTCAGTACCATGGAAGCTTTGCCGTGGGATGTCTTGGGCACAGTTTAAGATTCTAGAGTTGGTGAGAATCATATTCCTCATAAATTACAGCCTGGATGCAGAAGCTGTTTCTTTTACATTTCATTACCTGTATATCTAATCACATTAACAGATTCTTACTAGTCTTTGTTTTCTTTAGCTCAAATAATACCTTAACCCCTTTCATTTGTACTGTGTTTAAAAAGTGCTTTGATATCCTTTTTGTTGTTTAAATCTCAAATACTTCTTAGAAGTAGATAAGACAAGCATGAATCTCTCTGAGGCTAAGTCTCCTCCTTTGTAACATGAAATTAACAATAATAATACTTCACCATAAGTTTTCCTAAAGATTAAGTGAGATTATAGTATTGGTTATATTTTACATTTCTTGATCATTTACTGTATGCAAAACATCATTTTGATTATGCTGCATCAGTTAATTTATGCAATCCACAGAGTAACCCTATGTGAAAGTGAAAGTTACTCAGTCACGTCACAACTCTTTGTGACCCCATGGACTCTGCAGCCCATGGAATTCTCTAGGCCAGAATACTGGAGTGGTAGCTTTTCCCTTCTCCAGGGGATCTTCCCAGCCTAGGGATCAAACCCAGGTCTCCCGCATTACAGGCAGATTTTTTACCAGCTGAGCCACCAAGGAAGCCCTAGTAACCCTATAAATAGGTTATATTACTTTCCCTATTTTACAATCTGAGAAATCTGAGTCATAGAAAGCAAAGATAACTTGCCCAAAGTTACACAGAAAATTTCAGTTTCACTAGGTAATGATGTAAGCTACCTAGAATTGTATCTGGCATCATGCTGCTTCCTAATGAGATCTGCTACCAAGTCAATGTAGGAAAAGAAGCCATTGGTTCCAATGTCAGAGTTAACAAAGTTAGCGTTTCATGAATTAGGAGAGAGAAGAAAGGGCTTAGAATAGAAAAAGATGGGCTGAAGTGAGGGGGGAAGAATATTGATGTGAGCTGAATCCCTGGTCCATTGACAAAAGTCTAAGTTACTGTCAAGGTTATTGCATATCCATAGGGTATATTTTTAAAAATTAGGAAAAGGTTACCTTTTATCAAGACATTCATCTGTTGGAAATGTTTCACACTATTCTTATTGTATTGGAACCTTTACCATCATCTTCCTTAAAGTTGTTGTAATAAGCATATGACTCAATGATGTCCATGACACAGATGGCATCGTGTTAGACAACCACACAAAGCAGTCCTGGCTTCCACGTTCAGAGATTTCTATAGATTTCCCCATAATGTCTTTTCACTACTAAGAAAGAGCTTGAAAATTCTGTCTACAAATGACTTTTAGAAAGCCAAGTCCTAGTCTTGTGAGCATCTATATTTATCTTAATAAGTCTTCTAACAATGATCTGCTTTACCTATGTTTTAGGTAGTCCATTTCTAGAGAGCACAAAATTTTAAAACTAGCTTTCTGAGTTTGGACTGCACACAGAAAGTGTGTACTTGGGTATATGTATATAAAATATGGCTTTTTTTCCTTCCATATTTTCTTGAAATAATGTTTTGGCATCACATCAACACACCTTAATATATCAATTACCTTTTTGGTTTGAACATATGCTCCTGTTATTGAAGTTATTGAATATCTTTGTTGGATATATTCTTGAAAATACTGTCACCTAGTTTCTAAAAGGTTAAGATAAGGATTGCTTACTAAATAAAAAGCCCTTAAAGCAAACCATCAGCTGGGCACTTGCAATACCATTGTGGAGAGCAATACCCAGTGCATTCGAGTTCAATAATGCAACTTCCACCTATCAACTAAAGGAACGGTGTTTTATTACAATGAGGGCTAGAAAGCTTTAGAAAAGTATTCTCAAAACTATATACCCAGTATTTCTACTAAATTTTGCGTTGTTCTGACTTACTGAGGTTTGAATGCATGGTTTTGTTGAACACACTGGAGAAAGCATATGCTAGAAGTGATTTTTATGAATCAGTTTTAGAAGAGTCTAGTACAGTGGAACCTCTTTTTAAATTATTTTTTAAATCTATAAAATAACATTCTTTTACTGCTAATCTTATAACACATTTTACAAGGGGATAGAACATTATTCCCTCTTCAGTAGTAGCAGTGTTAGTCGCTCAGTTGTGTCCAACCCTTTGCGATCCCATGGACTATAGTCCACCAGGATCCTCTGTGCATGAGCTTCTTCAGGCAAGAATGCTGCAGTGAGTAGCAGTTCCCTCTAATCCACAATAATTTCTTACTTATTTTTGCCTCAACTTTTAAAAATGCATTCTTATGTTATAATAATATTAAAACATTCCTAGTGATAATAATTATATCTTTATTGGCAAGATCTATCTCCCTTAATTATAAACTATCTGAAAACCGGAAGATCTCTATAACTGAAATATTAGCCCAGAAACTAAGCTAGATAGATAATTTTATTTATGAGTTTTATTGTGACACTCCCTGTACTACACACTTTATAAAGTTTGTCCCATTTGATCCATACAACATTGTAATTGTAAAATAATTACTTATAGAAGATAAAACACAGAAACTAAGATGTGCAATTTCTTAAAGATAAGGAAGGTATCACAATCTATAAGAACAGAATTTATACCCAGGAACCCTAACTTCAGACCTGCAGTCACAACTACAATGCTAGACTATGTTAGTCCACTTCTGTAAGGAAACTTTTGGTCTTTTGAGGCAAAGTGATATGGCAGTCCCAACTGATATGGAAAATAATGAATGGATTGCTTCTCAGTTGTCCTCTATGATTTGCTCCATTTGTCTTCAGGCCTCTTTTTTTTTTTTTAATCTATCAGCACTTCTCACCCTTTCATCAGCCTAAAGAGTGGCATCCCCAGAGGAATGTGGAGAATTGCTATCTCACATCACCCCAATTCATTCCTTGCTTCACATTCTCCCTGACAAATCTACTCATCAGCCTGTCTGTCTGCTTCAGACTCACAACTCTCTTAAGACTGCTTTTGAAAGCAAGGCTCAACATTTCCATTCTTATCTGAGTCTGTCGATCCAACCCTCACATTCACATGAAGCCTCCTTGTGCATGTCAGAGATGCCCAAGTTCATTAACCAAGGGCTGCTGCTGAGATTTCATCCTTTCTTTACCTTCTTAACTAAAGCAGTTCTTCTCTTTTCCTTTGTCATCTTGCAACCATTCTCTGAGACAGATGAGGCCTCCAACACATTATTTTTCCATAGATTTACATAGTATTAACAGAAACACAGGCCACTATTCAAAGATGACATTGAAGAAAAGTTTGTTCATGTTATATAACATAACTCTCCAAGAAGATGATCTTGCCAGTGATCTCTTGAAACAAGTTACTTTTTCTCAACTGAGAGAGTGGTTTTTATGTATTATTTTGGGAAGATTCTTATGAACTAATTTTTTTTTTTAATTCCCTATCATCAGTCTGACTAGAATGGTGATTTGACATTAATAGTGTCAGTTTCACAATAAAATATCATGCCTCTAGAGACTATTTATTAGTATAAAAAAGAATCTTGTAGCTCAGTGGGTAAAGAATCTGCCTGAAAGGCAGGAGATCTGGGTTCGATTCCTGAGTTGGGAAGATCCCCTGGAGAAAGAAATAGCAACCTATTTCAGTATTCTTGCCTGGAGAAACCCATCGACAGAGGAGCCTGACAGGCTACAGTCCATGGGGTCACAAGAGTCAGACACAACTTAGTGACTAAACCACCAAAGAAGAATCAAATGTAACCTCAACAAGATTTCTCACTGTGTGTGTCTCTGTCTGAAAGAAGTTCCCCTTCCATGTCTAGTCAATCAGAAGGCCAAATATCTTTCCCATTTCTTCCATTACCTGCCTGTTGACCAGTATAAACTTCAAAAACAGAACAAAAGGAGACTCTTTGCATCTCAGATGGTATGTAACTCACTGTGGTGTACTGTGTTGACCTATGATTATTTCTTTGTTTTTACTCTACTTTGACTTCAAAATCTTCCCTTATTTCTATTTATGTGATTGCATTCACTCTGAGATTTTCCAATTCCTCCTTGACTGTAACTCAGACAAACTACTCATTATGACCTCCTTCAGTCCTCCAATCAATTCCTATTTCTGATCTTGTTCCTCAATCTTTGCTATAGCTCTAACATTAGTTCATTTATACTTATAAAAAACAGCTGTTAATTAAACTTTGGTAATTACTTTCACATCATACACATTTTCCTCCCACACAAAAACAAATATACATCAACTCAAATGAAAACGATAGGAAGCTGAAATGAAACACTGGGGTGAATTAAGAATTGGGGCAACTTTTTAAAAACTACTCAGAATTATTGAATTTGCTACAAAAATTGAACAGGACGTTTCCAAGTTAAAAACAAGTTATATTCTGATTATTCTTTTGTAGATTAATTGCTTGGAATTTTGGAAGCACTGATGTAAACTACTAAATTCAAGGAAATAGTCTTGGTAAATACAGATTTTAAAATCAGAGTTAGAGCAGATGGTAGCTGAGGAGAGGAAGGAATGGTGGGGAAGGGAAAGGCTGAGCTACCTCACTGAGACCTTGGTGAAACCAAAAGTGCTGGTGACCTAGGGCAGTGGGCAGTGGTTCACAAACTGTGGCTCTGGGTTAACAGTGATCATGTGTATTAGCATCACTGTAGGTGTGTTGAGGGCTTCCCAGGTGACTCGATAGGTAACGAATCCACCTGCAATGCAGAAGATGCAGGAGATGCAGTCTGATCCCTGGGTCGGGAAGATCCCCTGGAGGAGGCCACAGCAATCCACTCCAGCGTTCTTGTCTGGAGAATCCCAAGGACAGAGGAACCTGGGAGGGGGGGGCTACAATCCATGGAGTTGCAAAGAGTCAGACATGACTGAAGTGAATGAGTATGCACACACACAGTTGTGTTAAAACTGCACATTTCCTACCTCTGGTCTCTTGTATCCAAATCTCTGCAAGTGAAACCTAAGGATTCTCCATTATAGAGAAGCGCCCCAGGTGACTGCACAACTAAATTTGAGAATCTTTCTATAGCTACAAATGTATAGTAAGTCAACATATGGCATTATAAAAACTAAACTGAATGATGCCAACCAAGGTCTTTACCATTTTATATTAAGACTCTTCCATCCAGTTGTTTGACTTGTGGTACCCTGTTTTATTTTGGCTGCTGACCTGATGGGCCAAGTTCTTTATTTTTACGTCTGCTCTCTGTGCTGTTACTGTCAAAGAAAAGGCTAATTTGAATCTTATTGGAAATGTCTGCCTCTATCTGGGTCATAAAAGTTAAGCATGACCTTTAAGTACTTCATATTTCCTGAAAAACATGTCAGTATTATGTACATATATATTCGGCCAATGGGTGTATATATCACCTTTCAGGGTGGATATACAATCACATGTACTTTCTCCACCTGTAATGAAGTAGGAACGTGAATATTTGAAAGTACAATTCATTTCTGTATTCCTAAATAAATATGCAAAGAGACATGAAAAAATGGAATGTTTTTCTTCCTAGAATGAAAAGAAAAAATTAAGCAATGCGAAAAGAAAATAGTCAACTGCAGGAAAGGAAAGAAAAGAAATATCTGGGAATGTACTGTTCCTAATTCAATGTTCTCAGCCAGTAATTGAGCATCATAATTACTATTAGAATAGAGACAAGGCCTGAAGTCAGTGATCAGCTACAAAGAGGAGCAGCAGTGAGGAATATTATCAGGATCCCAGAAATAAGGGAGCAAAGCAGCATGATCTGTACTTTCACTGAGTGAGGTCTAGAACATGATGTCCTCATTTTAAAGTTTTACACCTGTTTAGGATTATAGATAAACATGTATTAAATAAAAATTACTGTATATATGTTTTATTGAGGAAGAGCTGTTTAGTCAAACCTCTTAGATTTAAGACAGATTAGAGTTCAACTAATTTGATTTTAATTTTCTTTTAAACCTGCCTCTGAAGAAAGTAAAGAAAAGAGTCAAGTAAGGATTACCTACATAGGTGTGATACATAGTTTTATTCCTTGTTACTGTCTACCACTTCCATGTAGTATAACTTTTTCATGCCTGTCTTTTATATCTACAGAATGCATCTCTCTAAGGACCCCTGATATTCCTAAATTAAACTCACAAAATAGAAGCACAAAGCTGAGCATAGGAACAGAAAGTTTGATCTCAGTAGATTTTCTTCTAGTACGCAAGATCCTGTTTTCTAATTCACAATCAAAGATTTATGTACTATTACATCAAGTACCTCAGACTCCAGCGGGGCCACTATGCTCAAAACCAGACACTAATTTTCTATTCATAACTCAATACAGCAGGCTACCCCAGGAATAGAATTACTAATATAACTGGTCTGTCATTCACTGAGTGAAATATTGAGTGAGGGACAAGCTTATGTTAATTATACTATAAATAAATATTTAACATTCTAGTGCTTTAAATGATACAATGGGGAAACATTTGTATAGGATGAAACCTGATTTTACTGTTGATTAAATCAAAACTTTGTAATGTTGCCAGGCAATGAACTAGTACACTTATAGAAAAATCAAGTTTGATTGGACAGATTAATTGGTGAAAACCAAAACAAAGTAAAATTTCAGAAATAATTTATTTTTATTGCCCAAATCACAGGCTGAGCCAAAATTCTGCTTAAATAATTTGCTTGTTCTATACTCTAACAAATGAAAAAAAACAAAACCCCCCAAAATTTCCTGATGATTGCTTCATTTGAGATGGGAAATGAACATTAAGTGATTAACGGTCAATCCAATAGTGATAATTAAATAAGTTAGCTATCTCTACAGACTATACTGTTTCTTGTTTTATTTCTTTCAGGAGACAATATAATTGCACTTAATAGAGAAAAAGTAAATATGGTAATGATTTATTATTTTTATGAGACTACTTACAATTTTTATTAGACTATTAGAACCAACTGTTGGATGAAGATACCAAGGTGAATTTAGAATTTGTTTTAGAGAAGATTAATATTGATCATAGAGTTGTGATAGTAACCCTTAAAATAGGTTAAAGGAAATTAATTTTTAGCAGATTTAGTCAATGGTTTACAAAATATGTCAATGAATGGAAATTGTATTGAACTAGCAAAACTGCTGTTTTCATTCTTTTTTTAAGCTAATGGTATAACATATTTTCAAAATGCTTTAACTACCTAAGAACTCTTTTTTTTTTTTAATGTTTATAGTGCTGAGATGTTTACGGAACATAGCTCTTCATGTGTTTTAACTACTAAAAGTTATACTTAAATTACCTCATGTCAGTGGTTGTACATTAAAAACAATTTTGTCCCCTGCCAGAGGACACTTGGCAATGTCCAGAGACACGTTTTGGTTGTCACAAGGAAGGGGGCGCTACTGGTATATAGGGCGCACTTGTAAACACCCTACAATATACAGAGGCCCCCAGGACAAAGTGTTGACTGGCCCAAAATGTCAATCATGCCAAGCTTCAAAAACCTTCCCCTAAACTTTTCACCTTGACCCTAATCTTCCATGAATTCTCAGCTCAAAAGGAAGCACTTTTCTGTGGAAAATAGAATATTGCATCCTGGTACTGCCTGCCTCTCTTCCTCAGTGCCACTTGATGGGTAAAGCATACACTAGTAAATGTGAATTCAGAATAAAACAAGGGCAAGTTATCATTTTAAGATAAAATGACTCAGGTGAAACTTCAATAGCCCTAAGTGTTTTATTGCTTTCTTTACTTTCTCTGACAATAAACATCATATTTACGCTTTCTGTTTTGCTAGGTGTGAAGATAGAATTCTAATGAGCCATCAAATATCATAAAAAAGGAGTGCAAACAAGCAACTGGCTCAAAGGTCCAGTGCCTGCTCATATAAGGTCCCCAATTCACTCTGGCAGTCTCTATAAAACAAATGAGCTGTAGAGAAATGTTTTTGCTGGCAGTATACCTATAACATAAAATATTTTTTCACCAGGAGAAAAATAAATCACACACACACACACACAAGAGCAAAACTCTAGTTCTGTTGGCTAAAAGGGCAAAATAGACACATTTCAAAGTATGCAAGTAATATATTTCACTGCTAAATTATTTCAAGCAAATAAACTCTGAGAACAGAAAGTGAAATATACAAGACTTAAACACTTCCAAATGGCAATGAATGATAACTAGTTGAAAAACCAGCCTCTCAATATACATCAAGGCCAGTTACTTGGCCACAACCTATCTATGTACATGCTTTCCTTTAAAAAAAACCACTTCAAACCGAAGGGTGTGTTGGAAGATATTCTACTTTTTAAACTATCTTCATTTGGCCTTTGGAGTTAAATGCTGTTAGTCTGTTATTAAATTTTTAAAAGCTTAAAGGAAAAGGCAGAATTTAAACTCTTAAGAATTTAAAGTCTTTGTTTTTCATCACCAGCCTTAAATACAAATACACCAGGAGAAAGATGCCAAGACATACTTGCCATTCTGGATACATTTGAAAAAAAAAAAAAAAAAAAAAACATTTAGGGAAAGTTTTACCAAACCAGCATTTACAGATTTTATATTTTATATTTAATTATATTTCAAAAATTTTTTACAAGTCACTTCATGGTTAACAAATATGGACACAAAATAGCAACAGAAAATATAAATTTGAAATTTTATAAAATTTACCAAGAATATAAGGAAAAGGGTAAATTAAGAATAATGAAATAGAAACAAGAGTGAAATAAACACAACATGCAATCCTAGGGACTTTAGAAATGACCCATATAATTGATTTCTGTTAATTTAGTAATATTTTTAAAAGTTGCCTAACACATGCAACAGAGAAAGACTAAGATGCTATTTTTTGGATTCTGAAAGAGGATAAGATTCAATTAGACTAACATTCTATGTACCCTCTTTTACGCGCCACTAGAAATTTGGGCAATATCTGCATAAATCTCAATAAGTGAGTACAAAATATGAACTTAGCATATCCCATAATCAGCTAAAATATCGCAGTCTCTAAATTTAGTAAGACTCTAGCCTTTTCTTTACATTGCCTTACTGAAAAAAAAAACCCAGTCCTGTTAATAACCCAATAATTCCCTTCATCTCTTCTATGCCATGCTCCTCGGTGTATATACCGAAGTGACTCACACATACATTACATCAGCACAGATCTACTTTCTCAGGTTCAGATCCATTCATTCAACTGCCCGTTGGGCACTTATAAGACCACAAGGTACCTCAACTCTTATTCTTGGTATCTCTCTCTACTTCATTCTGTGAATCTGAATATATTGACAGCCTTCTTTCTTCACCACCTCCATGCAAGTTCAAGACATTATAATGGGAACTACTGCAACACCCATCTCACAGGCTGTCACATAACCATTCCCAACTCCCTCTAACCTGTGAAAACAAATCTGATCATAAAAGTTCAGTGTCTCTTTAACAGAGTCTCTTTGTTATTTGAGAATAAAAACAAAACCCTTGAAATGACCTAGGACCTAGTGCACTGGGAAGACCCAGAGGGATCGGGTAGAAAGGGAGGTGGGAGGGGGGATCGGGATGGGGAGTACATGTAAATCCATGGCTAATTCATGTCAATGTATGACAAAACCCACTACAATATTGTAAAGTAATTAGCCTCCAACTAATAAAAATAAATGAAAAAAAAAAAAAAAAAAGAAATGACCTAGGAGACTTGGCTCATTCTGGAAACAAAATTCTGTCTCATTTCAAACCCCTCTCTCCCTGCTCCCAGCACTGTTGCAGCTATGATGGTCTTTCACTGGCATTTTCTCTTCTCTGTTCACCACAGGACCTTTGAACATGAAACTTGCCTCTACATGGAACATCTTCTGTTCTCTCTTCATCTAGCTCACATTATTCATCTTTCTAATTCAGTCACAAATTCCATTTCTTTGGAAAATTTTTCTCAGAGCCTTTGACTAGGCCAAATCTGACCAGGAGAGACTCCTAGAACTGTTTCTCTCCATCCTAACTGCCTGATGTGGTTGCAATTTTAGATTTGTTTGTGGAATTACCTAGAGAGTGTCTTATCCCTACAAGAATACCAAAGAGGGCAGGAATATCAAAGAGGCTTTGCTCACTACTAGACCGCAGGTCTTACAGCGTTGCTTGACACCAATGTATGCCCAGGAAATATTTATCAAATGACTAGATGGACACTGCAGTGATATCTTAAATTAAGAATGACAAAAATTATTAACTATTTGAGATGTTGGTCCTAATTTCTGAAGCAGTGATACATTGTGGAGAAGGACATGTTATTCTGACAGTGGTTTTAAAGGCCAGTGCTTGAAAAGAAAACCATAATCACTTGAGAACAGCAACAAACTTTCATGGAACTCTAAGCCATACCATATAGAAATATTATTTTACTTATCTCAATTCTTCTATGAGACAGATGATATTGTCACCATTTTAAACACAAGAAAATTTTAAAAGGTTAAATGACTTGCCTAGGGTTTTAGAAAATGCAAATAGTAGAGCTGGGATTTGAAACCAGACTGCATTAATTCTAAAGTCCAAGACTTTAAATCCTCTTCTTATATAATCTTAGTAACACTTAACTCAGGTTACTATTTATGAAAGAAGATCATGTACACTTTTTTTGATGTTAATAATTCTTAACCATTTTATTGGCATAGTTTTGGAGGACTGAGCTCTACAGAAGAACCTAGTTTTATCTTCCATGTAAATATACAAGGGTAATACTTTCCAATTGCTTTTGGTCACATTATTTGACCATAAGATGTAGTTACTCAATGAAAGTCAGTTCTAAAATGGTCAAAAGATCTCATTATAAAAAGAAGCTTGTTGACAATAGCCAGAAGACATTTTAACAAGAATTCCATGTGGAAGATAGTTTTTCTCTCAAAGATCTTTAAAAAAAATCAAGGTACAAGAATTTTTTAAGAAAACACTAAGGAATGTCAACATATCAGAGTCACAAAGGTTTTTCAAGGAAAGTTTATGGAAGGCAAGGGTTTCCCAGGTGGCTCAGTGGTAAAGAATCCATCTCCCAATGCAAGAGACACAGGGGATGCTGGTTTGATCCCTAAGTCAGGAAGATCCCCTAGAGGAGGAAATGGCAACCCGTTCTGGTAGTACCTGGAAAATTTCATGGACAGAGGAGCCTGGTGGGCTACAGTCCTGGGGTTGCAAAGAGTCAGACACAACTGAGTGCACATACACGCACACACACATACAAGAGAGGTAAATTTTCTCCAATCATGCAAATTCTTAAAAGAAGGGGCATGGATGAACCTTACCTGAAGACAGACATAAACAGCTTAGAAACTGTGGGTGCTGGAAAACATTTATTACAGAATTACTTCTTAGACTAAATATTATTTTTGAGGACTACTTCTGGTTTAAAATGGCACAGATGAAAAATTACAAAATAGAGATGCTGCCTTTGACTTGCAGAACATCAACCACAGAGTAAGGTGACTCTCCAAAAACAGTGTTTTAAGATCACATTCACTTTAAAAAGATGAATAAATCTTGATTAATTCAATGAAATTGATAACTTTACAAATAACCTATTTGGAGCCAAATTTCTTTAAAAAATCAATATTGGTTACACACTGGGCAAATTTTCACATTAATGGTAGCACATCTTTTCACTGCATAAATAATGCACTGATTCTAACCCATGTGCCACTGACCTCCATAGGTTGATGGAAATAGGAGTTTTGTGTATGTTCTAAATTTTAAAAAGAGATTTTCTGGTTCAAATGTCAGTTCTCTGTCTGCATTTAAACAACAGATAGCCATTTAACATCTAATTTATTTGAGGTTGAAAGAATGTCACACGAAACACTCTACTTTCCATGTACAGTAAAAGTATAGGAACCCTAGATTTCTAACCAATAATAATTTTAAAAAAATACTGCAATACATTCAGCTACTAGAGTATACAGAGAAGGGAGAAGTTCTTTTGTGGAAACTGGCATCTATTGGCAACTCCTGAAATCTCACACAATTTTTATTAGCAATCCAATAAAAACTTAAATTTGGGGCAGGGAGGAGGAAATGTCTTAATAATTAAGTATTAGCCATAACTCACTAAAGGGAGGCCCTAAAGTTCTCGTATATATTAAAAAATAAGCAGTATGTTTATACCTGGAAAGAAAAACAAAATATAATTAAAACTTGAAGCAAAAGCCTCAAAACCATTATGGAAGACAAACAAGGCCCCAAAGGTTAAAAGTGGCATCCTGACTGCACAATCAGGAACTACATGTACAGAAAGAACGATTGGGGGCAGAGGGGTAGTTAGAACTGTCTCAGATAACCAAGATATCTAGGTCACTGGACCTTGGTGTCATCATCTTTAAAATACTTGGTTCGAATAAGAGCTAAGACTTGATTTAGGTTTAAAGTACAAGATTAAATTTTAGATTCAAAATTCCTAACTGTTTGTAGGAATACTACCTGCAAAGAATCTAGACCTGTACTCAATTCTGAGTTCTAACTGATGACAAGCACTCATATTTCCTATAACATTGCAGATTGCAAATCTGGGGATGGCAACAATTCTTACAAATGTTTATACTTTGATTTTCTGGCAGCACAGTAGAAATAGACCAAGGATATTAGATTAATTGAAGATATTTTATGAATAAGACTTTCTGGTTTAATTCAAAAGTACATATTAATATTGTTTTCAA
Source organism: Muntiacus reevesi (assembly GCF_963930625.1). NCBI lineage: Eukaryota > Metazoa > Chordata > Mammalia > Artiodactyla > Cervidae > Muntiacus > Muntiacus reevesi. The sequence continues at coordinate 69,978,748 of NC_089251.1, read as the reverse complement.
GATATCCTTGTTATGCACTGAGCTGAAAACACAATGTACTAGTCACAAAGTGCAGCAAACATTTATTGCCTCCGAATGCTTCCTCTGTACCCCCTTGTTTAAAAATCTTCAGTTGAACCATATAAACTTTCTGATATTCATCCTTTTGGGACCTAAACAAACCAATAATTCTATATGGTATAACCTGTATTAATTTGCTTGTATATACATCTGATTGTGTGTGTGTGTGTGTGTGTGTGTGTGTGTGTGTGCGCGCGCGCGCATGTGTGCATAACACTAATTAAAATGTTAGATAAGTACAATAATAAATATGGTTACTCGTTTATCAAAAGTCTTACTAAATGAAGCAAGTTTTATGGGCTACTCTATCTAATTGATCTTTCCTATTCCAATTAAACAGTTTTAATCAATGCTTGTTTATTTATATGATCACTTTTGTAAATGCATATAGTAGGAGGAAATTTTAACAACCTCATTATTTAACAGAGAAATACCAAAAGTTAAGTAAGTTTCTTGTTTAAAGGGCTATGATTTGAAAAGGGGCTAAAGTCTTCTTCGGCTTTAAAAAAGTTATTAGTATGTTCACAGGGAAGTATGTGGGGTGACTCAGGCTTGTGTCTTTCTTGTCTTTAAGACACAGTAAAATTTGGTTAGTTTTACTGTCACCTCAAATAACTGAAAAATTGTCATTGATTCTAAAATTAGCCAAATGGCAATGGAAGCATAGTTGGTAGTGTACACTGATTTTTCCAAGATCTTCAATATTTACCATATCACTTTTTATCTGTACATATGATTCATGAAGCTTTGTGTATTTCTCAGTCAAGGTTTTAGAATTTTGCTCATTTGTGTGTTTACCTGGGCTTCCCTGGTGGCTCAGATGGTAAAGCGTCTGTCTGCAATGTGGGAGACCTGGGTTTGATCCCTGGGTCAGGAAGATCCCCTGGAGAAGGAAATGGCAACCCACTCCAGTACTCTTGCCTGGAAAATTCCAAGGATGGAGGAGCCTGGTAGGTTACAGTCCATGAGATCGCAAAGAGTTGTACAGGGCTGAGCAACTTCACTGGTTCACTGGTGTGTTTATCTCTAAGTAGCTTGTGAAACTGTACTCTTTTTCCACCTATCTTCCTGCTTTACCTTTCTTAAGCAATTAAGTGACCAGTGCTTCCAGGCAAAGTTGACCTTTGCCTAGCTCTGGGGGCAGGAGTTTTGATTAACCTAGACATTCTTGATAACTCTCTTCTAATGCCTGTGATTGGTTTAGGAAAGAGTCAATGAGACTGGAGGAAACAAGCTGAGGAACTTGTGGGAAAGGGATGCAGATGCGTGCACGTGCACACATACACACACACCCCACACACAGTCTTAGCCTATTTGAGGATGCAGTTATATGAAGATATATGAAGCATATATGAAGGAATGCAAAGCTATTGCACTTATCCTGTAATCACAACTAGACAAACCTAAGGAAAAAACCAATGAATATGCTGAAGATAGCAGAGAGATGAAGGCCAGGTACAAGAAAATCTGGAGATGTCCAACTACCTGACTTCTGAATTTCTGATTCTGTGACATAATAAATTTGTAATAGTTTTCCTTGAAGATACAGATTGAAACTAAGTCTTAATGTCTTCCTGTCAATCTTATTTTTCAAGATTCTAGTAAAGGGCAGTATATTTCAGAGTACACAGTAAGCATTTAGGAAATTGTCCTGGAGTATCTAAACAGAAAAAAACTGGATATTTTTAAAGGCCACCCAGTATGATGAAGCCAAACCATTAGTAAATCAATACATCTTCAAAGAAAATATATATGCAGAATTAAGATTGCTGGGAGAAATATCAATAACCTCAGATCTACAGATGACATCAAGCTAATATCAGAAAGCAAAGAGGAACTAAAGAGCCTCTTGACGGAAGGTGAAAGAGGAGAGTGAAAAAGCTGGCTTAAAACTCAACAGTCAAAAAACTAAGATCATGCCATCTGGCCCCACCACTTCATGGCAAATAGATGGGGAAACAATGACAGATTTTATTTTCTTGGGCCCCAAAATCACTGTGGATGGTGACTGCAGCCATGAAATTAAAAGACGCTTGCTCCTTGGAAGAAAAGCTATGACAAACCTAGACAGTGTATTAAAAAGCAGAGACATCATTTTGCCAAAAAAGGTCCACCTAGCCAAAGCTATGGTTTTTCCAGTAGTCATGAATGAGTGTGAGAGTTGGATCATAAAGAAGGCTGAGTGCTGAAGAACTGATGCTTTTGAACGCTGGTGTTGGAGAAGACTCACGAGAGTCTCCTGGACTGCAATGAGATCAAATCAGTCAATCCTAAAGGAAATCAACCCTGAATACTCATTGGAAAGACTGATGCTTAACCTGAAGCTCCAATACTTTGGCCACCTGATGTGATGGACTGACTCACTGGAAAAGACCCCGATGCTGGGAAGCATTGAGGACAGATGGAGAAGGGGATGACAGAGGATGAGATGGTTGGATGGACTATCAACTCAATGAACATGAGTTTGAGCAATCTCCAGGAGGTAGTGAAGGACAGGGAAGCCTGGTGTGCTGCAGTCCAAGGGGTCTCAAAGAATCAGATACAACTGAGAGACTAAACAACAACAACCTAAATGGGAACAAACTGAATATTTTTTCAGGCCATCCAGTATGATGAAGCCAAACCAACACTGAATTAATACATCACCAAAGAAAGTATATATGCAGACTGTCAAACTAATAATAATGACTGATATTCCTTTTGTTTGTGTGAATGTTTATATCTGTTTAGGTTTATATAAGATAGCCAATAAGATCATTAATAGTGAATTGTTAAATATGTTTTTCCTCAGCATTTGTTTCCCAGCAGAACTGAAATAGGTTATAAATTCCCTCACTTTTTATGCATACTTCAATATTTAGTGTAGGAGGCTCAGATGAGTGAGGGAGAAAGAAAAGGAGGAAAGATGGAATAAAAGTTCATTTTGGAATCAGAAACTACTTAGTAAGGAGAGTAATTTTAAGAAATTCACTTTTGAAGAAACTGTCATAATTGATAACTTCCCACAGCTTGGTGTCAAGAACCTTATTTTTAGTTGAACTAGTAACACGGGAAACAATTAGACATCATCACCAATGTTTCCATGCATTAATGCCAGCACAAATTAACTCCTACCACTAAAAATACTCCTCTTGGTCACAGTCTGTAAAGGGTATGACTTACTGCACTTAGGGCATAATTATGTCTCCTTGCCTACATGAAACTGACACACAAAAATCAATATTAATTTAAGAAAAGATCAAAACTGTCCTCGTTATCTTATTTAGCTGTCTCTCCAAAATGAGGTTATCATTTATGACAGAGATACATCAGAGTTCGGACTTAACCAATTCTGGCTGCCAAATAATAAATGTTCATTTTCTAATCGTGTCTAAGTACCTGTTTCCCTAAGAACTGTTATTTATACTGCCACCTAGAAGAAGGATCCCATAAAGTTCGTATTTATCTAAGACAGTGCCATATTTACTTTTTTTCTCTTCAACACACCTCCATTCTCCTCCCTACTTCTCCCCACAAACACTTCTAATATAAGAAAAATAAATGTCTCAGAAGCCTGTAATCATTGTGCCCTATAGAGATATAATGAATGCATTTTACATCTTTTTTTTTTTCGTAAAACACATTTTGTGTTTTATTAATTACATTTTATCCTAACAGCACCATATTCCTCAGTGGTTATGTCTTCTTAATGTATGCCTTAAATTCTAAGGCTGTATATTATTATTTTATTATTTATTTTATTTATTATTTATTTTATTATTTATTTTTATTCATTGGAGGCTACTTTACAATATTGTAGTGGTTTTTGCCATACATTGACATGAATCAGCCATGGATTTACATGTGTTCTACATCTTCTATCTTAAACATTCATATATGTTTAATTTCATTATGTTAGATTTATTTTAATGTAAAAGAAACAACACACTAAGTTCACCTGGTGGCTTTGCAAATGCGGGCCTGAATTTGTGAAGTCTCAGGATACCTCTATTTCTTGCTACTTTATCTCCCTTTTCTCCATGCCTCAGGGCACTCTCCATGAAGAAAGTGGTAACAATCCCAGCAAATGTTACCATCGCTGAGATTATTTACTCTGGAAACCACACCTAATCATGTCAAACACACTGACCATCAGGAACAGGAAAAGCAAGGTTGGAGTCTCCTTTGTCCTTTCCTGCTTCTGGCCCCTGTTATGCTTTGAAGCCATTTTTTAGACCTGGGACCCTAAGTGATGTGAGATATTTTAGCAACATCAAAATTCATTCAACTGACTTCAGGTTTTACCATGCTGGTGTTTGCATGTAAGTAAGTATCATAAACAACTATATACCACCCACAAACAAAAAGTCAAAAAAAAAAAAGAGAGAGAGAAGAAATATAAGTGATCTATAAATATAGATTGATTGTCTTTTAGATAATTTTATCACTTTTTGTTGTTGTTCAGTCACCCAGTCGTGTCCTACTCTTTGTGACCCCATGGACTGCAGCACACCAGGCTTCCCTGTCCTTCACTATCTCCCAGAACTTGCTCAAACTCTTGTCCATTGAGTCGGTGATGCCATACAACCATCTCATCCTCTATCATTCCCTTCTCCTCCTGCATTCAATCCTTCCCAGCATCAGGGTCTTTTCCAGTGAGTCAGTCCTTCACATCAGGAGGTCAAAGTATTGCAGCTTCAGGTTCAGCATCGGTCTTTCTAATGAATGAATAATCGGGGTTGATTTTCTTTAGGATTGATTGGTTTGATCTCTTTGTAATCCAAGGGACTCTCAAGAGTCTTCTCCAACACCACAGTTCAAAAGCATCAATTCTTTGGCACTCAGCCTTCATTATGGGCTAACTCTCACATTCATTCATGACTACTAGAAAAACCACAGCTTTGACTAGATGGACCTTTCTTGGCAAAATGATGTCTCTGCTTTTTTATATGCTGTCTAGGTTTGTCGTAGCTTTTCTTCCAAGGAGCAAGCATCTTTTAATTTCATGGCTACAGTTACCATCCCAGTGATACTGGAGCCCAAGAAAATAAAGTCATTGTTTCCCCATCTACATGCCATGAAGTGATGGGACCAGATGCCACGATTCATTTTCTAAAATTTGAGTCTTAAGCCAGCTTTTTCATTCTCCTTTTTCACCTTCATCAAGTGGCTCTTAAGTTACTCTTTGCTTTCTGACACTAGAGTAGTGTCATCTGCACATCTGGGGTTATTGATATTTCTCTCAGCAATCTTGATTCCAGTTTGTGATTCATCCAGCCTGGCATTTCACGTGATGTACTCTGCATAGAAATTAAATAAACAGGGTGACCATATATAGCCTTGATGCATTCCTTTACCAATTTTGAACGAGTCAAATGTTCCAGTTTGGTTCTAACTGTTGCTTCTTTCCCTGCATACAGGTTTTGCAAGAGGCAGATAAGGTGGTCTGGTATTCCCATCTCTTTAAGAATTTTCCAGGTTGTTGTGATTCACACAAAGAGTTTCAGGTAGTCAATGAAGCAGAAGTAGATTTTTTTTCCCCCCTGGAATCCTCTTGTTTTTTATATGACCCAACAGATGTTGGCGATTTGATCTCTGGTTCCTCTGCCTTTTCTAAATCCAACTTGCACACCTGAAAGTTCTCAGTTCATGAACTGTTGAAGCCTAGCTAGGAAGATTTATACTCAAAGTATAGCAAAATGAAGTCTAGTTAACAACCTCTTTTTGTTAAATATTCCAGAAGGAAAGAAATTTATATTTGACATTTAAAATATGTGTGTGTATCTTATGTAATATATTTTGGTCTTCATGTTGTTACTCACAAATAGAGTACATGGGCTCTGCAATCTGAGTAGTTTGGTTTCGGCTAGAAACCTGTCTATGTAATCATCGGCAAATCATTTAATCTCCCATTCTCAGTGTCCTAACCTCTAAAAGGGCATAATATTAGTACTTATCTACTTATCTACTAGGTCCCTTGAGAAGATTGATTAAGAGCTTAATAAATGGCAATTACTACTCTTAGAAAGCGATGATATTGGCAGAGTCTTGGACTCACAGTCATGTAGAAAACAAATTTCAGAAAATATTCTCCAAAACATTACCTATTTCCACCTTTTTACTCAAGGTGAGGAAATTTAAGTTTCTGTGGTCAGCAGACAGACCCAGGGCCCTCTGATTAACGGCTGGCATAAACTGGACAACTGGAGATTTCTTGTTCAAGGTCACTAGAATCTGTGGTAGCACATTTCAAAATGTAGCAGGAGGAAAAAAATGAGGAACGGAGGTGATTTCCAAAGTAATATTGACTTTCCCCTTATAGAAAGAGATGGTTTAGACAATCAGCAGTTAATTATCCTTGGAAAAGGTGTGTTTTGTCTTCTATGACAGAACTTTTTTTTGTTTGTTTTTATTTTTGCATTAGTGAGGTGGTTAGCTATTTGAACTTGAGTTTAAGTCAGTCTCTACCTCATGCTTTTGTTGCTCTTTATACAGTTTAAATATAAATGTCCTGGTTTCCTTCCAGGAATTTAGTGAGTTTTGTGCTTGAGGTCACTAAAATTAAAAACAACAAAAAAAAACAACATGCATACTCTATTTACAGAATTAATAAGGAGTTGCCAATGGAGGAGGGAAACTAAATCTAGGAAACTGGTCACCTATTTTTGTCAGAAAATATTTCAAATGAGATAATTTCTTAGCTCAGCTGTTTATGTTAGCTGAGAAATGGGAAAGAAAAGTTGGGGGAATGTTTGAAGAAAGAGGGGAGCATTTTAATGATTAGAATTTAATGAGCATTAAATACACAGCAGACTTAATGCTAAGCACTTTCCATATCAATTACTTTTTCCAGAAACTCAATGAAAAAGGCAAACTGCAGATGAAAGAAAAAAGCATATCAGTTAATTCAACAAGTAATGAAGATATTAAAAAAAAAGAAATTGAACTCTGATTCAACTGTCACATGATTTTTAAAATGCTCAGTAGAGTCCCATCTTTTGCATTGTTTTTCTATTGATTAAGAAAACTCTAAAATTCCTTTTGGAGTTAAATAAGAATCTACCTTGGATGAGAATGAGAAATAACTACTTTAAACTGAATGTTATTTAATAACAAATGGCTTAATAGCAAATTTTCAGAGAATTACACCTTCGTGAGAGAATGTGGATACATGGAAACAATTTTCTCCCTAACAGAATCACCATATACTCACTAGTCTTTGACCTAATTTTAGCTCAATATTGTCCTGAAATCAGACTCAACGCAAAACTGGAATCTTTATAAATCCACAGCTGTGAGGGGTTGGAATTCTCACTCACACTGAGCCTTTTCTTCCACATGTTATTTCAGTTTACACATCTTTTGAGAACGCTTATGTACCAGTCAAGACTTAAGCCACACAATTTTAAAAAGTAGTACTTACGAAGTATGTCTTTAAAGTCAGAAGACTACGTAATAGCAATAATTTTTTTTTAATGAAAAGAGAAAAATATAAATGCTATGAAAGTTAATTTCTAGTATTTTGATTACAACACAATAACATTTTAATAATGAATCGGAGGAATAATATTTGTAAAAACAGGAAATCTCCAATCTGGAAGGAAAATAATATAGAGAGCACGTAATTGTAGAAGGGGCCTTGGAGATCTTTCTCAAAGGTGATCATTTCCCCAAAGAGGACAAAATGGTAAGCTATATTAGGGAATGTTTTATATAATAATAATAATAACAATCATAATAATACTAGAAGACATCATTAATGATCACAGGCCTTATTTCTTGAGAATTTATTAAAGCTAAAGCACTATGCTCAGCACTTTCTATACATTTCTAGTGACCTTTGTAAACTTGCTTCCCCATTTAATAGATGAACAAATTGAGGCCCAGATTAGTTAAATGATTTCTCTAGAGCAAAATCTAGGTAGAGAGGTTTTACCTCTTTAATTATCTTGCATGGAGTTTTAGAGTATGAATACATATTCATAATGATGTAATTATAGTTATGAAACTGAAAAAAATGCTGTTCTTTTCTTACAAAATAAATACATACTTAGCATAGAAAGTTAAGCAAAAAAAAAAAAGAAAGTTAAAGGCAACATGAAGTAGTTAGTACAGGAAAAGATTAACTTGCTATCAAAATTACTGCAATAAAAACATTACAAAGGAGTTTTTCTCAAATCAAAAAGTTTTAACTAAATCATAATTTTCTGATTGAATCATCTGGCATTTCTCTATTCACTGCTTTGTGCTTCACATTCTGTCGTCTCAATGAAAGGCAACTACGAGCAGGCATTCCTCAATTGAATATGTGGCTAGAAGGCATCATTTTTAATTAGACAGGCTTCAGAATCCAGCTAGCATGATGGCATCCTGGCTGCATCACTTGCTAGTTCTTCAACTTTGGGCAAGATACTTAATCCCTCTAAATCATGGTTACTCATCCATAAAATGACATTGATAATGGCTTCTACATGAAATTGTTATTGGTAGGATTCAATGAGAAAATGCAAGTGAAGGGCCAGCAGAGTATGTGGTCCATGGTTAGCCCTCAGTCAATGACAGGTATTTTTACATTTATGGATGCCCCTCTGGGAGCTGAAAGGAACTGCCTCAACTTTTCCCTCTATAGAAGCCATTTCTATTGAATGCCTTCCATTCCTTTCATTTCTTTTTCTTCACTTTTTCTTTCCTTTAAGGAATTCAAATCTAACTTGAACAAGGCCTTACTCTTTCTGTCTTGGCATAGCCTGTCATTCTTTACTCACCCAGGGGTTAACAGATGGTGGTGGGAGATATGGTGATAACTAAGACGCACATGGGCAAGATTATAGGATCCTCTCCCCTCACTATCATTGGAACCCTCTAGGTCAGCTTCCTCTTGCTCAGATCACAAGAGTAGCCAACAGCAACTGGACCCTAATGAGTCCCATTCAATTTCTGACTACATCATGTTATCTTGGCATCCAAAGTTATAACTGGACTTTGCTAGTCTGACAAAGTTTTAACAATGGTGGTTGCACAATACTACCTGCCTCAGGGACGTTAAGGGTTAAGGAGACTTCTGGGAACTCATTATATCAATGAAGCAGTGATGTCTGAGTTTCAAGCAATTAGCTCACAAAGGCATTTTTTTAAACAGTCCACTCAGAGACCGGGGGCTGGCTTTCCTTTTTGTTGTTGACTGAGGCCTCCATGGCCAGTAGAGCATTGCTATGCATCATCTCCCTTATCAGAGGCTCTTAAAGCTCAGTTCTAAAGTAACTGTGTTTCAAGGGCAGGACCGTATTCTCCTTCGCTCCTACAGTATCTGCGGAGAGTGTCTAGAAATGAGAAAGACCATTTCAAGAGCTGATCAATACCCTGTTGTGGAAGATAGATGAAGGCAGCGGGTTGAAAGCAGAGTTTAAAAAAAAAAAAAAAGCAGGTACGGGGAACAGCTGAACACTCCAGTTAGCTTCCTTAACCCATTCAGGGTAGCTGGAACCTGCTCACACTTCTGTTTAAGGCAAAGAGAGTAAATTCCAGGAAGTGTGTTAAAGTATACAGATGAACCCCACTCACAGACTCCTCTCACATGCTCTGTGTTCAGAGGAGACTGAGACAGCACAAGGAGGCGTGCAATAGATCATTTAGGTTTTACAGGGATCAGAAAAAGATGACCACAGCTCAGAAGTGGCTTTGTATACAGGCCCTTGGCCTCTAGCTTTGTCTTCTGAATAATTTCTTTCCTGGAATTCAGAGTTTACTTGGTATACTTTTGACTGCTGGGACAGGAGTGGGGAGGATCAGGCTAATGGGAGAATAGGAAGGGAGAGAAGAACATTCACATTTGGGGAAGATGTTCCCCCAATTCCTATAGATCTCTTTGCGAACGTACGAAGGAAACAAGATGCCTCCCTTTTTATTTTCTCTCGTTTTGGGGCACATCATAGATAACCAACTATATCTGCTGGATTTTTGAAGGTTCCACCTCCTTCCCTGGTACTCTTTCAAGTCCATTTCATCTCACCCCAAGGCAGTCTAGATGGTGATATTCCAAGTATGATTCTGATTTCAAAGCCAATGAAGCCAGAGCTAATACATCTAGTCTTTTCTTTCTAAGGGACTTCAATAACTCTTCTTGAGGCATGTCAAGATTCATTTTCTTTGGTAATTTTCTATACTTCATTATCCATGAATGAGCTTTTCCACACAGGTAAAAATAATAATAAAATAACAGTAATAATACCAACGGGGCTTCCCTGGAGGCTTGGTGGTAAAGAATCCGCCTGCCAAGGCAGGAGACAAGGGTTTGATCTCTGTGTCGGGGAGCTCCCCTGGAGAAGGAAATGGCAACCCACTCCAGTATTCTGGCCTGGGAAACACCATGGACAGAGGAGCCTGGTGAGCTACAGCCCATGGGTTCGCAAAAGTCAGAAATGATTTAGCGACTAGACGACAACAACAATAACACCAATCCTTTCATGTGCTAACCTTCTAATTCTTTTATGCACATTACTTCATGTAATCCTATGAACAGCTCTATCACGCAGACAAATTACTACACTGCTTTACAGAAGAGAAAACTGAAGCACCCACGGCTCACAGCTAAGGCTGTGAGCCCAGAGTCTCTTTCCTACAACATCATCAGCTGGGTCCCGGCTGCTGCTGGGCAGCACTGCCTCTGCAGTGACCACAAAGAGCCTTTTATTGTTAACTGTACCTAGTATGCACCATTCACGATATTAAAGATTTCACAAGTATTATTCCACTTAATTTCAAAAACAACATCATCAGCGAGGCTCTGCCCTTACTAAAAGAAGAGAAACAGAGATTTGGCAGGGGTTGGAAGTCAGAGGTCATACAAGCAGTAAGTTACACAAATCAAGACTAGCATCCATGTTTCTCTAACTCCAAAGGCTATAATTTCAATCATCACCCCATCCTGGCCTACCCAACTATTCCTGGACATACAATAGGCCTCCTTTGGCACATGGGGCAGCAGCAGTGAGGTTAAAAACAAGTGTGATTGTGCATTATTTTATTGCTACAATCTCTATGAATAAAATGTCTATTTGATTTTCATTTAACCTCAAAAGAATCTGATCACTGAACAACCATTGAAGAATTATTGGCAATTATGTTCTGTAATTATGGCTCCTGGTAATGACATTAGTGTGCAGCCTTTCATATTTAGTCCTATTAATTAATCCCCGCAAGCCCAGAAAGTGATAATCAATACAACAAAGGCACCACGGTAAATTATAAATAATCCCCAAATCCCTCAAATAGTTTTCAAGCCTCCTTTGGTTTCCTTGGTTTGGACACACTTAGTCTGGAAGCTGGAGGAGTCTGCAGTAACTGATAGCTCCTCATGCAGAATCACCTGTTTCACTAGTGCACCTAATCAGGCAGATGTTTAAAATTAGAGTCCAGATGCCATGACAAAGATACATTTCTGTAGCATAATAAAAATAATTAGCTGGTTGAGTCCAGAGACCCCCAAATCAGAGATACAGCTTTTCAATTCTCCGAGCAATATATTCCTTCAGATAACACCTATTGTCAGGGAGTGCATGGTTTCAGTTTTGCAGAAGCTGAACACAGCTAGTGTGTGAAATGCTGAAAGTTCAACAAAGGAAATTTCCTGATTGCTCAATCTCACAGATAGACAAGATAAACAGGCATACTGACAGTGACGCCAGGAATTGATGATTTATGAAAAACAGGTCTCTGAATCTAATGTTTTTTAAAATCTCCCAATCCATTCTTAGATTTTCTTCCACATACTTTATCAACCACCTACGCTGATACACATTAGATTTCTAAAATGGCTATATTTATATATTTTATCTGAGATAGCTACTGCTATAGTTGTTCAAAGATGCTACAAGCAGCCTCAGAAGTAATCCATTTCAAAAAGATGTAGCACGACAATCCACTCTGCATCATGGATGGAACTAAGCTAGTTGGTTTCTGAGGCCCTGATCTATGTTAGTCTAAAAGTCAAAGACTCCTGTTCTTTTTGCCACAAAGGAAAGAGTCAGAACTTGATCCCTATTGGCATCTCATGTCCTTCCTTGGTTGCATTCTTGTTTTGGATGATTTCCCAGGAGATAGTGAATAACCCTCAGCAGCTGCCCAGTCTCAGAAACCATTTGGGGGGAGGAAACAGAAGCTCAGAATAAATATCTATCAAAGCATCATCGCATCAGATATAACAGAGAACATGGTCATCTTTAAAGGATTCAGAAAGGGGAATAATATGACAAATTTAGACTGAATATATATTGGGTCCTTCAGTAAATAATTGTCAATGGAGAAATCAATCTAACTGGCCATTTACAAGAATTAGTTTATAAATTTATGATACTCAAGATCTGGAAATAGCCGTAAAGGTCATCTGAAGCCATCTTTCCGTTTACAAATAAGGGAGCTGAAAGTCAGAAAGACTAAAGAACTTGGCCAAGGTTACCCAGTAAATCAATGGTTGAAGTAGGCATGGAAGAGGGACATCTAACCACATCATCTGCTGCCACTCTCAAACTGAATGGTTGATTCAATTTTAAAAGTTTTAAAGCCAGAATGATACTAGGCACACTCTTAAGATTTATATTTTAAGATAAAATCTTTCATCTTAACATCACTGATAATCATTGCTAGCATGTCTCCTCCATCTTGCCAGTGAGCAGAATTCAGATGTGAGTAGATATTGGGAGTGTGACCTATACTGCCACACCTTGGGACAGGAGAACTTACCAGGTACTGCAGTTCATATTCTACTGTCAACAACTTTTATCCAAATTCAAATAATGATGATGATGATGATGATGATGATGACAGATGACAATGACAGAAGTCTACAGTGTTTTAAGGCCAGATTTCTTATATAAACTTCAGGGCCCTTATCTGACCAGTCTTCATTTTTTATTTATTTAATTTTTGGTGGTTTCCCTAGAGTTTTACTTTAGATTTTAATTATATATTTTTTGTTTGTTTCAATTACTTACCATCAATTAAGAATTATAAAATTTCACTTTAAATTGGAGTGCTCTTTTCTCATAAGTAGCCACTAAATGTTGAAACATAGGAACAAAGGGAAAGAGAAGGCCAAGCAAGGCAAACCAAAATATTCCTTTCCTGCTTGGCTGAGCAGTGTTGGAGTTCCCAACTCTGCTATAATGTTTCCTTATTCCAGCAAAACAATCAAAATTCCTATACAAGTGACTCTTCTAACCACCACCAAAGTAGCTATACAAGTGCTGATTAACTAGTCTAAGTGAACATGGGTTTCTTTGAAATTAAAAGCAACTTTCAGAGACACAGAGAGGGACTTATGTCTGCATTATTGCATGGGTCACAACAGCAAGTTTAGCTTTGAATTCCTAGAGTCTGAGTTTTGACCTGATAGAAATCAAGATATGCCAATAGCAGTGATTATGAAAATGATGTCATGATCAGAAACCAGCTTAAGTAAAAAGTGTGATGGAGGAACTGAATGGAATAGCTGATGACATTAAAATTCCCAAAGAGGATGATGCTTTTCGGCCTCCTCCCAACCAAGTACAGCGGCAGGAGCGTGAAATTGTCATTGGAGATGAATACATTTCTTCCCCAACATTGAAAATTGGTTCCCTTATTAGTATGAATCAGTCCAAGGATCCAGAAAGCTTATGGGTATTTTATTATCTTCTCTGGGACCTGAAGTGTTTGCTCTTGGGTCTTACTGGATTACACTTCAAGATGAAGCCAATCTAGATTGAATACTGGTGTTGACACCAGTGGGTGGGAGTGGCTGCTTTCAGTGACCATTATCGGGACAGTTTTGTGTATATAAGGGCAATATTCTTCATAAACTATAAATGATTGTCTTTGATAAATGTGTAACCAAAAAGAGCAGTTTTAACTTAACCTCAAAAGGAATATGAAATAAATCTTCAGAATGTCATACTCAACAACTATGCTTCTTAAAGCAAAATATATAAAATGCATTGTCAAGGACAGATACTCTCTCATGAATTATGTTATGGGATTGGCCCTTTCTCTGTTATATTTACTCTTTCTGGTTATACAATAAGAACACATTTGTAGAAAAAGACAAGGCAAAAGAAAATATTCTGACTTAAGAAGAGGGTAAAGGTGGGAGGTGGCACTGGCACCATGGCACTGAGATCTCCCTGAAGGTTCTGAGAGATGGGTCTCTTGTGCAAAGCTGGGCCTGGAGAAGCCTTGCTGCTGATGCTGTTCAGTTGCTAAGTTGCGTCTGACTCTTTGCAACCCCGGGGACTGTAGCACGCCAGCCTTCCTGTCACTCACCATCTCCTGGAGTATACCCAAGGTTCATGTCCATTGAATCGAGGATACTAGCGAACCATCTCAGTGAATTTATTGTTTCCCAAGCATGTTTAATCACATTTAAAGAACTGTTTGCATTGCTTTAAATAAATAATAGCTTACTACTTGAATATTTACTTATTACTTGAATCAGAGGATGAGATGGCTGGACAGCATCACAGATGCAACGAACATGAACTTGGGCAAACTCTGGGAGACGGTGAGGAATAGGGAGGCTGGGCACGCTGCAGTCCATGGGGTCACAAAGAGTTGCATACAGCTGGACGATTGAACAACAACAGCAAAACTTGAATATTTAGTTCACTGAACACTATGATATACATTTACAATTGTGAATGAATAAATTTCTGTTTTCCCTTGAAAGTGGGACTGAGTTAGCAAAGTGCACCCTCTTAAAGAAAGAATTCTCTAGGAATAATTTCTAAGAAGGATTTCATCTTCTCCCAAAGCAGGGCTTGAATAGACACTGGGGGAAATAAACTTCCAAATGATAGCAGCAAAACCCAGCTGTTGGTGCAAGTCACTTTGCCTCGAATGGGAAATAACAAAATCTTGCCAGCAAACATGCAATGGTTGCAATTCTCAGGACAGAAAGAGGGTCCAGCTCACATACCACCTTTTGTAAGTGCAGGCTCATGAAACAGCACGTGGTCAGTGCTCCTTGATTGTACAAAATATGGAAAAGCACGCATGCTCCCCAGTTTCAATGATGGTTCCTGTATTATTTTAGAGTGGAAGAATCTCTCCAAAGCTTTCTAACAGCCTTCTTACCCTTATCCAGAAGGCAGAGGAAAAATAATCATAGAATTCAATGAGACATTTTCCAGATGAAAGATGAACTTAGAATATGAATCACTTAAGCAAAACTTCCTGTAGGTGTTGCTTCTCCAGGATGGTAAGAGAAGGCCCATCAGACCTGTTCTGAGGGGTGAAGCAACACATACTCTATATCACCCAGCATGCTGCCTGGCAAACAGTAAGAACCAGGAAATAGTTACTAGTGAAATTAACTCCAGCCTTCCCACTTCAGAACAGATACCCTGAGCACAGAAGCTGTTAAAGCACTGGTTTATGCAGAGGTTTTTACAATGTTGATTCAAACAGTCCCGTTTAGCTCTGTTAGTCTTAACTCAATTGAATTATTTTATGAAGAAAGTCAAAAACATAAACTCATATAAATTAAAATAGCTAAGTGAATGAGTGAGAGAACCATCGTGGCTCAGTTGTTTCTGACTCGTTGCAACCCCACGGACGGGAACCTGCCAGGTTCTCCATCCATGGAATTCTCCAGGCAAGAATACTGGAGTGGTTGCCATTTCATTCTCCTAAAATAGGTAAAAGGGCACCCAAATCCTCAAGAAACACCAATTCTTTGGCCTATTTATCATCTCCATTTGTATAATGATTCCTTTGCTCCAAAGTTCACAAAGTTTAGCCTTCTGATGATGTAAATATACCTCAAAAGGTATTAACCTCTGCCAATGGAAATAATAATGTAATTGATTTAGTACTATGATTATTTAACATATGAACATGTGCTCATTGAGAAAAAATGATGTCTGGACAACTGACATTGCATTTTTTGCCAAATAACAAGCTGATGTTCATAAAATCTTACTGGAGAGCACCCAATGCTAACTATAGGATTTCAAACTGCTGATTTGCAGAGATGAATCGCGAAGCAATCTACATTGTGTGGCTAATCAGAATTCCCATCCTTACCCATGCTCTGAAAAGAAGCCTAAATTTTTTTATTTGGAAGCCACTGTGAAAAGCTTTCATTAATTTAAATTTCAGAACAGATTTCTCCCCATTATGTGTATTCAACTAAAGGCTTATTAAATACAACGGCATGATAAAAGTGAACAAATAGCAGGTTTTTCCAAAGCATCCATTTTATTTTATTCCAGGATCAGGAGGCATTGAAAATTTAGGGACTGCTGCCACACTTAGAAATCTTTTGAAGACTAGAAGGAATTGGTAATAATTTAGTGATTTCTATTCCTCTACAATTTGTTTAAAAACATGTGATATAAATGACTCCCTGTTCCTTAAAACTGCCCCCAAATTAAGTAATATAATAGCTGCTAATTAGATGCATTTAATTCTAATTTACAAACCATCTTTACTTGTTCTTTGAAGAACTACTATTCAACTGAATCCTATTATATCTGACATGGTTTATTTATTACACTTTATCTGAGGTAAAAAAAAAAGTGCATATCCGAAAAAGCATCATTCTTTAATCCTGATGTTAACTTACTTGTATGCTTCAAAAGTTTAGAGGTTTAATATTATTTGAACTTGGTGAAAAGTATGTAAAGTTTCTCGATTCTGCTTTTCATATTTTGGGGGGAAAAAAGATTCCATTAGGGTTTTCAAGATGACTCAGCTTGTAGAACAAAAATAAGAAAAGGGAATAAAATAAGCCTGAGATGGTATAATTCTCATGATTCTATATATCTTTACAGGAGAGGAACAGGTTTTGAGGAAATGGCAATGGGAAGTAGGCGTGCTGAGCATGTTGAACAGTGAAGGCTCCAGCAAAAACAAATGCGACGTGAGCTGCCCTCCATTAAGGCCAACACAAAAGGAGAAAAGAAAACGACAGAGTCACGAGAGTAGACAACTAACTAACCCCCTCACGTACATCAGAGATTTGTAGTCCAGCCTGGCAGTGAAACGTCAGGGGCTCTGTCACCCACTTACAAGTCAGTGTCACATGATAGACTATTTTTATTAGCAGCATTATTATGACCATTTCCA
Organism: Muntiacus reevesi; assembly: GCF_963930625.1. Lineage (NCBI taxonomy): Eukaryota > Metazoa > Chordata > Mammalia > Artiodactyla > Cervidae > Muntiacus > Muntiacus reevesi. Next base: position 69,961,609 of record NC_089251.1, on the reverse strand, counting down.
GTTATCTCTACTCTTCTTATCTCCCTCCTAAAGCTGTTATAAGAAGAGATTACTCAAAAAGGGAAGGAAATAAGTACCCAAAAAGGTTAAAGTAGGAAAAACTGTATGTTTTCAGAAAACTTTGTAAAGACTGATGAAGCAGGGGAATAAAAAGAATAAAATGATTATATCAGGTTCCGTGCAGTCTGACAAGGTAATCCCTAAGTGGGAGAATTTCTTCTCAGCTGCAAATTTCTAGCTGTATATAGAGTGTGACTGACAAGCCACAAACATAAATTAGTGAAACCAAAAGGAAACCATTTGGCAGCTCATTATTTTACCATTTGCTTCATTTCAATAAATTCATGATGACAAGCTGAGGTTAGGGGGAATTCCTAAAGGCATTAATGTACTGGTTTAATTGAAGAATAAAATAATACTACAGGAGAATAAATGGCTTTAATAAACATACTGAATTAATATACCATAAAAGGAAAATAGATAGGTGATTCATGCACTGTTCATTTGAGATTTCTTAAATTATAAAAACAAAAATAACCTTCTCTTTATAAAAAGATAAAGGAAATGCCATTTGGTGTTTTGGTAATCAGGCCTACTTGTGGGATCATTGATCTTCTGATTAGTTATTAATCTTGCTTCTAAGTGATTTTACTATTATAGCATGCTCCTAGCTTAACTTACATACATACATATTCTCTTATTGTTTATTAAAAATAAGTTTATAGCTAACAATATTATCTTGCACACTTAAACATCTGCTAAAAGGATAAATCTCATATAAGTACTCTTACCAGAGTAAAAAAAATGTTAAAGTAAATTTGTAGGAAACTAAATTCAATATGCTACACTTACTAACACAAAGTGAGGAGAATCAGTTGCCTTTTTTTTTTAACCCAAATAATCAATTCCTTGCCCTCAAAAAAACTGCAATTTTCTATATTTCTTATAAAATGGTATAGAATATGAATTACCAGGAAAATTTCCTCTATAGTCTATTTCACTTTGCAGTATGACCATAGTCTGTAATTATAACCATTAATTCAAAGGGAAAATGATTTAAATATATATCAGGCTAATGTGATTTAAGCATATTGTTTTGCTGTGGTTCCTTTCTGGGACTGAATATCAAGATGCAGTCCACTATGCCGAAAGCCTCTAGCTTTCCAAAAACTGAAAGCCTTTGCCAATAAATCACAACTGTTCTACCATATGCCTCTTTGTTCTGCCAAGTATTACCAGCCTGTTCTACTTTTAAGCAAATTTCATTATATTATAGCTCAGAGCAATGCTCATTAAAAAGTATTACTGAAAAATGTCAAGTTGTTTTTATATAGAAATTGGAATTTATTTTCTACTGAAAAGTCAGGTATTTATTGAACACAAGACATTTGTGAAATACTGATCTCATTTCACAAGTCACTTCAAAAATTGTCATTCTCTATCTTGACTGTGAAGGTTCAGTCCACATTATGATTGTCTAAAGCATTTCCTGTCTTGCACCAAGTAACTTTCACTAGTATCTCCCACTGATGCAGATAAACCATGACCTTTCTGGAATTGACCTACTCTCAAATGGGTGGAAAACATTTTCCTTGTTTCTTCACAATCACATTCACATTCATCCTCTCCTTGACCGATTTGCTTTTTTTCATCTCCCAGTCACAGCCTTCTAGATAACGTCATGTTGCAGTCATATTTTAGGTGACTATAAACTTCGTTATAGCCTATTTACTTTAAATAGTATGATACAGTCCAAATAAAGCCAGCCTAGAAATCTCACCTCCACAACTTTTAGTTGCAGTGATCCTTAAAAGTCACTTAACTTCATCTATTAAACAGTGATTACATCCTCCCTTTTCTCTTGAATTCAGTTTGTGAACACAAAAGTCTGTAGTGCATGTTCAAACATTCTGTATCTCATTTACCACAAACCAAACACAAAGCCAGAGAGCTTCATTTTGAAGCACCAAACTCCTTCCTAAGGAACTGTTTCCCTTTCTCTTCAGATGCTAAAAACCCACTTGCCATAATCTGTGAGCCAAACATGACAGGATTAATCTTCATTACCTACTGTAACTGGATTTAACATTCTAGATACAATGAAGAGTCATAAAATGTCAGGCCTTAAACCAGGAGAAAAGCAAGATCTTCTTGCTTCCTCTGAGGAAAAAAGAATGTCTTTAGTCCCCTGAGGAAAATCAGATATACTCAAATGGGGCGAAGGTATATATTTAAGCTAACAAAAACAACAATAGAAATATTTCAATTGTTCTTAAATCTTAGGCCAAATCATTCTGTGAAGACTTGTGGGGCTTTCCTAAATGAAAAGGCCAGACTAGAAGAGGAGCAGAATCATGCATTGAGGTGGCCCTTTCTCTAATATACTACATTTTTATGCAATAAAAGCAGGAAAAAATGGAAATAAAGGTCACTTCTGACATGGTAGAAATGACAAAAGAGGTATCTAGAGAAACAACAAGGAACAGTATAGAGGTGGGATAAGAAAGCAAATAGATGGGGAAACAGTGGAAAAAGTAGCAGACTTTATTTTTTTGGGGCTCCAGAATCACTGCAGATGGTGACTGCAGCCATGAAATAAAAGACGCTTACTCCTTGGAAGAAAAGTTATGACCAACCTAGACAGCATATTAAAAAGCAGAGACATCACTTTGCCAACAAAGGTCCATCTATGGTTTTTCCAGTAGTTATGTATGGATGTGAGAGTTGGACTATTAAGAAAGCTGAGCACCGAAGAATTGATGCTTTTGAACTGTGGTATTGGAGAAGACTCTTGAGAGTCCCTTGGACTGCAAGGAGACCCAACCAGTCCATCCTAAAGGAAATCAGTCCTGAGTGTTCATTGGAAAGACTGATGGTGAAGCTGAATACTTTGGCTGAATACTTTGGCTGCCTGATATGAAGAGCTGACTCATTTGAAAAGACCCTGATGCTGGGAAAGATTGAAGGCGGGAGGAGAAGGAGACAGACAGGATGAGATGGTTGGATGGCATCACTGACTTAAGGACATGAGTTTGGGTAAACTCTGGGAGTTTGTGATGGACAGGGAGGCCTGGCATGTTGCAGTCCATGGGGTCGCAAAGAGTTGGACATGACTGAGCTACTGAAGTGAACTGAACTGAAGAAAGAATAGGCTCACCTAATTTGTCTTGCTAAATGTTATGAAGAGACTTAACTGTGAGCAGAACTGGGAGCTGGGTATCTGTATAAAACCCTCAAGGCATTTCTTCACCTTTTCTTTTGCTTCAATCTCTTTCCTTCCCACAGGGATCTTTCTCTAGTTATTGTCTATCTCCTTAGCAATGAGAGAAGGGAGGTTGGCCAAATCATCCATCATGAATCTGTCACCCCTATTCTCTAGGTATGGCTTCACCTAAAATAAAATTATAAGCATACAACTTTACGTCTCACAAATATAGGGGTGATAAGGAAGCTCAGAGTAAAGTAGGGTGCAATCTGGCTGCCAGTATAGAAATTATGATCATTTAAATGTGCTGAACCACATTTATTTAGAAAGAGCTCAAACAGAATGATAAGAAAAATACTAAGACTCTATGAGACAAATAAGTACAATCACTTTCAATAATCTATTAAGAGATACTTATCAAGAGCCTAAAAATGTTCATACCCCTTGTCCTATTAGTTCACACCAGGAAATCAACCTAGAGAAACAGCATTTTCTGCACAAAAGTTTTTACTGCATAATTATTTAGAAAAGAAAAATTTTGTAAAAATCTGAAATATTCAACAGTAGTAAAATAATAAATCAGTAATAAATAGGCAGTTTATTTTAATATTTGTGTAATAGAAAAATATTAATATTTTGATACGTTAAGATGAACATGATCTCAAAGTGTTTGGTTTATGTTATACACATAGAAAGACTGGGGCATCAAATCAGGATCTAGCCATGCTGGAATTATAGTTACATTTTACTTTCCTCCTTTGAGCATTTTTGGCTTGTTCCTAATAAAATCAATAAATATTGTGTCATTATAAAAATAATCCATACCTGTTGGCTATTTATGTGTTAAAATGGAAAGCCTAATCTTTAGGAGGAAGTTTGAAAAATGGCTGTGCTGCTGGAGCGAAAGAATGCTTTAAAGAGAAGAAACATGGCATACTAATGTGAGAAAGTCTGTTTTGTTTTTAAGTGGGATGGTTTTCTTGGTGACATGCTGAAGTCAATCTTTTTCCTCCTGAACGACAGGATTTCTGTATTAAAGTGTTAGTATGAGGAGACAAATAGTGCCTCTCAAATGTGCAGAGAAGCACATTCAGTAACCAACCACAGGATTCCACAGAAATCATGAAGCCCACCATGCAAGTTCAGGTATGTGAGTTAAGAAGGAACAGTTATGGAATAATAAAGAAAGGGGTAAGGCAGACACACAGACCAACACGTAGAAGGTGACATCTGTGGAAGATTAAAAAAAAAAAAGTATAGGAAAGAGTGCAGAAAAGAAAGGAGAGAAAATTGATGATATTGTAACCAAACAGAATGTGGCATGTGCAAATGACACTAAAGAAAAAGAGAATAAGTTTCATATTTCTCATTATACATACAACATATTCCTCTATAAAAAGTTCTCAATGAAGCATTTAAGTAAATACTGCTTGGTAACATAAGTAACACCTGGATATAGTATAGTAATACCAGGCAAACCTAGCAATTATCTCATCATTAAAATAATACCCTAATGCTGATGGTCTTTGAAAGGATATGCCCAAGAAAAAGTTGAAGAAGACAAGGCTACTGGAAGAGGATGCAACATGAGGTCTCACTATTCCCAAGAACTGGAACTTCTTTCCAATATCAGCCCGTAAGATCTGACACGCTCAAAAGGGAGAGGACAACAAACAGAATGACACCATCATCACTGTCTAAGCTGATAGAATTCTTGTATTTTTTAGATTGGAGTAGATAGCTCTCTTGTATTGCTTTATTGCAGAAGTATCTAGAGTCTGCAGTTGGAGATTGGTGAGGTTCTTACCCATCTGAGAATTTCAAGTTTCTCTAAAACGAAAATGAGACACAGAAATAGTTTAACAAATACAAGGACCAAACCCAACACTTCAAAGCAAATGCCCCTTTCCTAGATTCAAATATGTTGGATTTTCTTTTCCTTATGCTTCATGTCATCTCATGGCAAAGCTGCAACTCTGATGCTTAGAACTGTGGACGTTTACTTTCTAGTTACCAAGATTAATTAGCTAAAAGATCAAATCTAGATGTTAATGAAAGTGAAAGGTTTATCTAACATTTAATGCCTCGGAATTTTATTCATTAAAGAGCAAGAAACAAAGGTTGATTATATCTTCCTTCTTATAAGTTATTTTAGAATAACCTTTATTCTGCCATTCCTTCCCCCAAAAATGATTTATGTTGATAGCATTCTTTGCTGCTTCTCTGTTTCTCTTTCCAGAACAATATGACCATTTTCTCCCTCTTTTGTCCACACTGGTTTTAGGCAGATCAACTTCACGTTAGGAAACAAAAACTAAAAAAAAAAAAATCATTTTTGAGTGCTCTCATTCATTTATCTTCACCAAACTAATCACAAAACTATACTTTCAAGACCACCAAGTAATATGAGCGTGGTCTATTCCAGCGTGAGAATTCTTTCCAAGGCAGTTTGGAGCTAATTCACTGGGTTGATTGGTAAGTCAGCTCTTCATGCCATAAAATGATTATGGCCCAAGGGAACATATCATAAAACTAAGCACAATGGTTTTTAAGTTATTAAACAGTATGAGGATTATCTTCAAAGCAAAAATTTAAAAAAAATCAATCAGCATAAATATGGGAGCAATAGTGTGCACAGGTGACTTTTAAACCAGAAAATCGTTTTCAATAATTTCATTAGGGATAAAGGGACAAATTTGGGATGTGGGATTAACAGATAAAAGTACTATACATAAGATGGATAAGTAACAAGGATTTACTGTATAGCACGGGGAGTCATAGGACATCCATAGAGGTTCATCAGTAAAGAATCCGCTGGCAATACAAGAGACATAGGAGACTCGGGCTGATCCCTGGGTTGGGAAGATCCCCTGGAAGAAATGGCCAGTATTCTTGCTGGGAAAATCCCATGGACAGACGAGTCTAGTGGGCTGCAGTCCACAGGGGTGCAGAGTCAGACATGGCTGAGCCCGAGCACAGGGAATTATAGTCAATACTTCAACAAATGAACAAACAAACCTCATCATAAAAAAGTCACCTTTAATAGTGAAATATTGGGGGTAAATCACACATTGCCTATATATGTCAAGATAATGAATACCACTTATACAAATATTTGTTTGTTTGCTTAAGAGCAGAGTTTGTAAATGTTACAGTACATTCGGCACAGTGTCCTGCTGACTAGTCAGAAGTGGAGCTGATGGGAGCCTCACACTCAGATCTCCTGAGCTCTGACGTTTCACATTTTGGAATGTGTTCTACATAAGGAATATGTCATCTCAGCCCAGGCTTCTAGTTAACTTACACACTGGCATAAAATAAGAGGCATTGGGTGGGAAGTCAGTCACCAATTTTGTCACCATTTTGGCACGATTCAGGAAAAATCAATTAATCAGTCTGCATCTTAGCTACTGAATCTATCAGATAAGATAAGCAAACAGGGGGGAAGAATTCAATGAGAGTGCACGACTAGGCTCACTGGAAATGATGTAGTGTGAAAGTTCAAGGCACAGTTATGAAAGCACTGATGTGTCAGGAACACGGGTAGATTTCAGAATAATTCCTTGCGGTCTAGTTTTGCTTTCATTAAGGAGATGTGGGTAAATATGCTTATGAAATTTCATTCTGTGGATAGCAGAGATGAGGACACCAGGACCAAGAGTTTTATCAATTAATCTGGAACTTTCTCAGACCAGTATTGAGCACTATCAATCGAACTGACCTGTGTGTGTGGGCTAAGTCACTTCAGTCACATCCAGCTCTTTGCAACCCTATGGACTGTAGCCTGCCAGGCTCCTCTATCCATGGGATTCTTCAGGCAAGAATACTGCAGTAGCAAGAATCCTTCCATCTCAGGGCTCGAACCTGTGTCTCTTATGTCTCCTGCACTGGCAGACGGGTTTTTTTTTTTTTTTTTTTAACCATTTAGGATCAAACTAACTAACCTGGGTTTCATTTATTTAATGAATACCTGATAAAGGTCATCAGAATGAGGATCATTCCCAGAGCCTATCTAGCAATACCAGTTAACTGGAGGAATGGTGCTCTCCACTTGCCAAGTCTCAGGAAGCTGCCTCTAGGAGAATTATAGCTTTGGCACAAGCAGATAAACTCAGATTACACTTCAGGAAACTCTATTTAGTGGTGGCTGCATATAGGTCATTTAAAAAAAAAAAATCTCCCTGCACACAACCTGATCCTGTACTGCTCAAACACGTCAATAGTTATGATTCATTACTCTTCAAAGGTCTCAAGTTGGAGCTCAATATTCCACTGGGAGCTTGGAAAATGAATCTGTCCCTTCACTGAGTTATTAGACAAGTTTCAACACATCTTTTCATCAGCATGAGAGAGTCCAGAAAACCCAGCCTCTGTAAATTCAGAGAAGGAACCTTGCATTTTACAGCACATGGAAAGGGTGTTAGTCACCATTATTTGCTTCAACTATAGGCCTCTGATCAAGCCCCCATCTTTTCTGTTACAACACTTCTCCCTACCAGTCAAATCTTACCTATTCCCCACACCTAGTTGGAGTCCCATCTCCTTTACGAAGACTCCTCTAATGAGCATTTACAGTTAATAGTACTGCACCATGCTAATTTCTTAGTTTTCATAATTATACTATAGTTCTACAAGATGTTAGCTTCTGGGAAACTAGATGAAGGATAAAGGGTGTGCATGCTGATTCACTTCAGTTGTATCCAACTCTTTGTGATCTTTTGGACTATAGCCACCAGGCTGCTCTGTCCATGGAATTCTCCAGGTAAGAATACTGGAGTGGGTTGCCATGTCCTCCTCCAGGGGATCTTCCCAACCCAGGGACTAAACCTTTGTCTCTTATGTCTTCTTCATTGGCAGGCAGCTGAATGCTGAAGAATCGATGCTTTTGAATTGTGGTGCTGGAGAAGACTCTTAAGAGTCCCTTGGACTGCAAGGAGATCAAATCAGTCAATTCTAAAAGAAATCAACCCTGAATATTCATCAGAAGGACTGATCCTGAAGCTCCAATACTTTGTTTGGCCACCTGGGGCGAAGAGCCAACTCATTGGAAAAGACCGTGATCTGGGAAAAATTGAGGGCGAGAAGAGAAGCAGGAGACAGAGGGTGAGATGGTTGGATGGTATCACTGACTCAATGGACATGAGTTTGAGCAAACTCCAGGAGATAGTGAAGGACAGGGAGGCCTGGTGTGCTGCAGTCCATGGGGTTGCAAAGAGTCAGAGAAGCCTGACCAACTGAACAACAACAATGAGGGACAGTCTCTCCTCTGGTGGGCTATACAAAGCTGCTGTGAGGCTGCTCTCCCCACTTAAATCACCTCTATTTCTGCAGCTTCTTTTTTGCTAGGTTATCATGTACTCTAACCATACTTACCCTCACCCTGCAGCCTGTCTTTAAAAAGAAAAAAAGTTTCTGAGAGGCCCTAAATACATATCTCATATACCAACAGTTTAAAAAACAAAACAAAACCTGTAGCTCATTATAGCAGTGACTTTCAATTGTGTGTGCCTATGTGGCGGGGACTGATGGGACCTCAAGTCTCTAAGGCAGGTGAGATAGGCACGGTGGGTGGGGCATTTGTAACATGACATGTCCTCTCCTGGCTGCCTTACCTGGAGGTGAGCTTCTCTGCTCAGTCATTACCTCTGTTTATTCACATTGTCCCAGTCACTCAAACTTCTTATATTTCATTTAACATTCTCCCAACTATCGTCCTAATCGTGACCTCAACCAGCCAACCAACTCTCTGCCTTGCTTGCTGAGTGATCTTTGAAACTGTAAGCCCAATTCTGTCCTAAGTCCTTCAGTATTAAGTCCTACAGTGTCTCTCCACCCACTTTTCACTAAAGTTCAAGCTTCTCAGCAACACCGAGGCTACCCCTTCTGTTCTGACCTTTCGGAGCGTTCTAGCCCTTACTCTCGCCATCCTCTGATCACCTCCTCTTTCCCTAGCCCAGCGCTTGTCCTGCAGAATCATGTGCACTTCTCTAAATGGTACTGCTCATTTCTTTGGAGCTTGTGCACAGGCCATTTTCCTGGCTGACGCTTGCTCTACCTTGCCTGACTAAATAGGCCACTTAGCTTCTGCTCTTTAAGACTCTCTTCCTTATCACTTCCTCCCAGTGGCTTCCTTTGACCTCAGAAGGGCTTTTCAGAGGCCCCCCCCCCTTTCCTTTTCCTTTAGCGTTAAATCACCATGATCTTTATCACAATATACCACACACTAATTACTTGTTTAGCTTCTGTCACCATCTCACATCTCACTGGACTATCAGCTCTCCAAGCCAAGGAAGGTGTTTTATTAGTTGTTTTTTGTTTTTCTTTTCTTTTTCCTCTTTGGTATGCTCAGTGTCTGGCATTGCCTTCAGCACTAGGGAATGACAGAATGAACATGAATGGATGAATGAGAAGGCATTTCAAAAAGCAACAAAAAGTAAAATGAGTCTGTGCACTATAATGGAATGATTATGAAAATACACCCAGCAGTTTTGTGAATCTCGACAAACCAAACTACTTTAGGGCCAGCTTATCCAAATTTGTAGTAAGATTATTAATATCACTCTTTACCTACTTCTCAAAGTTTCTGTGAGAACAGACTAGTGTCTGTAATTAAAAGCTATATGATGTTACTATCAGTTAATCTCAATTGGTTACTTCATTTCCTGACTGTCCCACACATTCCCTGGACCATGTATTTTCAACTGCAGGGTCAGAGAGAGCTGGAATCAGGTCTGTCTGACATTTTATGAATAATTATCACTTACTTAACTTTTACAGATGTCATTTTTTTTTCATCTGTGAAATAATGATGACTTTACTATTGGTTTTTGTGACTATTATTCAAAAAACTAAGATCATGGAATCCAGTCCCACCACTTCATGGCAAATAGATAAGGAAACAATGGAAACAGTAAGAGATTTAACTTTCTTGGGCTCCAAAATCACTGCAGATGGTGACTGTAGCCATGAAATGAAAAGACACCTGTTCCTTGGAAGATAAGCTATGACAAACCTACACAGCATATCGAAAAGCAGAGATATTACCTTGCCGACAAAGGTCCATGTAGTCAAAGCTATGATTTTTCCAGTAGTCATGTATGGATGTGAGAGTTGGACCATAAAGAAAGCCGAGTGCCTAAAAACTGATGCTTTTGAACTGTGGTGTTGGAGAAGACTCTTGAGAGTCCCTTGGACTGCAAGGAGATCAAACCAGTCAACCCTAAAGGAAGTCAGTTCCGAACAATCGTTGGAAGGACGGATGCTGAACCTGAAGCTCCAATACTTTAGCCACCAGATGTGAAGAACTGACTCATTAGAAAAGGCCCTGATGCTGGAAAAGACTGAAGGCAGGAGGAGAAGGGGATGACAGAGGATGAGATGGTTGAATAGCATCTTCAACCTGATGGACATGAGTCTAAGCAAGCTCCAGGTGTTGGTGATGGACAGGGAAGCCTGACATACTGCAGTCCACAGGGTCAAAAAGAGTCAGACACGACTCACAACTAAGTGTCTAAACTGACTGAACTGATGGGTAATACATATAAAATACATACCTTAACTAATGCCAAACACTAATAACAGCTTAAGTAAATGATTCTTCTTCCTCTTCAAAGTATTATATTATAGCCGGTGCCTAATAAATACTGGATGCATTAAAATTAACTAGCTAAAATTTGTTTTAATATCTAGGAACCAAAGTTCCAACTCTGCTTCTTGGCCAACACATGAAGGATGGAAAGGAAGGAGCAAGACACAGAAAGATTAGTTTTCCTCTAGCACATGTCAGAGTTCCCCATTTTTGTCTTGCAACTCTGCTGTTGAAGGTGATATTTCATCCTATGAAGTTGGTTATGAGATTTCCTATACAGAGTAATGAAAAAGCCTGTAACAGCTAGTGACCTGCCTTCCCTGCTGTTTCCTCCACAGAATAATTTTGCCATAAAAAATAAAGGGGACATCTCCTTTTATTGAATTATGACAAATTTTCAACTGACTTGGAACTTAGGAGTGTCCTACTTTCCCCTCCAATGACTCTCCTACCGTGATGACACGTGACACATCCCAGGGAAGCATCAGAACTAAAGAGAAGGTTAAGACTGTGCCACATCCATCAGCGCTTCTTTTGCTTTAAGAAGAACCGACCCTCCCGGTCATCACCTCAGTCTGTCTCTTTCTGTTCTCAGGATTCTTTTATTCCTCTGGCTAAGGGGAGATTTACAGGCAAAAGCCCATGCAGAGCAGCAGAGACATCAAATATCTCCCTCCCATCTCTCTCTTTCCCTCCCAGTAATGCATACATACATACATACATATATATATATATATACCCATTCATATATATATATATATATATATATATATATATATATGCAATATATATAATGTCAACTATGTGCCAGTCACTGAGGAACAAACAAAGACTGCCCCTATGGAATTATAGGAGAAGATGACATACAGCAAATGTGTTCCTAAATAATTCTAAGTTGAACAAAGGACAACCAAATCACACTTAAAATGTGCCAGTGATACACAATCTCCACAGCTGAGTTTTACAAACAATATTCTTTTTGGAGACTGGCAATCCTTTAGCACCCACCTCAGCTTCAGCTACAGAAAAGTTGGAGATGAGAACTGCACTGAACATTTACTGTGACAATGTGCAGAAACTCTGCAGTGTCCTTTTCAAGTATTTTTATGTGGCAGTCACTGACAGCCCAAAATGCCTACATGCTAGCATGCTTATCATTATACCAGTTTTACAGATGAGAAAGCAGAGCATTTGAACACTAAGCCCCAAATCATGCTGTTGGCAGATGGCCTTGAACTCCGGCACCCAGCCTGTAGAGCCTGTGTGCACAGATAGACTAGGACGCATTGTCTGCAAAGGTGGCTCACTGAAGAAGTGAATAAATGAGCATCATGAACCTGAACATCAAATCACAGAAACACAACTCAGGATCAATAAATTGACAAAGTGCTCAAGAGCTTGATTTGTTATATTCCTAATTTTTCAGTAAATGATGGAAATAAGTCCCTCATCCCCTAGAGTATCACAGCTGTAACACTTACTGCTGAAGATGTGAATCCTGTATTTATAAACTCGAAGAGAACTTCTCTCAAAGGTCAACTGTCTGTAAGTTGCTATAGTGAGTGATTAAATGAACGAGATACCTGGTAACTTTCTGCTTCTCCTTGTTTCAAAACACAGATTTGTGGGAAAAACACAGGTATCAGACCAGCTCCTATGAAAATTATTCTGACAAACCTAGAGATAAGTTCTTTCCAAGAGAGTAATTTAACTATCCTGAAGGACACAGGAAGCAAAATATTTATTTGAGGTGGGAAAAATTACATTCTTTCCTTCTCTTATTCTAGTAGACTCTACCAGGTTTTCCTGTGTCCATAACTCTGTTCATTTTAAAAGAGAGAGAACCTAAACTTTCTAGAATGTAACATAACTTCACTAGGTTAACCATGGGGAAATGTAACCTTAGAGGGAGAGTAAGGAGGATAGGGAATCCTCTCAGACAGAAGGGAGACAAATGCAAGCCGTCAATTGGAAAGGGAAAGTATCATCCGAGGGACATATCCATCTTTTCTCATTTCTACTTATTTTCTTGTCATCACCACTCTAGGGAAGGGAGGAGTAGGAGATTTCCTGCCAATCAATGCTTTAGTACCAACTGAAGGCTGGTGATTGTAACTGCATTCTGTATCCTCTATACAGATTCAAGGGAGGGGCTTACTGAGGAGACAATTCATACAGGACACAAATGATGATGTCTCTGCATGTAGTGACAAAGCCAACTGGAACCCATGGATTCAGAATAGCATGGAACTTGAACAGTATTTCAGTCATGCTTCTTGGAAGAATTTCATAAAAATCTGAGTATCAGACTGGAGGGTTTTAGAGATGGAGGCAGGTGAAAACAATAATAAAAACAGTGAGAATGTTTTAAGCTTTCAGAAACTCAAGAGAGCAGAAGATATGAGACAAGAATGGAAAGATACTGACATATAAAATAGATGTGTACTAGCAATATCTTTAAATCTTTGCCATTGATCACATGAGAAATCAAAGTTAACAGTCTCATGTGTCTTTCTACCCAGAGGGAGGAAGGAAATTTTGAATGACCTGGCCTTTTTTATCCGGGCAGATAATTAGACAATTAGTGCTCATCATGAGCTATAACAAAGCTCTCGACTGTCATGAATCACAGTCATGCTCAGTTTAAAAGAAGCTTCATAAGAATGAACTGCTTTTTAAAGAATACATTGGTTTCACATTCCTTCCAGGAACCACAGAAATTAGGGAGAACTAGGGAAGTGAGATTTCTATCCATCAGAAAGAACAGAGATGATATTTAACATGCTTGGCTAAGCATCTTCCCTATGATTTATGGGTTGAGGTATTGCTTACATGGATGAGATAGGGTTGAGGTGAAGAAACTGAAATCATGATCTGAGAAGTACCTATAACAGAGGCACCAAAACTGCCTACGAAAATGCATATCCTGGCTAATTCTAAAATACTGACTCTCAGAAGAAAGTCCTCCAATTTTTTTATTTTTAAAAAATCTCCCTCCCCAGGGACTGACAGTATCCTTAAGTGAAGCAATAGAGGGCAGAAAAATCCACATGGGTAGATGGGGTAGGCAAAACAGGGTTACAGGTGTCTAGAAACCAAACAAGGCTACAGGATTTAACAAAGTTACCCAATACTTCTAGTGTAAATAATGAAATATGTTGGACTTAATCTCACACGGAACGAGATGACATCACTTTAACATGGTTTGTTGTTGCATAATCTCACTTATGAACATTTTAAGGGTATTTCTTTTGGATAAACTCCCACGGTTAGATAAACTCCACAAAAACCAATCACCATGGTCACCAAACGGGGTCAATTATTGGGACTATATTGTTTCTCCACTGCAGATATACAGATTACAAAGGTCCTCATACTGGACAGGGTAGAAAGTCCAGCATCACTAAACACTCAGCAGTATACTAATTAGTGAAAGTCATAACTGAATAAAACAGTACTGGGAGATTTATCTAAAGGAATGAACCAATACCTTTGCCCATAACAGCCATTTCAAGAGTGGGAAAACCACTGAAAAACACCTGAATAAAAGTAAAGTTAATTAAGTAACTTGAATACAATGACTAGATGAAGGACTTCTGTTTTCTGAATATCCTGAGAATTTGGGCAACTGCATTAGTTAATTTCAAGGTGCCCACAAGCTGATGCCAAGTGTCCAGGGAATTTGTTCAAATCCTGCCCAGTCAAAGTCGAGAGATAACACAGCCATCACAGCCACAGGGGAAAACACATGAGCACTTTAACAGTATCTGCCTTAAATTTAAAAATGCCCTAGATTGTACAGTGGTATGTATTTTCAAGTGTACTACTTTAGTTGGTTTCACACAAGAATACATCTTTATTATTCCAGCATCTTGTACCATAGTCATTTTTATATCTTCTTTCCCAAATAAATTATAAACTTGACTGTAGAACGAATGAACAAATTTTAAAATCTAAAGTGTCCAGTATTTGGGTAACATCATAGTACACATCAAAAAATCCTTCTAAATGTTTATTTGGTGGACAGGATTGTATCAGACATTTCAATGAGCACTAATGTAGTAACTACTAGTTTTCTGGCACTAAGCTAAGGCACTGGGGACAAAAACATGAATAAAAAATAGTTCCTGCCCTTGAGAAGGTCACAGTCTAGTAGAAAAGAAAATCTCTGAATGTATTACAATGTTATGGTAAATGTCTTTGCTAAACAACAAATATTCCTTGAAAATGAACAGTTTCTTGAATAACGCATTCAGATTTTCATGTTTGTTTGAATTTAACTATGCAATGTAATTTACATTATTAATGCATTCTAACTGGGCATACATGTAATACAAATAGTAGAATGTAATTAAAGCTTGTTTTATTATAAATATGCCCAAATACATAGCTGCACACTAAAGAAACACTGAAAGAATTCAGAGTTATAATTGTGAGTGTTGAATTATATCAGGTAGTATAATTCTGGCTTATAATTTATCATACTCTCATTTGTTGATATAAAGACAAATTATTTTAAAAAACACTAACTGTACTTCTAATTCTAAACATGATTTCTTCCCTATTTCTGCCCAGACCCGAGGGTTGTGCATTTTCAGAAATGTGCACCCAACTCCTTTTCTCATGAATCTGATGTGAGAAGGAATATTGAGACCATTGTTTGGGATTCTTTGCAGTCTTTTTCTTACCAAGTGTAAGAAGTATGTAAAATGTTCTAATGAAAATGGTATTGAGCTCAGACATAAGGAGGTAAAAATCTTAGCTGAAAATGGTAACTAATGGAAAAAATAACTAATAGATAACTTCAGACAAGAAGCCAATTCTATTTACGCTCTGTTTGTTTATAACAGAAAAGCACTTAACTAGAAAGTCTCTAATGTCACCTCTTGCTTTAAGACTCAAGGATTCATTGATGGCAGTATCCTCAGAGATTTTACATGAGAGAGACAGCTGGTTACAGCTGGGTCATTGACAATCTAGTGAGACTCACATACTGAGAATCCACAGCTCCCTCAGCTTTACACCCATCAGCCACTCTCTCATCCAATTCCCAAAAGGCACTTGGATTCAGGAATCTCAGCTGGCCAAGCGACAAGCACAGAAAACAATAACCACATGTATCCACCAATAGCCTGAACTTGATGACCAATACTTCTATTGAGATTTTTAGAACATGGTCTCAGCTATCTAGCTTCCTGGAAAATAAAGCTGGTGGCAAGTGTTAACAACTTAAGTTTCCCTAAACACAGGTAGAGGAAAAACTGTAAATTTTTATTTCACATCAATTCTTCAGGTTTTGGCATAGATGGGGGATATACCTATGACTTCTATGCTCTGCTTTATTAACTTTTTTTTAATTTCATGTATCATTTTTCAGATTTATTCAGGTGTATACATTGATCATGACACTTCTCTGCATACTTTTTTTTTTTTTTTTTTTTTTTGCTGCACAGTATATAGGATCTTAATTCCCCCACCAGAAATTGAAACCACATTCCTTGCATTTTTCGGAAAGGCAGAGTCTTAACTATTGGGCCACCAGGAAGACCCTGGGTTCAGCTTTAGATGCCCCTTTTCCATGCCACTCAATTATCTTGCATTAGACAGAACCAAAGGTATTTCTTCCAATTCTACAGAGCAGCCCCTGAAATCTGCAGTTAAGTAACAACAGGCCAAAGCAAGCCTACTGGATCACAGATGGGTTATCCAACTCAATCATAGACATTCCCTATTTTCCAGCAAGGAAACCGTCTATCTCTCTAATGTACCAACAGCATTCTCGGGGCAAGGTCTGGTTTCTCTGGATATCTTATCTTATTTGTAGACATATTATAAATTTTTGTAAATGCAAATGTAGTAAAAAAAAAAACCAAACAACAATGCAGAGTGGCATGTTTAAAGAGATGAAGTGAGAAATTGCTTTCTCTGTATTTATTTTCCCAAGGCTTCTCATCTCTTTGCAGAATGAGATTCCAGCTTTAGAGACATTAAGAAACCAGTAACCATGGGACACGTTGCCTGGAAACAGCCTGATTACAACCAACTCACTCAGCTATGAGGAAATTCTACCTGACCCTTTAGGACCATTTGTCAAGCCTTATTATGATGATAAAGAAAATTTATACTTTTGTAAAGCCTTCAAAAATTATTGCCATGAAACTGAGAAATCTGGGCATCTGCTCTGGGGAAGAAATGGGAAGTTAATATGACCATCCAGTGTCAAAATTTGACAGCCAGGATGAAAATAAAGAAAAATTAGTTCAGCACCATGCACAGAATTCAGAAATCAAAAACCCAAACCCAACGCTGAGCAAATCATGTCTGGGAATTGCACTGTCTGCCATGGAGGTTAGAAGCCAAAGCAGTCAGAAAGTCACTAACAAAGGGCATTAGTATTCTGCAGCAGTGCTGCGTAACTTGTACTCCCTCGTACATCTACTGCAGAACTTTCAATCAGAGGCTGCCATTAACAGCTGCTTTGAAACATACACCAGTTGGTTCTGTCATGCCCTGACAGTTGGACAAGATTTGTCAGGGAAATCACATTATAAAAACATTGCACAAGTTTAGCAAAATCTAAGAATGTCTACACAATTTTTTAAAATCATTAATGATCAGTCTCAGAAAATAAGACAGTTTTTTTTTTTTACTTTAGTGGAATAATGTTTTACAGCTCCATGACTATGTGCATATGTGTGTGCATAATTATAGATAGATAGCTAAACATATAAATAAATAGATTTTTATTCATTCAACAAAGAGGGATTATAAGGACACAACAGAGAATCCTGGTTCCACTAAAAGATTTATCTTGCTATTGATCCACTCACAATTGCATTAGACTATGGTGCATCTCACAGGACAGCTCAGATGTGGCCTGGGACCCACCTTAATACAAGTTTTGCCACTGCTTGAATCCATGATCAATTTCTAGGTGCATCTATTACACTCTGACTGGAATATAGGGATGTTTCCCTGGTGGCTCAGACAATATAAGGATGCATGTTTCAGCAAAACTCAGCCATTGCTGTTTTGAACTAAATTATGTTATCTCAGTTGTAAGAAATGAATTTGGTCCATTCGTTAACTGTAGGTAAATGTTCAATACTTGAGAGCAACAGAGAATTGTGGAGAGTTAAGTTCCTAACTTGAATTTAGCTGTAAGTGCCAATGAAAGTAAACAAATTTTACTTTGAAAGGACTGTTTCTCAATCCTTCAAACATCTACAGCATTCCTGAATATGACTCCAGGCTAAGGTGCTGGCTCTCTAGACCCCAGACTTCAGGGAACATGCCTTTGTGAAGCCTTGGAACTTATCTCAATCCTAGCACTCAGCAGATACTCATGAAACCTCTGCTGAACTGAATCAGGCACCATTATCATCAAAGTAACAGGCTGAAATTATAGAGCTGACCAAGATAGACATGAAAAGAATAGGAGGCTATAGATTGCTCTAAACAAATGTAAGGATGATGGTGGGAGATTACATGGGAAAACAAAGTAAGCCACTACAAGAAAGTTTCTGTTGATTTTCAGTTTCCATTTTCACCACCCCATGTCATTCACACCATATATTATTGTCAGAATAATTCTCTCCAAACACAAAATCCCAGTACTACTCAGGTGTTAAAGAAAATAATGAATGCATAAATGATTGAATAAAATGACTTCTGTTCACAAGCAACTTACAATTTGGTTGCCTAGATGGAAATCACACATGACGTTTTTAAGAAAATATGGGTTGAAAGAAAAGTTCAGTGTGAGTTGAACTGTCCATAGAAGTTGCCAAAGGAAGAAGGGATTTGAATCAGGTCTATTCATTTTAATGAATAAAAGGCTCAAACTTAGGCTAATCCCAATTAGGCAAGAAACATAATCAAAACATAGAGATAAGAATTTCAATAGTATATTAAGAAAGATACGAAGATACATTGGGAGGTAGATTACTGATAAGAATATGAGTTTTGATTTGAATCTTGGACTGTATGAGCTATATCTTCCCATGAAGAAAGTATTAAAAAGGATGTTATGAGTTGCCAGGAATGCATAATAAAAGGCTATTTGTGGATTAGGCTGCATTTGGGATGAACCTGGGACATTCATTTATTCACAAATATTTTTTGAGCATCTATTACGTCTTATTCACTGGAAATATATCAGAAAACAGAGAGAATCTCTGCCCTGATAAAACTCATATGGGGGAGGGACGGAGGGCACAGATGAAAACAAAGTAGACAAGTAAGTAGATAATCAAAGGTCAGCTAGTGATAACTGTTAAAGTAGGGTATGCATCTCAGAGAATGGGTAGGGGGAGGCTGTATTTTCAAATATTAAAATTTTACCATCCTCCTAAATAGCTAGCATAGATGTGAGCATATAATGGACAATAAAGAAATGCAGCTGACTGGGGTACTGCCAGTTTGACTAAGATTTTTGGGCTCAATGAGATGCAAACTTTCTCCAAATCAGATCTACAGGAAATGAGTCAGCATTCCCTGATATTCATGCCTAATACACAAAAGGTTGGGCCCAACCCAACTTAACCTAAAAGATGAGAATTTCTGAAATAGGCTCCATCAGTATACAAAGGCTAGACTACAGCAGCATTTTTTCCACATCATTTAGAGCAAGTTGCTGATAGTGAACAAGAAATATTCATTAAATATTTGTTAAATATTTATTATTTTAGTCTTTATCCATATGTTATAAAGACTAAAATAATAAATGATGCTCACAATATTGACTTTCCCATTAAAAAAAATTAAACTCAAAAGTCAGAAAAAAGATCAGGGGTTAATGATACCAGAATGAACTTGGCTTTATGAAAAATTTACATAGAAGTTTGGGGGCTCCTGTGACATGTGGAACTTGAAAGAAAGGAAGGCTGCTTGTATAAATGTTCAGGCTGTCATGGCTCTGAGCTCCTTTCAGAGCAAGTCATATGAATGTGATTTTCCCATCACAGTGCCTAATTGGTCCTGACTCATCTTAGGTCATTGGTTGAATTTCCCATATCTCCAATGAAGTGAAGTCACTCAGTTATGTCCGACTCTTTGCGACCTCATGGACTGTAGCCTACCAGGTTCCTCCACTCATGGGATTTTCCAGGCAAGAGTACTGGAGTGGGTTGCCACTTCCTTCTCCAGTATCTCCAATACCATCCCTCAAATATAGCCTGATGCTCACACAGTAAAAACTTCCTGTGCAGAAAACTAGCTGGTCCGAGTGGGAAACAGCAGTGTGAGGTGGCTGGATTTGCACTGTGACTTCTCTAAGTCAATGCCTATAGGTAGTGGATGTTCTGTTAGGCATGGCATGAAGAGGTTAATTCAATGCCCTACAAACAGGGACAACAGGAGACCCCTGTCCTTATACTGTCAAATAAAGAGCAGCTCAATTACTTGATAAGATGAAGACAGCACTTTCTTTTCTCACTGTGCCCGATTCCTGCAGGAAGTTTATTAGTGAAATGTACTATTAAATCTCAGCCATAAACTGGAGGACAGCTACTTCACCTGTTTCACTTCCACTACCCAGGAGACTATGTCTTGTTTCTACAATATGACAGCAATTTGAATTCTACAGTGTTTCAGTCCTTCTCAACTTGGTTCTTGTTAGCACCATCCCCTAATCCCCTGAGAAAACCCCTCGCTCAAAATATCTTGTCTTCAACTGCCTCAACCTTAGTCCAAAGGGCCTCTCTTTGTTCATAGCTCTTGACATTCATGATTATCTGCCAATGAAACACAGTGTATAAGGAGCTAAATGTTTTCACAAGCAAACCTATGTCCCTTTCCCTTTCCAGGGGAGGGAGATAAACGGGAAATTAAAAAAAAAGAAAGCTGCCAGATAGAAAGCCTGAAATAAATGACCTGTACCACCCATAGCTGAATTCCACCTCTTCCCATAATGTTTCATAAGAGAGAATCAATAAAAGCTGGATCTGAAACATTGGTGCAGGGTAGTAGCTAAGCTCAGTGAGCTCCCAAGCTAATCCTGTGTTCTCAAAAGCGGTACGTGTAAATCCCTTCACCTTTCAGGGGATGAGCTCACTACATAAACTGGCCTGTTTTTTGACCTCAAAATCCAGGTAGGACAGGGTTGGGGGTGGCAGAGGCAACTAGAGGGCAGCTTTCCAGGCCATTTGTTCTAAACTGAGATACGTTGGCAGGGGGAAGGACGAGGTTGACTTTCCATGGCCCCGAGCTGGGTCACACAGCTGGAGTCAGACTTTGCTCAACACAAATGTCTCTCACTCACCACAAGCAACACAGAGACTGTGAAAGAACACCGCCAAGGCACAGGCCAGGTGCCCCCGGCCATTTCCATTATCTAGGCTACCTAGTACGGCAACCCGCACACAACCTGGCTGCTAAATCAACTTCCAGATCACTGTGCACCCTTTTGTCTATGACTACTTGATTAAAAGATGCAATTAAAATAGAACAAAGATTAAAATAAATGTCAGTGACATGAGGCTTCATATTTTTATTTGTAGTAGAGGATTTAAAAATCACACCATATTTGTTCTCTTTAATGATACTGTTGCCTTAAAGAGAAATACTCATTTGCATATTAAAATTTCATCACCATCATGAAAAAAAAGCCTCCTTTGAAAATTGAGATTAAATTTACTAAAAGACCACCAAGAATCTGTGCTGAAGCAACTCAAGTGAATAGATTGAAACATAAAATCAAATATATTTTAGACAGGTTGATTTGAGGACATTTAATGCATTTGAATAATATGCCTGTCATCTTTTTTAGAGTTGTTTAACCTTATGGAATTCTCTGAAGTAGCAGTAAATAACTGTTGTGTATATATGACACATTAAAAATGTACATGTTTATATTTGAGGTTATATTTTAGCTGATTGTGAATTCCCCTGGAAAGTATTTTTTAAATAAAATAATGTTCATGCAATTTCTGCCAAATGCATGGCATATGTTATACAAAAATTGAATGTCATGAAGGGAATTGTAATTTACATCAAACTGATATATGAATAATCAGCCAATTAAAGTCATGCTTTTAATATGTATTTTGCAACAGAATTCCAGCTTTTATAGGCATCCTGGACTGGAAAAGCAGACCATTAAACTGCATTAGCACTCTGATGACTCAAGCCCTAGTTCCTTATGAAAGCCTATGGACAATTTAGATATATCACTTTCATTTCATCCATAAATAGTTTCTCACCATTTATAAATCCTTGTTGTAGTGAAAATTATTATATATCACAGATATTTTTCATTCCCATTCTGAATCACCAATGAAATATCTAAACTACCTTTTAGTTGTCTAAATTAAAACAAGCATATAAAAGCAAAGACAAAATGAAAAACACACACACAACTTAATACATGTACCTATTCCTATCAATAACATATTTCTTCTCCTGCCTCATCTTCATTCACTATTAGTATACAAACTCCTAAGCGCAAGATTGTTACCTCCCCTCTCCTCTACTCTATCCCTTGCCTTAAGAATAAATTAAACAGAACATAAACAGACAACATAATTTGCCTCATTATAGGTCAATGATGGTCTGATTTCCTGTGTGGTAAGAATGTTTCCTTTACTACATTTCAATATCTATCCAGGCCATCTAATAATATAGTCCAACAGGTAATATACAGCTTTCCGAAGTGAATATTATTCTTAAACAGTGACAGAATTATTCTTCTCTTACTGTGTGAGGCCCCAGAGGACCATCAAAATCTTAGCGATACTGTATTTTCTTTGCTTCTGTGCCGTTCTAACAATTTCTTCCCCTGGAATAATCTCATCTTTTCTTTAGATCTGTGTTTCTCAACCACCTGGTGAATTTAGATTCTATAGAGATTTGCTTG
Organism: Muntiacus reevesi; assembly: GCF_963930625.1. Lineage (NCBI taxonomy): Eukaryota > Metazoa > Chordata > Mammalia > Artiodactyla > Cervidae > Muntiacus > Muntiacus reevesi. Next base: position 69,938,962 of record NC_089251.1, on the reverse strand, counting down.
TACTCAGTTTTATTGTGACCTGAAAAACAACTACTTTATTGTTTATAATCAAATGTTAGAGTTCTTGTGTTTCATTAGCACATGCTCTGAGAATTTCTAAATTTCCATATTAGGACCTTGTGGATAACTAACAAAAGTATAAATATTAACTACTGGTTGAGCTTTGCTTTTAAAGATGCAAGGGCTGATATATTAGCAGAGACTCTCGGGATTCTATTCAGGCCATTACTACCAGTAACAGAGAGAAGTCTTTCCAAGTAAAAAAATAATGAATAAATTGAAAAGAAGAGCAAAATGTTTTTTATCTACCAAAAATTCTTTGCCACAGTATTTATGTTTGTACTTTTGTCTCAAACATTTTCGTTGTCTTTGTAGTCTCTTGCTTGAAAGTCAACTCTTCCACATAAACAGCCCCAAGTTCACTCAAGGTGATTTCTGTTGAAATAGGAACCATTATCTCTAAACATTCATTTATGTGTTGCTTAATTGGGTATGGTATGGTTGTGTTGGCACTGTAATAGGAAAACTTCACAGTCTTTGAACCTGTAGATGCTTAAAATCTAGAGATGAAGTAAATATTCCAAAATATTACTGTGGATTCAAAACATAATGGGCCATTTAAAATAATACTAGGAACAAATTGACTGTCATTTTGACAGTACTGAGAACAACATATGTCCCTTCACATTTCGGCTTCTGTTGGATCATTAGGCACAAGTTCAAACAATTCCAAGAAAAAATTTATAAACAAAATTTTAAAATAAGATTTGGATGTAAAACATCAAGACTTACAAACACGTTTTAGAGAATGATTTACTTTATGAAACTATTTGGTCTGCACATTTCAAATAATATATTTTTCTACCAGATTAAAGTGGGTTTAAATATATTATCATTTTTAAGTAAAATCGATTTGCTATGAATTCTGAGAATGTACAAAGGGAGATCCTTCTTTGCACTACAGGAATCTTTTATGGTAATCCCTGATCCATTATTTTGGAATATTCATGATTTTTTAAATGATGTATCAAGCTTTTGAGCCACCAATAGCAACTTTTCCATTTGACTAAACATCCCAGCATACCAACAATGGATAGGAACACTTTTTACCATCCCCTTTACCCCACAGAAACACATTTAAGTACTCATGCAAATAGACAGCATTTCATTTAAAATTATATGACAATCCAAGTAAAGCCCATGTTTCATTTTTATGAAACCGCACCCACAAGTCCCCAAGTCATTTTTAAGTTATGACATTGGGAGAAATTTTCTGTTGAGATTGTACCCCTGCCACATTAGAGGCAGAATTCAATATTCTGCAGCCCCAAAGGCCAGTGTTCAAGAGTTCTAGTCTCATCCAAGGAAACTGTATAACACTCTAACGCCAGGTCTGAAAGCACATAACTATCTGCTGTAATCAAAGGTTTAAATGACCATTTATTTCATCTTGTATCCGCCTGAGAAAATCCTTTACCAGCCTATTTTCTCCCCTTCGAGTAAGAACATTTGCATGCTTGCAGACAAAGGTAACAACTTCAAATGATATATATTCTTCGATGGTGAATATTTGCTTTTTAAAACCTGAGAGTAGAGATCTAGTTATTACTATTGGATTTTACATATTGCTCAAATTAACTGCCAAGAAAAGCCTCTAAGAAATAAATTGACTTTATGTAATATTACTTTTAATTTCTTCTAGCAAATGGGATAAGAGGTTTAAGTGGGTTAAAGGAAATCAAGTAAATATATTTATGGAATACAATTTTTCATGGTTAAAAGCCTAAAAGCAAATATTTCACAGTTAGCTTACTAAGAATGTACCAGGGAACTAGGAGAGGCTTTTGTAAGACAGAGAGTTGACTTTTAGAATGGCTTACAGGTTACAACGAAAAGTTGCTGATACATTTTAACAAGCAGGCCTAGGGGGCCCAGATCATGTTTGCTAGTACTGGCTGTTTAGCTTCTGCAAAGTTTTTGTAACCATTTTGGAAACCAAATACTGTAGAACAAAAGCTTTCCTTTCATTCAGCATCCAACTGAGTCTGGTGTAACATGAGCATCAGAAGAGCATTTTAAAGGGACAATATCAAAACATTTGAGTTCCCACTAGAGAAGGATATGAAATAAAATATTTTATAGTATCTAAGTATCTTAAAGGTCTGAATTCTAACCCATATACACATACAAAAGTCAGAAAAGCTGGGTGATGAAATAAGACTGCTGGAGGAACGGGTCTTGGGCAAGTCAAATACATTCTGAGTCTGGTTTCTCTAGTTGGTAAAAGGGGACAATAATGCTGTCTCTACTGACCTCTTTGGTTCACTATGACAAAAGCCTGATTGTGAAAATGCTTTAAATTGTACACAATCTACACACATTCTAGATAATACTATCATTTTCATTTTTCCCTACAAATACTGCAGCAGATCACTGAGTAGGACCTATGTACTGTTTTTAATAACATAACTGGGAAGGAGAAGGTAGGGTTTTAGACACCTCTTTTTATTTTTCACACTTGATGAGATTCTGAAATACAATCCGTCACCAAACTCCTCAGACACATTTAGCAGCATCAGAAGCAGCTGCTGCTGACAATCATGTCTGCTTCCACAGGGACTGAGGTGTTAAAACAATGAGTCATTACAGGTGCATCTACTTCTCTTCATTCAAAGGATGAAATGAAAAGAAGATGAAATTCACCCAGCCCAATATTTTTAAAACAGAAAGAAGGGATCAAGCAGAAAAGACATTTCCCGGTAATTTGCAACAGCACAATTCACTTATATTCAGTAATAAATTATAATGTGGTATTATTTATAAATCAATAATTTATTAATTATTTTTAATAGTCTGCTACTCTACTAGGTATTTCCTCAGATTATTAAGAGTTGCCTGACTTTAGTTCAGGGCTGGTGCACTGGGAAGACCCAGAGGGATGGGATGGGGAGGGAGGTAGGAGGGGGATCGGGATGGGGAACACATGTAAAACCATGGCTGATTCATGTCAATGTATGGCAAAAACCACTACAATATTGTAAAGTAATTAGCCTCCAACTAATAAAAATAAATGAAAAAATAAAAAAGAAATATGTTTGATATTAATAATAATATCAATATATTGATAGCATACATTAATAATAATATTAATACATTGATAGCATACAACTAATTCTATTTCCAGGGACAACTTTTGTGAGACAACAGATAAATGTAAAAGGCTACTGGATTTTTTTTAAAAGGTGGAACGATTATAAAAGGTTTTAATGAAAGTGACAAAGGCGATGATATTTGAGATAATTCTGAATGATTTTTAAGATCTTGTAGGAAAAACATCCATAAAGACAGAAATGTGAGGTTGAAATTGTTTCCGGAGTATCCTGCTACTGTTTTCCTATCCTCCTACACCTGCACATATTTATGCAAAACACTAATATTCATTCATTACAACAGGTGACATGGATAACCTATGTCTAAATTTTTTTCTTTTAAACTGGCAAATTGTACATTAGAGACCCTATTGATTCAAAATGCAACAATTTCTTAATCACTGTAATATGTGTTTTTAGAAATTTTAAAAAGTGCAAATACACAATATGAATTTCACATATAAATCCTCCACCCCAGAGATGGGTTAGCATTTTAATGTATATCCTTCAAGACTGTATCTGGGTATCTGATGCACAGCATAGTGATTATAGTCAACAGTCCTCTATTATTAACTTCAAAGTTGCCAAGGTTCTATACCATAACTGCTCTCATCACGAAAAGAAGTGATAATTATGTGATGTAATAGATGTGTTCCAACAAAGGTCTGTCTAATCAAAGCTATGGTTTTTCCAGTAGTCATGTATGGATGTCACAGTTAGACTGTAAAGAAAGCAGAGCACCCAAGAATTGATGCTTTTGAACTGTGGTGTTGGAGAAGACTCTTGAGAGTCCCTTGGACTGCAAGGAGAGCCAACCAGTGCCTCCTAAAGGAAATCAGTCCTGAGTATTCATTGGAAGGACTGATGCTAAAGCTGAAACTCCAATACTTTGGAGTTTCATTTGGACTCATTGTAAACGACCCTGATGCTGGGAAAGATTGAAGGCAGGAGAAGAAGGGGATGACAGAGGATGAGATGGCTGGATGGCATCACCGACTCAATGGACATGAATCTGAGTAAACTCCGGGAGTTGGTGATGGACAGAGAGGCCTGGTGTGCTGCAGTCCATGGGGTCGCAAAGAGCCAGATACAAAGGAGCAACTGAACTTAACTGAGAGATGTGTTAACTCCTGCCATGGGGGTAATCATGCTGCAAAGTACAAATGTATCAAAACAACACACTGTACAGTTAAAACTTGTATAATACTCTGTCAATTATATCTCAATAAAAATAAAATTAATTTTAAAATGAAAAGGACTATTTGTGTAAACATAAAATATACATTTATAATAAAAATGAACATGTTATACATATTGCTTTGTAATGTGCTTTGCTCACTTACGAGTAAAATTGAATAACCTTAAACAATATTAAATACTCTACAAAATAACTTTTTAAAGACTTCCTGGTATACTATTATGAAGTCTACTGTCCATTAGTTTATTTGTTTATATTATTACACATTCAGGTTACTTTTCTTCTCTTGCGTAAATAACAAAGCCATGATTATCTTTTTAGATAATTACGTATACCTTTGGTTATTTACTCAACAAATTCTAGAAATATGACTATGGGCCTGTTTGATACTGGCTTCCAAAATAATTATTATAATTTTCATTCCATCATCAACAGATTAGCCTTACTCTATATGTACTCTTTTCAATGTTGGGTGTTTAAATTTTAATCATTTTTTCTTATTCATTATATGAAAATTACATTTTCTTCAATTTTGTTTTTCTTTGAAAGCTACTTAAGTTGGATGTTTTAAAGTTTATTACTTATTGTACATGTGATATGACTAATCATCCACTAAAACATAATGAGTCCACTTTGCATATTTTTTCATGTTTGTTTTTCCTGTATCCATCCTCTGGGTTTCTTCCTCCTCACTACTTATAATATCTGGTCCATACCATCCAAGAGACACTTTTAAATTCAGGATTTTGTACATAATTAGTCTCAAGGAGACTTTACTTACTTGAAAGTTAGTAAGTTAACTCGCTGCAGTTTCATGAGTGCTAATTCCTAGGTCAGAGATGAAGGATGTCTCATCACGTAGAGCAAAGTAAAAGCAGCAGCCAGAGTATCAGCATTTTCTGTGCTATTCTGTGAACCCCATTTTCCACAGGGTAATGTAGAGAGCTAGCGGGGGCACCTGTACACACTGTGGGTTGTGTTAAAGGAGAGGAATTCTGAGCTTAGAGAACCCCAGTATTTTATAAGGGTAGTAAATATCCCTGCCCTTTGCTTTTTATTAAATTGGACAACATACGTACAAGGAGGAAAAACCATAGGTATAATACAATCTGTGTTCCAAGGACATTCATGATAAAACTTGGTTGAAATGACAGTCTGGGGAAAAAAGTAAATAAAAAAAGGTCAATCAGTGGCTTGCCATGAAAGAGATGCAGCAGTGCAAATGACTCACGGAAAATTGTCTTCAAATACTTATTCCTGAACGTGTAGAAAGAGAATGAAAGACTGCAATGGAAGGAAGGAGAGTGAATCAAGGGCGTTCAGTATCCAAACTTGATTTCTGACTCGGCCCTAACTATGAACCTTATAACAAAAACATATAAGTGTAGAGAAAATAAATGAACGGTGGGTCCTGGTTAAACTGGTTTCTGAAGACTTTCTTTCAAAAAAGATTCAACAGACAGTGATTATAAAGAAAGCTGAACACTGAAGAATTGATGCTTTTGAACTACGATGTTGGAGAAGACTCTTGAGAGTCCCTTGGACTTCAAGGAGATCCAAGCTGTCCATTCTAATGGAGATCAGTCCTGGGTGTTCACTGAAAGGACTGATGTTAAAGCTGAAACCCCAATACTTTGGGCACCTGATGTGAAGAGCTGACTCATTTGAAAAGACCCTGATGCTGGGAAAGATTGAGGGCAGGAGAAGAAGGGGATGGCAGAGGATGAGATGGTTGGATGGCATCACCAACTCAATGGACATGGGTTTGGGTGCACTCCAGGAGTTGGTGATGGACAGGGAGGCCTGGCGTGCTGCGGTTCATGGGGTTGCAAAGAGTCGGACATGACTGAGCGACTGAACTGAACTGAACTGAGATAGTGATTTTTCAATTTATAAAACAATTGCCTATAGAATTCTTTAAATATCAAGTTCTCCTAATATGATTAGAAAACAAATTAATCTAAGAAGTTTTTATACTTTTTTTTTTCTTTTTTTTCCTTAGCGTGTTAATTAAGAGGATGTGCTCAGACCAAATTGCCTCTGTTAAAATCTGTTTCAGTATGCTGGGTTAACATATTTCAAGTTCCCCCTGTTGTAAAATGCAAATAATGATATATATTCACTGCAGTCTCACAGAGGTGAGAGGTGTGCCTGAATTAAGAGCTACGCAGTGCTTCTGACAGCGCCTCATATGTGGGAAGCACCTTTCCTAAGCATCTGTGACACTGTGCTATGCTCAGTTGTGTTTGACTCTTTGGGACCCCAGGGACTGTAGCCTGCCAGAACCACTACCATCTAAAATATGATCATTAAGGAGAAATATTCTTTTTGCTCTTTTTCTCTCTGAATACAATTAAACATAAAATGTCTTCTTTTCTTGACTTAGAGGCTAGATGCCAAATAGGAAGACTTTCAAAATCTAACTTCAAAAAGAAATGGATCATGATTTTATTCAAATTATAGGTTATTTCTAAAATTGAGAGAAGAAAAACGATTAAGAAAGTGTTTGATGAATTCCTAAAGTTGCATTATCCATGGCTGCATCATCTATAATAGCTTCTTTCATTTTTACAATTTTACATTCTGCTAAGAGACAGCCAACAAAAAATAATTTCATATAGTTTAAAAAGATCTGTAACATATCATTTATTTATGCATAACAATGTTTGAAGCACAAGGATAGAGTACTAAAATATTCATATTCAGAGGAGACAGTGGGTTGCATGGTCTTTTTTCCCAGCATGTAATCATTATTTCTCCCAGGTTACAGTTGGCTATTTTAAACCTGACACTAGTAACTCTGGTCCTTTCACAGAGATTCTAAACAAGAAGGTAAAAGTCACAATTAAAGAAAAGGTGGTGAACAAAGATGGAGGCCAACTAACGAACAGTGGCTATTGCAAAGACGAAGCCACTGAACAATAAGTGGAGGGAAAGAGAGCACTTTGTACAAAATAACCTATACATTTAATTCTATTATGTTTCTGAGACTAGCACTTTGGGGATGGAAAACAAAAGTTTTCTTTCACCACCACCCCTTTCTATTATTATCATTGTGCCCATTTTACAGATAAGAAAATTAAATTTTGGAGAAATTATGTGATTTGTTCAAGATCATGCAGGTAGAAAACAATGCACCTGGGACTTGAACCCTGGCATTAAAAAGCCAATTTTCATTATATTGCCTCTGCTGACCCTGAATTTCAGCCAAGTGTTTATTCCTCCAAAGCTTACATCACAAATGACTTTAATAATTTTTAGCCAACCCAGCCAGCAAAGACTAGCCTCATCTTCTGGTTCTCAGCCAGCAGAAGGCTTCTGCTAAATTGAGGGTGTAGCTGAAACTCTCTGTTACATCGGGATCCTTCTGTTAATTTTGGCTCCTGTTGGAGTTTTCTCAGGCTCTTGGTCTGTGACTCCTTAAACTACTCAGCTGTTCTCCCAGCTAAGTTGGTATCCGTAGAGAATAAAAGAAAATCATAGATCAGGCTGTTCTTTGTATTTTGTCCTGGACATTCTCTGAATCCTCCAGATAAATCACAGGTACAGCAACAAATCTCTGGGGAAAAGTGATGGTGTGGGTTCCATTCGAAAAGCACTCTCTACCTTCTTTTCCACATTTTAACCACTACTCACAGTGCATTGTTATTTAGAACATTTTTCTCTCTAATATGCTAGCTAACATAAATCACTTAGTAATTGAAAAAGTATATTACTTTTTCATGCTTCAATAAAAGAAGCATGGTGCTTCTTTTCCAAGAGGAGACAAAACTCAGGCTGAACCACTAGTCCTCCACAGACATAAGTATACCCTGTGACTTGGCTTTTCCTTTGACAGAAATTATAGAACTCAAGTAGCTCTTATTTGTGATCAATGCAATCATTTTACTTACGCAGGCAAGAATGCTAGTTCCTTATTGGCCCATTCCTTATTCTTAAGCCTGCATTTACCCTTTGCCCTACTCAATATTTAAAGGATACCCCCACTTTTCTCAAACACATAAGTAACAGATATTCCAAGCTTTGTGAAATCAGGTCAAGCACATCTCTTGCAGAGATCTCAAACCTGGCAAAATTCTGGGGCGGGGGTAATATGGGGAGGGGGGCAGAAACATATCCAGGTGACCCCAGTGGAGGTTTTATTAGTCAAGACTTCTTACAAGCCTGTGAGTGTATATATGAGTGTCTGTGTGTGGTGGGGGCGTGGGCGGGGAGGGAGGCTGTATGTGTGGAGAAGAGAGATCAATTGATTTATTGTGTCTGGACTGTAGCCCGCCAGGGTCCTCTGTCCATGGAATTCACTAGGTGAGAATACTCAAGTAGGTAGCCATTTCCTTCTCCAGAGGGGATCTGGAGAAGGAAACACAGGGACCAAACCCAGGTTTCCTGCATTGCAGGCAGATTCTTTACCATCTGAGTCCCCAGAGAAGTCCGACTGATTTAAGGTCTCTCTAACAAATATATTACTGGTATTGTACAAGGCACTGGGGATATAAACTGAACCAGAGTTAGACCCTGACTTTGAAGAAATTAACTCTTTGCTACATTTGAGTCAAAGAGTCAGGTGCAGAAATAAGTGCTTTTACTGTGCCATCATAACTCCTGGGATATACATGTGCAGACAGTCACCTGAGACAGAGAAGAAGGTTATCTGATTTCTAGGTATAAATATTCTTGAAGGAGGTAGCACTGGAAACAATGGATGCACAAGAGTGATCCTGGAAAAAAAAGAATGTGGAGGGTGTTCTAGGTAGAGGAAATAGAGGCATGGAAAAGCACAATGAGTGTGGTAACGCACAACAATTCATAGCCACTAAGACTGAGAGCTTGGAGCAAGAAGTGTTAGGAGAGAAAGTGAGAAATGATTTGATGAAGAGATCATGGAAGATCACATATGCACATTACAAGGTTTGATATTTAACCTGTACATAATAAGACATTATCAAAAGTCTTTAGGGTTGAGTGTGACAAAATCTTAAATTTTAGGTGAGCTTGTAAAGTATGGGGTGGGGTTCAGATTACAGGAAGGGAGCATATTAGGAGATTGATTAAATAGGGTCCAAAAGATAGGATGAGGGTCACCTTGGGAAAGGAGATGATAAAAACAAGGACATGAGGATTCCTGAGGGAGATTGTATATATATGCAGATACCTTCTCCTGGGACATGTGAAAAGGGGGCCCATTAGAGGGTGTCAAGGGCTGAATTGTGTCCTTCCCCAAATTCACATGCAGAAGCCCTAACCTTCAAAGTGTCTGTATTTTGAAACCAGGATTTTAAGGAGATAATCAAAGTTAAAAGAGTTCATGAGGTTGGGGCCCTCATCAGAGAGTATTAGTGTCCTTATAAGAGGGAAGGGCAACAACCAGAGCCCTGGAATACACGCATTCTCTCACTCTCTCCCTCTGCACACAAAGAGGAAAATCTGAATGAGGACACAGAAAGAAAGCAGCTGTCTTTACACCAAGAAGAGAGACCTCAATAGAAATCAACCCTAATAACTGCCTTGATCATAGAAAGCCTGACCTCCAGAACTGTAAGAAAATAAATTCTGTTGTTTAAAGCACCCAGTCTGTGGTATTTTGTGATGACGGCATCCCAAGCAGAGGATTTTGGCCAAAGATGTGAAATCTAGAAAACACGTAGAGAGAAGATAGAGAAAACAGTGTCATAAAGTGTCATAAGCAAAGCTCTGAGTAAGCAGAAACAGTGATGTAGAAAGGAGAGCAGAGGGAGCTTTTAGTTGATAACTTTGGAGGCTGAAACAGTAGATATGTGAGTTCCTTGGGTCAGAGAGTTCTGGAGTAAGGGGCTATGGACATTTATTTCTGAGGAGACTATTCCAGAAGTGGGACTGGATCAGCTAAACCATCGTCCAAATACTACTGTGCCCTGAAACCTACTTTCACTCCTGGAGGCTGCGTCACAACAGAGTCTGGTGCTTGTCTGTTGTGCCCTCTGGGCTGTGTGACGGCCACGCCCCGCCCTTCTCCTGCATCAGCTGGGACAGGCCGTTGCATCTGTACTTGGAAACTGCCAAACAAGCAGAGTGGGAGGACGTGGAGGTGTCAGGATGAGCAGAATGGAAACAGTGACTACAGACACACTCTAGGTATCTTGGGATGTGATGTTAGTAAACCAGAAAGATATTGTAAAATATATATATATATATATACATATATATATATATAAACTTTTTATATTATCAACCAAATTTATAATATCAAGAAACCTCCTGTGCATGTAATAAGAGCCATCTATTTAACACAGAAAGGGTGGCATGATACTGTCCCTAAATGAAGAAGGGCTCTTTAAAACAGACACCACAAAATCTGCTTTTATTCACCTCTGTAACAAGTTGGCTCAGTTTAAATGCCAGGCTATAAAAGGTTCCATCCACGCTCTCAATACCTACTGATGGTGAGAAAAGAAACGAAGGAAAGCTCTGAGTGCACTTTTCTTCGGTACCTGCCAACATGGCACCCGGGTTTTAGGGCAAAATTTCATAAATGGAACAAATGAAAAATGATCTTTCTTATTGTTACTTCTATGCCATTATAGCCCCTTCAAGTTAAAGACAAGAAAGATGATAGGATTTAGATAGTCCTTGAGGAAGAACTGGCAAGTAGATTATTCTTCTGCCTACTAAAAATAGATTCAATTTTGATCTGAGGCATATCCGTGGGCATGTATGTACGGGGGGAGGCGGTCGGCCGAGTTTGTGTGGCAGTTCCTCTCCTTTCGTCTTTCACAGTAACGCTTTCCACCTGTGCTTTTAACATCCAGATGCTTCCATATTATAATTATACTGATTAACGTCTGCAAAAGAATTACAAATGATAAACCAACCTTCCCTCAAATTAGGTAAGTCAATCTGCTTAAAGGCAGAACAGTGAAATAGGACACCAGGCTAAAATCATTTAGGAGATGAAAATGTCTTCATTTGTTTTTGTTTGTATGCTTTTAATTAAAGGTAACAGAACCACCCTACACTGCCAGTGCAGCAACGGTGACACGCAAAGACGAATGCATTTACAGATGCAGGTAACATCGCTGTTTGTAACATTATGACTCTCAGTGTTGGGGAAACATCTGTGGAAAATAAGAGACAGGGCTTATCTTAATAGAGCTGAAAACAGGCGTCAAAACGAAATCCCTTGCCCATTCCCGTCTTTAGAGAGCTCTGCGCAGAGAGCTGTGACACTGTGCACTCCAGTTGTTTTGACCAGAGATTCCATTAATACTCTGAAAAATCTCCCAGAATATCCAAGTATTCCCTCTATGGCTTTCTGGCACACGTTTTCAGGAAAACACAAAATAAGAAAACAGGAAAACCTCTAACCTAATTCACCAGGTAATTTAATAAAATATCTTTATCCCTGACCACACAACTATTCATCAATTTTCCTAAGTAAGGGCACATTTGAAGCAGAGTGCTGAAGACTGCTCTGGCACTAATAATCTGCCCTGAAGCTTTTTGAGTCCACGATCCTCAATTCTGTCATCTAAAAAATGAAAATCCTACCACTTCTTGGGGATGTTATAGGATTAAATAGCATAATGCAAGATGAAAGTGCCTTAAACATTTCTGTAGGCTGATCTACTGTGACTTTGTAGAGATAAAGATCCTAAAACATTTTGTGCTCCAAAATATGAGGAAGTAAATATTGCTTTTTTCATTTGAGCATTTTATCTTACCTGTATCACTGCCTTCCCCACTTTCTTTAAGCACTATTTGCCAACAGCTTTCTTTTTAGAGCACATCAGTGTCATATAACAATTCCATACAAAACTTGTTAGTCCGATGCTAGTGGATAACAACAAGGTCATCAGTTTGTGTAACTTTTATAACATCATAGGCTCTTGTTTTCAAAATATCTAATACTGGCAAAATGTGTGTGTGTGTGTGTGTGAGATTTGAGAGACAGAGAACATGTGCAACCAGGCACACACACTTTAGAAGGGGTCTACAAATCAGAAATAAGATTACTTCTGAGAATAAGAGAAACATTTAAACCTTTAAACCTAACAGTGATGATAAGCATGGTTGCCATCCACTGTGTGCGTAAACTGTGTCCTAGCCACAAGGAGATTACAGTGTCGAAATGTAAAAGAGACCAGTAAACTCAACCATTCCACATAAGCACCATGGTAAGGGACTGAGTGGTCTTGAAACATTTCTCAATAAAGATGCTACATAAGATAACTCCTTAATGGATAAGAGGGTGATAGAGATATTTGGGGAGTATAAAAGTATGAATGCAAGAATGGGAATGGATTGGGGGCAAAAATGGAGATTACAGAACTGCAGATTTAAAAAAAACAAATATTTTTAAAGCAATTCTATACATTCCAGAATGGCTAAAGGTTTAAATTATAATTTTATATCTTTTATACATTTTCATACTTTTCTACATAAATGCAGACCACTACATCTTTATATGCATACTGCTGGGACCCAGTATCTAATTTATGACTGCCAACTCCTCCACATATAGGCGACAAGCAAAAGGGCAAATACCACGTAGCTGTGACATCCAAAAAGGCTCCTTTCTATTAAATGCAACCATGAAATGATAGGGTTTAACAAAGATTCATTGAAGTCTCATCTTTCAAGCACAATGCAGGTTTAAATAGATTCCAGCTCCATTCAATCTCGGCTACAGGGCAATCATAACTGTAACTAACTCCTACGTCTTTCATCTTTTGACAATGAAATTAAAATATTGCTTCATGCTACAGTAGGAAAGAACACTCTAAAATAAATAATCCTAAAGTTGAAAAAAAACTGAAAATAACAGCAGTGCCTTTCTGAGACAGTGGGCGGCAATGTTAATGAATGGAAGCTTTGCATACAAATAGAATAAACACACACTGATTTGGAAGGAATACATACTGCAAGAAGATTTAAATGAAACTATGGACAGCAGATAGTTCAGAATGTGAAGCCACAAGTAACCAATTTAGATAAAAATAATTCATTTCCTAAAAGCATTGGTACAGTGGAACAGTATGGAAGACAGCTGCCATTCACCAGAGATGCCAATTACAGAAAGATCAAGTTAAAGAAATGTGGGCCTTACCACATATGGTGAGATGCAGAAGGATAATTTTAAACCATCAAGTTCTCTCTGCTCCTTCTTTGAATGGATAGGGATCCCCGGGGTCCAAGAATTTCCAAATTGTGTCCCATAAAGAGAATGGATAGTTTTGAAAGTCACAGCAAACTCAGCTCCTTCTCAACCCATTGGTATCTCTGTCCATGCTACTGATGATGACACACGGCCCCTCATATTTCTGTAAATCCGGTCCTGCAGTGTTGGCCACCAAGGGTTCCACCAAAGAGTTGGATATTTGTTCTTTATTTATCCCTCATCATTTCCAGAAAAAAACCAGGCCTACCCATCCCACGTCTTTCTAATTATGAAGCAGGCTCCTATTTAGTTCATGCAAGTCTTTCCTTTTATCTAATCTCTTCATCCTGTCTTGGAAATCCAATCTTAACCCAAAGAAAACTACTCATAGTTGGAACTGGCAGCTGCTTTAATAACTTAGTCGAGATAAGCATCTCTTCCAACACTTGCAGTTTCCTTTTCCTTAGGTGTTCTCTATCTAGATTTTGGATCCCCCAAACATCCCAATTTAATCACTCATTCTTTACATAAATAAAAATAAAGCCAAAAACATAAGAGAAATGCTGTTTCTAGCAATTATATTAACCATTAAGAAAACTCACTCACTTGTCCTTTGGGAACAAACTCACAGTATAAAACATATAGTTACTTGACTTTTGAGGTTTAATTTGGGGGAGGGGTCATTTTTCTTAAAAAAAAAAGATAAAATTTCAACAGATAAAACAGAGAAACAGTAACTGAGTCTAAACCTATGCTGGTATTTCTTTGTCAGCAGTGAAGTGAAATTAAAGTTGCTCAGTCGTGTCTGACTCTTTGTGACCCCATGGACTACATAGTCCATGGAACTCTCCAGGCCAGAATATTAGAGTGGATACCCTTTTCCTTCTCCAGGAGATCTTCCCAACCCAGGAATCGAACCCAGGTCTCCTGCATTGCACCGGATTCATTACCAGCTGAGACACAAGGGAAGCCCAAGAATACTGCAGTGGGTAGCCCATCCCTTCTCCAGTGGATCTTGCTGACCCAGGAATCGAACCTGGGTCTCCTGCATTGCAGGCGAATTCTTTACCAACAGAGCTATCAGGGTGAGGGCGGGGGCAATAAGTGCAAAACAGAATGGGTGAAAACAGAACGAAAACTCAAAACTCTGAAAAGTGAAGCATGAACCAAAGCTTTGGAGATCTAGACTGCAGTTTATATCTAAATATGAGTATAAATGCCTTACCAACAGTGAAATCAGACATTGGAGAAACTCCTCTGTGGGACAGAAAGAGTCAAAATACTACAAGCAGCTTCCAAGCTGCTTGCTTCAAAAAATCCTAGCTTTGCCTAGAAGTAGATCTATGGCTCTTCCCTGTGCAGTGGGGATGAGGACTTCCAACCCAGTGAGAATGGTGGTTAGCTTTCTCAACTTTCATAACAGAATGTCAACAGCACCATCTGCTCGTCTTGCTTCCAAAAGACTCATATGGATTCATCTTCTCGCCCAGATTCCCCTCTTGCTTTGGGGCTTTTCCCTTCCATTTGGTCCTTGGTGTGCTAAGTTTGCCAAATGCACACTGGAGGCCACTGAAGACTTTTTGCTGAAGAAGAGTTCAGTAATGAATTGAGTTCTTATCTATTAAGAAGGTTTTCTTAAAAAAAGAAGTCTCTGCAACCTACTCAACATGCACAGCCCCAATTATACACTTCAGACTATAGCAATTGAGAATTCATTTCAAAATTAAGACCTTTGTTAATAAATGCTATTTTTTTGAACCTTAAAATTAGAATTATGAAGCAACAGTTAGAATTGGACATAGAACAACAGACAGGTTCCAAATCAGGAAAGGAGTACGTCAAGGCTGTATATTGTCACCGTGCTTATTTAACTTATATGCAGTGTACATCATGAGAAACGCTGGACTGGATGAAGCCCAAGCTGGAATCAGGACTGCCAGGAGAAATATCAATAACCTCAGATATGCAGATAACACCACACTTATGGCAGAAAGTGAAGAAGAATTAAAGAGCCTCTTGATGAAATTGAAAGAGGAGAGTGAAAACATTGGCTTAAAGCTCAACATTCAGAAAACTAAGATCATGACATCTGGTCCCATCACTTCAAGGCAAATAGATAGGGAAACAGTGGCTGACTTTATTTTTGGGGGCTCCAAAATCACTGCAGATGGTGACTGCAGCCATGAAATTAAAAGACATTTATTCCTTGGATAAAAAGTTATGACCAACCTAGACAGCATAATAAAAAGCAGAGACATTACTTTGCCAACAAAGGTCCATCTAGTCAAGGCTATGGTTTTTTCAGGGGTCATGTATGGATGAGAGAGTTGGACTATAGAGAAGGCTGAGTGCTGAAAAATTGATGCTTTTGAACTGTGGTGTTGGAGAAGACTCTTGAGAGTCCCCTGGACTGCAAGGAGATCCAACCAGCCCATCCTAAAGGAAATCAGTCCTGAATATTCTTTGGAAGGACTGATGCTGAAGCTGAAACTGAAATCGTTTGGCCACCTGATGCGAAGAACTGACTCATTTGAAAAGACCCTGATGCTGGGAAAGATTGAAGGGGGGAGGAGTAGGGGACGACAGAGGATGAGACGGTTGGATGGCATCACTGACTCAATGGACATGAGTTTCAGTAGGCTCTGGGAGTTGGTGATGGACAGGGAACCCTGGCGTGCTGCCGTCCACAGGGTCCCAAAGAGTCGGACACAACTGATTGACTAAACTGAACTGAACTGAACTGAACTGAACAGAACCCTTTATAACAAACTGCAATCTCCAAGTGTCTTTATCTGCTTGTATTAATTGAAACAGAAGGGTCTGGGTCTCATTTGTTGTTCAGAACCACAAAGAAACCTACAGAAGCAAACAATTTTTTGTTTTTGCTCCACATAGGTTTAAACTTGCTCTGAAAGCACAGTGCTATCACAACTGAGATGTGGGTGGGTATTATAAAAAATTAAGTGTGGTGATGGACAGGGAAGCATGGCGTGCTGCAGTCCATGGGGTCGCAAAGATTTGGACACAGCTGAGCAACTGAACTGAGCTGAAAGTATGGTGAGTGAGTTAATAAAGAAAACAAGACAGATTAAAGAAACAGAAGAATTTCTTAAAGAATATGTAAATTCCCATCCCATTTGAAAAGTAGAATTTTGGAAGAACATTAGTGATGGTCTCTATAGTTAATTGAGTGCCCTTGAGAGATATAATCTCTCTGTAGATTTATGGAAAATTAGAATTATGTGTGAGAAAACTGAAGCTGAGAAGGATGGCAAATAATTGCAAAGAAGTTGAACATATATCTTGAATACATGATCATTAATTGTATGATAGAAGAAAAATAGTAAGTACCATATCATTCATCTTTGTTTAATCTTCTATCTTCTCCACAAGACTCTAAGTCAGGGTTTATGTCTATCTTGGTCACCATTTTATCACCTGTGACTAGTCCAGTGTAGATTATGCATCAGAAGAAAGACTAAATGAGTTTTAACTGTATTGTGCTCAGTCGCTCAGCCGTGCTCAACTCTTTGTGACCCATGGACTGTAGCCCGCCAGGCTCCTCTGCCCATGGGGATTCTCCAGGCAAGAGTACTGGAGTGGGTTGCCATTTCCTCCTCCAGGGAATCTTCCCAACCCAGGGATCGAACCCCGGTCTCCTGTATTGCCGGCAGATTCTTTACCGTCTGAGCCACTAAGGAAGCCCTTTAACTGTATTACCTGGTACTATTTCACCATAATGGCATTGACTTTTAGTTCTTTGTTAATAAATGCATTTGTATCCTACCATAAAAATGAGTAGGGATGATACTGGTAATGGTTGACTATATAAAGGAGAAGATTAGGTCTCACATAAATAAATTTATTGAAGCATCATTAATGGGAAAATAGATACAGCATGTACGGATGTGAGAGTTGGACCATAAAGAAGGCTGGACGCCTAAGAATTGATGCTTTCAAATTATGCTGGAGAAGACTCTTGAAAAGTCCCTTGGACAACAAGATCAAACCAGTCAATCCTGAAGGAAATCAACCCTGGATACTCATTGGAAGGACTGATGCTGAAGCTGAAGTTCCAATACTTTGGCCATCTGATGCAAACAGCCAATTCATTGAAAAAGACTTTGATGCTGGGAAAGACTGAGGGCAGGAGGAGAAGTGGGTGACAGAGGATGAGATGGTTGGATGACATCATCAACTCAACAGACGTGAGTCTGAGCAAACTCCAGGAGATAGTGAAGGACAGGAAAGCCTGGCGTATTGCAGTCCATGGGGTTGCAAAAAGTCGACTGAGCTATTGAACATCAACTTCCATTATACTGAGAATAAACACTTACATCACAATGAAAAGGTCAATGGTTAGTTAAGATCAAATAAAAGAATGTAATATTGTATATAAAAGATATTCTATTTGGGGGAGTGATAAATTAGGGTTTGAGATTAGAAAACACAAAGTACTATATATAAAACAGATAAACAACAAGGTCCTACTGTGTACCACAGGGAACTATATCCAATATCCTGTAATAACCTGTAGTGGGAAAGAATATGATAAATAACACACACACACACATATGCTCTTACATATATGTGCTATGTAAGATATTCCATTTAATGAACATGGATTACAAAAGTTAACTTAATTAAATTTCAAAAAGATTTTGTGTGATAGATTCTATACCCATTTTAAATGAGAAGAAATGAAAACATAAGGAAAGTTAAGTGACTTATTTAAAGTGACATAAGCTGCAAGCAGGAATATTGGGATTTAAGCCCTGCTACCACCAGTGGCTCAGACCGTAAAGCGTCTGTCTGCAATGCAGGAGACCCGGGTTCGATCCCTGGGTCTGGAAGATCCCCTGGAGAAGGAAATGGCAGCCCACTCCAGTATTCTTGCCTGGAAAACCCCATGGACCGCGGAGCCTCGTAGGCTACCGTCCATAGGGTCGCAGAGAGTCGGACACGACTGAGCGACTTCACTTCACTTCACCAATGATTTTAAGGTCAGCCCACCTCACGTTAATTGAAAGTCTGTCAACTACCAGATGTTGAACAGAGCACTTCTTGGGTAGGAAGGCAAACTTACTAACTAACCTTAACATCAGTTAGTAAGAGATGGTTTCCTCCAACAAGTGTAAATAAGATAAGATAAAAATACATCTTGAGATATTGATATAATTTTTATACTGAAGGAAAAGCAAAGGTCTAGCATCTATTTATAATAAAAGAATTTTGCAAAAACTAACAAAAACCAACTCCTTAAAATTAATGTTTGATGAGAGCTCATAATAGTTAACGGTATGAGTAAAAGTGCATGGTTGTTAATGACATGGAATTTTTAGAGAAATTATGCCTAGATAAGACAGAAGGCTTACAGAATCCCTCAGCTGTGTGATCACTGATGATATATCAATGCTCACTGAGTTAAGACCACTATTCCTTTCATTTGGTATCTTCACGTTTAGTGGGCACCCACCTTTGATGTCAGATTCTAGTCAGTCTTCACTAAAGGTAAGGAAGGGAGCTGAGTTTTATGAGATGACCCTTCAGTATGAAATCAGAGGTCTAAGTAAGCAGGACTTTCATCCGTCAAGAACCACTACCCTCACACCCCCAAAGAATTATAAAAACCTTTATAATGCCCCTTGTCATTTCCCAATTTTATTATCATGGAAATTAGTAGAAAATTCTTTAAGTACAAAGATTCTGTTCTTTCAAATATATAAAGGAAGAGGCAGCTGAAGAGATTTTCCTGCTTCATACTAGGCTTGGGGAGAAAAAGAGATTTAAAAAAAACAGCAAAAACAAAAACCTGAAAGGGACATATTGTAAGAGCCTAACCATTGAGTAAGAGGAAAACACCCTAATTTCCTAGGACTTTCAGACAAGATAAAGCATTAGTTGTTCAGTTGTGTCTGACTCTTTGCAACTTCATGGACTGTAGCCCACCAGGCTCTTCTGTCCATGGGCTTCCCCAGGCATGAATACTGGAGTGGGTTGCTGAGCCGTTCTCCAGGAGATCTTCCTGACTCAGGGGTCGAACCCAAGCCTCGAGTCTCCTGCACTGGCAGGTGGGTTCTTTACCACTAGCACCACCTGAGAAGGTAGATCAGATAAAATAGAAGAGTGGCATAAAATAATCAGAAACCCTAAGTGGCCCTGAGCCTGAGCAGCAGAATTATCTAAGATAATGTACAGGTAATAGTTTGTTTTTTTTTTTAATAAAATGTTGCAGCTTATATTGCAATGATACAGAGTGATGGTTCTCATTTTGAAAGCCTGGAGACATTTGCTAATGTAGACATTTTTGATTGCCACAACTTGGAGGTAGGGCAGGTATGAGAGTGCTTCTAGTGTCCAGCAGAGAGACCTAAGGATGTTGTTACTACATTATTCTACATGCACAGGACAATCCCTACAACAAACAACTAACCAACCCCAAACAATGCCAAGGCTGTGAAACCTTGGAGTAGAGTAGAACCTAGAATTGAATTCTTTTTTATAGACTCTTTTTATGTTTCTTTGATCCATCTGACTCAAATAGAGCCTAACCAGCAAACTTCAGGAGTGACTTTGTTACAAGGTGCATCATTTGTCAGCATCAAATTCACAATCTCTTTTCTTATTTAAAATCTCCCTCTAGTTATTTCTCCTCCAAAAGGCTTCTACAATTTAACAGTCAGGACATGCTATTGCTGTGAAATAGATGCGTCCCTATCATCCTGCTTTAAATGGGAAAAGAAACATTCTGTAGTGTTTATAAGTCATAAAGAAGTCTAAGTATCTCCCACTCAATACATTCAAGTAAAATGAGGGTATAATTTCTGTGCTGGGTGGCACTCTTTCATACCATTATGTGTCTTGTGAACCAACTGTAGGTAATGCACTATCTTCCTTTAATCAAATCTGCATTGTAATTCCTATAAAAAATCAATTAAACACAAGAAGCAATTACTTATTTTTTATCACACAGCATAATTTACTTTCCCAGAACAGCGGCATGAAAATGTGAGGAAAGATCTCATCTCTGGCAGTGTATTTAAATAAAGTATGCATATTTTTAAGAGAAATGAAAAGGAAACTGTGCCAAATGTATAATATAACACATAGACATAATTTGCCATCTACCTCAACTTTATGGATGTGGAAATATGGTTTAGTGGCAGAAGCCTAGAATTTTTTTAACTTAAAAAAAAATCCAATATTATCCCTAAAAACCTTTCTCAGACCTTTACAGTAAAAATATAATTAGGCAACAGTTTACTCATCAACCTCATCAAATCAGTTTTATGAATGACCCACTTAGGTGTCAAGTAAACCGTAAAAAGCAATTTCTTCCAAGCCTCACAAATTCATCCTTCTTTATGTTTCCATACCTATCTCTACTCATTATAATCATCAAATAAATTTTTTTAACTACTTGCTTAGTTTGGATTTATGTTAGGAGACTAACTCAGTGACCTTCTAGTTGACTCCAGTTTTTTCACTCAAAGATTCATCCCAAACTGTGGATCAGTGGTTCCCAAACTTGAACCAGCATCAGATCACTTGGATGTCTTATTTAGGTAGGTGTGGGGGATCCCCAAACTTGCAATTCTAACAAGGTCTCCAGTGACGTTTATGCTACAGGTCTAGGGAACCACACTTTTAAAAAGCCAATTTTCATCATTATTCAGTAAGCTGTATGCACTCTTACCTACTCTCAGAAAAAGTGAAAGTGAAAATCATTCAGTTATGTCTGACTCTTTGTGAACCCATGGACTGTAATGGAATCCTCTAGGCCAGAATACTGAAGTGGGTAGCCTTTCCCTTCTCAGGGGATCTTCCCAATCCAGGGATCGAAGCCAGGTCTCCTGCATTGCAGGCAGATTCTTTACCAGCTGAGCTACCAGGGAAACCCAGCTCTGTCAGAGGCATTAGTTGTTTTCCTCTCTTATGCTATCAGCCTCTTTCTTCACCAGGAAATTAAGATTGATCCTCTCTCCATCTCTCTTTCCTTCCTTCCTCCCTCCCTTTCCTTTCTTCCTTTCCTCTCTCTCTCTCCTTCCTTCCCTTCCTTCTTTTTCCTTTCCCCCAATTCTTTCATTCCTCTTTTTCTTCTTCTTCCTCCTCTTCCAACTCCTCTTTTTCCTCCTCTGTCTTTCCTATCTGATTTCATGCCTTTGCTTATGTTGTTTCTTATACCATTCTATAACTCTGATCTCTTTTTTTAACTTTTTATTTTATACTGGAGTAGAGTTGATTAACAATGCTGTGTTAGCTTCAGTTGTACAACAAAGTAATTCAGTTAGACACATACATGTATGTATTCTTTTCTCAAGCTCTTTTCCCAATTAGGTTGTTGCATATTATTGAGCAGAATTCCCTGTGCTATACAGTAGATCCTCACTGGTTATTCATTTCAAATACAGCAGTGTACATATCAATCCCAAACTGTTTAACTATCCCTCCTCCACTACCATTCCCCACTGGTAACCATAAGTTCATACTCTAAATCTGTAAGTCTGCTTTTGTTTTGTAAATAAGTTCATTTGTATCATTTTTTAGATTCTGCATATAAGGGATATCATACACTGTTTCTCTTTCTTCAACTTCATTCAGTATGACCATGTCTAGGTTCAACCATGTTGCTACAAATGGTATTACTTCATGCTTCTAATGGCTGAGCAATATTCCATTGTATGTATGTACTACATCTTTTCAACTCCATATTCAAAGCTCACCTTTGCCACAAAACTATCCCTGATTCACCTGATAATATAAATCTCTCTCCCATATGCAACCATTCAATAGTTACACACTCACTTTTAAGACACCCTTTTGAACTTCTTGCTTAGTAAATTAGAGCAATTGCACATGCCTATGATGCGTGGTTTGAGAAGACTCTTGAGAGTCCCTTGGACTGCAAGGAGACCCAACCAGTCCATCCTAAAGGAGATCAGTCCTGGGTGTTCATTGGAAGGACTGATGCTGAAGCTGAAACTCCAATACTTTGGCCACCTCATGCAAAGAATTGACTCATCGGAAAAGACCCTGATGCTGGGAGGGATTGGGGGCAGGAGGAGAAGGGGATGACAGAGGATGAAATGGCTGGATGGCATCACCAACTCGATGGACATGAGTTTGAGTGAACTCCAGGAGTTTGTGACGGGCAGGGAGGACTGGGGTTGCAAAGAGTCAAACACGACTGAGGGACTGAAATGAACTGAACTGAACTGATGATGCGTGGTCCTAATTATATTATTATATTGTTTATTATATACATTATTCCTTATCATGACAATGTCTGCTAGAATGACTAGCTATCTATCCATAATAAATATGGTTAGCATAACATTATAGTGAGTCAGGGTCACTCAGTCAATGATCCAAAATTCAAAAATATTTAATTAGCACTACCAGCTAAGTCACCAGCTGAGTCTGGAGGATATCATCCCCAAAGTACAATGCTGTTTTACTTTCTTCAGGGGAGGCTGATATTATCCCATGAATGGGTGAACTATATGGGAGAAAGGTTAAATGAATTTGCTCTGTGGTGAGACTGTCTGTAGGATTATCTCTAACTCTATTTCAGAAACTGTTTTAAGCATGTTTAAACATGCCTAAAATGGCCACTGTACAGAAAAAAGAAAACTTCCTAAAGTTAATTTTTACACTTCTTGAATAGCCTGATCTGCCCTGATTCATAAATGAGAAAATTTTAAACTATGCTGTTGTGTTTGCTGTGTCACTCAGTTCTTAACGAAAGCAATTTCTCAGCGATGACCTTCTGGTCACATAGATGATATAGGTGTCATAAAAAGAAGGACACCAGGCAGCTGATCCAAGCTTCCCTGGTGTTCTTCCCTGCCCCATATCTATCTCCTTCCCTCTCTCCACCCCTTCCTCCCTCCCTAGCTCCCTCTGAGATCTAGATAGCTAATGGGAAATCAGTTCTCTGAGGGCTATAGGAAAATTTCACACACTGTCGGTAGCTGTTGAGAAGTTTGGTTTTTCCCTGGTGCTTCCACATAAATGAACAAACAGAGGAACTCTTTGAGGGTTAAAGAATTTCTGTGAAGGTGTCAGCATTTATATTTAAAATATATAACTATAAGGACCTGGGCTTCCTCCAAGGCGGCACTAGTGGTAAAGAACCCACCTGCCAATGCAGGAGAAGTAGGAAACATGGGATTGATCCCTGGGCCAGGAAGATCCCCTGGAGGAGGGCATGACAACCCACTTCAGTACTCTTGCCTGGAGAATCCCATAGACAGAGGAGTCTGGCGGGCTACAGTCCACAGAATCGCAAAGTCAGACATGACTGAAGTGACTTAGCACGCATGCAAGGACCTACTGTAAGCACAGGGGACTCTAGTCAATACTCTGGAATGACTACATGGGAAAAGAATCTAAAAAAGAGTGGATATGTGTGTGACTGAATAACTTTGCTTTACAGTAAAAGCTAACACAACACTGTAAATCAACTATACTAAAAAAAAAAGTTGCTGATGAGATCTAAAGGCTATGTCATAATCACTTCACATTGATAATCCAAATTTCTTTTCTTTTTTTTTTCCTGTTTGGTTCATAACTTGATTTATTGTTACATGGAATCTTAGGCTGCAGATTTTTTTTCTTACCATTTCTAAACCATGGACATAATATTAGAAATGCAGTAATGAAACTTACAAGAAATTCTGAGTTCAGTTAGACAGTGGTTCTCAACCAGGGAAGATTCTGTCCCCCAGGAGACATCTGAAAATGTCTGACAACAAGCTGACTGTGTTTCTACTAAGTAGAGACCAGAAATGCTATTAAACATTTTAAAAGCACAGAACAGTCCCCTCAGCAAAGAATTAACCAATTCCAAATTGAATAATGCCAGGGGTACATCAGAGCCCTGGGCATCACAGGCACTACATGTATGCTAGCTTCCATTAGTGCAAATGTATCTTGGCTATAAGATTTTGGCAGAGAAAGTGATCACTCTAAGATCATTTCCCTCCATGAAAATGTCCAGAAATTCACAGTGTAAGCGAACATATATAGAACTTAAGTAATAATGTTCCTTTGCCCATATGAGAACACAACTATTTAAATATGTCTTTGATATCTATTATTTATTTTAGGAGGGCTAGAGGAAGCTGTGCATTAAAAAAAGATATACCTTATTATCCCATGAAATATTTACTTGGGGCAACAAAGCAAGCCCAAGTTGATTGGGAAGTACCTAATAAACAGTTGAGTTAGAAAGAGTAATAAAAAGAATTTGGGGGAAAAAATAAGCTACACTTAACTTCTTAGAAGACTCCAATAGCAGTAAAAATATTTACGAGTTTTGATGTTTTGACTTGTATAATTTAGATCATTAAAATTCCAAATAAATATTTTCTTAATAATAAGTCAAAATGCATATGTTGTTTGAAAACTATTTTGCACAAACGGAATATACTTCTTTTCTTAACCAGGGACTGCTTCTTAAAATCTGCTTTTTTTCAAGTCTTGGAGGACTTACAAATGTTCCATACAAGCAATTGAGTTTCAGTACCACATGAAAAAGGAGTGATAACTTTATATGTGTTTCTCTGGTGCAGGGGTTATTTTTTGAACCACCCATCATTTTCACATGGACTGCTGAAACTCTCTGACTCAGCAAGTTCACACTGTACAGTCTATCTTCACCAAGAAAACTGGAACACTTACAAGGGAAAGCTAAATGAGGACATTATTTTTTCCCACAAAGTAAAGACTATGGGAGTCATATACTGATCAGTATTTCTGTACAAATTGGTTAGGCCATATCAGATACTACTCCAAGGTTAAATCTGTGTCTCAAATGCTGTAAAATTTCAAGTCTAAATGAGTTCTCTTTTAGATAATAGGTTACAAAGCCATTACAAGAATTTTAAAGTATGAAACAAATTCAAATTTTAATCTATAATAAAAGAAGATTATCAGATATGGACAAAATAATTTGAGAAGCATTTTCTATAACTGCACTTTAGTTGTTGGCAGCAACTGCTGAGAATTTTATATTTTTTACTTCTTTATTGATATAATATATCTAAACACCTTGGTACAACTCTTGGTACACTTCTATTTATTTATCCCCGTAACTTCTTCTTGTGAGGCTTGAAAACAAAATAATGTACACAGAATTCTTTTGTTCATTTATATATGCAGTTAGGTGATACTCAAGATAGTGAAGTGAAGGTCGCTCAGTCATGTCTGACTCTTTGTGACCCCCACGGACTGTATATAATTCTCCAGGTCAGAATGCTGGAGTGTGTAACCTTTCCCTTCTGGGATTGAATCCAGGTCTCCTACATTGCAGGTGGATTCTTTGCCAGCTGAGTCATAAGGGAAGCCCAAGAATACTGGAATGGGTAGCCTATCCCTTCTTCAGTAGATTTCCTAATCCAGGAATCGAACCGGGGTCTCCTGCATAGCAGCAGATTCTTTACCAGCTGAGCTATCAGGGAAGCCCAATACTAAAGATAAGTACTTGGTAAATAGATGAGTTATATTTGTAATTTTTCCCAAAAGTCTTTCTAAGTTTCACCAAAATCTTGTGCTGTGTTTTGATTGCATAAGAAGCTATATAAGAAACAATTTTTGAGTGCATATGAAGGAAAGACAACAGTTTTATTCCCATAATGATGGCAAAGTTGAAAGGTACACTGACTTGAGGGAACCCCTGCTTTTTTTTGTGGGAGGAAATTGGGGCTGAGCCAGGAACCAGGGAGAGAGGGTGTGCGACAATGTTCCAGTAAAGCCACCTGAAACCTGAAGTGAGCTAGCAGGGTGTGGTCAGGGAGTGAGAGTAGTTAACAAAACAGTTAATGCTGGAATGAATCACCAGCTCTGATTCTGTGACACTTCAAAATATCCTCAAGTTCACACACACACATACAGGCTCACGCACATATGAACACACACTAATATACATGAGAATATAACTTTTAATTAAATGTACTTACATTTAAAAATGCTGAATATGTAATTTGTGGAAATAAACCACAGAAGTAAATGTTGAATAATCACAACTACAGTAAAAGTCAAAAATCACGTTTTATGACTGACTCCTGAGTAGGAGTAAAGACTGTTTTAGTCATGCCATGTTAACCTTTATTCTTGCCATTTTTTAACCTTTATTCTTGCCATGGGGTCGCAAAGAGTTAGACAGGACTGAGCGACTGAACTGAACTGAATCCTGCCATTGTTTGTAATGGCCTTGAAGATATCTTGACTTTTATAATGTATGGAAGCATACCATCAGAATTTATAGAGAATTTTATTGAGTGACTTCCATTAAATTAAATTAATAAATCGCTTAATGTTCTACACAGCAAAGTTATACTTCCAATTTTAAAATTTCCTTTATTGCTTAACTAAGATTATCAAGATCAATTATTTTCTATGTAAATTTTATAACAAAATAAGTTAATAATTAATTTTCTCTATATCAAAACATTTTACTCATTATATCTGGCATTTTGAGATTTTTTTGGTGTGTCAACCATCCTTAACACATCTAACCAAACCCAATTTTTCTGAGTGAAGTTTTTCAGATACCAGTTTTGTTCAAAATAAAGTTACCTATGATAAATGTTATTAACTTTAATAATTTATATGTGGCTATATCAAACAACAGCATATACTGTGACTTTTTCTTTTTTCTTGGAGTAAAGGGTTCAGTAAAATTTTAGATTCCATACATATTTCTTGGGAAAAAAATCTAAGATTAAAAATTTCTGCTCTGCAAAAGACACTGTCAAGAGAAGATAGAGATAAGTCACAGCCTGAAAGTAAATATTTGCAAAAAACATATTAGATAAAGTACTGCTACCAAAAATAAACAACTCTTAAAAGTCAACAATAAGAATACAGTAAGATTTAAAAAGAGGTCAAAGACCTTAATAGACACTTCACCAAAAAAGATATAAAGGTCAAAGACCTTAACAGACAGTTCACCAAAAAAAAATTAAAAGTGGCAAATTGGCATACAAAAAGATGTTTCATGCCATCAGGGAAATGCAAATTAAGTCAACAATGAGATATCACTATACACCTATTCAACAGGCCAAAATCAGGTATATATACTGCTAACACCAAAGTCTGGCAAGGATGTGCAGCAACAGAAATAGTCATTCACTGCCGATGTGAATGCAAAATGGTAAAACCACTCTGGAAGACAGTATGGTGGCTACTTACAAAACTAAACACACAGTTACCACATAATCCAGAAATCTTCTACCCAAAGAAGTTGAAAAGTTAATGTCTACACAAAAACCTGCACCCAGGTGTTTACAACAGCTTTATTCTTAACTGTCCAAACTTGGAAGCAACCAAGATGTCCTTCATAGGTGAAAAGATAATTAAGCTGTAGTACATCAAGACAATGCAATAGCATTCAGCAGTAAAAAGAAATGACCTATCAATCCATGAAATGACATGAAGGAATCTTAAATGCATAGTACTAAGTGAAAAGAAGTCAATCTCAAAAGGCTAACTACTGTATGATGTCAACTATATACTTTATAACATTCTAGAAAAGGCAAAACTAGAGACCCTAAAAAGATCAGTGGTTCCCTGGGTTACAAGGTAGGGAGAGATGAACAGACAGAACACAGAGGATCTTCAGGGTTGTAAAACTACTCTGTATCATGCAATGGTAGATGCATTCCTCTCAGTTTTGCTGAGAACCTAAAACCTCTCTAAAAATAAAGCTTATTTAAACAAATCTTTAGGCAAAGGGATAAGATCTGTGTATATAGTAAAGTTTAAATAGCAGGACAAAACCCTAAGGCCAAACCATACTACCACACCAGACCTTTGACCCCACTTCTTTTGTCCTTTAAAAACAAAAACAAAACACAAAAAACCCCTGAGTTCTCTGATTCACAGGGCTGGGGTGGTAACGAAACTCAGTTTATATAACAGCTTTGTTCCTAAAAGATTTTGTATGAGTCTAGTTTTGGTAGCATTTTTGCATTTGTAATTTCATTACTTTACAACTGGGTTCGATTTAAACAGGAACTAAGGCTAAGATTTGGTAAGGCAAAGGATCTTTCTAAAGATAGAAATTATTTTTAATACAACTCTTGAAGAAATGCAAATTTTCTTGCATTGCTACCTTAACATGAAATCAAACTGTGACAATATCTTCTTTTTTTTTTATGGGTTCTATGTCATGTGGACCTTCCAAAGCAAAGATAGCCAAAGATTTTCAAGTTCAAATGTCACTATTACATTGTCACCAACCTATAATAAGAATACTACAAACTTTTTCATCTTTGAGATTTTGATAATCTGATATTTACATGCAAAGAAAAAACAAATAAAATAAAATAATGTATGATACAGAATTATAAGATCTTCTCTATCATAAATTGCTATTGGTTGTGCTGTGTCCCCCAACAAAAAGTAACTCTGAGTACCTCATAACGTAACCTTATTTTGAAATAGGGTCTTTACACACATGTTTATGTTAAAATGAAGTCATGAGTGTGGGCTGTAATCTAATATGATTATTACCCTAATTAAAAAATACATTTTTAAAAATTTTTTCCCTTTATTTTTATTAGTTGGATAAAAACTAAAAATAGAAAAAAAATATATATATATGGACACAAAGACAGACACACATAGAGGCAAGGCAATGTGAAGACACACAGCAAGAAAGCCATGGGAAGCCTGAGGACTGCAGTGATGCATCTGCAAGCTCTGGAACACCAAAGATCCTCTGCAAATAACCAGATGCTAGAGAGAGGCAACGAAGGATTTCCTACAGGTTCCCTACAGGTTTCAGAGGAAGCATGATCCTCCTTTGACCGATTTCGAATTTCTAGTCTCAAGAACTGTGAGATAGTAAATAATTTCTGTTGTTTATTTCACCGAGTTCTTGGTACCCTGCTACAGTAGCTCTATGGAAAAAAAAAAAAAAAAAAGAATACACAACTCATACAGTCTATAACTGTGGTAAAATTCTAAAATAATAAGAATTTAAAAACCTCATTTTCTGCTTACTCTTCTTATAAAGTCTTCCAGAGACTCATTTCCTCTGATTTGATTACATTTACATACAATTTTAATTAAAGAACTACTAATAAATGCTTCAAGTACGGAAAAAATATACTTAAGAGATTCTCAATGATGATGATTTGACAAGTCTTTATGTCAGAAAAACTTCAGTGATATATTTCTTTATGTCTCTGTTTTCAAATCACAGAGAAAACTAGAGGAGATACTCATTCAAACCCTATACATCATCAACCGAGTCATGAAGCCTTCACCATGGTAGGTAGGAGCTCACAGATGTCTTTCATAGTCTCTTCAATAGATTCTCCCATTTATTAATTATTTAAAGAGTAGAGAATAATAACTTTCACCCCTTTGCAATTTCCATGCACAATTTGTAAGCTACTCATTGTGCAAGATTTTTTAAGATGGTTTCAAAGCTCACAATTCTCTTGAGTTCTCTCTGTTGGCATTCCAAAATACATTTTTTAGAAGACTTTCAAAATAATATCCTTGCAAAGGAGGATGAGAAGCTTAAAAAAGCATGCAGTTTGAGGTCAGGATTGCTGAATGCTATTCCTTGTGTCATCCTCAGATTATATAAAGTCACGAGGGATGCTTACATAGAAGATCATAAGTGGAATGTTGGTACAGCTAAGCAATTTATTTTCCACACTTAAGACACTGGTTTCAAAACAACATGCACTTTTAACATATTTCTTATTTCCGTGATAATAACCCAGAGATTTGACATTTTTGTTTTCCTTTTGGGCTTTTGGACTGGACCTTTGACATACAAACATGTTCCATACTACTCTGACAAACCTCAAAGGTCTTATTGCACTTTCCTTTAAATACTGTCTAGAGTTGACATTTAGAATATAATCCACTACCCAAGTCCTTACCGTATCCATGGAGGAAAATGAGAGAGACAAGTAAATATCACTGTAATTCTTGTCCCCTTTCAAAGAGCAAATTGGTTCTATAGATAGATAGATATGATTACTGATTATAATTATAATTAGATATGATTATAAAAAGAATTGAGGTATTGGTTTTGAAAAACTAGAATGATTGTTAACATCATTAAGATTATCTTGCTTACACTTGCACTAGGTGATGCATGGAATCTACAGACATTAAGAAGCAAAAAATAAGATTACAAAAACAAAAGTTGTCATTTAATGTTTTCACATATAAAAAGATACTATTTGATGATCTGCAAACATTACCTTGTTTAATCCCTGTAGTAAATCTATGAAGTACAAATTATTACTTCAACTTCATATGTGAGGATGTTATTCCCAATGCCACATAGGAAATCCACATCAAAGGCAAAATTTGAAGTTTAGACTTTCAGAATCCAAAATCTGGATTTTATTTCAAATATGTCACTTTGATTTCTACATTGACACTTTTCACCCTTGCCATAAAATCAGCACATCTTTTTTTTTAACACTGTGAATTCAGTGAATACTAGCAGGTTTGAAAAAGTTGACCTAAAGGTCAACATTCAGAAAACTAAGATCATGGCATCTGGTCCTATCACTTCATGGCAAATAGATGGGGAAACAGTGGAAACAGTGGCAGACTTGATTTTTTTGGGCTCCAAACTCACTGCAGATGGTGACCGCAGCCATGAAATTAACAGATGCTTACTCTTTGGAAGGAAAGTTATGACCAGCTTAGACAGCATATTAAAAAGAGGAGACATTACTTTGCCAACCAAAGGTTCATCTAGTCAAGGCTATGGTTTTTCCAGTAGTTGTGTATGGATGTCAGAGTTGGACTATAAAGAAAGCTGAGTGCCGAAAATTTGATGCTTTGAACTGTGGTGTTGGAGAAGACTCTTGAGAGTCCCTTGGACTGCAACGAGATCCAACCAGTCCATCCTAAAGGAAATCAGTCCTGAATATCCATTGGAAGGACTGATGTTGAAGCTGAAACTCCAAAACTTTGGCCACCTGATGCGAAGAGTTGACTCATTTGAAAAGACCCTGATGATGGGAAAGGTTGAAGGTGTGAGGAGAAGGGGATGACAGAGGATGAGATGGTTGAATGGCATCATCGACTCAACGGACGTGAGTTTGAGTAACTCCGGGAGTTGGTAATGGACAAGGAGGCCTGGCGTGTTGCAGTCCACGGGGTTGCAAAGAGTTGGACAAGACTGAGCGACTGAACTGAACTGAAGCAGGTTTTGAATAAGAAGCAGCAAACATAGAAGACCATTGTTGGGCAAAGTGAGGAATACCTATGCTTGTTCTTTTTTGCTGCTACTTCTTCCTCTAATTCTCTCCACTTTACCTTCACCACTAAATCGAAAACTTTTGCTTCTACCTACAGACATCTGGAGGAGTCCCTCTACTCTCTCCCTTTTTATTTATTGTTTCCTCTCTCCAACCAACTCTCCTCACCAATAAAAACTTCAATATCAGCAATTGTTACCCAATGACACAATCTGTGTACTTAAGTTCCCTTGTTTCTATTAGGCCAGTCTGTACATGTCAGAAGAAGCAGTGTGATATAATAAAAAAGGGAAGGCTTGGAGCCAGAACCTGGGAATCTGAAGCTCTGCTCTGCCTCTCTTTAGATGTAACACTTAGCACACTGCTTAGCCAGTTTGCATCTTGTTTCATTGTCTGTAAAGTAGTACCTATCTCAAAGGGTTATTGTGAGAATTAAATAATACATATGAAATGCTTATATTAATGCCTGGCATATAGTAGGTAATATATGTATTAGCTTATCATTATCATCCAAGTTTTAGCCACTTGGTCATGTACAACTTTGTGACTCCATGGACTGCAGCCTTCCAGGTAATTTAAAAAAATAACTCAAATGTGTATTCTACTACTTGCTGTTGCTGTTGTTATTCAGGCATTAAATAGCGTCTAACTCTTTTTTGATCCCATGGATTGTAGCCTGCAAGCCTCCTCTGTCCATAGGATTTCCCAGGCAAGAATACTGGAATGAGTTGTCATTTCCTCCTCCAGGGGACCCTCCTGACACAAAGATCAAACCTGCGTCTCTTGCATTGGCAGGCGAATTCTTTATCACTGAGCCACCAGAGAAGCCCCTGTGTTCTACTATAGGAACTGCATAAAATACCATGTAGAGGTATATAATGGTTATTCGGGGTATCTTATTCTGTCTCTGAAATTAGATCACATGAGGACTTTAGATTGATAAAGACCTACTTCTATTAAGAAATAAAATGCTCATGAAGATGCTCAATCTTAACATTACAATATTTTCCATTAATTACCATTATTTCATTTTGCATTAATGGTGTTGATTGGGAAAGTAGAAAATAAAGGAAAATGGAAATAAACTTTAAAATGTATTTCATAAAAAATACCAATATTCTCCAAGGTTTGTAAGAGTCTGGCTTCTGTGCCTTGTAAACTCCTGATACCTGGAGAGACTGACATTGTTGACTATTTTTATAGGGTAGTCTACTCTTTTCCTTAGTCCTTAGGCTTTTAAGAGTCATATGAAGTACATTATTTTCATTTAGAGGCCATAGCTACTTGCATATTTTCTGTCCTTCAAACTGAATTATTTTCCAGACATACTCACCATGTAAGTACATAAAATTGACTTTATATTTCAAATGATGAACAACATTCAAATTCTGAGTGAAGGACACAATTCATTGCATTGTACTTTACAATCCACACTGTTAGTTATAAACAATCTGAAATCACTATAAAAGTGTACCTTTTTGAATAGAACTACAGGTATACATATTTCCCCCAATTTGCTAGATTATTTGGCAGGACCTCAAATAATGCCTAAAGATGATCAACCTTATTATCATCAGAGGAAAACATTCACTGTGTTTCAGATTGCACTGAAAAAATTAAGAAAATATTTTGTCAACTAACAATAGCTTTCACTATTCCAATGTTTCACAACTTAAGACATATAAGCTTGCATTCAGTCATTTTGGTAGGAAACCTCATTATAACATATAATTTAACCCTATTATTTAATGTAAAATAACAAAATCAAATAATATTTGCTATTATTGTTTTATCCAAGGGTCTGTTCAAACATTTTACTTCTATATAAGCTGAACTTCCCATCTCTGCTTCAGGAGTATATAGCTGGAAGTAACATATAAAATCCTAAAAATAACAGATGTATGACTTCGGTAAATGTCTTGCTCTAGAATTTCCCTAACAAATATTTCAACAACGAGCAAGCTAAGGAAATAAAAAATAAATAAATTTTAGTTCACCAATATGTCTATTCATGACGGGTTGTTTTTTCTGCTGTAACCAAAAGTTAGATGACTGCCTCTCCATCCTGCTTCTCTTGTTAGGCTACCTCTGAGTATTTAAGTCTAAAGTGATATATGTCATCTATACTATACTAAGAAATACATGATTGGAAGTTTGAATATGTTTGTTATTGTTCAGCTGCTAAGTCGAGC
This sequence comes from Muntiacus reevesi, assembly GCF_963930625.1. Lineage (NCBI taxonomy): Eukaryota > Metazoa > Chordata > Mammalia > Artiodactyla > Cervidae > Muntiacus > Muntiacus reevesi. Next base: position 69,905,042 of record NC_089251.1, on the reverse strand, counting down.
CTGACTCTTTGCGACCCCATGGACTGCGGCACACCAGGCTCCCCTGTCCTTCACTATCTCCCAGAGTTTGCTCAAATTCATGTCTGTTGAGTTGGTAATGGCATATAACCATTTTTCCTCTGCTGCCTTCTCCTTCTGCCTTCATTCTTTCCCAGCATTAAGGTCTTTTCCAATGAGTCAGCTCTTCACATCAGGTAGCCAAAGTATTGCAGCTTCAACTTGATTATCTTCTTATCTCATTGTTGATAAGCATCACCCTGATTGTTGGCTCCTTGATATCAGGTGTTTTGCAGCATACTTCTAATTCACCTTATATGATATTTAGCCCAGTGTGAAAAATATGGTTGAAGTGAAAAATGTAATTTGACATCAACATATTAATGTGTGATTAATTTGACATCAACATATTAGCATAAATTAAATACTACCTGATTGCAAATAAGCATTATTATAAAGTATAGAAAACTCAAATGTCTGAAAGGACCAAAAAGGAAATGTAAATAAATAGAGATATGTTTGTTCAAGGAAATAAAACAACCAAACCAAAAACTATAGAAAGTGAGGCCATCTACATTCTAAATAAAGAGGTCTAAGACATTTACTGCATTGGGAAAATAATCAGCTAGACATTCCAAAATGTTCATTTGGGTGAAATAAGGTAGTATTCAAATTACATTTCAGGATCATTGAAATGAATACTCTCAGATCAACTTACTCATATTTACTTAGATAATTAAAATAACTGACTATAATAGTTTAGATCATTAAATTAATTGGTTTAGTGGATCACCCAATCCCCTGACCTTGAACTCACTGATTGAGCACCTTAAAACTTATTCAACTTTAAAGACTCTTTATGACCCCAAGGACTGTAGTCCATCAAGCTTCTCTGTCCATGGAATTTTCTAGGCGAGAATACTGGAGGAATTGCCATTCCCTTCTTCAGGGGAATCCCAACGTGGGGATAGAACCTGGGTCTCCTGCACTGAAGACAGATTCTTTACCATCTGAGCCACCAGGGAAGCCCCAAATACGAAGCTAATCACAATTCTGTCAACTGCTCCAGGTTAACAATATCATCTTAACACAGTTCTTATAAATATATGGATAATTTTTGAAAAAGGCCATTTGTATGAGAATGCCTTGAGAAAACAAATTTAACCTGTTTAAATTTCTTAAATAGATTCAGTAGAACATTGTATGAGTGTATAGACAGAGCTTATAGACTGAGGGGCAGTTGAAAAGAAAGAGGACCTTTTATGCCGAAGAATGTAGGTATTTAAAATATATTAATAATCAGATGTTTTACCAAGTTACTGAAATAAGTCTAGCTTTCTGATATTAAAGTCCTCAAAACAACTTTTCCAACTTTTCCCAAGCACAAATCAAGATACTTGATGACCTCTACCTTAAGCTCCCGCAAAGCCATACGTTCAGGTACTTTTAGATCATTATTCTCCCAAATCTTAGGAATTAATAACATCAGTTAACAATTCTGTGACACATGAATAGAGGAGAAAAGCTGGAGAGCTGCTTTATTAGAGAAAATAATTCACCACATGGACTGCAGCAAACCAGGCTACACATATTTTAATTCCTTGTTTAAACTAGAAACATGTCAACACTTCTCTTTTAAACCATTAAAATGGTTTAAATACCATTTCCTTTTTAATTATATAAAGAAAAGGGTTTTGAGGTTGCTACAATTACTGACGTAAATTTTGGTTTTTCTTTATACCTTTAGGCTCCAGGAAACATGAGAAGAATGCACATTCTAACCCAGAAGAACTAAAGTACTTCTGTGGATAATCAGTTTGAACACTCCTGGCTCAGGGGAGAGGATGATAGTTTACTGTAAAATGTATGTCCTAGAGAACCAGAACAAGATCATGGACATGTCTCACATTAGCTTCTAAACAACCATCAGATGGCAGTATTTAGAGGTCAGAATCCTCAATGAGTTAAATCCAGATGGTTCTCTGAAAGAATTCTATCCATGGAATTCTCCAGGCAAGAATACTGGAGTGGGTAGCCATTCCCTTCTCCAGGGGAACTTCCCAACCCAGGAATCGTACACAGGTCTCCTGCATTGCAGGCCAATTGTTTACCATCTGAGCCACCAGGGGCGCTCCAAAGGAGAAATAATCCACTAAACTTGTTCTTTCACTGGTGGAAACAGAGGCACAGCTGTCAGTTTCCCATATAGAAATACATTGTTTAATTTATTCATTTGAGTGGGCTTTCAGCTATTCCAATTCAATTTCTTCATTTAACTTACAAGCATGTTCCCTTTCAATGAATGCACATTCAAAAACATAAAGATAACAGGCACCTATTGAGAAAGGAAAGTATACTTCAGATAATTTCATTGTTTCCTCCTACAACCTGCTACTGATGAATCTGGCTCCAAAGCACTGTAAAAGCAACCTTTTAAGATCAGTTACTAGCCACAGAGTACAAAGTATCTGCAGACCAGCTAATCAGCTAATTTCAAGAATTTCCTTATTTGGTAAACATGCTGCTTTAAGGCCAATGGGTATTACCTGGAATTGAATAATTGTATTCTTTCAAAAGTGTTTGAAAGGTGGCTTCAAACTGTCCAAAACATAGCATTCTTTCATAAACACCCCAATCCACACACACACACACAATGAAAGAGAAGTTTTGGAATGAAGTAATATTATTTTTCCGTGTTTTGAAACCTGAGAGTGAACCGAAGGATGCTTGTTACCAAGCTGTAGTGTCTTTTTGAAGAGTCAACACCTGACACTTCAAAAATATTAATCTTTGCAATAAACATTTTACACCCAGAAATTCATCTTAAAACAAACAAGTATAGCAAATAGCATTATTAGTTGAAGTCTCTGAGATCTTTATATGTATTCAATTTCCTCTAAATCTCATCTAAGTTTTTATCCTGCTTTGATGCAACACAGAAATTAATCAGCATAATTAAATATTTAAAGTATTTTAATAATACTTTAAGCAAGCTTACTATTTCGAGGAGGAAATGGCAACCAGGCCAGAATTCTTGCCGGGATAATCCGGGCGGAGGAGCCTGGTGGGCTCCGTGCACAGTACAAGTTTACTGTTCGAAAGCTAATAATTTAGTTTAAAAAAACAGTGTTTGCATCTTACTTTGAGAATATTCAAAAGGAAAGTCATATTTTGGTAAGTGGGTCAGATAACCTAAAATAATTTGGGGGGGGGGGCTAGTTTTCCATGGATAATGACTTAATCTAAAAAGTAATGATATGCCGATTATATCTCAATAAGACTAGGGGAAAAAAGGTATAGTTAGCCTGTAGACAGATGGAGTACAGAGTTTTTGCCTTTATTCTTTAAGCGCAGCATATATCTTTTCTCTCAAAGACCTGCTAAAGTAGCACTGATGATTTCCTTTATGAATCACTGACTTGAATTTACAATTTCTTAGGACCCTTGAGGACTGGGATTTTTACCTTGATAATCTCTCAACTGCTCATAAATATTCCTCTGTCCTCTCTAAATCTTCCCATTACTGCCTGCAACCAACAGAGGCATGCATCTCTTCTGGACCACTAGAACACATGGCAATATTTGAACCCATAGCAATTTAAATCAAATTTTAAAAAATTAAGATGTAGACTTCTCTTTACCACTGAGAATGCTCACATCACAATTATATCACATATTTGCCTACTTATGAAAATAATAGGACTTCCCTGATAGCTCAGTAGGTAAAGAATCCGCCTGCAATGCAGGAGACCCCAGTTCGATTCCTGGGTTGGGAAGATCTGCTGGAAAAGGGAAAGACTATCCACTCTAGTATTCTTGGGCTTCATTCTTGGGCTTCCCTTGTGGCTCAGCTGGTAAAGAATCCTTATGCAATGCGGGAGACCTGGGTTCGATCCCTGGGTTGGGAAGATCCCTGGGTTGGGAAGATCCCCTGGAGAAGGAAAAGGTTACCCACTCCAGTATTCTGGCCTGGGAAATTCCATGGACTGTATAGTCCATGGGGTCGCAAACAGTCGGACACGACTGAGCGACTTTCACTTTCACTATGAAAATAATGCTAAAATACAGTTGGTATTACAAAACACATATGGTTGCAACCAGTGTCCTAGAGTTATTTCTGAATATTCTAATAGACAAGTGTCAAGAGGACTGATACTCTTTCATAAGAGAAAAAAAACCCATATAAGATTTATTATTTGACCTCAAATTTAAATCAATTGTAGTGAATTGAATGTCTTTGTATAAACATTTATGCGACTCAATAATCTAATGGAGATCTGCAAGAGGTCAAATAAAAAAGATAACCATTATTTTCTCAAATTTATTATTTTTAAGGTCAAATACCAAATTAAAATCTTGTTTTGTGTCCCCCTTATTTACCTAGAAACATTTCTATGGGCATAAAGTGGACACTGTTTATTTGATTCAGTTATTTATCTCAAAGGGAGAGACAGTTTCAGAAAAATTCAGAAAAGATTATCTTGATGCACTCTGGTTCTATATCACAGACTGAACAGGTTCATGGAGGAGAATTCTTAGAACTGTGTCATATAATCAGAATGTGTATGGGGCTGAATTCTTAGAATTATGTTGCATTGGAAGATGAATTGACATCTTTTTACTTCTTTCTTGTACAATCAAGTTACAGATATTTACTTTGACTGTATTTACAACTGTCCTACTTCATCTTTGTTGAAAAGCCTGTTCCTTCTTTCATGATGAGCAAGTTACATTTTGAAACCTCCTCATCATTTAAAGCAAGTGCACTCTGAGTGATTATGTCTGTTGTGTACACAGATCAGGACAGAATTGAGTCTCCAGTGAACAGGTGCATCAGACACTGTGACAACAAAGGCAGTGGTAATTATTTTTTCTTTTCGAATTCCCATTAGAATGATGTATACTTTTTAACTTGTTATTTGATCAGGATGAAAGGGGTAAGGTAATAATCAAAATCTTTACAGGGCTTGTACTTGATATGCTATACCAGAGTAATACTTTGTGAGAAGAATAATTCAGGTACTGTATCACCTTTGTTTCTTGTTTCTTTTTTATTCAAGATATTTAATCTGAATTCTGTTTACATAGTATTAAATATTTAAAATGTTTATAATTAACTTTTCTGATGTTTCAAAGGAAATGCTATAAATAACTGAAAATTTTTGACCCCTTAATAAATTATACAGTAAAAACATGACTAAAATAAATGTCACGGCTATTTTTAAAGCAGTATGTGAGAGTGTGTGTGTGTGTGTGTGATGTAGTGTGGTGTATGTGTATAAGGAGAGGACAGAAAGAGAGAGGAAGATTTTAACAGAGATTGAGATTTCATTGAAACATATGTTTAAAAACTGACTTAATTAATCTTCAAAGTAAAATATTATTTTCATAATATTTTATTCACATAACCAATAGGTCTATACAGAATTGCATAATTTTGTATCTGAAAGGATCCTCGGAGATCACCTTCCTGCATATCAAGTCATACATAAGCCTATTCAGAAAAATGCTAGATTATCTCTTGTCATATTTCTGGGGAAATCAAAGGCTGTATTATGTTTGGTCCTCTTTCACAATACCTGGATAGACCTCAACTTGTGAACAAACATTCAATAAGATCTAAAATATAAGTGATGCAACCAAAACACATTAAGTATCAACATTATCCTTTTTCATTGCATTAGTTCAAAAACAGCACATCTGTTTCCCAAGAACCAAAACCCTGCAATTTGGTCTTAATATTAAAAGAAACTCTATAGTGATGAGTCAAATTCACATTAGAAAGCAAGCTATTGGTCAAATGGTGTCTCGTATCTAGTATATTATGAATGCTGTGGGAAAATGACGTTAAATCTTCTTATATTAGATGTAGGGCTCTTACTAGACATTGCACTTCACACATTTCAGTGGCCTTCGTGGGCCTGACCTCACAGAATGAAGCAAAGAGCTTTATGTTGAGAGAACAGGAATGTTTCCCAGGCTACTGCTTCTGTCATGAGAAAAGCAACCATAAATTAAATGGCTTGCAACAATCTTGAAGATATCCTACGAGGTGTCTTAGAAAACTAAACAAAAAGAGCAGAAATAGAACTTGAAGTGAAGACAACACTGGCATGTTTAGAAAGCTGACACTGCAAATAGAGATCTACCTTGTTTCTACTGTAATGAAAGAACCCTCAAAGCTTACTGGCTATTTTATTTGACTTGTGAAATGCAAAGTCTCTATCTCTAAAAAGAGACGAGCCAACAGCTGCAAGAAGAGAATGCCTCCTGTCCTGATGCAGTTAGTCACCCAACTAGAGAAGATTCTGGCCCTAATGCTAACCATCATTTGGTTCATAACCTGCTACCACATCCTAAAGAAGGACTGACCAAGTGCTATTTTTGCTTTATTAAAAGGAGAGATTCCAAAGTTCAATGACTCAAAAATCTTTCCCTTTAAGATATTAAAACATAGGTGAACTAGGGAGACTTAGGCATCTTTATTACAGATGAAAACAATATAGAATGCTTTAACATTATTGGTAAGTTGCCTTTAGACTAACAACTTTTAAAAGTATCATGAGGTCTCTCAGACTGCATGAATTATACAGACTCTCAGAGACCACAATCTGTGTCAAAAAGAGGCTCACGAGGAAACCACCATGTCTCTGCGTGTTCATGACTGGATTTCCATGTTTGCATAATTTTGATTTCTGGCAATGAAACTAGGAGACAAAGAAAGAGACCCAGATAAAGCAAGAAAGCTAACCTAAAGGGAGATATAGGGTAGGAAGTATTTTCTAGTTAGAATCTGACTTTGAGGTGATAATTGGACACTACCGTGAACAATTATACACCAAAAAACTGGGTCACCTAGAGGAGACAGGTTCAGTTCCTAGAAACATATAACCTGTGTAGACTTAGTCATAAAGAAATAGAAAATCTGAACACCAACAATGAATAAGGAAACTGATCAGTAATCAAAAATCTAACAAGTCCAAGACCAGATGGCCTCACTAGAGAATGCTAACACACATTTAAAGAAAATCAACGCCAATCCTCCCCAAACTCCAAAATCTAAAGATGCATACATATGTCCAACTCATTTTATAGTGCTCACATTACACTAATACCAAAGCCAGACACACACACACACACACACACACACACACACACACACACACACACACACACACACACACACACACTATAGGCAAATATACATGATGAATACAGACACAAAATTCTAGTAAAACAAATTCAACAGCATGCTTAAAAGTGGGATTTATGTCTAAACGGAAGAATGGTTCACATACACAAATCAATCAATGCCATACAACACTTTAAGAGGACAAAAAATAAAAATCACATAATCTTCTTAAAAGATGCAGAAAAAGCATATGACAAAATTCAACCTCTTTTCACGAGAAAAACTCTCAAAAAACTTAGAATAAAAGGAAATTACCTCAATGTAATAAAGGCCCTATATGAAAAGCTCATATTTAATACCATATCAATGGTGAAAAATCAAAAGCCTTCCCTCTATGATCAGGACCGAGTCAAGGATGCCCACGTTTTCCACTTCTATTTACCATAGTAGTAGAATCTTAGCCAGAGTAATTAGACAAGAAAAAGAAGTAGAAGTCATCCAAATAGAAAGAGAAAAAGCAAAATTATCTGTTCACAAATGATACAATCTTATATACAGAAAATCCTAAATAATTTCACCAAAAAATGCTGTGAGAACAGATAAGCAATTTCTATAAAACTACACGATACAAAATCGACATATGGAAATGAGTTTCATGTCTAAATACTAATATTGAACTTTTAAAAAAATAAGCAAAACATTTTTAAAGAAAATTAAGGGGAGAAAAGGACAATAACAGTATGAAACAATTTAAAATGATGATATAATTTTTTTAAGTACATAAAGATATTTGGCATAAAATTTCTTTCCTACTCCTGTCTCCCTTCTGTTCATTGGCCTCCCAGTATCCTCCTTCTAGGTGATCCTGGGAAATAGATAACAATATCTAAAGTTTCCCAGGTACCTCTAAAATAGAACATTGCTCTGCTTTCAGTCATAAGACGAAAAGAACAGCTTGTGCAACTTCAGGCTCTGGTTTCGAGATGCTTCCTGTCAGGATTAGAGCCATCTTCAGTGCTGATTTCTCAAAAATCAATTAATCAACCACTGAATCAATCAACAAATGCTTCCTGAGCACTCACGAGGGTGAGAATTGCATTATGGGTTAGGGAGGTAATAGAAGTAAAATAACTTTTGATGTTACTAATCTTAAAACATATATGTTGGAAATCATCATACCAACATGAAATTGTCAATAAAACCATATCTTCTAATTAGGCAAGTGTGAGATTCTTCATACATACATTTACTCCATCAACAAAATTATGTATTTAGGGTTTGGCAGAACTTTAAATATCATCAAAGCCAAACTACTTATTTAACTAGTGAGAAAGCTAAAATTCAGAGAAGCAGCAAGTGTTATAATTAAGGATACGAAGCCTGGACTTAGCCTGATTCAGCTGAAATCCTAGCTCTACAATTTAGCAGCTGTGTGACACGGGATAAACTATTAATATTTAACCCTGTGCTTAAAACTTCCCACCCGTAAAATGGGTGTAATAAGTATATCTTTCATAAGATTGTAGCAATTATTATATGAGTTAATATAAGTAAATGGCTAAGAAGGATGTTTGACAAAGAATAAGCGCTACAAGTACAAGCTATTATCATTAAAGGTTAAATGACATGTGGAAGATGAAACAGCTAAATGGCATAGAAATGGTTATAAACTGATAAAATTAGGTATTGAATTATCCATTATAAAGCATTTAAGGAAAGAGATTACAAAGCAAAAATTAATATAACATTCATAATAAGGTAATGGCAAGTGTCCAAATGGAAAAATAATAATCCAAAAACAGGAGTGGATGAAGGTGACACTTGCATTGGGTTGAGTTAGCTCATAAAAAAGGAAACAGAAAATCTAGGTGGACAAAAAAGCGACTTCTTTGAGGATCACTGGGCCAGAAGTCAGGGCTTGCAGACTCAAGGTCTGTTTGCAAAAGTCTCCTTTTGCTTCCCTTTTTACATTTTCTAGAAAAAAATAGAATGGAATGTAGGAACACTCAGAGGTAAGACCCTAAGTATTAATATTTGGGTAGGAAAACTTTTAAACACTTATTTACTTTACTGGAGTTCTTCACTAAATTCTAGTCTTTGTTTAACTTAAGTGACAATCTAGTCCATTTTAAAATATTAGAAAAATAATAAAAAGAATGTGCTACTACTCATTTGTTCATATGTGAGTGTGAACATGTATTTTAGAAATATGAAAAGCTTGAAATTTTTAGTAAAAGTTTGCTTCTGACTTAAAAATAAATTTAAATTTCCCTTTAAACTATGTCAGAAAATAGTTTTCTAATATCCAAAATTTACTAAATATGGTATGCTTCAAAGTAATAATTTATACATTCATTAAAGAGAAAAATGAATAGTAAATGTCACAAGCTTCATTGATTTACAATTTCCAGATTACTTCTATGTAAGTGATAGCACAAATGACAGGAAATGGTATTAAGCTAAGTGAAATAAGTGGGACAGGGAAAGACAAATGCCATGTGAACTCTTACATGTGGATAATAAAAAACAAACAAACTAGCTAAAATCAATCTCACAGATACAGAGAACAGACTGGTAGTTGCCTGAGGTGTGTGTGCGGGTGACGGGGTGGGAGGGGAAATGGATAAAAAGGGTCATAAGGTAAATAAATAAATAAACCCCAAGCAACCAAAACAGATCTCACCAAATCCACACACAAAAAGTTCTTAATTCAATTTTATATACACTTCTAACAAGCTTGGTTACCTGGTTTCCTAGTGTGTGATAAATTATTGGTTTAAAAAAAAATAGGGAGATCCCTAAAATAAATGCCTTTCCTGCAAAAAAAGCACAGATATATCCTAGGCTTGAGGAATTCTCACCTTTTGCATAAGATGAGCCACTCTGATGGAGTGATCAGCCTGTAGAGCCTTCAAAGACTGGCAGCCAAGTCTAATCACATTGCATTTACAGGAATCACCCCTCATCCAAGAGTTCATTTTGAGGAAAAAGAAAGAGGGAGAAATGTACCTTGCACATTTTAAGATAATTAACAACATTTCTAATACAGTCCTTCAGATATTAAATTCTCATCTTCACTCTTATTTCCAACAAATATAATATACTACAAGAACTAGTTAGCATAGTTATAAAAATAATAATGAAGCTGAGGGTCTGTCAGTACAGCTCAAGCCTCTACCCTGAATTTAGAAACCTGCCTTTTAATCAAATTCCAGTCAAATGCTTTATTTACAGAGTTATTTGTTATATATTGTAATGCATTACTTTCATTGAACGTCTGACTTATTATGGGATATTGAGCACATTTTTGTGAACAACAGAAACAGCAAACTATTACATTTCCAGCACTGAATCATTCAACGTCATTAGACAAAAAAAAAAAAAAAACCTATACAAGTCAACAGTCACTGTGCACTTGAACGTGAGCAATATTGAGCCTAACAGGCTCCCAGAGACTCCCTTTAGTTTGTCATTTTAATTATTTGCATATTAAGATCTCTGCAGGCAGGCAATACTTCAAATGATAGCTCAAACATCTCCTTCAGATGTCATTAGGTTCAGTATTGCCAAATAAATTTTAGTTGTCATACAAGTTTGAAAACTAAAGTATGATCCACATCCCAGAATATTAGAAACAAAAGCAAAAATAAACAAATGGGACCTAATGAAACTTAAAAGCTTTTGCACAACAAAGGAAACTATAAGTAAGGTGAAACGACAGCCCTCAGATTAGGAGAAAATAATAGCAAATGAAGCAACAGACAAAGGATTAATCTCAAAAATATACAAGCAACTCCTGCAGCTCAACTCCAGAAAAATAAATGACCCAATCAAAAAATGGGCCAAAGAACTAAACAGACATTTCTCCAAAGAAGACATACAGATGGCTAACACATGAAAAGGTGCTCAACATCACTCATTATCAGAGAAATGCAAATCAAAACCACAATGAGGTACCATTACATGCCAGTCAGGATGGCTGCTATCCAAAAGTCTACAAGCAATAAATGCTGGAGAGGGTGTGGAGAAAAGGGAACCCTCTTACACTGTTGGTGGGAATGCAAACTAGTACAGCCACTATGGAAAACAGTGTGGAGATTTCTTAAAAAACTGGAAATAGAACTGCCATATGACCCAGCAATACCACTTCTGGGCATACAAACCGAGGAAACCAGATCTGAAAGAGACACATGCACCCCAATGTTCATCGCAGCACTGTTTATAATAGCCAGGACATGGAAGCAACCTAGAAGCCCATCAGCAGACGAATGGATAAGGAAGCTGTGGTACATATACACCATGGAATATTACTCAGCTGTTAAAAAGAATTCATTTGAATCAGTTCTAATGAGATGGATGAAACTGGAGCCCATTATACAGACTGAAGTAAGCCAGAAAGATAAAGACCATTACAGTATACTAACACATATATAAGGAATTTAGAAAGATGGTAACGATAACCCTATACGCAAAACAGAAAAAGAGACACAGATGTACAGAACAGACTTTTGGACTCTATGGGAGAAGGCGAGGGTGGGATGTTTCAAGAGAACAGCATCGAAACATGTATATTATCTATGGTGAAACAGATCACCAGCCCAGGTTGGATGCATGAGACAAGTGCTCAGGCCTGGTGCACTGGGAAGACCCAGAGGGAGCGGGTAGAGAGGGAGGGGGGAGGGGGGATTGGGATGGGGAATACATGTAAATCCATGGCTGATTCAGGTCAGTGTATGACAAGAACCACTGCAATATTGTAGAGTGATTAGCCTCCAACTAATAAAAAATAAATAAATAAATAAAGTCAATCCCAAACCTGTTAGAATCAGAAGAAAGATTGAGGCATCTAAGTATGGCCCTAGGATACCGGTGCAAGCTGGAGTTGCTAGAGATTTGAAATGATAATTAGGACTATTTTCCTGGGACTAGGACAATAGAAAGTAACAATACCTAGCATGATATAGCTATAGGGAAAAAAAAGGCTTTACAAGTAAAGTCACAGAGTAGATAGTCAATAAATGCTAGCTAACTTTTTTTTTTTTTTTTTTACTATAATTAGTGGCAGAGGCAACATCAAGAGCCACATTCATGATTAAAATTGCACTGCTTTTCCATGGGTTAATTTTGTTTTCTCAAACTAAACTACAGGGCAAAAAAAAAAAAGTCTTGTTTTACTAAAGCACACAAAGTAGTTTGTCTATATGCTAGTCAAATTTGCCAAGCTATTTTCCGTGCTTCTAGAAAGCAAATAATGAATGTTAAGTCCCAGAGAGCACCCAGAGTAGTATTGGATCCATAGCAATAAATGTTCAGTAACTGGTTATTTATTAAGCCCACAGAATGAAGGACTCAATGTTAAAGAATCAAACAGGAATATAAATGAGTGCAGCCACTATGGTGAACAGTATAAAGGTTCCTTAAAAAACTAAAATTATGATATGATCCAACAACCCCACTCCTGGGCATACATCTGAAAAAAAGAAACTCTAATTTGAACGGATACATGTATCTCAATATTCACAGTAGCACTGTTTACAGTTGCCAAGACACAGAAGCAACCTAAGTGTCCACTGACGGATGGATGGGCAAAGAAGACGCTCCATATGAACACAGTGGAATGATACTCAAAAAAGAGAAAGGGTGAAATAATGTTGTTTGTAGCAACATGGATGGACCTAGATATTATCATACTGAGTGAACTAAATCAGACAGAGAAAAACAAGTATGCTATGATATCACTTATATGTAGAATCTTAAATGATACCCAGACAGAAATAGACTCAAAGACATTAAAAAAAAAAAAAGAGCTTACTAAGAAAAAATAGGGACAGGGATAAATTAAAAGTTTGGATTAAAATATATACACTACTATATATGGAAAAGATAACCAACAAGGACCTACAGCACAGAAAACTATATTCAATCTATAATGCTGTAGTAAACATAAGTAGAAGAGAATCAAAAAAAGTATATATATATATATATGTACACATACACACATAGGAATCATTTTACTCTACACCTGAAACAAACACAACATTATAAAGCAATTAATTTCAATTAAAAAAAAAAGAGGAATCAAGCAGGGACAGACTGTATTTTCTTGGACTCCAGAATCACTGCAGATGATGACTGCAGCCATGAAAATAAAAGACGCTTGCTCCTTTGAAGAAAAGCTATGATCAACCTAGACAGCTTATTAAAAAGCAGAGACATTACTTTGCCACAAAGGTCCGTCTAGTCAAAGCTATGGTTTTTCCAGTAGTCTTGTACGGATGTGAGAGTTGGACTATAAAGAAAGCTGAGTGCCGAAGAATTGATGCTTTTGAACTGTGGTGTTGGAGAAGACTCTTGAGAGTCCCTTGCACTGCAAAGAGACCCAACCAGCCCATCCTAAAGGAAATCAGTCCTGAATATTCTTTGGAAAGACTGATGCTGAAGCTGAAACTCCAATACTCTGGTCACCTGATGTGAAGAACAGACACTGGAAAAACCCCGATGCTGGGTAGATTGAAGGCAGGAGGAGAAGGAGATGGCTGAGGAGGGCATGGTGGGATGGCATCACCAGCTCAATGGATATGAGTCTGAGCAAGCTCCAGAAGATGGTGGAGGACAGGGAAGCCTGGAATGCTGCAGTCCACGCGGTCTCAGAGAGCCAGGCCCAACTGAGTGACTGAACAAGGACAAACAGGGACTGAACGAGTGAACTCAATCAGGGATGGCGACCAACCTGGAGGTGAATGTAAATCCTGTGTCTACATCAAAGTTTCTGCAGCATGAACACACTGACTGCCCTCTGTGAGTGGCAGCACCATGAGGCGCTTGTGGCGAGCTGCAGCCCCCCCCACCCTCGCCCTCCCTCACTCACCGTGAACAATGGATGAGCAAGAGCGTCCAGACTGTCTGTCACAGGAGTAAGCTCCTGCTTATAGCAGAGCAGGGGATAATGGGGAAAGAGACAGAGTCTGAGCTACTCTTATGGAATCACCTAACTGTATCTTTTCAAGCAAAAAAAAAAAAGGACTGAAGAGAAAAGTTATGAAATTGGGGGCTGAATCAGGAGGAGAAACAATACTTATTGAGCATGTGTTTATATCCAACATATGAAAAAGTTATTTAAATAAAAAAAGAAAAATATGGCTAGAGTACAATGTATTATTATATTGCTGCTATAATTCAAGCCTTGTGTGTGTGTGTGTGTGTGTGTGTGTGTGTGTGTTACAGAGAAAGGGGTAGTTGGATGTACAAAAATATCAAGTGAGGTATTTTGTAATCTAAAATCTACTAAATATTTGAAGGGTATGACTACTACACTCGGGCTCATTGTCTTCCACATTTTAAATACAAAGATGTAGGAGCAGGCAATACCTAAAAAACTTACCATTCCTAAAATTCTATGATTTCACAATTCTGAACATAAAAATAGCTGCTTTTAAAATACTATCATATGTTTGAGCTGATGACTTCCTGAAAACAGAAAATGCCTGGGTCCAGCAAAGGAAACAGAGGCTTGGCCTAAGGACTGAACAAATAAGTATGTTGAGACCACAGGTACACTCAAAGGGTCGGGCTCCTAGGTAAGACACAAACCCGCCTCAAGGGAAGCCTGGGGCCCAGACAGTTAAACACCCACTTCTCCAGGGGACTGCCAAGCTTAAAAAGATTGGCAGATCTCAAAGTTGGATAAAAAGTAAGTAGACTCGCAGGAAGAACCAGCGCTCCAGAAGTCAGCTCACACTTGGTAAAGGACCTCCTGATTAGTGAGATGAGTTACAACAGGGAATATTTGTTTTAAAACTGCATCAAGTTCACTGAAAAATAAAAATCAGGTGCAGGCATTCACAATTTATTACGATTTTTTTAAAACTTGGACGTTAGAATTATCTTGCGTGCCTTTACCGACCACATAAGTGACAGACTACAGGAAAGCATGACAAAACAAATCAATAAATAAGTAAATCAACAGGGCTGATGTAGATCATTTGCCACCACCATTTTGTCCCAGATGCTTCCAGTGGGTCCATAGTTTATTCCTTCAGTTAGCAACAAACCCATGAGGTAGGACCAAACCTAGACTATGAAAGAAATAAGTGAAACTGTGATTGGTGAGTGAAACAAAGTGAGTGAAGAGTGAGGGATGAGGCAGCTTGCTGCCACAGGTAGAGGAAGGTCAGAGGTTTAGGGCAGAGGCTATTCCAGTCATCTTGCTATTGGATGATGGTGGCTTGATTAGGGTACTAGCCATGGAAACTGAAAGATACATATGAACTGGAAGTGGCCTCTAACTTGTAATTATTGGAGTTTGTATGTGCATGTGTGTGTCTGTGCGTGTGAGTTTCATAGTGGGGTGAGGAATCAGTGAGGAATCAAGGATGACTTCTATGTATTTGGCTTGAACAACTAGGCATATGGTAATGATATTCATTAGTTCAGTTCAGTCGCTCAGTCATGTCCAACTCTTTACAACCCCATGGACTGCAGCATGCCAGGCTTCCCTGTCCATCACCAACTCCCAGAGCCTACTCAAACTCATGTCCATCGCTTCAATGATCCCATCCAACCGTCACATCCTCTGTCATCCCCTTCTCCTCCTGTCTTCAGTCTTTCCCAGCATCAGGGTCCATAAGCTTGGGTTAAGGGAAAATGTACAGCTGTTTCAGTCCTGAGAAGTTTGAGAAACTTCTAAGACATCACAGTGAAAATGTCAAGTAAGGGATCAGTTATATAAACCCAGAGCTCACTGGAGAGATTGAGATTAGAGATTCGGGATTCATCAGTATACAGATGTCATTGAAAGCACAGTATGGAAACATCTGCGGAGAGATTATAGTCTTTGAGACTAGCAGTTAGAGGTCAACAAAGCAAGAAAAGTCAGCAAGAAAGGCCAAGAATGAGTGGTTATAAAGAAGCGGAGTATAGCATTATGGATGCCCAAAGTACAGTGTGTTTAAAGAAGTGGGGAATGGTCACCTACGTGACTTGTTAGACAAATTACATGAGGACAGAAAAGTGATCATTTTGCTTGGCAACCTGATGACCTTGGTAAGAGTTTATGCAGTTAAGAAGGGCAAATAGATTGGAAAGAGATGTTGAGGTAGGTGCTTTTGATGGGCTGAACAGCTGCCTGCATGCACGCTTAGTCCTGTCCAACTCTGCAACCCCATATACTGCAGCACGCCTGACTCCTCTATCCAGGGGATCTTCCAGGCAAGAATACTGGAGTGGGTTGCCTTTTCTGACTCCTTGGGATCTTCCCAACCCAGGGTTTGAACTCATGTCTCCTGCATCTCCTGCACTAGCAGGCAGATTCTTTACCATTGCACCCACCTGGGAAGCCGATGGGCTAAACAAACCTTATTAAAACATAACAGCATTTGTAACATAGAAATGTTATTATTTTTACTCATACTGAAGTGTATTCTTGATTTCATGACTATCACATGATAGGATTTCTTTATAATTAATTGCTTCATAGCAGTTAAATTAAAAAGAAAGTGGTGAGAATCCACAAGAATTAACAGCAAATATTTTGTGAGTTTTTAAAATGCTTTAGGGAAATACGACTTAATACTTAGTGTTCCAAATGGCACTGCTCTTATAAGCAGTAAGTATGACCTTCTGGCTATGATATTGAAAATTAAAAAAAAAAAATAGGAAGAACAAATAAACCATTTTAAAGACTTGTTTTCAAATGTCACCATAGCAATAAATTATTGATTTTCACATCCAAAATTAATGCTTTTATTTATAAAGTATTTTTTAACTCTGAGTAACATAATACATAACTTTGCTTTAAGAGATCATTTTAAAGACTTACAGAGTTTGAAGGAACCCAATTAAGTGTGTTCTGTGTGTCTTTTCAGTCTGCCCTTAGCAAGACTCACAATGTGAGTTCTGTTCTACTTGCTATCAGGGGAAACCTCCTAGGAACCCAGAGAATACTGCCTGCTGGGGAAAAAAAAAAAAAAGAGCTCATTGCTTCATAAAGTCTCTGGCTGTGGCCAAAGAGAACACAGCATCCGTTTATAGAGTCTCCTAATTGGCACTAGGCCATTGTGGAGGCTCGCACTTCTTTACTGGCAAATGCAGCCATTTTTATTTGTGCTCTCCAACAGATTCAGCTACCAATGCCCACAGATTTGGATTATGAAAAATTATCTAGGCAGGTAAAAAGAATTGAAATGTGAGACAGCTTGGTAGCTTGGCAGGAAGAGGGAGGGAGGCCCAAACTACATGGAAGAAGGAGCATTTTGTGAAAATGAACAAAGCTCTATGTTCTCCCTTGAATAATAAAAACAATCATCCACATACTAACATGACACAGGGATTTTATTATCAATTGTCACACACAGTGGTTTTATTAGCACCTATTCAAGACTAAGCCAATTTAAAAGCACTTGAAATCTTAGGCAGATGTTTTTAAATGAAAAAAAAAGTTCAAACAGCTCTGCATCATATAATACCTGCTATAAATAATATAAAGCTCAGCTCTTCCTTCCTTAGTCTTGAAGCATAGCCATTTACATATGAGCTGCCCATACTAAGCAACATCATTTTCTAGGGCAACAATGTTCCTTAGTCTGTCAGAATTTTATGACATGCATTTTCTCTTTTGCCTAATTTTAAATTCCTAGTCCATTTCATGTTGGAATACATCTCCTCCCACACATGATTCCTATCAAATGTCTCATTTAGTTCCTTTTAAAATTAAAGGAAATATCACTTTGAAAAATTGGAGTTCTTCACTAAAGCTCAACATTAAGCATACTCCAAGACCTCAACTTTTCACTTCTAAGTATAGACCCCATAGAAAAAACTATACATGTTCACCAAATGACATGCACTAAAATAAATGTTATGAATAGCAACACTGTTCATAAAAGTACACAATTATACATGACCTAACTGTGCCCAAATCAAGAATGAAATTAATAAAATTATCATGCAATGAAAACTACTGCAATGAGAATGAATGATCTAAAACTTTATGCAACAACATGGAGAAGTCTTAAGAATAGATTGTTGGAAAAAAGATGTAAAATAACAGAAATTATAGTGAATATTTTCATCATATAAACTGTTAATACTTTATCCTGACTAGAAAGCAGGAGTGTTAGTACTTTATCCTGACTAGAAAGCAAAAGAGCAATTACCTCTAAAGGGGTCTAGTGAGTAGAAGGGGGCATGAGGGACTTCTGAAAGTCTATCATTCTTGGGTTGTTCACCTGGGTGCTGGTTACACAAATGTGTGCAGTTTGTCATCACAGTGTATTGTTAAGATATGTTCACATTTTTGTGCTGATTTAATAGGTAAGTCATTAAAGAAAAACAAAAAACAAACTCAAGTTTACATGAATGCTGACTGAGGTGGAACAGAGATGCTCAATACCAAGTGTAGGAGACCAAGTTTTTGTTCATAGATATTATCTACCTCTTACTACCAGCTGAAATTTGGCTATGTGACTTGCTCTCATCAAGGGAACATGAGTTGAGATGAGCACTGCTTCCAGTCTAAGCATTAAGAGCTAGTGTGTTTCACAGTCACCGCTCTTCCCTCTGCCTCTAGACTGCATCCCAGAAAGAAGAAAACACAGAAACTACAGGCAACTAGTGTCAGATATGCAACAGGAGTAGAAAAGAGTCCTTGTGAAAAGTCATTGAGACATTATCCTGAATTACAAGGTTTGAGTAAAACAGTTGGGCATTTTGGACTACTGTAAACACAAAGAACAAAATTAGTTCTATCACGTCCTGTAGACTCTACAGAGTTTACCTAATTTAATGTTTCAGAGAATCTTCCAGACGTGACCTAGTACTCTTGTCGCACAGATTTTCTTAGGCATTGTCAAAGCTCTGTAGGTCTCCAGATATTATTTACCCACATGGAGACCATAAACCCTCATGCTCCATTTAGCTCAATACATTATTTCCAATAAATACTGAAGTCCAATGGGACAAGGAAAGCCCAATCAGCTCATAATGACATTTTTTTGTTTGAAAATAATTTTAGATCCAGCAAGATTTGACCCCCAGTAATTTTTCTACACTAAGTGGTATTCCTGGACATAACAAATTTATATAAGGGAGGTAACAGCAACAGGCCAGGTCAGATTTTCTCTTCCAAAAATTGGAAATCTGAATGAAAAACAAAACAAAACAAAAACCTGGAAGCTCTTGAAAGTAAAAATAAAAGTGAACTAAAAATTGCGCAATACCCTCAAGCCTTGGTTATGAGCTACCTTTGTTTCCTCTTCATAAATTCATCTCTTTTTCTTGGAAGCCAGAGTGAGTTTGGTAGCTGAAAACCATGACAGCTATCAGAAATATTTATGTCCCTGGATATATGAAATAATAGATCACTAAACAGAGACCCTGTGTTTCTGAGGTGAATATAAAAATAATGCCTTACTTCTCAAAGTTACTTCTGCGATTTTTAGTTTCTGGATTTTTTTTCCTAGAAGGGTGATTTTTATTGGAAACAGATGCACAAAGTAACTTTACCCAAGAATCTCCTAAAGTTTTAAGGTTAATTTTAAACTGCAACCCTTCTAAGCAGATTTTTTTAATGAATTAAAAGAAAAAAAATAAAAACATGGTTGGGTCGAGTTTTCAGTCTTATAATGTGACCAGAGAATTCTCCAGAATATGTATAGAAACTGGTTGATTTTCAGTGTCACACAGACACCAGTTTGTTCTATAAACTATATTTCCTAAGAGCAGGAAAGTGGGAGCTATTTCTTATGTATTATCCACAGAACTGATGCAAAGAGAAATGGCATTTTGAGTAGAGCTAATCGCTTACATTTGAGTAATAATGGTAGGCAAGTAAGGAAAAATGGGGTTACAATAAGGGAGAATTTAATAATATGTCTCCAAGTTTGGATGACATTCTCTAGGCAATGGTAAGCTGGAGAAAGTTTTTGAACAAAGGATAATATAATGAAAATACTATTTCAGTCATGCATAATATATTAAAACATGGAAAATATGTGTTAGCAGACCAGTTAGCAGGGTTGTATAAGAAGATAAAGTACTGAACTATGACACCAATGGAAAATAGGGATATATGTATATATATGAAGAAAAGCTGGACAAACTTAATCTACACAATTTGGAAACTGATAGGAGTAAAGAGATTTGGAAAGGTCTAACATGACTCAGTTTTAAAAAAAAAACAAAATATCTTGACAGAGGGAAAAATGTATGGGTGAGTTGGTTTGGGAAGATAATGAAAGATGACAGAACGAATAGCCAAGGCTGAAGGTCAATGCGAGATCCATACAATACAGGGCTCAAATATCACATATTCAGTGTCAGTTTTTTCCAGTGTATTAAAAATAACAGGGGATTATACCTATATAGTTAGAAAGTATGAGGAAATTTAGAAATGCTACATATCATCAATTTTTTTCCCCATTCTGTGAAAATCATGGCTTAGTGAACAAGACAAGTTACAGACTGAAAGAACATGCAAATATCATTTTTGACAAAGCACTTGTATCAAGATTACATAAATAACTCTCAAATCTCAAGAAACATAGTTAATGAAAAAAGGGTTATCAAAATAACTAGCAAATGTATATGGACACTAAGTAAAATGGCTGAAATACCCAACTGGGCTTGTTTAAAAAGTAAAAATAGCCAGGAGAGTAAACAGAAGGTATCCAAATAAATTTAACATGAGATGAGATTTGCTCCTATATTTTATGATTATTTATGATCAGTTGATTATCTGAATGGATCGTTTTTCAGATGAAAAGAGACAATAATAAATCACAAAATCTTTTGTCAATTTTGTTCAAAATGGGGCCCATGTGAACATCTTGGACTTCTCAATTAATTGGTTTTACAATTTTAAAGAATCTTATTCTCAGCTTCTCTTTGTGTGAGTTTAAAAATAACTCAATTGCTTGAATTTCATGAGAAAAAGGACAACCACAGCAAAATCCACAGTGACAAGTCTCACGTGACTTGAAATAGGAACCACTGATCTGGAAAGACAGAAAATCTAGATAATGTCAAGTAAATTTAAATCTCTTTGGGCCTCAGTTTACGCATTTGAAAAAAAGCCTTTGGACTAGATAAGCAGTTCTAACCTTTACAATATCCCCTGCAGGGTGTGTGTGTGTGTGTGTGTGTACCTTAGATTCCTAGGTAGGACTCAACACTAGATCTGAGTTAGAGCTCTGGAATCTATCTTTGTAATAATAAGGAGCCCTATTGATGCTGAGGCAGAAGGTCTTTGGATCACACTTAGAGAAACAATGGACTGGAAAGAAGGTCCCTACCTCATGCAGCTCTAATATTCCATGATTTAGTCAGTATCTTTCATTTTGTTCTTCCCTGCTTTTTACCAGTGCAGACCAGACTATTAGAGTTGTCCTTTTTCATATCAGAAAGGCAGCAAAATTACTAGGGTTTCCCTTAGATCTGTATTTTCTGTGAACAACACAGATAACCACAGACAGCCCAGAAAGAGCTGACTTTTCAAAACTGCTTTCACATGGGATATCTTCTACCATGTAGCCTCACCTTCTCTATAATTTTTGTAATTCAAACAGGCCTCTTAAACCACAATTGATCTTTAAGGAGTCACCTTTTAGATCATCTCCTCAGAAAGATTTAAACTCTTAAGTACACAATGGAATTATATGATATAAATGAAAACTAATGACATCCTTAAATTGTATTTAGGCAAATCAAAAGGTCTACTAAAGAAAATTATGTTTGACCTTTAGTTTCAAATTCTTATGTAATTTCATCCTGTTGTTTTTTCAATAATAAAGAGAAAAATTACATTTAAAAATATGTTGATATTTAGTTAAAGGAATTCAACTATTGATTCTAAAAGAAGGCTTTAATTTTATTTGAAAAGTAAATTCTAGATAATTAATCCACCCTTGACTTAAAAAATGCAAATGTTTCCAATAATAATGATAATTGGCATGCCAGCAGATGACATTTGCTTTGAGAATATTAAAGTTCTCTGAGGAAATATGGGTATAAACATTCAAAATTAAACTTTGAGATAATTAATTGTATTAATTTTAAATGAATAATAAATCATCAGAAATAAAAATAATCTTTAAGTGCTAGAAAAATCAAAATAATCACATTCATTTATGCTGCTCAAGTATACATGCTGTGTGGAAAAATCCTGAAGCAGAGGGCTGATATCTGACATTTCAGACAAAATCATATGAGGCCAGTAAATCAGAATTCATGTTTTTTTCCTTCCAAATAGGTTATTTGGGGCCAGAAATTTCCATGCACCGAGGCTCATTTTCTTTATCTATGAAATAGGGACAACTCTGGACATATTAGCAAATCTCTCTGTGCTAATCCTCAAATTAAATGAGGGCAGTGTAATTTGAAGTGGCTTGGGGTTTTCCAGGTGGCTCAGTGGTTAGGAATTCACCTGCTGATGCAGAGTATGCAAGAGACAAGGGTTTGATCCCTGGGTTGGGAGTTCACCTCTTCAGTATTCTTGCCTGGAAAATCCCAGGGACAGAGTAACCCAATGGGCTACAGTCCTTGGAGTCACAGTCAGACATAACTGAGCCACTGAACATGCACAGGGTAACTACAGACCGCTTTTAATTCTAATGTTCTAATATTTAAATTGTGGAGCTTGAAAACTTTAATATTCTCTTCACTTTGGCTAAATGTGAAAACATACTCTCAGTCACTAAAAATCTAAAATGTTTTATTTGGAAACAAATAAGAAAAAGAGACACATTTCTGGTTTTAATTAGTTACAGTAATAAAGCAGGCTTTGTTTTTTACTTTTAAAATGTCTGTTGTTTATCTTCTGTGACCTTCTGTAACCTTTCTCTAAGTCACAGATTGGAGGATCCTTTAGATTCTTATATCCTTGGTGTATGAGAAACAGTTAAGTCACTAAGAGATCATGACTGTAATAGTAATAAATTTTAGGGGATATTGATTCTGACAATATCTATGGACATCCACTGTTTTGTGTAAATTAAAAATATAGATATAACTGAAACAAATCACCTGGAACTATATTAAAAAATAAAAATCCCAAGCATATAATCATGTCTGGGTTTTCAATACTAACAAATTACAAACCCTGAAGATATCTCCTATAACATCATCCCCTTACCTAGAGTTGGCTTTCTGAAAAGAAACCTGCCCCGGTTATCACTGTATTCACAGGGAAAAACACAATGCCTACAACTTAATAGGTGCCTATTTTCTGTAATTTATGGATGAACCAATGAGCAAGGTATAACAGTTCTTAGGAAACAACAGAACTGTATAACTTTCTTGTCATCCACTCATATCCAGGTAAGAATTCAACTAAATATTCTGGGGAACAACATAAAAGAGATCACATTACCCTTTAAAATATGACTGAGATCAATCTTTTTTTTTTCCCTCTCTCCCTAAATTGGAGACTGAGCCTCCTCTTTGTACTCGTTTGAGGCAGGGTAACACACTGGCTTAGGACAGGAATAATTATGAGTCAGGCAAGAATAGGTAAGAATCCAGAACGTCCTCCACACAAACACTGTTAACTTAAGCAAGTCATTTCATCTTGTTGAGGCTTATTTTCTTTACTTAAAAAACTAGAAAAATAATTTTAATTTATGGTGCTACTGAAAGATTTCAATGTCAAAATTTTATAAATTGTTTAGTGTAGCGGCCAGCACCAAGTAACTGTTCAATAAATAACTGCTACTATAGCTACTAAATATATTAAAAATCAACGTTTACATAATTTATAGCTTTCTTTAACTGGCCAGTGTCAATTTGATAAGTAAGACACAAGATAATTGTTTTTTTTCTTTCTTGTCAATATATTTCAAGACATAAAGAGATCAGTCTGCTTTGTAATTCCTTCTTATTTTTTCATTCCTGGAACCAAGGTTAACAATACTTCCCTTTCCTTTCCTTAGAAACTGCAAATATTATCTTTAACTCAAATTCAAGCCCTTCCTCCTCTATGACACCTGAATAATTTCAGTCCATATAATCTCACCCTCTTTTGACTTCCCACTACCATCATACTACATATTTTAGTAGCTAGGTTTATGCTTATTTATTTCTGCAACTATACAAGGAGCTCCTTGTATAGGTACAGGATGTGGTTACCAACTATACTGTTTTTCTTTTCTGTACTTCTAGTGCTACCCTTTTAAAATATTGTTTCAAGTTCTATAGGGGTTGTTTAGGAATATCAGAAATTCTCCCTTCTTAGTTCTTTTCATTACTCACACATGTACTAAAAGGAGTTAACACAAGAGGCTGGGATAAGTCTGTGCTTCACTTATTTGAGAACTAACTGTGGCTGACCACTCAGGTGACAACTCCCTCCCTACTAAGAGATGTGCACACCGTTTCCTTCTCCAGCACCCTTGGGTCTATAGGAAAACACATGGGTCTGATGTGCATGTGGGATCTCCCCTCCAACGTGCCCAAGGCTAAGAATTCAGAGTCAAGTTCAGAGCAGGGCCTATGGTAAAGTGGAGAGTGCATGCTCTGCCTAAAGATATTCAAATAAAAAGAGAAAAGGTAGGGGAAAGGAGGGAAAATCACTACACCCAGCCAAAGTCAACATACTTTCGTGCCATATTTGCCTGAAGGATGACAGCTTTCTTGAAACAGCCTGAAGGCTGTCCATAGATTCATATTCATTGGATGTCTGAGAGCAAAAGTCTCAATCTTTATTGAAAAATTACTTTATTGGGTCACTCTTTATTTCATATAGTTTGTCATTGTGTCTTCATAAGTATATTTACACTTGCCGTGTAATATCTTAAATTTGGATTTAAAGATATCAATCCTGAAATGATAGTAAATCATACTTTATCTTTTAGCATAGGATCAGTAATTTTCATTATATTACATCTGTGTGACTTCAGTCTTCATATGTGAAATTTATGTATATATAATCACATTTGTATGCCTCTAGATATATGTAATTTACACATTATAAATTAATATTCTCATGGGGTTTTCCAGGTGGCGCTAATGGTAAAGAACCCCCACTGCCAATGCAGGAGACATAAGAGACACTGGTTTGAACCCTGGGTCGGGAAGACCCCTGGAGAGGGGCATGGTAACCCACTCTAGCTATTCTTGCCTGAGAATCCCATGGACAGAGGAACCTGGCCGGCTACAGCCCATAGCATTGCAGAGAGTCAGACATACATGACTAAAGTAACTTAGCACACACGGACACACACAATATTCCCATACAATAGATTAAAATATTTAAAGCAGTGTAGTAAACTAATATAATAAAGCTATTTATAAAATAAACTTGTATTATAAATTAAAATTTGACATATATAATATAAAATTTATATAATTGAAAATTTCATAATTTAAAACACTATCTTTAATTTGGAAAAATTTTTTAAACCAGCAGATATGTGAAATATGCAAAATACTTTGCTAGAGACTGAAATGTTCATGAGGGATAAGAAGTAGCACTTGAAAGATTTTTATTAGGCAATAACTGATGCTAGATTGTTTCATTCAACTCAGATTTTTGACAATTGTTTTTAAATCAGCATGGAAAAGTTTGTAGCTTGATGTCAACTTTAGTATTAAAGTGTTTCTCACCAGTCATTTAAAAAAATATTACAACAAATTAAAAAATGGGTTGGCATTCTGAATACTTATAACTATTTTTGTTCAAATACTTAGATGCTCTAAAAATTTTCACAGGACAATATAATCATCAAAATGCCTTCCTTCTATTATTGAAGTACTATAGCTACCTTCGCTTTTCATGAAGACTCCAAAAGTACTTTCTTCTTTGTGTGAAAAAAAAATAATTTTCATAAAAGCATGTGATTGAGCATTCATATTCTTTTCAAAGACTCATTAAAAATATTCCTAGTTCATATTTTTAATAGGGTTTTGCTTACTGTATGTGGATAATGATTTTTATAAAATATACTATTCTACAAAGCTGAAACTGGGTCAAGTTTTTACTTTTCCAAATATATCTTTCAGTTTATTTACATTGCCATTTTTGAGGTATGATGAAAAAAGTTAAAGCCTCAGTATTTGGAAAATTATATAGATTGTCTATTGAAATAATAGCAAATATACCCAAAACAAATATATTATTAAAAATCTATTTCTTCCAAGTTTCACAAATTATTATCAGTTAGATCAGTTCTTAGGAATCTTTTTACAGATCAAGAAATTCAGACTACATAGATAAATGATCTAATGTTGAAATTCCAATACTTTGACATTTTGCTTTTTATCAATGATGGCCTCACTCTAAGAATTTCTCTTTATTTGTTAACTAAAATAATGCTGAGCTGTTATATTAGTCTCATTAAGTAAAACAGAGGGAAACTAAAAAACTGAGTAAAGCATTACTTCTTCCATAAACAAGATGCCAAGAAAAATGAAGTTAACTAGATGACAAGTACCAAATTAAGTACCATTTCTGCTTTATGTAAATTTATCATAATACCTGGTTATATGCTAGACATACGGCAGGGTGTTCTCCAAATGTGGTTTTGAATGATCTGCTGATCAATCAGAGGTGTATTTCAGCAGCATGGAGAAAGAATACAGTATGATGGTGAAGCTATCTTAGGCCTTAAAAATGATGTTTGTTGAATTATACATTTTGTAGACTATCAGTGTGTAAGCGATTCACAGAAATGGGCTGGGTGAGACAGAAGATTGTCAGAAAGACCCTGCTGCCATGGCCCACACGATTTTCCACGTGACATTCTCTCTCTCTTTACCATCCCTCCTACTGTAAAGGCCTGAAGACCTCAGGAAATTAGAAAGACTTTTAACATGGACACAACAGATTGAACCCACTGAGACAAATCATGCGTCTCTGGGATGCCACTCTTTGAAGTGGCAAATAAAAACAATGACAATGGTGACAAAAATAAACATGTACTTAAAAAAATATATTTTAGAAGAAAAGCCAGAGGAATGATCTTTGATTAAGACACTCACACACTGTCAAAATATAGGCCTTCCTCCAGAATTTTCTTACCAAAGAAAAAGAAAGAAAAGTGAATTCGGCTAGGAATGTGTCAGAACCTCTGGTTAAAAGATTCCAGAAAAATTTCTCTATTAAAAACATGCAACATCATAAATCAGAGATTAACATTAACAGGTCTTTCAAGGAAAACATACTAGCTCTGCCCAATGGAAGCATCAGCACAGCAGCTTCTGTCAATAGCTTCCTAAACCTCAGTGAAGATGTCAAAGGTGATAATGGATTTGCACAATTCTTTTGACCATATGCTTTCTGGAGGTATGAAATTGATTTGAGTGATATTTGAAAAGTATTGAAATCATAAGAAAAAAGGACAAATTAGGATATATATTATCTGTTCTAACACTTTGAAAAAAAATACCTTACTATGTGGTTTGACTGGCAATTTGATAGGTCCTATACCTGAGAAGCATTTAGCTCTAATAATGAATAAGTAAACCAATATTATTTATGATCAGTATTTCCCATAACTGTAGTTGAGTGAGAAGGAAAGACTTTATTATATTTGAGATGCATACAATATTTTTGCATAAATCAGGAAAAGAGACAGAATAAGTTTTAACATAGTTAAGTGGTTCAAATGTGCTTGACATTTATGAAAATGTAGTAATTATAAAAAAGAAATAATTCTATTTTTTATTTGGAAACACAGAACAAATTATATATAAATCCTTATCAAATGTATACCTAGAAATATCCAATATGAATTCATGGTAATCCACAGTAAATTGGTTTCTTTACTCTGGGTACTGAATTAGAAATCTATTATGTTATCTATCCTTCAATATTCTTCATTTCTAGCCTCATGAGACCACTGTCTGAGTAAAACACAGGTAAAAATTACCTTAGTATACCTTATTTTAAGGAGAAGTAGAGAACAAATGGCTGAAAAAAATTGCTCAAATTTTACATCTTGTCTTCTACAAGCTGCCTGCTGCTGCTGCTGTTGCTAAATCGCTCCAGTCGTGTCTGACTCTGTGCAACTACATAGACGGCAGCCCACAAGCTGCCTAGTTCAATATAAATACTGAAATTCATTCGTAGGCTTTCAGATCATGTGTCTTTTCAATGATGTTAATTTAGGCATTAATCTGAAAACCATTATAAGCAATGTAAGACTATGTACATAAACCATGAAAATCATTCTTTTCCATAGTGATTTATTAGATCTCTGTGTTTAGAGGGTGTGAAAAGATAGAAAAAAGATAGTTTTAAATAATAGTTTGGAGGTATCTCAAGGCAATATATGCTTTTTAAAATTCTACACTAATTTTCCTTGTTAGTATTTAGAATTATAGCCTCATAGAACCTAAAGGATCTGTTAGGGGTTGAACTGTTAAGTTCTGCTGCTGTTAAGTCACTTCAGTCATGTCAGACTCTGTGCGACCCCATAGACGGCAGCCCACGAGGCTCCCCCGTCCCTGGGATTCTCCAGGCAAGAACACTGGAGTGGGTTGCCACTTCATTCTCCAATGCATGAAAGTGAAAAGTGAAAGTGAAGTCGCTCAGTTGTGTCCGACTCTTAGCGACCCCATGGACTGCAGCCTACCAGGCTCCTCCGTCCATGGGATTTTCCAGGCAAGAGTACTGGAGTGGGGTGCCATTGCCTTGTCTGTGTTAAGTTCTAACCCTCAGTATTTCAGGATGCAGCCTTATTTGGGAATAGGGTTTTTGCAGAGGTAATCAAGTCAAAATGAGATTACTGGGTGGGCCCTAATACTATACGACTGGGTTCCCTGATGGTGCTAGTTGTAAAGAATCCACCTGCCAACACAGGAGACAGAAGAGACCTGGGTTCAATCCCTGGGTTGGGAAGATCCCCTGGAGGAGGGCACAGCAACCCACTCCAGTATGCTTGCCTGGAGAACACCGTGGACAGAGGAGCCTGGAGGGCTACAGTCCATCAGGTGGCACAGAGTCGGATACGACTGAAGCAACTTAGCGTGCATGCATGGCATCCTTATAAAAAAGGAAATTTGGACACAGGGACAGACAGCCACAGGGGGGAAATGATGTGATGCCACACAAGAAAAGACACCCATATGATCTGTGTGATGTATTCAAAAGTCAAAAAATGCCAAGGGTTAGCAGAAAAGAGACAAGCTGGGACCTGGGACTCTTTGCTGCAGTGCTTCAAGGCTTGCACCTGGACAAACCTCTCCTCCAGCGACAAAATACCAAGAAACTATAAGGTACTTAAAAAATGCATGCATGCACATTTGGGGCAAATCATGGCAAAAAAAAAATGCAAAAGACCAAAAATCTCAGCTACTACTTCTGAAGAGCTGGAAGCAAAAACAGGGTGTTGGGAGCAAAAAGCAGGTTATCATGCATGGCCCCTGCACACAACATCACCTAAGGGATGGACAAACCAGCTAAGCCACCCTTCCATCCCCCTGGACACACCACTACTCTCACCCCATTTAAGGAAAAAGCTCGCCCTTCCCTCAGTGAGCAAACAAGAAGGGAACCTGTTGTTTGCTCTCCCTCCCGCTGTAGCAGGGGCTAGAATAAAGCCTTGCTTGTCTTTTCTGTTTGGCCTCTAGTCAATTTCAATTGACTGGGGAAGGCCAGGAACCTTGGTTGGTATCAACACCAGAAACCGGGAGAGGCAAAGAATGATTCTCCCCAGAGCTGTCAGCAAGAGCATGACCTTGCCCATAGCTTGAAATCAGAGTTCTAGTCTACAGAACTAAGAAAATAATCTGCTCTTGCTTCAGGCTACTCAGTTTTTGGTACTTTGATACTGCAGCGTTAGGAAACTATGAAACAGAAGCCTCAGAGAACTTACGATTCAACAAGCTAAAAAGCTGATGAAGAAAAAGGTGTCTTGCTGCTCAAGAACACACAGCCCCTGCTGACAGAACTCTAGAAGCAGGACCGTGGCATTCTTGATTACAAGACTAGGGCTGCCTCTTGCTGCCTTGACAGGCTGAAATTGTTCAAAGTAGGTACATCAACAGTTCAGTCCTTTAACCTATTTCATTGAGAGACTTTTGCTAAAATTGAAAATAAATAGTATTCTGCTTCCCTTTCCATTCTTTCTAAGCAGCCATATTCCAATTTCTAAAGCTGTTTTCCCAATCTTCAAAGTAAAATTGAGACTTATTAACCCATTTGATACTTGATTTTTATCAAATGACCCATTTGCTATGATATGCAAGGTGATGTAACAGAAAATATTATTAAAATTGTATAATAAAATTGAGAGGAAAATGAAAGTATCATGAAAGACTATCAGTGTTTTTAGTTATATAACATTTCTTGGTAATGTCTGAATTATGTAACCCTCTAAAGTACAAATCTTACAAATACCTATAGACATCATGAATTGTTTCCTTTTTTATTTCACTTGTAAAAATAATTATTTCTTCCAATTAATTTGAAAACCTCATGAAGGCAGAGAAAGATTTTTGTGCATTTTAGTACCTCTAACATCTAGCACCACGCCCAACACAAAATTGATGCTCAGTAATAGATGAATGCATCCATTCAGAAAGTATTTATTTAGCATTCACTATGTGCTGGACAGTACTTCAGATGCTGAAAATAAAGTAATAAAGAAAACATACACAAATCCCTGCCATTATTGAGCTTATCTTCTAATGAAGAGAAACAGAGAAGAAACAAACAAATTAATTAAATGGTATATTGGGAAGTGATAAAGAGAAAAATAAGGCAGGGGCAAGGACTGGATACTGAGGGTTGTTGCCATTTTAATTAGGATGGTAAAGGAAGGCTGCAATATTTTAATGTGACATTTGACACAAGAGCAAAGACCTAGAGAATGCATGTGTGAGGCATGCCTGTAAGTTTTAAAGCCTAGTTGCATCTTAGACATATGGTGGTACTGCTTCCTCCTTTGCCTAGGATGGTCCTAGTTTATATGCCTTTTAATATAATGTAATGACTAACAGCTCCTCCATTAATTCTTACCATTGTCCCAGACTGAAAGACAGATTATATAGTCATACTACTTAAATCATTATATTTACATGGTATGTATAATATTTGTTAAATGAATGAGTAATATATATATACACACATCTCATGTCTCATCATTCGTTATCTGTCAAACTGTTTAACCTCCTTGTGCAGCAACATTACCATCAATCCCCAAACTGAGAGTGAGACTGATGCTGAGAGAATCTTTTAATATCCTTAGGTGAAAAGCTCAAAAGATATACTTGTGATTAACATCAACAATAACAATTTTCTCTCACTATGTAAGTTTTATTTAGTACCCTCCTTGTCTTTCACTTCACCACTGAGACCAACATCTTTATAGAGGTCCAGATGGTGCAGAGAGATTATGACAATGAAAGGTGGCTCACGCTGAGGGCCTAAAGGAAGGACAAATCACGGCTTGCCTGAAAGACCAAATTCAATTACATACTTACTGTGCCCTTATCAGATGGGGCACTCGCTCTGTACCATGCCTCATGCAACTTTAGATAACATGTGTGTGCAAAAGTAGTCGTATACCAAAGAGGAGGGCTGTGGACAATTAAAATTCTTCCTACTATAAGTAAGCCGTATCACATTCATTTTTGAAGTGGGGGCTCATCAAAAATGAAGAGCTGTGCAGAAATCCCATGTTAATTATCTAAGAGTACATATTAGAAAAGACGTTAGGAAATTTTGAAGCATTCCCTTTTGCAGGCTGGTCCACCCAATTTGTATAAATAGGCTGTCAGAAGAAGACAAAGATTTCACCTCAGATGTGTAATTTACTTCCCCCGTCCCATCCCAGATTCAAGAAGAAATGCTAATTAAAACTGGAGATGCTTTTTTAGAGTCTGCATAAATTCAGCCCTGTCAACTCTGCCTATGCCCCTCTGCAAAGTGGAAAACAGTGATATTCTACATCACAGGCTAATGTATAAATAACTTCTATGCTCATTTAGCCACTTCAGCACATCCAAGAAGATGACATTATGAATGAGCTGCATTACCTAGAGGAAACAGACAGACTAAATGTGGGCTTCTACACAACTTAATATGCATCTAATGTACAACTTAAGCAGTATCTTCCACACTAAGTGACAGGCAATTTATCTCCATACATCAGTATGTGTCATGAATATGACACAGCTTTATCGTTGAAGGAATTTGAAATTTTCCAGCCATAACTAGATTTTCCTATCTCCATTTATTAGAAGCTACTTGTTAAAATCAAATTAATTGCCACATTCATGCCTCTACACGCTGCCATTTAATTAATTTTATTTAAGTTCTTCCTATTCTTTATTGGAATCAAGCCAAACAAGAGGTCACTGTCTAAAAGTGACAATACTACATATACGTGTGTATATATGCACATGTTGTCACTGCTAAAATCCTATTTCTGTTATGTAAATGACCTATATTAATCACAGGATATCTACCTCAATATAATACCCATTATTCAGGGTGCTTCTTTCCTGGCAAGACAAATGCCAACAGTTTTTGAAACCTAAGCACTCTTTATTGTTTAACTGGCAGTTATACATACATACATATATATATATATATATATATATATATATATATATATATATAAAGCATATCAGATATTTTTGCTATTTGTTTGAAAAAAGTATTCGGTTATTCTTGTAACCCAAAGGGTTTGTGGGGGGGAAA
Organism: Muntiacus reevesi; assembly: GCF_963930625.1. Lineage (NCBI taxonomy): Eukaryota > Metazoa > Chordata > Mammalia > Artiodactyla > Cervidae > Muntiacus > Muntiacus reevesi. Next base: position 69,872,277 of record NC_089251.1, on the reverse strand, counting down.
AAAAACTGTCACAGTTTACTGCACATGGTCTTCATATCAGCACCCGTTTCCCTCTGTTGTGTTGCATGTATATAAGCCATTCAGTCATGTCCGACTCTTTGTGACTCCATGGATTGGGGCCCGCCGGGCTTCTCCGTCCATGGGATTTTCCAGGCAAGAATACTGGAATGGGTTGCCATTTCCTTCTCCAGTTGCTCTGCATAGCTATTTATTAACTCTAGAATGCATGTGGTTTGCCTGTTGGGAGATAAGAGTAAAGGAAATCTATCGAGATGACTTCAACAAAATTTCTCATTGATTTAGTTAGTAATTCCACACATTTTTTTTCCCCCAGAAAACCACAGGTGACCTTTACATACAACCACCTGGTTGTTTTTTTATATCATTTTGTTTTTCCAAACATTAATAAAACATACATGTTCTTACTGAATTCTTACTGAATTCTCAGCAACATAAGCTGTCAAAGATGGGTCCTGAATTGGAATTCTCAGAATGTCAGGTGTGAGACCTGAAAAGAAGGAAGGCTCCTCACTCAAATCAATTTGCTCCCTCAAATCACTGTACTGCACCAACCAGTTAATGACTCCTGATCTGCAAGCAACAAACTCTTTTTTGTTGTTGTTGTTTCTTGCTTTTAAGATGTGAATAGTGTGGTTTTTAGCTCATGCTACTGTATTTGTCTTAATATCTCTAAGAAATCTCCATGCCATTTAAAAGACTTGTATATATTTTCAGAAATATGCTGAGGATAGATTCTACCCCCTAAAAGCATTCTAAAAAATATCATAGGTGAAAAACAAAAGTTTTCGCAGCAGCGGTGGTGCCACTGAATTCTCCACATGGCTTTTACTACGGAAGCAACAATTTAAGGGAAAGTAACAATTTAAAACAACAATATAGTTTTATGATCCTCTCATTTTTGTTAATAAGTCAGGAAATTGGCATTCTGAGAGAATTTATAATCTATCAAGGTCACAGCGTAAGTAGCTGAAAGAGGTTAGATTGAAAGCCAAGCCTGACTCTAGAGTCAGGGCTCCACGCTGTCGGCACTCCGCCATTTGCCCACCCAATACTAGCACTGCCTGAAAAGTTCCTTCAGCGGGTCAGGCTGTCTCCTTGTGCAGTCAGTTTAGTTGCTCAGTCATGTCCAACATTTTGCCACACCACTGACTGCAGCACGCCAGGCTTCCCTGTCCATCACCAACTCCTGGAGCTTGCTCAAACTCTTGTCCATTGATTGAAGGATTGATGTTGTCCCCTTCTCCTCCCGTCTTCAATCCTTCCCAGTATCAGGGTCTTTTCCAATGAGTCAATTCTTCATATGAGATGGCCAAAGTATTGGAGTTTCAGCTTCAGCATCAGTCCTTCCAATGAATATTCAGGACAAAAATGCTAATTACATATTTGAGAAGAACTGGCCCCTACTACTTTGCCTTGGCTTGGTGGGCAAGTGGTTGTCTTACTTTTAAACTACAATTTTAGATGTGGCAGAAAGTTTGAAGAAAAACTGAGGGCTAAGGAGCCTTGGAAAAAAATCCTGAAGGAAATATCCTGTGTGGTTTCCAGTTATCATGCCAGAAAGGATTCCAGTTCAAGGACTAGAGAGCTGTATATGATTTATTTGGTTCTGAATTTCCCCATATCTGGTATGAGTCTCAGACCTGAAAGTGATCAGGAGGAAACAACTAACAGAACAAATCTACCAAGGCCTGTCTTTGCAGGCAGCTAAGTGCCAGGGAGTCTGGGTCCCACTGCACACTCTTGGAGGGAAAGAACCCCATTGGTTAGTTCCCAAACTGGCAGCTTTGAGGAGGATAAAACAATGGCATCCAGGGCTTATAGGAGGGCAGAAAAGGAGACTGCTCAAGTTGGTCTAAAACTGGGGAACAGTTTTGTCTTAAGAAAACTAAGCCCCGTGTGGTTCTCCGCATGTTGCTCTTTCTGTGTCCTACCTCTCATCATGCACTGTGCTGCTCTTGATGGAAATGCCTTGCTATCCAGTTACTTCATAAGATTTTTCAAAGAACAACTCAAATCTTTCTACCACCAGAAAACTCTGTTGATCCCTCTGATTTCCAGCCTCCCTGAAATGCTACTGTATGTGCATGCTGAACTTTGTAGCTCAGAATTTAATATGGCCCAAAAGTTTTAACATTCCCCTCAATTTAACTAAACTTTTTTAAGATTTTTTTTAATGTGGATCATTTTTAAAGTCTTTATTAAATTTGTTAAAATACTGTTTCTGTTGAATGTTTAGGGGTTTTGGCAGGGAGCAGGTGGGATCTCAGGTCTCCATCCAGGGATCGAACAAACACACACCCCTACCTCAGAAAGCAAAGTCTTTACCACTGGACCTCTAGGGAAATTCCCTTCAGTAAACTTTTAACAGATTTCTTACTGTCTAAAGAAAGCTCCTTATGTCCTTTTACTTACAGCATATACTTTAGAAACTTGCAGTTATAAATTATTTCTCTGCCCCTTTGAGAAAATACATCTTCTTCCAAACTCTTGACAGTTCTACAACATAGGAATGTTTTTTCTCAAGGACCTAGGAGTCATCCCTTTAACATGTAATCATCAAGAAAGATAGAATCCCATTCTGTGGGATGGGAGGAGCCTAAATTTAACAAACATTGACACAAGAGGGTCTAGTTACATTGACCAACCTCTGCTACCAAAATCCAGTGTGCCTTTTGCTTCAGTGAAGTTTAGTTGAACTCATCTTTCCTATTGAAATTACCTTGACCCCTATTGCAGTAATCTTGAATAAAGTGTTCTTTATCTGTTTAACTTGTTTGGTACAATTTCTCTTTGACATACTGTCTTATAAATTAAGCACTTGCTTCCTGTGTGACAATTTTCTTGAACTAGAATAAAAGATCCCGCAATTACTCCAATAAAATGATCCGAGCTTTTCCGGGAAGTTCTTAGCTAAAATATTTCATTTCTTCCTCTATTTACAACTTCTACCTTCACACACACACACACACACACACACACACACACACACACACATCACATTTACACCAGATGTCTGAATTCTAATCTTTGAAAAAACACATACTCAGACTACCTCCTCCCTTGTTTTTAACAAGGAGCTAGTACACAATCAGTAAATATGACCTTCCTTGGTGGTCACATGATCTCCCTTCTCTGAATCTCAGAAAACAGATTATAGATGAAAAATGCATTAGAGATGTGCATACAGTTTATTACCCCTTATGATTATTTTGACTCTCCCACATTAGTCAGTCTGGGTTCAGAATCCTCAACATCACAATTCAGGCAGCTCGTTCTATTTAATCTGATTTCATACACAAATGGGAATATGCTTTCTCAGGTGGTAGTGGTTTAGTTGCTAAGTCATGTCTGACTCTTGTGACCCCATGGACTGTAATCTGCCAAGCTCCTCTGTCATTGGGATTCTCCAGGCAAGAATACTGCAGTGGGTTGCCATTTCCTTCTCCAGGGGATCTTCCCAATCCAGGAATCAAACCATTTGCCTATTCCCCTTTCTCAGATGACAAGAAGCCCTTTGAATCTAAAGAATATTTTATTTTAAACTCTGTCTTTTGTCAAGGTTCATCAACTGTATGCTTAATGGGCTGTTTTGTTCTTCAGTGAGCAAACTATTTCACATTGTTTAAAAAAAAAACAATATCAAAGAATAAACTGATTTTTTTTTCATATATCTGAATTGTAAAAATCACTGTCAGATGGTAACTAAAATGAAACAGACCAAAAATATCTCAAAAACACCAGATTTTGTTTTCTTGACAGAGGAGAACTTTTCCAGTCATTATATCTTCCTTGGAAAATAAACTTCCTGATTGTGATTGTCTGGAAAATTTCCCCTGCTTTTCTTCTAAAAATAGCCACTATGATTTTTCAGGGAAAGCAGCAGGAGTAGGATGTTACCTTTTCTAACGGTACAGTCACCCTTTGGTGTCTGACTGGTTCCAGCATCTTTCCGCCTTGCAGGTACCAAAGTCCCTGGAAGCTCAAGTTCTTGATATAAAATGGTCTAGTATAGTCAGTCCGCTGTGTTCCCAGGTTCTGCATCCATGGACTCAACCAGGCCCTGCAGTGGGGACTGTCAGGCAGCAATGACCTCCTTTCCCTGAAAATTGTCCCCAAACACATGAGGAACCCTCTTCTCAGCCACAGAATGGACTCTCATTTGCCATGCTTGCATCCAGAGACCCATCCCCAGTCACTCTTGCACATCATGGCACACACTTGACACAAGATGACCAATGTGACTTTCAGGGAATTTGGAAATTCTTATGTTTTTCTTTTCTTTTCTATTGAAGTATATATAGCTGCTTTACAACAAGTATGGCTTATTAGCTTTAAATAAAATGATATAATTCCCGAGCAAGAGAAGACCTTTCAGAGGAAAATGACAACAGATAAAAACATAGATGAGAGACCAAGAGGTGAGGAGATAGAGAGTACAAAAATATGGCTGCCTGAGTTTTCATCTTGTTTTTATTAACTTCTTTCAGGCTCCTGTGAGGATCCTTAAATTCTGTAAGATACAACTATGGCCTCATAATTCACATTTTTTTTTCTAATGGTGGCTTAAATTATTTCCCTTAATTGAAAAGAAAAGAGACACTAAGGCACTCCTAACTCCTAAAAACTCTGTTTTTATCGTCAGTAAAAACAGAAAACATTTCAGAGAGTTTAAAGGTCTTTTTAGTAGCAGAAAATTGAAGGAGAAATTGGTAAGCAGTATCACTGATGGTCTAAACAGCAAGGAGCCCAGGTGGAAGGGCAGATGGTTGTAGCTAGAAGGGGAGAAAATGTGCCAAGTTCTTGGTACCCATGGGATATAGAGATGGAAGGTGAATGGAATGCTGGCCAGGAGAGACAACTGGCCCCATGGGATTGGACCAGGCAACAGGACCTACTCTCCCATAGGGGAGCCCTACAATACGACATCTGAAATGCCTTCCTAAATTGACTCTAGAATATTCTACATAAGGGAAACACCCTCTTTTCCCTTTTTATCCCCTCTAGACAAAGAAGATAAGAGGGAAAGGATTCTAAACAAGAATAGGAGTGATTCTTTCTTTTCTCCGGTCACTTGAACTTTGAAGAGCTATTGATGAGCTTCTGATTCCATCTACTACTGCTGGTAAATCAAAATAGAGAATAAAAAGATAATTTTATGATTAAAATATATATTTGTCTCTGCTCAGACCTCAATGGAAAGTCATACTTCTGTCATTTCTTTCATTGTCAAAAGACTTAAGTTCTGTGCAGTATGTTTAGTAATTTAATCATGTTTTTGTTTAAGGAGAAAGATGGTTCCATTTGTTTTTTACACAATTTCAAAGTTGAAAAAAACCTTAGAGGCTATCAAATTTAATATCTTATTCATATATGCATACTACCTGTGTCAGTATTGGTTTGACATTTTGATTTAAACAAACTCACTTTTTACATTTTATTTTAAAAGAAAATTAATGTTATTAGCATAAATACTGATAAAAATCATTAGCATGTGTCACAAATACAAAGCATTCACTTGAGAAAATATTCATTGTAATATGACCCAGAATCTACTGGCATTTCATGTTATTCTCTGACTAAGGCTGACTTTATTTTTTTGGGCTCGAAAATCACTGCAGATGGTGAGTGCAGCCATGAAATTAAAAGATGCTTACTCCTTGGAAGGAAAGTTATGACCAACCTAGATAGCATATTAAAAAGCAGAGACATTACTTTGCCAACAAAGGTCCATCTAGTCAAGCCTATGGTTTTTCCAGAGGTCATGTATGGATGTAAGAGTTGAACTGTGAAGAAAGCTGAGTGCCGAAAAATTGATGCTTTTGAACTGTGTTGTTGGAGAAGACTCTTGAGAGTCCCTTGGACTGCAAGGAGATGCAACCAGTCCATCCTAAGGGAGATCAGTCCTGGGTGCTCATTGGAAGGACTGATGTTGAAGCTGAAACTCCGGGAGATGGTGATGGACAGGGAGGCCTGGTGTGCTATGATTCATGGGGTCACAAAGAGTCGGACACAACTGAGCGACTGAACTGAACTGAAGCTGACCTATTGTCCAATTTTCTTGCCATCCAATAAGAATATCATAAAACACTTTGTGAAACACTGTGTGAATGAGCAGGTATCTGTTAATCATTAAACTCTTCCCCCAGAAAGGAAATTCCATAGGTCTGATTTGGTTTGTTCTGGTAAACCCACCCCTCAATTCACTATTTGTATTTGCTACTGAAAACAGTCTAGAATCAGAAAAATGCTGTGGCACATAAGAGGAGTGGTTCTTTGCAGAATAAATGTTTTGGAATGACCATTTTCTCTACTGTCTTGATTACTTGCAGAAAGGAATTTTTAGACATTCTGCATGCTCACATTTCTTCAAGCTCTTACTGAACAAAACGATTTCACAGTAGGATACCAGTGAGGATTTATAGTGGAAATCTGCATGAAAGCACTGTAATAACATGCTATCATTGCTCAGAAGAATGATGAGAGGAAGAATCCTTCACATCCAAGTTCTCCAAGGGCTCACTCTATTATTATGTGCTGTTGAACTGGTCACTTAAATTTCTCTTTATCAGTATCTCAGATTTCATCTAGACTGTGTGTTTTCCTTCCAAACTGGCAAAGTGAAATGTGGTTTATAGGAAAGATGGTTATTAAAAGTTATATGTGAGATGATTTTTTTGTAGTAATCTACCTTTATGCGTGTCTTAGCTTATTTCAAGAACCAGTCCTGGAGAAATATAGAGCCGGCAGCTCCATCAGGCATTTCATGCTCAGTTGTGTCCAACTCTGTGGACCCCATGGACTATACAGGCCAGAATACCTGAGTCGGTAAGCTGTTCTCTTTTCCAGGGGATCTTCTCAACCCAGGGATTGAACCTAGATCTCCTACATTGCAGGTGGACTCTTTACCATCTGAGCCACCAGGGAAGCCCTATATGATTAGAACTTTGAACTTAAAAAATCTCCTTCACATTTGCGATAAACTCAGACATTTCCCTGCAACTAAGCATATCCCTTACTAAATATTGCACAAAGAGGTTCTCTATACAAATGGTTATCCATAACCATAGGCACCCTAATCTGTTTTTGTCACTGTTATTTTTTTTAATATGTAAGTCAATTATAGCAAGCTTTAAATAGAGCAGCATAATGAGAAAATCTTCTCATAATTGAAGAATATAGAAATGTCCTGTCAACATAAACTGTTAATTTTGTAACACATATTCTATAGACTTTTAAAAATTTTCTATGCTTTATTTAGACTAAGTTTTCCAAAAATAATGTCTTTAATGAAATTTTCCCAATGAGTGTAATTTTCTTACTTTAAATGATGACTGCATTTTGAAAATGAAACATCTGCAAAATTCTCACTGGTAAAAGACGAGATTGAAATTTCTTCCATTCTCAGGAAATTGAGTGATCAGCATTGCAGATAAGGCAATAGTTACTTCCCTTTCTTTTAAACTCAGAGACTCAGGAGCTTATTATTTGAAGAGCTATGAAATTTGTTACTTTATCTCACATTTCATATTGTCATTTAATAAAACATTATATTAGAATTCAAAAAGGAAAAAGAAAATGGACACACAAGAAAAACACACACCTACACTTTTTTTCCTATCATAAGTTACAATTGTATTTCACTTAACTGCCTAAGAATACAATGGTACCTCTCCTCTACACTCATACAAGAACTATTCTAACATCTAAGCATATCTGGACACTAATATCTACAGAAAAGCGCAAGGGAAGAAAAATAATAATAAAATCTAATGGAAACCTACCATAAGTGTATGTTCATCTTGTCTGCACTACAGTAGAGTACAATAGAATAAATTCTGAATAGGAACAGCCTAACTTTAAACTATATATGCTTACACATTTCAAACCACGGTTTGGGGGAAAAAAAAAATAGACTGGTTACTTCCAAGATGTCTCACTGAAAACTTATTACAGTTTGAGGAAAATGAGATTTGGTGCCTTGGCAGAATAGCCAAAGGCCTTTTGCTTTTCTGACTACTATTCAAATCTTACTTGACACAGCATGACAGTCATTCTTCCTGACAACTTTAAGCGGTTTCTGTAAGTGGTGTGATGTCTGCAGTTTTCTTCCACTTGGGATTCTGCTCTACAGCTAATGCAGGCACAAGGGAGTTGGAAATATAATATTTTTGTAACGATAAAAGTATTTTATTTGGCTTTCCAACTTTTATGTAATGTGAATGAACTACAGGAGTGGAAGAAAGCAATGGACCAGGACAGCTTTTTTTTCAAATTTGGCGAGCACCACAAAGCTATTTAAAAGATAGATTAGAGAGGCCTTGCTCCAGAAACCTGGACTCAGTATGTCTGGGGTTTGGGCCAGGAAACCTGTGTTTTGAAAAAGATCCTCAAATTATTCTTATATTGGCTGCCCAGTTCCTGTTCAAGTACTCTCTTTGAACACACTGAAGTAGGGATTAGAAGATTACCAGAAAACCAATCGTGTTTGGGAAGAAGAGTATATATGTAGAATTTATTCTGACTTGGTCTTACTCTAAAATTTTGTGTATTTCTACTCTTCCATGTTATGTGCATTTTCCATTTTCAACATCATTTCAGTAGAATAAAGAGAGACCAGGTGTTTACTTGTGCTACATAAAGAATGCTGTAGATAAGTGTTCACAAGAATTTGCTATTTAATGTTTTGTTATTTTTATGGCTTTAATGATACCTATAGTCACCTCACCTGCTCTGCATATAAATTCTACGAGTTCATGCAGTGCCTGAATGGGGAAAAACAAAACAAACAAAAAAAACCCATCATACCCAATGAGCAACAGAGCAAAAGTAGTCATTTTTCAACCTTGTGGGAAGCCACTAAGAATGCATTTTGTTGGGGACCATATAATTATGCAGAGGACAGCATGTGGTTCTCACTTCTCCCTAAGGACAGAATGAGAGATAATAAGCTTCAATTATATAGGTGACGTTTAGATTACTGGGAAGTAACTGGTAGAAGTACTGGGAAGAACAGTCTGATAGCAAGTGCTTTTAGTTTCTACTATGTAAGAGGACTTTGAGGAAATGATCACCTTAAAAAAGATAGCCACTCTCCTGACCAGTACTATTTATGCATACCTCTCCTACCTAGAAGGCAAGAGAAAGACTAAGGACTCTACTTAGGCTAGTTGCAGCCCTGCAAATCTATGGGTAACACTTCTAAAAGAACTTCAGAAAACAAATTTCTCTTTCAACCTGCAGCTTCTTACTTGTTTTTCTCATTGAGAGTACTCTATCAGAGTGACTGCAAGAGGAAAACTTTTCCAAGAGAAAAGCTGAGATAAAGAGTAATATATTCAGTGAAAAAAAAATAAACTACGATTTATTCTAGGTTTTTAATTCAGAACAAACCTAGTATCAATATATTACCAACACTACCCCCTTAATTTTGGATTAAGTCAACATATATAGAAAGAGGTATTTAACTTTGTTTAGAAATATGCTATCTTAGACAAATACCATAACCAGAAGAATGTTAATGATATTTAAATCTATTAATTTTGTTTTAATTCATTTAATTTTTATCTGAGGGTATCAGTCTTTTAGAAAACAACTTGATTTCCAAGTTATTTTCCACTATAATATTACATTCCCTTGTAGGAATTCCTATGGGCATGACTGGTTTAGATACTGAAGAGACTCTGATTCATGAATAATTATTAGAGAACTAGATGTGGCCCAACCCATTCAGTTGCTACATGCAGTGTACTGGACACCACAGGGAACAATGCCCTTTTACTTTGCTATCAAGGACCCAATGTTCTAAAATTACTTTTAGGTCAAACTTGCAAAATTCTCTACCAATCTATATGTGAACAATGACTTTAAAAGTATCACTTTTTTTCAGTTACATATGTATTGAATGGTATGGATAATATTTTAATTACTTAGGTGCTTTGTTCAGAGATTACTTAAAAATTCAATTCAAGGTAAAAGTTGGGCTTATGTGCCCTCTGAGTCAATTTTAAGAAAGGAGAAGAAAAGGAATTTGATATTGCCAGAATAAATTCAGGAGGGAGGAAGAAACTTGGCTGTAGGGGGAAAGGTCAGTGAAAAAGCCCTTGGCAATTACATGGCTGAGAAAGAACTTTAGTGAATAGATACATCTAGTAGTATTTTTTAGGAGTCGGTTTGGGGTGTGAAAAATGGTCTTCCCTTCCCATTCTAAAGGATGATGATAGCTGGTGAACACTTGTGGCTCACTGATGTTTTTGTAGATTCTGTTTGGCAGGCTTAAAGAGAAAAATGAAGAGACAGTTAACATACAGATTTTACCAAGTATATACTCAGAGACTAAAATTTTTGAAAAAAGATAGAGACATCAATTTCTCTGGAGAATGGTTCATCATTCCCCAGGACTCTACAATTCTTCAAGGTCTAGGTCAAGGTCTATTTCCTCTAGGAAGCCATTTCTGATTATCCCCTCTTCAATGATCTCCCTCCTTTCTGAATTCACACAATTGTTATCCCTGTGCCTTTTATTTATTTATTTTTTTAAAATATTATTTTATTAGTTGGAGGCCAATCACTTCACAACATTTCAGTGGGTTTTGTCATACCCTGTGCCTTTTAATTTAGCATCTAATTGTCTTATAAAAGGCTTAACATAAATAGATGGAAATGGACAACAAATAGAATTAAGATCAAAGCCTAGCAATCAGGTTATTCATTCAACTCGGCACTGGGAGATCACGGCTTATATAACCTGTTCTATTTTTTTTTTTTCCATTTATTTTTATTAGTTGGAGGCTAATTACTTTACAATATTGTAGTGGTTTTTGTCATACATGGACTTGAATTAGCCATGGAGTTACATGTATTCCCCATCCCGATCCCCCCTCCCACCTCCCTCTCTACCCGATCCCTCTGGGTCTTCCCAGTGCACCAGCCCCGAGCACTTGTCTCATGCATCCTATATAACCTGTTCTAATATGATGCAATCTGATGCAAGGATCTTTTTCTGTTCTACCTTTACATGTGCTTCTGGGTGCTTTGGTTACAGAGGTTAAGTATCAACATTTTATTGACCGGCAAATGCTTTCTTTTCTGAACACCTAGAAGTAGCAGGTATGAGGCTCAGCATGTTTTATCCACATAGATTTTTTTCAGAATGGAATAAGACAAATTTTGAGCCAAGTGTTTCACTGTGGTTAGAACTCAACAGGATGGTTGAATTAAACTCTATCTATTCATCAACACACAATGCTAATAAAAATGCAAATAAAGCAAACTAGTGTGTATATATATATATATATATACACATATATATATACACATATACACACACATATATTTAAACTCTGTGTCTTCAGAAATGTCTATGTGGTTTTGATGAACAAAATATCGATGTATATAGCAGCACCATTGTCTTAGTATTTGGGTGCAATTATTCTCAAGGACATCTGTGCTGACTCCTTTTCAAGCTTGGATGGCTGCTTATTTGAATCAAACCCAGACTCTTTTGTTAGGAAAAAAGAAATCCGAACTTTGAGATTTCCATTTAAGTTGAGAAACAGCTTTCTCCAGTCAAACATAAGACACAATTTACTTTACAGTGTGAGATTAATAGTAATGATTGGCTTGGAGATACAGAAGTCACAAAGAAAAATACCACATATTAAAAGGCTATTTTTTTAAGTAGTACTTTGCTAAGGCAATGGAACTACATTATGTATTTGCAAATCATTCAATTATAATTTTAGACATACTATGCAGACTACTTAAGTTCGAGCCTTCTAACATCCGAAAACTTCAGGCTTTTAAATCAGAAATCAAGACGGATGGAATTCGGCTGTATTTGCATTACAGGCTTTCAACATAAAATTGTACCATTTTTTTTCTAGAATAAAACCCACCTGGCAAAGTCTCACAGCAATAATGATTTGTTTGGGGGCCCAGAGAGCAGCTATCAGTACAGATTCAATTTTTCTGAGATGAAAATATTGAGTGAAGTACACTCCCTCCTTGATAAGAAGTGCAATTCAGAGATAAACTTCTGATGGAGTCATTAACAGCCTGGCTGATAAATCTTATCTCCACTGAGATCTTAAAGCAAATAGTATCTTTCTTTCATTATGCTAAGGCCCTTACCAACCTGTTCTAAGTCACTACTTCAACACAAAGACCTAAGAAAAGTTAAATAGTGAATGAAGGGAGGTTCTCCCCACCACCACCCTTCCCGCTCAAGACTTGCTTCACATTTGCAGATTTGCAGTTATATTTGGTTCTGGGTCCAGGGAATGCCTCGATCTCCATTTCCAGAATACATTCATTTTGTGTCTTCCAACAATCCATCAGACCCATTGCGTCTCAAATCACCACACTTGGCAGTAGTGGGGGGCATAAAGAGGAGCTAGAGTTGGTAAAAGACAGAAGACTACTAAGTGGGCAGAGAATGTCATAGTACTACATCACATTACTCAATTCCAGTAAGGGTTATTTCTAAGGGCAGTGGATCTGTTTTGAAAAAGTATGAAACAAAAATAGGACAAAATGATTATTCAGAGAAACAGAAGGGATACAAGAAAAAAGAGAAAGTCTTTTTTTTGGGGGGGGGGGGCGGAGGAGGAGGTTAATGTCTAATATAAACATATACAGATTAGCTATAGACACCTTTTTTTTCTTTTTAAGTGACAGACAATAAATTGAAAGATCCTATGGGGAAGAAGGTGTGGACAAAATGCTTGTCAGCAATATTGCAGACCAAACGTGCAACTCACCTCAAGTAATTGTTAAAACATTTTATTTCCATTTTTAATACTGAGAAAGTCATTGCCCACAGTAGTAGATATAATGGTCATCTGAATTAAATTCACCCATTTCAGTCCATTTTAGTTCTGGACTGGAATGGAATGGGTGAATTTAACTCAGCTGACCATTATATCTACTATTGTGGGCAAGAATCCCTTAGAAATGGAGTAGCCATCATAGTAAAAAGAAAATAGTGTGAAATGCAGTACTTGGGTGAAATCTCAAAAACGACAGAATGATCTCTGTTCATTTTCAAGGCAAATCATTCAATGTCACAGTAATCCAAGTCATTGCCCCGACCAGTAATGCTGAAGAAGCTGAAGTTGAATGGTTCTATGAAGACCTACAAGACCTTCTAGAACTAACACCCAAAAAAGATGTCCATTTCATTATAGGGGACGGGAATGCAAAAGTAGGAAGAAACACCTGGAGTAACAGGCAAATTTGGCCTTGGAGTACAGAATGAAGCAGGGCAAAAGACAATAGAATTTCACCAAGAAAACGCACTGGTCAGAGTAAACACCCTCTTCCAACGACACAAAAGAAGACTCTACATATGGACATCATCAGATATCAATACCAAAATCAGACTGACTATATTCTTTGCAGCCCAGATAGAGAAACTAGTCAGCAAAAACAAGACCGGGCACTGCCTATGGGTCAGATCATGAACTCCTTAGTGCCAAATTCAGACTTAAATTGAAGAAGGTAGGGAAAACCACTAGACCATTCAGGTATGACCTAAATCAAATCCCTTACAATTATACAGTGGAAGTGAGAAATAGATTCAAGGGATTAGATATGACAGGCAGAGTGCCTGAAGATCTAAGGACAGAGGTTCATGACATTGTACAGGAGGCAGTGATCAAGACCATCCCCAAGAAAAAGAAATACAGAAAGGCAAAATGGTTCTCTAAGCAGGCCTTACAAATAGCTGTGAAAACAAGAGAAGCAAAGGCAAAGGAGAAAAGGAAAGGTATACCCATTTGAATGCAGAGTTTCAAAGAATAGCCAGGAGAGATAAGAAAGCCTTCCTTAGTGATCAGTGCAAAGAAATAGAGGAAAACAATAGAATGGGAAAGACTAGAGATCTCCTCAAGAAAATCAGAGATACCAAGGGAACATTTCACACAAAGATGGGCTCAATAAAGGAAAGAAATGGTACGGATCTAACAGAAGCAGAAGATATTAAGAAGAGGTGGCAAGAATGCAGGAACTATATAAAAAAGAACGTCATGGCCCAGATAACCGTGAGGGTGTGATCACTCACCTAAATCCAGACATCCTGGAATGTGAAGTCAAGTGGGCCTTAGGAAGCATCACTAAAATCAAAGCTCGTGGAGGTGATGCAATTCCAGTTGAGCTATTTCAAATCCTAAAAGATGATGCTATGAAAGTGCTGCACTCAATATGCCAGCGAATTTGGAAAACTCAGCAGTGGCCACAGGACTGGAAGAGGTCAGTCTTCATTCCAGTCCCAAAGAAAGGAAATGCCAAAGAATGCTCAAACTACTGCACAATTGCACTCATCTCACAAGCTACCAAAGTAATGCTTAAAATTCTCCAACGCAGGCTTCAACAGTACATGAACCGTGAACTTCCAGATGTTCAAGCAGAGGATTTAGAAAAAGCAGAGGAACCAAAGATTAAATTGCCAACATCCGTTGGATCATCGAAAAAGCAAGATAGTTCCAGAAAAGCATCTACTTAACTGACTACTGCAAAGCATTTGACTGTGTGGATCACAATAAACTGTGGAAAATTCTTAAAGTGATGGGAATACCAGACCACCTGTCCCGCCTCCTGAGAAATCTGTATGCAGGACAGGAAGCAACAGTTAGAACTGAACATGGAAAAACAGACTGGTTTCAAATCGGGAAGGCAGTACATCAAGGCTGTGTACTGTCACTCTGCTTATTTAACTTATATGCTGAGTACCTTATGAGAAACACTGGACTGGATGAAGCACAAGCTGGAATCAAGATTCTCGGGGAAAAAAATCAGTAACCTCAGATATGCAAATGACACCACCCTTACAGCAGAAAGCAAAGAACTGAAGAGCCTCTTGAGGAAAATGAAAGAGGAGAGTGAAAAAATTGGCTTAAAACTCAACATTCAGAAAACTAAGATCATGGCATCCAGTTCCATCACTCCATGGCAAATCGATGGGGAAAAAATGGAAAACAGTGACAGACTTTATTTTCTTCAGCTCCAAAATCATTGCAGATGGTGACTGCAACCATGAAATTAAAAGATGCTCATTCTTTGGAAGAAAAACTATGACTAACATAGACAGCATATTAAAAAGCAGAGACATTACCTTGCTGACAAAGGTCTGTCTAGTCAAAACTATGATTTTTCCAGTAGTCATGTATGGATGTGAGAGTTGGACTATTAAGAAAGTTGAGCACCGACGAATTGATCCTTTTGAACTGTGATGTTGGAGAAGACTCTTGAGAGTCCCCTGGAAAGCAGGGAGATCCAACCAGTCCATCCTAAAGGAAATCAATCCTGAATATTCATTGGAAGGACTGATGCTGAAAATGAGACTCCAATACTTTGGACACCTGATGTGAGGAACTGACTCATTTGAAAAGACCCTGATGCTGGGAAAGATTGAAGGCAGGAGGATGAGGGGACGACAGAGGGTGAGATGGCTCGATGGTATCACTGACTCAATCAACATGAGTTTGAGTAGGCTCTGGGAGTTGGTGATAGGGAAGACTGGCGTGCTGTGATTCATGGGGTCGCAAAGAGTCGGACAGACTGAGCAACTGAACTGAACTGATGTCATTTCCCTCTAGAAAATTGATATCTGTATAATCATTTCTGATGATATAGGCTTATCAATTAATAACTTAGAAATATTTTTAGATACAGACATATTCACTTATAAACTATGAACACTGTTCCCTCTTGGGATCTAGCTCAGCATGGGAAATGATCCTGTTTTGGTCTTTCTAAAGTTCTCCTGCATTATATCATAGTATCATTGTTATTGCTGTTTTTGAAAAAGATAAGAAGAATTATGATTATAATTTTCAATCAGTCAACAGTTATTTAGTGGTCATCCACAACAGGAACAGCATTGTGCCAGTTATTTTGGTGATGAGAAACCAAAAACCACTGTCACTGAAAACAAGACTGCAACATCAGGAAAAACAAAAATAACTGTGAGGTAAGTCACTTATATTTTTGTTATTTGCTTCATTTTTCAGAAACCTATGTTAACAGTTGCAGCCCAAGGTTTTTATTCTATTCATGGAAATCAGAGGCTAAATAGGATTTTAGGGAAGGGAAAATCACACACACACACCCAAAACCATTTGTGTCTTGAGGTGGGGTCTGAAAAGGTCCTTAAAAGGTGGGAGGTTTTGAGTGAGAAAATAAGTAAATGCTCATATATGACCAGCAAAGTACCACATGCACAGGTTTAGACTGTAGGTACTTGGGAGACAGAATATTAGCCTGCCCCAGTAGATAGTTAAGGAAGAGTCAAGTTGACATAGCCTAGAAAGCTAGACAGAGGAGCTTAGTTTTGATGTACAGACTAATCTCTCACTCATTTCACTTTCACTAACCATTTCTGAATTCCTTCTCTGTGACAGAGCTGATCTTCAATATCATAGAATATTATATGTGGGAAGATAGCTTATAAAGGGGCTTATAATATTATAATAAGAACATAGGACTCTCAATCATATTTTTCCTTTCAAAGTATTCAAAGGAAGAACAATGAACTATCTTTAAGGAGAATAACCTGGTTTTTCAGATGATTGTTGGGAAATGGCTATCAAAAAGACCTCGAGTCTTTGAGATGTCTAAGATAAATAATTACCCCACCATAGCAATTTCAGGTCTGGGCTGCTTCCTGAATGTAACCCCAAATAGAGGTCTTCAAAACATATCCAAATGTGCTAATTAGATTAGTGGGTTTGTTTGTGTTTTAATCTTTGTTGAGTTTCAGAGTCAGTCTACTTCAGAGTCATCTGGGGGAATAAAACCACGGCTTGATCTGAGCTTAAAAGCCTAAAGAACAAGCCCAGACCACCCTTTTACATCCCACAGCTTCAGTGTACACCAGCACACCACTCTGAAGATTAACCTCCAAATGGCCATTCTTTATGAGGCTTTAATTAAAAACTTTTGACACAGGGTTTTTCCTAAAAATCTCTGAAAATAATTTTGATGTTTTCCTGAAGCTGAAGCACAGAGCTACAGCTTCCCCTCTCCCCCAGCCCTACTTTCCCTATTACTGCAATTTCCAAATGAATAGCATTGGGTTGATTAACTTATCAGGCTGGATAATGACCTAATTTATTCAGGAAGTCTAGTCAGACCTAGAAAAATGGTAGAATCCTGCTGATTTATCACGTCGTTTTGAGGCATCAGGTCTATGTGCAAAGAACACAGAGAGCCTGTAAGATTTGAGATCTGTGTCTCATTAACATCAGGAATTTAAAATATGTCTCTACCTCACGTCAAAACATCAAACCTCAGATTGTTGTGTGCAGATGATCAAGCAGGACATCTAAATAAGTCTTAGTGGGAAAATAGCAAGGCTTGTGTCTTTGGGTGTCTGAAGTTCATTTGGCTTACTCAACTTGAACACAAAAGGTTTATTTTGGATTTAAGAAAAAAATGTGAGATAGACAAAGAAACAGCCAAAGTACTTTGTCTTTCACTAGGTATCCGGATTATGCACTCATTCATTCACTAAAGAAATAGTTATCAAACATCAGCTAAAATCAGGTACTGCGCTAAGGTGAACACACAGTGGTGAACAAAATCAGATATATTCATGGCTATCATAACATTTTTAAAAACCTGTGGGTCAAACAAAAATGTGAACTCAGCCTGATTTTAAGCTCCCCGAATTAGGGGAATGTCTCATTTATCTTTTCATTCTCTAGTAAGATAGCAAAGTAACATAAATAATAGGTACCTAATATAGAGAGAGGGAAAAAAAGCTTTTAAGTAAGATTAAACTAACAATAATTGCTATTATCATTATACTGTGTGCCGAATACTGATTGCTTAAAACAATCTTTTCAAATAAGATGATAGGAGACACTGAAAAAATATCTCCTACATGGAATCTGTGGATCCCCAATATAATTGCATGTAACAATATTCTATCCCGTGGGAAACTTATGAGATTAACAGATGGGGGCTATTGATCTTAATGAAAGCATGCCAAGATCTCTGATCATCTTCCAAATGTCTACCTGTGTCAAAGGAGAAATGTGACACATTGGAAGGACCTCTGAAAGTTATCTGTAGTGAAAGCTGTGAATTTTAAACTTTTAGTATTAAAGTACCTGCATGGAATGTTACAGTTCATATCCAGGGTCACGCCTCCAGAGTTTCTGATTCAGGAAGTCATGGGTGAGGCTGGATATTAAATTGATAAATTAAATGTTACATGTATAACACATTCACAGGTGATTACTGTGCAGTCCAGTGACTGACACTGCAGAAAAGCTCTAAGAATGTATGCTTGCTTGTTCTTTTGGTAAAAGAGATGGCATGGGGGAGAGAGAAGAGAGAAGGGGCAGGGAGGATAAATATGAATGATTAGGGGAAAATTGGCCCCTCACTCTCCCAGAAAAAGAAAAGAAAAGAAAATGGTGAAAAAACACTAAAGATAAAAAATTAATGCCTAGACGAAAAAATAAAGGAATGGGAACAATCGTCCTCCATATGATTGTTCCTTGCTTGTACTTGCAGAGCCTGGTTGAAAAGGAAAGCTACAGGCAAAGCTCTCTGTGGTTCACCTCCATTCCAGGGTCAGTGACAGCAGTCGCAGGGTCCAGGGACACGTGAAACCACAGAAGATAGCTAGAAGCAGAGGAAGGGATATTCAGGCATTATCTGTCAGAGTGATTATTAGGAAAAGGAAGTCCTTTGACTAGTATTAGTCTCTGAGTAGTCTGCAATTTCTATTTCATTACTGAAGAATAAAAATATGGTCTTATTCAGAGAGAGAAAATTAACAGAAATTCTGGAACTTCCTAAAATCTGAGGACTACTTTATTACCTCATTTTTATAAATGAGGAAATCAAGGCTTGGAAAGGCTATGCAGCAGAACCAGGGCCACAAGGCAAGGAAGCAAAGAGCCCAGCTGAATTTGATCCAGGTCTATCTGGCTTCAAAGACCATGTATGTAGTTGTTTATATTATCCTATCCCTGCCCACTTTGTGTGGCCTCAAAGTGTTTTCAAAAGTTACCATGAAATGCTTAATGGGTGCTTATTATGCACCAGATAGTCCTCATATTTATGTTAATTCATTTCATCTTAAAAACAATCCTGAGAAGGGGTGTCATAGAATCCCAAGTATATGGATAAGGAAATTGAAGATTAAATAACTTGTCAGATCATGCAGAACTAAGGACAGAAAAAAAATGAATCTCAAATCAATTTTACTTCAGGGCTAGTATCTTTAGATTTTTTTTTTTCTTCCCTAATACTAGTCATCTCCCACCATTCCTCCAATTTGGTCTCTCATTCCTTATTTCTAATTATGTTTCTACAGAATTAGGTCCTCAGAATCAAATTTAATATGTAAATTAAATATCCAGGAATATAAAGATTTCTGCTGTAGAATATCAATTATTATAGAAAGGTAGCAAGAATTCCACCACATTGAAGCTGTGGCTAATGGATGTATTAGGTATGATTTATATCTATATTAGAATTTCAGTTAATGTGAAATAAAATGGATCCTTAGTTCTTTTTTGTTCTCTACTCTCAAAATGAACCCGAATAAATTATTATAAATTGTGTACTCTCTAATGACAGCTTTTTTGTAGTTTTAAATTTATTAATTAAATGTTACTATCCAACAAAGAAATACTTTTCTTGAGGTAACTGACCAGCAATGGAGTTAAAATTTCCTAAGAAAACCAAGAGCAATCCACTCTGACACAAGGTGACTTGTTTTAGCTAAAGGTCATTTTCTCGCAGTGTCCACAGCTATCATTGCAACAGATGCTAAAGTTTTCAAGCTCTTTACCTTCCCCAGTCTCATTAAACAACAGCAGTACTATATTTACAATTCACATATTTCCTTAAGGGCAAGTTCAATAACAAGACTAGTCAGCACTGGGCAAGAGATGATACTGATTAACAATGAAATGGCTGCAATTAAAACAAATCAAAACTGGGTCACTATTAGAATTTATAGAATTCAGAGAATAAGATCAATGCACACTAGTGTAGAAAATCCTAAACGGTTACAAATAATTCAGGGAAAAAACCAGGCCATAATTCTTCAGCTTCTTGAACACCAAAGGGAGGAACAGAGGGACTCTCTCTCGGCCCAATCACCAGTAACCGAGAGTGTCGTGCAGAGCACGGCCTGGCCCCTCACACCCTCTCAAGCTGTTTGCTTGCGTCCATCTTTTAAGGATAATGAAAGGCACCATCTGTAAAATTTTTCATTTCAGTACTAAAATTTGCCTAATTTCCCTAGGAATGCCACTCGGAGCACTGAGTTCACAGGCCTAGTCCACAAGCGTATTTAACTTCACTTCGGCATCTCTTTGGCATGTCTCCCCTAAGAGAGACAAAATACACTCTTACCTAAACATGTCTGTGCAAGGGTCCTCTTTCCACCTCCCAGGTGAGGTCAAGGTCAATGACTGGTAAAAGGACTGAGTCCTAGATAGTCACTGCCCTTATTAAGACCTGTACTTGGAGTTCTCGGGACTCAACACCTGCTTAGAAGGCTCACTGAACTCAACAGAGGATTTTTACTTTCTCACTGACACTGTACAAATGTTCCTTCACTAAATGGAAATGGCTGACAGGGGACAGAAGAACTGTGAAGAAATTAAAGGACGTTTAATGGATTAAAAACAAAAAGCCATTCTGCTCTCCAGGGTGCACATTTATTTAGCTAGAATTGCTTAAAAGTATTCTCAAGCTCCCAAATTCAATGGATTAGAATGACTTTAAAGACTCCCCCCACCCCCCACCCTGGTCCATTGGAGAGATGTGCCTTCACATGATTATTTTAATGAGAATTATCTATCTTGTAATCGCAACATAAAGCTAATATATAAGTAAGCCAGAGCATGTGAATTATACAAGTCAAATGTCTCCAGACGATTTTAAGTCTAACTAAACACTCCAACAGACATGAAACTTAGTTCTCTTGGGCAAGATTCATAAGAATATAAAGTTTAAAAGAATACTTTTCTGAAAGATTTTTGACAGCAGTTAATTTTACAAGGGACACTTACTTCTATATCCCAAGAAAAAAATTAACTATATAACAAAATGCACTTTTTAAAGAAGAATTCTTCCACTACAGTTTATAATGATATGAACTGCCGAAGAAAATAATTAAATTGCTTCTTTATAATTTCTTTTAACAAGGTAATTTAACTGTATTTTCCCCAAACCAAAGATAATTTGCAGTTACTGTTCAGCTTTAACAATAATTCCAGAAACAGAGTCTTGAAAAGTTTATTTATAGGAATTTTATCAGAATTTATTGTTGAGGAATTATAATTGTCGTAGACCAATAATAATGCCCATGCTCTTTACTCTTACTTGATATTAAAAGCACACATAAAAAATTAGGGAAGCTCATTGACAATGTTTTATTTGCATTTTGACAAAGTTCTTTGCCTGATGCTCAACTGAGGAAACATGAGTTTATCTTCTCTCCATCATTTTGTATACACTTTTGCCTAAAGAGTGCCTTAAAATTCAATGTATGGTCATTTAACTAACAAGTACAAAAAATTTATCATCTTGGGGAAAAAAATTCTAAATAGTAATTTGGGGATTTTAAACTAGTTTTCAAGCTAATATGATGCAATTCAAAGATATAAAATTGGTAAATATTCTACAATGCATTGTTTTCACAATCCAATCTTCTTTTGACCCCTCAAACACAATTTCATCATAATGCTTTTCCTTTTAAAATTGACTTGATATTAATTAAATTAATTAAAGGGTAGTTGTGTCATTAGATTTTGATTTCCATAAAGTCAGGTGCAATGCATTATATTCCTTGTATCCACTAGCTTTTCTTGCTGACAAGTAAAACTTTTAATAAGTAAAAAAATCTGAAAGTTCAATGTGGGAACAATTAATAATACTGCTCCAAAATTTAGATGACAGTAATCCTTTCTTTCAGAAAAATACAAAATATTATAATTATCTTCTTCAAGACTGAAGGGCTGAAATTACTATTTACATAATAAAAAGATAGGAATCGACAGGCAATATCTTCATAATCATATAATAATATTAATAATATACTACTATTATCACTCCTATTGTAATTAATAATATTACTACTACTTTTACCACTCATAATTAAAGAAAAAGAAAACTTTCTTAAAAACAGTTTAACAGAAATACTTAAACTGTTTAGTTAAGCAAACCAGAGAAGAAATTATTTAAAGGCAAACCAGAAAATGAAATGAAAATGAGATAGGTATTAACGCTTTAATTACTTTAAGAAGACAGGAAGGGAAATACCATACATAAGGTTTCTTTCTAAAGTTAAATATACAAGTTACATTAAATTTTAAAAGCCCCTGATGTGGAACTTGATATGACCAGTTTCAGAGGTTTAATCAGTGACATCATTACAAGGCCAAGTACTGATGCCGTATAGCCTTGAGGTTCCATATTAATGAATCATAATGAAAACCTACTGTAGTTAATTACTTAACTTATCTAATTAAAAGGTAGTTGTGTCACTAGATTTCAAATTCCATAAAGTCAGAAGAAATGCACTATATTCCTTGCATCCACCAAAACCCAAGACTTCAGCCCTTTTAGGAACTCATCATGAGTTGATTTGAAAGTTCAATTAAATTGCCAAGGCATTAAAGATGGAGGACTCTAATAACTATTATTATTCATTAACTTAATAAACAATCAGTGAGCACCTGCTCTAAACTAGGTACTATAATAAGTTTGGAAATGAAAAAGTGAGTAAGACTTTTAAAGTTCTTTGACTTTTAAAACAAGCTAGCAGAAGTTATTTTAAGCTGCAGTGCTAAGTCACTTCACTCATGTCTGACTCTTTGGGACTCTATGGACCATAGCCTGCCTGGCTCCTCTGTCCATGGGATTCTCCAGGCATGAACACTGGAGTGGGCTGTGATACCCTTTTCCAGGAGATCTTCCCAACCCAGGGATCAAACCTGCGTTTCTCATGTCTCCTGCATTGGCAGGCAGATTCTTTACCACTAGCACCACCTGCGGAGAAGGCACTGGCACCCCACTCCAGTACTCTTGCCTGGAAAAGCCCATGGATGGAGGAGCCTGGTGGGCTGCAGTCCATGGGGTCGCTAAGAGTCGGACACGACTGAGTGACTTCACTTTCACTTTTCACTTTCATGCATTGGAGAAGGAAATGGCAACCCACTCCAGTGTTCTTGCCTGGAGAATCCCAGGGACAGTGGAGCCTGGTGGGCTGTCGTCTATGGGGTCGCACAGAGTCAGACAGGACTGAAGCGACTTAGCAGCAGCAGCAGCACCACCTGGGAAGCCCATTTTTAAGCTGCCACTGCTACATAATTCTAGGTACATAAATTACATTATGATTGAATCTTGAATATTATAAAAATTTTACTAATAGGTCAATAACATTTTCCACTCAGGGAAATATGTTCTGGCACATCAAATCTAAGTGAAATTTTGGGAAAATAATATAGAAATAAGAAATTGCTCTTAAAATTCTCAAGTTTCCTAGTAAAATTTCATTTATGCTGAACTCAAGTAACCACAGGTTTTTTCAACTTCACTTACCCAAGCTTGAAAGTGCAGAGTTGGCTTTGGCTTTCCATTCTATCAGTGCTTCCACATTAAACAGCATTCCTTCAGCCAGAGTCTCGTTCTGTAGTCACACAATCACCTTGATTTTTCACCTAGTCCTAATTACAGCTCTATACCACTATAGATTAATCTACTATTCTTCGGTCGACATCTTCCAGTTTAGACTTTTCTTGTCTTAGTCTCCAGAAATCAATTCCTTACCACCACACTTGGGCCATGTAACCCATCTTCTGACCTGTCACTTTCTCACTTCCCTCCAATGATTTAAATCTTAATGGGGTTTTGAAGATAATTTTTCCTTTCTCTGACCTTCAAGGAGAAGCTTCATTTTTTGACTCATCATATCTTGCACAGGGGCATATACAATCTATTTGGCATACTTTGTTTATTCACTAATATTGCAAGCTATCTGTGGGTAGGACCTATGTCTCAGACCTCTGTGTATCATCCCAGAAGTTAGTACACTGCTGTGAATAAAGTCAATCTATTTTGTTAAATGATATGCAAATGATTATCTTTTGAGACACTAAGTTTTTAAAGGGCACTCTGAATATATGTGCATTGTAAATATAATGTTAATCATATATTTTATTGAAACATTATAATCATTTAAATTTTATTCTCACTAACATATAGTAAATTCCTATTCACAAACAATGCAAAATAGAAATCAACCAAAATTATCTCAGGTACATATGATCACTTCAATTCTAAACAGGAATGCTCTCCTATTTGTTGACTTTATTTTTACATATTTATCAGTTTTACATATTCATCATTCAATTTAAAATGCTTTAATCTCATATATTTGAATTTTTATAAATCAAAAAGTTAAAAAAAATTCCCATATTCTCTAAAAAACTTATGATACATGATTTTCAATTTTTAATAAGACTTTCTTTCAGTTATTCAGATGGGCATGTTCTAAACAAGCTTAGAATTATATACAGTTCTAAAACAGTGTAGTAACTCTTCAAGCAAGACTTTAAAATATAAATAATAAATAATCCTGAATAAATAAAACAAATGTTAATTTAGTTTAAGAGGGATATGTAGGCATATGTCATGTTGTTAGATCTATATGTTTAAGGACATCTCTGATGCAGTACTTTTTCTAATTTCACATTTCTTTAAACTGACCTTTTTATTTTTAATGTAGAGGACTGAGAGAAAAGAAAAATGCTCAATATGTACGGAGTCTCTAAAACACATTTGGCAACATCAAAATTCTCAAGATGTACAGTATAGAAGGATTTCTAAGTAGAAGGATTTCCTCAGTTTAAGCAGATATCACATTCAATTCCTTTGCTCATCTACGGACCCAAATATATTAAACACTCACTACATTCCATGGGTTGCCATGCCCTTCTCCAGGGGATCTTCCTGACCCAGGGATCAAACCCAGGTCTCCTGAATTGCTCCTCAACTTTACTGGTTGAGCCACCCTGGAAGCCCACATTCCATACATTAAGAATTGCACTATTTTTAAAAGACCTTGTATATAGTGTTCTTATTAGGTAAAGAACTCCATTGTTATTTCTAATGCATTTCTGACATGCTTTTTTTTTTTCTTTTTTTAAGAAAGCAATCATTTTCATTGTAGAGAATTTGGAAAATTTAGAAAAAAGCATAAGGAAATTCTCTCTCATAACCACTACTCAGAGACACCTAATCTTTACTGTTTCATGTACTTCCCTACATTTTATTTTCCCTGTACATGTGTGTGTGGCATAAATGAGTTATTATTCTACATGACATTTTTTAATTTTCTCTTTACAATGTGAGACTTCTCCTCAAGGAGCAGTCAATATCATCAAGGGACTATTTATTGAGAGACATAGGACAAGACCAGAAGATTAGCTAAAATGTAATGGGTAGTAATAAACAGTATAATGCACAAGGACAGAAGCGTTCATCCATCTGGTCTGGGGATGTGAAGATAAATGCTTGAGCTGAGGGTTGAACACTATGCAGGAGTTTCTAAAAGACTTCTGATGGGGCTTGTAGGGTCAGAAAAGCATTAGTGGGGCTGGGCATTCTGGGTCTAAGCAATACCTTTGAAGGGCTGTCAACTAGCCCGCTGGAGCCCAGGGGACCAAGCAGAGGAGGCTGGGGCTACATGCTAAGCAGCCCTGGATCTTTTCTCTAGGCCAGTGCTCAAGGAAAAAAATTAAAGTGAACAAAAAAGCAAAGAAATTCGACAGTCTCATTGTCGATACCTTTGCAAAACTCCCGTTCTTCCCATTCTGATGTTCAAATGAGTCTCTGCCAACCTCCACCCTAAACCCCTTGGAGCTAGATGAGTTGGCTTAGAATTCTAGTTCCACCAGTCATGTGGCTTTGAGGAAATTGTCCTATCTGTGCCTCAGTTTCCTTATCTGTATAATGAAGATAATAATATCTAATGCTTAAAGTTGTCACAGGGGTCAAATGTAGTTATAGTAGTACAGCACTAAGAATGGTGCCTGCCACATAGTAACACTACATAAAATTTACCAAATAAAATCAGTATTCCCAGAGGATCAGAAAGCAAAACAAACAGAAAAACAACCTGTATCCAAAATCCCTGCTATAAAACAGAATCCTTGTGTTTTGAGGTAATTGCTGGTTCACACAGTTATTTCTAAAGAACTTCATAATTATAAGTTGGGTCATTCTAATAATACTATTTTTATGGATGGATTTAAATAAAAAGTAAAGCATCTCTATGGGAGAAGGTGAGGGTGGGATGATCTGAGAAAACAGCATCGAAACATATATATTATCAAGGGTGAAACAGATCGCCAGTCCGGGTTGGATGCATGAGACAAGTGCTCGGGGCTGGTGCACTGGGATGACCCAGAGGGATGGGATGGGGAGGGAGAAGGGTGGGGGGTTCAGGATGGGGAACACATGTAAATCCATGGCTGATTCATGTCAATGTATGGCAAAAACCACTACAATATTATAAAGTAATTAGCCTCCAACTAATAAAAATAATTGGAAAAAAAAAGTAAAGCATCCAAGATGATTATAATTGAACTCCTTTCAGGTTTGATAATTCCGGCAGCTTGGGAGCAGCAGAATATATAGGCTCTGAGTTATTTTTGAAATGGGGGGACCAATGCTCTGAACTACCATAAACCTCACCTTAGAGAACTTGCAGAAATGCTCAGTAATAGCTGCATTCTAGAACATTTTTTGGCATTACATACAAGTTGCTTAATAACTACAAAAGATTGAGTAATTTTTCAAAACATCAAGATTGCAGCTATTGAGTCATATTAATCATTTCAGAAATTCTGTATTTTATATGGAAGAAAAACTCCACATGTTGTTCTGTATTTATATCCAAAGACTGGGCAAAACAATGCTGGCCTGGTTCATGCCTCCAGGGAGTGAGTGACTTCAGATCTCACCAAATGAAATAAATTCTTAACAAGTGGAGTGCCCAGTCTTGACTCCAACCCACCCTATTGGTTTGTGACCTAATTTTTTTTCAAATTCCTTAATTAAATTGATAACAAAGCAGCTCCCTGAGGGTAGACAATCTGTCTCTTATATGATTTTCTAGAGCCTAACATAGTATTTTGACACATTATATACTTAAGTATTTGTTAAGTTAATTAAAATAAATGCAAACAATAGCATCAACAAAACCTGTTTTATTGTGGCATCAAGTGTTCTGCAAAAGAATACTCCTCTTTTAGCTCAGATGCCATCCTTATTTTTGACTTTAATATATCCAACATTTCTAATTAATCTCTAAGAAATAATTAATTCTAGCTATCTTTTTTTCCCTAGGACAGAACCTTAGGTAATTTAAATTGACTATCAGAAGACATGCAAATCATAATATCAATTTTGTGTCAGGTGCACTGAGCACATTAGATTTAATTCTCACAACCATTCTCCAAAATGAGTGTTTTCCACAGATGAGGACTCTGAGGTACCAAGTGGCCATAGGTCACATAGATAAAATGGAGGATCTTTAGGATTCTGTTCTACATTAGAATGAAATCATCTTCTGGTTTAGGATTTTGCTTTGAGAATGACTTTTAATGAATATGGTATAATCAAATTTTAAACAAAAAGTTACATCCCCTGCCTCTGAAGGAAGTGGTAGTAATAAAAATAACAATAAATTTTATTTCCCTTTTTTTTAAAGCAAAAGATAGTCTTTATCTTACTTCTACAGAATGATACTTAACCAAAAACAAACAAAGAAGTAAACAAACCCTGAATACCAATAAACAGGAAGAAGCTGAATGTCACTCAGTTCCCTGTGGACCTTTCTTCCCAAGACAAATGACCAGACCTACCATCAACACACTGCTACATTTGATTTTTTTCAGTTCACTAAGCAACCTGAATATATTTCACATTTCAAACACTATGTTGAGAAGTAATAATTTATGTACAATAAAGAGACTATTTCTTGTCAAAAGCATCTTAGAAATACAAATGCATATATATATATATATATATATATATATATATATATATATATATAAAACTGTCAAATGGATGGATTTAGAGATTGAAACTGGCACAAATAAGTATTACATTAAAAAGCCATTCCAGCTGTCCGTAAAGTGGTTTAAATATAAAGTGGTTTGAATATAAAATTATTTATACTAGAACATTCTACACATAGCAGTTTTGTTTAAACTAGAAAATCTTCTAGTAACATTACATCCGTTCTTCCCTTATTGGTGTCTCAGATGGTAAAGAATCTGCGTGCAATGAGAGAAACCTGGGTTCCATCCCGGGGTTGGGAAGATCCCCTGGAGGAGGGTATGGCAACCCACTCCAGTATTCTTGTCTGGTGAATCCCCATGGGCAGAGGAGCTTGACTGGCTACAGTCCATGGGGTCGCAAAGAGTCAGACACGGCTGAGCAGCTAAGTATAGCACAGCATTCTATACATAGCAGCTGCATTTACACTAGAAAATCTAGAAATTCTAGTAACATTACATCTGTTCTTCCCTGAAACAAGCCTTCAGAATATCCTATCTTGTTTTAAGTACTCAATTTCTGAAGTGTGGTAGGTTTTCTTGGCATGATTATACTCAAATTTGAATTAAATAAAACTAAATTGTCCCCAAATCTTAATAGTATACCAAATATGGAGATACTAAGATTTTTGTTAATATGATCTTTCTAATAATGAGACAATTCCTGTGAAAAACTGACATATGTTAGTTCCCTAATAAACTTTAGCAAGTACTGTTGTTTCACTGTTGTTATAATTACCAAATAATCAAATCCCTCTGCTAAAACCCAGTGTATCTTTCTTCCAATGCTGTCCTCTTTATGGTTTGCAAGTTTGCTCTTGGGAAACGAGATTTCCACCTCATTCCAGTCAATTATGTTAACTCTTTAACACTACATTGCTGAATTGTGATAATATTTTATTTTTTTTCCCAGTAACGTTCTCTCTGTGCGATACTGGTAGAGGTAAGAAAGGAATCAATAGAACCAACATTTTAAGAGCTAGGAGAAAGTTCCAAGAATGATGATCCTGAATTAGGAGGTGGTCAAACCAAGCTAATGGGTGGCAGAAGCAAATAGCACCCCAGTCAGTTCTTCTGCCTCAATCAAATCTGATCTCATCTTAGATTCTTATTACATCTTGGTAGTTTTCACTAACAGTTCAAAGTTTAAAAGGTGATGGACCCTTCCCTTCCAGAATCTAGCAACAGATAATGCAACTAGAAACCCAACCAAGTATCCCAAAGGATTCAAGTTCTAAGCTGAAGACCTGTAATCCTTTATTAGACTGTCTAATGTAGCCTAATTCCGAAGAGCTAGTCTGTCCTGTGGTGTGTGTTTGCAGGAGCAGAACACAACTCCTCAGACTATCTTCTTCCTGCCCCTACTGGATTGTTATGGGAAGGCACGATCCCAAACAAAGTTCCCATAGCTAGAATTAAAATTGATGAAATGTAGAGGGACATGGTACATCTTCTTCTTAGATAATGTGAAACCTTGCCTAGACTTACAGAGAACAAGACAGAAACTGCAAACAAAATTTGTCTACCTAATGAAAATTTGGCAAAGGTTTTTATCCATCTATCAACCTATCTATCATTTTATCATTTTTAACCTTTTAAAGCATTTCCAAAAGTCTGTGACACTATTATCATCATAAAAAAATTCCACTCAAGAAGTACAAAAAATACTGTGGTCCAGTGATAGAGACTATATCAAATATTTAATATATGATTTATACCTATTTTCCAACTAAAATGAAACTAAACCCAATAAATGCTTTTTTGGATATCTATTATATATCAAGTATGGTACCAAACATATGGTTGGTATGAGGAGAATAAAAGTGGGTAAATCTCAAGGTCTAATGCAAAAATAGGGAGCTCCACATTTTTATTCTCTTTGAAGATATATATATATATATATACACACACACTTATGTATATATAATGATGCATATATTATATATATAAAATGATACATACTGCTCATGAGTTTTCCATTTCTTTCAAAATCTTCTCAACTTATTATGATAAGCATCTACAATTATAATGATATAGAATATAAGCTTATCACAGCAATTGATACATATTCAAAAGTTGTCAACCATCTCAACATTTGTCTACTGTTTAGCTTTCATATTTTCAAGCAGTAATATGGTAAAAAAAGAAAAACATTGATTTTTATTTTCTTAGGTGAGAATTAAGCTGATTCCCAGTTATCCCAAGATATTAGTGTAGTACATGAGTCCAGAGGAATATATCTGAGACTGAGTTAAAAAAATTGTGATTCTTTCACTGGTCAAAGAAAGTGTGGTGTTCCTGGTTAAAATTTTTAAATGTTCTCAATATAGTGAGTTATTTTCCCTCTTCTCCCTCCAGATATCCACAGTAGCAATTTTTATATTTCATTTTTGTTGAAGTATTCAGATTTCACTTTAATTCATTTCTGTCTTTTTTCCCATTAGAACTTAAGGAATTCATCCTCAGGACAGTGTCCTTGCTGAAAGCTGACTACTGGGTGTAAACCCACCTCCAAACACACACAAGTGTGCTGCAGTGATTTTTTCTACTGATTCTTCTAAACAAGCTGTGTGTGTGTTCATTCGCTGAGTAGTTCTGACCCTTAGGGACTCCATGGACTGTGGTTCACCAGGCGCCTCTGCCCATGGAATTCTCCAGGCAAGAATACTGGAACGGGTTGCCATTCCCTTCTCCAAGAGATCTTCCCAACCTGGGTCTCCCACATTGTAGGCAGATTCTTTACCATTTGAGCCACCAAGGAAGCCCTCTCAACAAGTTAGACCAAAGCTAGACTTTGATTATCTCAAGACACTATTCCATTCTGGACTCAGTGCTCAGCAGCCCAGTTAAAGGGTGGTAGGGAGAGCAGAAAATATTCAATAGTAGCTGAACTTTTTCCTCTGCCTGTTCAAATATTTAACTTCGTCCACACTTGGATCAAGTTCCACCATTCCCTCACACCTTCCCTGGACCACTGCGTTCCAGTGATTCCTCCTTTGTTGGAACTCTGCATGCTTTCAGTCTTTGATATTTTAACAGAGGAATACATATACTATATGTAATATATATACACACACATATATACACATTCTATAAATACTATTTATTTATTGATCTTTCATTGTTTTTATTTTATTTTGCTTTCCTGGTTAGTCTCTAACTTTTCTGAAAACAAGGCAATGATTATATTTACAGCATATGAACAAAAATAAGCATGTAAAGTTTTAGTAAATACACATTGGTGACTATTTCACTATAATGTCAAACTCATAAAGCCATGATTGAAACTTGTTGCCAAGTTAGTGACAAGCTAGAAGAGCTTAGCAAAGCCATGCTCTGTGTGAAGAATGCAAACAACATTGGAGAATGATCTTTTTTGGCAACAACCCCACTGAGATGGAGCCATATAGGCATTCTATAAATGTCAATTGATTGTGATTCACATTCAACCAGCTGCCACTCCAATGTTAGACTCCGAAAGGACTGTAAATCTGTTTTCAAGGTTTGCCTTCCCTGCTTCTCTGGATTCTGTTTCTCAAAGAAAGAGGTACTGTGCTTGTGATAGTGAAAGTTGCTCAGTCGTGTCCAGCTCTTTGCGATCCCATGGACTATGCAGTCCATGGAATTCTCTAGGCCAGAATACTGGAGTGGATAACCTTTCCCTTCTCCAGGGGATCTTCCCAGGGATCGATCCCAGGTCTCCCACATTGCAGGCAGATTTTTTGCCAGCTGAGCCATAAGGGAAGCCCATTGTGTTTTAAATATTTCTGAGCTAGGCAATTCAAAAAGTGCTTGAAAGCAAGGAGAATTAGAAAGTTACTGCGAAGAAGAATTTAAAATGGGAAAAACTAACACTGGCATTGTTAAGTTCTATCTCACCAGAGCCCACTTGCAGAGTGGGATTAAAGTTTCCACCAGTACCAGGCCCTGCCCTGGGGCCCACCAGGAGCAGAGTGCCATTTTGAATTTCTCCTGTAAGTAGAGGATTCTGTGAAGAACTTTGGAAGTTTGGGAAATCTTAGTATATTTGATTTTTTTTTTTGTCAAGCAGTTTCTTTGATCAATAGCTGAGCTAGGCACATAGACCTACTCCTCCTTCCCTTGCCATATAGCTCCAGACATCTGAAATAACCGCTAGTTCCGGTTTTGATTTTTGTTTCTTTGTCTTTCCTTAAAAGAAATATACATGGGCTTGATGTACTGGCTTTTTATAAATACCACAGGGACCAGAGAAACTAACAGTTTTTCAAAGTGATGAAGCTATAAGGATCTAATTAAAGATGAAGAAGAAATTATGCATTCATTTGCAGTTGCTTCCCTTTATGCCAATAATAGAATCTAATAAATAGTATGGCTTGCTAGGCTGTCTCTGAGAATCTTTTATCAGATATACCTGGGGGAAAAGCTCTCTGACGTTATCACCTTGCCTAATGCGAAAAATCACCAGGTAGGTTTTACTTTCACTCTAAATTTTAATGTGCAAAGAAACATCTTAAAAATGATATGAATTTGTTTTTACAAAACAGATGAGTGTTGCTTGTCTGTTTTTAATGTATAACTTGACTAGACTATAAGTGACCAGTTATTTGGTCTAAATATCGCTATTAAGAAATCTATAGGTGTGATTAACATTTATAATCACTCCACTTTAAGTGGGTCACCCTCCATAATGTGAGTGGACTTCATTCAATCAAAGACCTTAAAAGCAAAGACAGGTTTCCCAAAGAAGGACTTCTACCTCCTAACTGAAACACAGAAATTTTGCCTGAGTTTCCAGCCTTCAGACTGAAGACCACATCAATTCTTAAATAAATTCCTACTCCGCTGGATTTTGGACTTGACAGCCTCCACATGTGTGTAAGCCAATTCCTTAAATGCTCTCTTCCTCTTCTTGTGTCCATCACATTTGTTCTGTTTTTCTGGATAAGCACAGAACCAAATGACCCAAAAATTCTGCTTATAAGCAAGTTACGGCAATTTACTAGTTCATTTGTAGTTATAACTAATGATTGTACTCTCTACATCAGTTCATAATGTGGGAATAAGTCTCTACAATATAACTTCAGTAGTTCTGAACAACCCTTTCTCTGCAATGAGATTTTATCCCCCTTCACGTAATTTTGAAAGTGCTTTCTTAAAAAAGCAAATTTCTTTGTTTAATAGCCTGAGGTCAGCATATTAAGTACATGCAGCATATTAAGTACAAATGAACAGACTAAGGTAGGATAGAAGATAGAGTCCACAGAATTTTTCAGGTCAGAATACTGGAGCGAGTAACCTTTCCCTTCTCCAGGGGATCTTCCCAATTCAGGAATCGAACCCAAGCCTCCTGCACTGCAGGCAGATTTTTTCCAGCTGAGCCACAAAAGGGAATCTCAAGAATGTTAGAGTGTGTAGCCTAACCCATCATCCAGTGGATCTTCCCGGCCTAGGTATCGAACCGGGGTCTCCTGCATTGCAGGCAGAATCTTTACCAACTGACCTATCAGGGAAGCCCTCCAGGAGGGCAGGTGGGACTTATTTGCCAAGACACTCTTTCCTAGTTTTGCCTGTGGTTTATTCTGTGAAGGGATACCCTGTCTAACTGGTCTACCCTGTGAAGTGGTAGATCTATAATTAGAATTCTCTCTTAACACCTTTGCTTTCCATGCTATTCTAAAGTCCCTGGATGTGCCTATAGGCATCTGTGGATCCAAGTGTCTGCTATAGGAAAAGAATCATGTCAAATCGTTATGGTCCTAATGGTACAGAGAATAATAGCATGACAAAGATGTACTGAGGCATTCTCTTATTTGGGACTGATCTCTGGTCTGTTCGAAGTTCTGCCATGCAGCAATGCATGCAAACTGGGCTATGGGGGAAATAGGAATTCATTTTCAACATTGGTAAAGATGCCTCCTGGACCAATATGCTGTAATAGCAACAGAGATGAAGTCCAGGGACATGGAGAACAAAGACACAGACAAATGGTTCTCTCTGCTAAAGTTCTGTGCCAGATACGGGAAGAGTGGAAACATTTGCTCTGGAGTCACAACACATCCACAAAACACAGGAGCTGCCTTTTTTTTTTTTAAGGAGCTGCCTTTTTTAAAAGTTATCAACAAGAGGTACAAGATCAGAGATAGAATGCTTTATGAGTATTTAAAACTTTCTCTGTGGGTTCGTGAGAGATTTAATTCCACTCACCTAATATCAGGCTATCTCCCTTTATTTTTTCCTATGGCCAACCTGAAATCAGGAGTATGTATTCTGAAAGGCAAAAACGACATTACAATTTTTGTTGACTGAGTAAAATTAATTGAGTAAATTTCTTGAGTTTACTCAAGAAAAATAAAGATATCTATTTTTAGAATGGCTATAGTAGTGATGATATTACATGTAAACCTTCTCAACTCAAAAGCATTAAAATAGAAGCTCCACTAACCATTGTAACTCCCACAGATAGAACAGCGCATAGGACATGGAAGTGAAAGTCACTCCGTCGTGTACGACTCTGTGATTCCATGGACTATACCATCCATGGAATTCTCCAGGCCAGGTTACTGGAGTGGGTAGCCTTTCCCTTCTCCAGGGGATCTTCCCAACCCAGGGATTGAACCCAGGTCTCCTGCACTGCAGGCAGATTCTTTACCAGCTGAGCCACAAGGGAAGCCCTAGGACATGGAGTGTGTTCACTAATATTTGTTGCTTGAATAAGTGAATGCTTTTTAAAAGCATGCTCTCATTTACTTGCCCTTATTGTTTCTCAGGCTTGTCAAATTCAAATAAGAAACTTTGGCTCTGAATGGTCAATAATTTGCTTTAGGTGACACAGATTGCAGAATCAGAAATTTTTTGTCTTCAGAATAACAGGCTTTCCTTCTCAGACACAAAGAAATGGAATTTGACAGTGAGCACCAATTATGGAACTGAGGCCTATAGAAATATACTGAAAATAATGCTGCAGATCATTAAAGGGAGAGGGAAAAATCACAAGAAATATCAATATGGGACGGTAATAACTTGAACCAACCAAAAGCTAACTTCCAGAGATAACAAGCTTTAAACAATGCCTGTACTAAGCCTTGGGGAGCAATTACGACTGGAGAAGACAGACAACGTAAGTTGAGGCATGGTCTAATTGTGCCAGGAAGGAAACAGGTGAGTAAGAGGCGTGGCCCAGATGTGAGGGCTAACTGTGGGTTGTGACTAATAGCCTACTACCAACTGAATAAAATGCATTAATTAAGTCAAGTCAAAAGTGATTCTTATGAAGTTCTCTGAAAATAAAAGAAGATGATTATCTAAATTAAATATTTGTAACGTGAGGGTCCTCTCTGCTTAAAAGCATAATTCCATTAAAATACTTCCTGATAAAATGTATAGTCTAATATTAAGTATTTTTGAAAGCTTTTTTTTTCTTTAGCAATCTCTTCCCCTTTTACCCATAAAAACAAAACATATTGACCTCTAATACATTCTACTGCAAAATATGCACGTCTGTCCCTTGTCCCAGGTTTCCTAAAGAAATAGAAAAGAGTATTGAATGTTTCTAGTAAACTAAATACTATTCACCTAGAAATTTTAAGAAATACAGCATTTTTATTTATTTTTGGATGGCCATTTATACTTTTCCTTTGCAATATAAGTAATTGAACATTAAGATGTCCTTGTTCTCATGAAGCTGACAAAAACAGGACTGAAAAAGTTAGTGAAATGCCACTAATTCT
The DNA here is from genome assembly GCF_963930625.1 of Muntiacus reevesi. Taxonomy (NCBI): domain Eukaryota; kingdom Metazoa; phylum Chordata; class Mammalia; order Artiodactyla; family Cervidae; genus Muntiacus; species Muntiacus reevesi. The sequence goes on along the minus strand of NC_089251.1, from coordinate 69,836,453 downwards.
GTAAGAATGGATATATAGGGTTGTCTTTCCCGCCTAAAAGGCGTCTAAATGATGTAAAATGAGGTGTGGAGAAGATTAAACAGGACTGGGAGCGTGTTGGACTCTGGTCTGAATTACAAACAGTTTAACTCTATCTACTAAAAAGCCAAATAATGATTCTTAACATTTATGTAATTAACAATACATGAAACTAACAATAAAATGATTTTCAACAGAAATTATGATACAAACATTGTAGCAAATACTTAAATACTATACCACCTTAAAAAACCCATCCAAAGCATACGTCATTCCAAACAAAACACTATTTCCATGAAAAATGACTTGAAAACTTAAAGTGGAATTTATAAACTTCAAGACTCTGAATTAGTTATACTGTCTAGCATATCAAAATTCAATTTCCGAACATTTACGTAGATATTCACTTATATCAATACATTTCCTTTCATTAGATAAGACATCTGGTGGTATTTTCTCACTAAATCAGACGTAGTTATATCAAATTTAAAAGCATCGTTATTATATTTGTTTTTACTACTGTTGCTCTGATAAAATTTAAAAAGTATACAATAACTTCATTTATGATGTTCCTACCATTTGTCAGGCACTTTGCATGTATTATCCCTTGCTTAAAAACACTGCTTTCAGTATTTCAGTAGAAGAAAATAAATTTCAGGAATTTAAGTAACAGTCAAGGTGACACAGATGGTAAATGACAAAGCTAATGTTTAAACTATGTTTATCAGATTCCAGTGCAGTTTTTTCCCTTTGGTACTCAGAGAGAAAAAGCAAACCATAAGACTTCACAGATACTGGGTTTTGCACAAGGATATTAAGCCCAAAGTCACTTATCAGGGAGTTAAAGAAGAACTCATATACGTCACAGCATTTTTACTGTCACCTTGAGTTGTGTTCTCAATTCTTGAGGAATAATAGATCTCCTGGAGAAGGAAATGGCCAACTCCAGTACTCTTGCCTGGTAAATCCCATGAGAGAGGAGCCTGGTGGGCCACAGTCCACCGGGTTCCAAAAGAATCAGACACAACTTAGTGACTAAATAAAACAACAATAACAACAACAAATAGTCTCTGGGATTTTGGAGCAAAAGATTGGAACTCACAGGACTTTTGAGAATTCCTGTAATCATAGGTTTTTCTGTATTTTAATAACATTTTATTTTTAAATAATAATGGGACCATAATTATAACCAGTAAATCATCTTTTGATGATTGGATTATATAATATTTTCAGAGAGTTTCTATAAAAATCTATGTAAGTAAATGTACAGGTTCTTTAATTACCATTAACACATACATTGTGAAGAGTTTACATACTTCAATAATATAAAAATATAGTTACCTGATATAGATACATGATGATATAAAACTTTAAAAGGGACATGAACACAAAATGAATGCCTGTAAATTTTTTTCAATTGCAATTTAACACCACAGCTATTTAATATTTTAAGTCATTATTCTTACAAGGAAAACAGAGTACACAAATTAATTGCCCTATCTTACAGGACCAATCTTTGTTTTGTGACAAATACATCACACAAAGAATTTATTCATCTTACACTGATGTTAGTCTAATTATTAAGAGGTAGTCCAAAATAACCTTGAAGTTAGACATGAGATTATATACTACTTCATATAAATTAATTTCCTCTTAGAATACAGTATTTTATAGGCTTGCCTTGTGTTTTGTTTTGCCATTAAAATTCATACTACTTTTGTTAATTCAGGTTTTAAATTATTTTTCAGATTTTATATTCAAGTAGCCCGCAATGACATTCATATCTTCTACTTCGCATTTTGTTTGTTAAAATATTTACAAACAACTGTAGAAAACATTCAAACAGTGGAAAACACTGGTGAATATTATTGAGTAGTAGTCAAATTACATAAAATTTCGTTAACTCCCAGGAACAGTAACAAACATTGCACAGATTCAAGTATAAAAACTGTCAATTTAAGGTCACACTTTACTTCTAAAACTTGCTCTTTCTTAAACCATCATTCATAAGTTCTGCATAAAGTATGTTATGTGTACAAACTTGTTAATATTTATTTTACATGTAAGCATGACTCACTGCCAGCAGGAGACACAGCCATGGATATACATTCATACCACGTGAATATTTATAAGCAAGATGGCTTAACTATGGATTGGCCACATCTCCATGCATTCTTGTCCAGTTTCCCATAAGTCAACTTTAACCTTCTATCCCATGTACCAGCAAACCCTGATCTTGCTCTCAATTTGTTATCAGCAAATTCCTTCATGCCAGTAACATCTCTACATTGACTGCTAATCTCTGTCTCAAAGGAGAATGATACTATTTTTTCTGGTTGTGCTAATTCCTTAAGTGATGTGTGTGTGTGTGTGTGTGTGTGTGTGTGTGTGTGTGTGTGAGTGCACGCACAATGTAGGAATGAGGGAAATTATATAATCTCTGGGAAATTCAGAAAAAAATACCCTTATGAAAATATGGACCTTAGGTATACTACATTTTACTTGTGACTTAAGGAAAATAGGAAGACTGTTCCTTACATAAATTTTTAAAGGAAGTCCATATCTATCTATTGATCTAATTTATTGAGAGAAAATAAGCCAAGAGTTAAAAATTAAATCATAACACCACCAAAAGGAGGACTGATTCAAGGGAAAGTTACAAAAGTTTTCATTAGTATTATAAAATACCAAGGTTTTGTTATAACAAAGAAAAAAATATTTTTTGAAACATTAAAACTGAATGGGTTTAGGTTGATACTGTTTTCTCTAACAAAGATAATAATTTCAATGTTTGTTTTTCTTTAGGATAAAAATGAGTTGTGATGTATAATCACAGAGAGCAGAGAGACGAAATTGAGACTAAACAGATTAAAGGGTTACTTATTCTAGGTTCTGGATGCCTATATGTTTGTTGGAGGGATGTGATCAAGATATAAGCATCCAGAACTTAAAACCTGATGCTCCTCAATATTTACCTTTCATCTTCCTAGCACTCAGTTGGATTACAGTTTTCTGACCTTAAATCAAGGGGCCATGTAGCTAGTTCTTGCCGGTGGAATATGCCAGAAAGTATGCCTTTCCTGGGATGATATAATCAAGAGCAATTATGCTCTTATACAAAGAATAGCAAGGAAAGATAAGAAAGCCTTCCTCAGTGATCAATGCAAAGAAATAGAGGAAAACAATAGAATGAGAAAGACTAGAGATCTCTTCAAGAAAATTAGAGATACCAAGGGCATATTCCATGCAAAGATGGGCTCAATAAAGGACAGAAATGGTATGGACCTAAAAGAAGCAGAAGGTATTAAGAAGAGGTGGCAAGAATACACAGAACTACTGTACAAAAAAAGATCTTCATGACCCAGATAATCACGATGGTGTGATCACTCACATTCACCTAGAGCCAGACAGCCTGGAATGTGAAGGCAATGGGGCCGTAGGAAGCATGACTACAAACAAACCTAGTGGAATATGATAAAATTACAGATGAGCTATTTCAAATCCTAAAAGATGATTTGTGAAAGTGCTGCACTCAATATGTTAGCAAATTTGGAAAACTCAACAGTGGCCACAGGACTGGAAAAGGTCAGTTTTCATTCTAATCCAAAGAAAGGCAATCCCAAAGAATGCTCAAACTATAGCACAATTGCACTCATCTCACACACTAGTAAAGTAATGCTCAAAATTCTCCAAGCCAGGCATCAGCAATACGTAAACCGTGAACTTCCAGATGTTCAAGCTGGTTTTAGAAGAGGCAGAAGAAACCAGAGATCAAATTGCCAACATGCGCTGGATCATCGAAAAAGCAAGAGAGTTCCAGAAAAACATGTCTTTCTGCTTTATTGACTATTCCAAAGCCTTTGACTGTGTGAATCACAATAAACTGTGGAAAATTCTGAAAGAGATGGGAATACCAGACCACCTGACCTGCCTCTTAAGAAACCTGTATGCAGGTCAGGAAGCAACAATTAGAACTGGACATGGAACGACAGACTGGTTCCAAATAGGAAAAGGAGTACATCAAGGCTGTATATTGTCACCGTGTTTATTTAACTTATATGCAGAGTGCATCATGAGAAATGCTGGGTTAGAGGAAGTACATTGGAATCAAGATTGCTGGGAGAAATATCAATAACATCAGATATGCAGATGACACTACCCTTGGGGCAGAAAGCAAAGAACTAAAGAGCCTCTTGATGAAAGTGAAAGAGGAGAGTGAAAAAGTTGGCATACAGTTCAACATTCAGAAAACTAAGATCATGGCATCTGGTCCCATCACTTCATGGGAAATAGATGGGGAGACAGTGGAAATAGTGGCTGGCTTTATTTTGGGGGGCTCCAAAATCACTGCAGATGGTGTTTGCAGCCATGAAATTAAAAGACGTTTACTCCTTGGAAGGAAAGTTATGACTAACCTAAACAGCATATTAAAAAGCAGAGACATCACTTTGTCAACAAAGGTCTGTCTAGTCAAGGCTATGGTTTTTCCAGTAGTCAAGTATGGATGTGAGAGTTGGACTATAAAGAAAGCTGAGCACCCAAGAATTGATGCTTTTGAACTGTGGTGTTGGAGAAGACTCTTGAGAGTCCCTTGGACTGCAAGGAGAGCCAACTAGTCCATCCTAAAGGAGATCAGTCCTGGGTGCTCATTGGAAGAACTGAAATTGAAGCTGAAGCACCAATCCTTTGGCCACCTGATGCGAAGAGCTGACTCATTTGAAAAGACCCTGATGCTGGGAAAGATTGAGGGTGGGAGGAGAAGGGGGCGACAGAGGATGAGATGGTTGGATGGCATCCCCGACTCAATGGACATAAGTTTGAGTAAACTCCGGGAGTTGGTGATGGACAGGGAGGCCTGGCATGCTGCGGTTCACGGGGTCGCAAAGAGTTGGACACGACTGAGCGACTGAACTGAACTGGTACTCTCTCCTGTCTCTCTCTCCTTCAGCACCTCCTATCTACTCACCTTCTTTTTGCCAAGTAGATGGATATGTTCCACCAGAAGATTCTGAAGCCCTGGAAATGCTGAGGCCATTAGATGGAAGGAATCTACATCCTTGGGTCAAGTACAAGGCAGAGCCTATTCCCACCATAAATAATATCTTCCCATCCTTCACTGGATGATCCCCTAAGTGAGAATTAACATTTCTTGTGTTAAGCCACTAAGTAAATGGCTATAGTATCTGGTGTATAGCAACCTGTATACCCTAAATGATAGAGAAGTAAACTTTCTATGAGATAATTTATATTAAGATCTATAAATTTTAAAGATATATTTGATTATATTTATTTTGTGGTTGAGAAGTATCTAATGATATTCCTTTTGTCTGAGATAGTAGAAACTTAAGTAAGTTAAATGCTGCTTAGAGGAAAGATTTATTTACATGATTAAAAACAGTGGCAATTTTTTTTTAAACCTACACAATCATACTCTATGATGAAATACTATTGAAGAACAAGGTGCTTTCTATCACTACTTTAATTCATCATATTATTGGAGGTCTCAGCTACTGTAATAAATAAAAATCAAAAGGTATAACAACTACAAAGGATATAATATAACTTCAATTATTCATAGACATGATAATATGATGTGTTTAACAATCTGAAAAAAATGTAAAACTATTAAAATGAATAATGAAATTTACTAAATTGCTGACAATACGGTCACTATAGCAAAATCAATTGCATTTTTATTGACCAAGACAGTCAACATTTTCCTCAGCTTGACTTCTTCCTGCCTCAAGGCCCCCGACCTTCCTCTCAACTTAGCCTTTACAGAACCAGATGGTCTAACTGCTGAAGTCTTTACATTTCCTTTCCTTTGAGTATTTGCTTTAGAAAACTTATAATTACTTCTTTGCCCCTTTGAGATGTAAATCTTTTAAAAAGACTCTTGCCAGATTTATAATTCACGGCCTCTCTCTCAAGGATCCGGGAGCCAACTCTGAAGTATAAACATCGAGGAAGACATCACCTCGATCTCCCAATCTCTGCGTGAGGGTAGCCATCTAATTTTGGTGGACACTTTGACCCAAATTTGTAAAACTGCTTCCCATCAAGATGATATGAGAAAGTTAACTTTTTCTTTGGATAAGGTTAATGAACAGAACAAGTGATCTATGATCCCCCACCCCAGCTCTTAAAAAGTCTCCCATATTTGTTTCAGTAGAGTAGAACCTGGATTCAGTAATGGCCTCTCTCACTTACTGCAACAGCTTGGAATAGGCTTCCTTGCCTGTTTAATTTTGTCAGATGCAAGTCTGAACTCACACTATAGACTAGAAAGAAATAAAAAACAGTTTAAAAATGTCATTTACAGCAGTATCAAAAACATGAAGTACTTACAATTAAATCTCTAAAAGATACGCAGGACACTTACACAAATATCTATCTAAAATAATCCCTGACAGAAAATTTAAAGTTCCATATGATATACCATATACATGTACTGGAAAACTCAGTAGTATAAACCTGTAAATTCTCCTCAGATTTATCTACAGGTTCAGTGCAATCCCAATCAAAATTCCAGAAAAACATTTTGTGGATATTGGTAAACTCAGTCTCAAATGGAAATGCAAGGGCCTAAAAGAGCTAACAAAATTGTGAAGAATAAACCTAGAGGATTTACTTCCACCACCATATATTAATACTATTATAAAGCTATAATAAGAACTGTAATGTTGATATGGAGTTAAACCAACTGACCAAAATAACAACAAAGAGTCCAGAAACAGAATCACATATACACATTTTTTTTTTTCTGATTCATGATAAAGTAAATATAGTACAAAAGGGAATGTCTGTCTTAGTGTTTTGTCAACAAATGTGTCAGGTCAGCTGAATATCCACATGGAAGTATTTGTATGTGAAAGGTTCCATATACATACACATATATATCCTTAAGGATATAAGAACTCACATAGATACACACATCCGTATCTTTTAAAAAGGAAATATAGCGGAGAGAACATCTTTTTGGTTATAGAGTAGGCAAACAGTTCATAAACAGGACACAATACATTTGGAAAAATGTATTAAATTTCCTAAATAGTAAGAATTTATGATCATGAAAAGATAATCTTAAGAAAGTGGAAAAAATAAACACAGTGAGTGAAAGCTTTTATGAAACATGTGATTGACCAAGGAGATCTAAAGTACTCCTACAAAACAATTTTAAAATGTAGCCAATTAAGAAAAAAGGTGAATTTGCTGAAGTGGATATTGAAATGGACAATGAATAAATCAGAAGTGTTCAATACTCAACTGCATTAGCCATTAAGGAAATGCAAAGTAAAAGCAACATTTAATGTGACTACACATTCACCTTAATGGCTAAAACAAAAAGGACTTTAATTATGAAGCGCTGGCCAGGATGTAGAACAATCAAAATTTTCATGCTTGTCTGTTGGTAGAAATTGGTCATATAAACTGGTACAACCACATGGAAAATGGGCAGTGTATATTAAAGCTGAACCTCTGCATATCATATGACTTTGAATTTAAGGTATACACAGAAAGTGATGACAAAAAGACATTTACTAGCATGTTCATTACATTACTATTTGTTATAATCCCAAATTACACACTACATAAATGTCCATCAAGAATGAATGGACAAAAGAATGATGATTAAACTAAAGAATACTATGTACAAGGCCCATGGAAATCTACAAACTTAATGTCAAATGAAAGAAGCCAGACTGGCTGACATATAGAGTAATTTAATAAGTTTTAGAATCAGGCAAAACGAGTCTGCTGATTTAGGAGTCAGCATGTTGGTTATTCTCGGGGGTATAGTGTGTCCAAACATGAAAAGAACATGGATAGAGTGATTCTGAGGGCTAGAAATGTTCTCTTTCTTGTGAGATATCCAACTGAGATTAGTTTTTGAAAATTCACCGAACATGATAGGTTCAGCTATTTGAACACTTATTATACTTCAATAAAAAGTAAAAGCTAAAAAAAAGTAGTAAAAGTAAAAAAGGAAAATACAAAGCAAAAAATATATTATTTCAAAAGCTTGTCAAAATAAGTGCTGGAAAGGATACTGAGAAAAGGGAATCCTCTTGCACTGTTGGTGGGAATGTAAATTGATACATTCACTATGAAGAACAGTATGAAGATTCCTTACAAAACCAGGAATAAAAGTCTGTTTAAAAAAGGTATTTACAGGTTGAGCTAGTTTATTTGGCAGTAGGCAAAAATTTAGAAATCAAAGGGTTAAAACATTTTACAAGAAAAACACGAAGAGAAATAAGACAGATTCCTATTTTATGTAATAGATTTAATTGGATATATTGATGGTATATTGTTTTCTCAACAATATATCAATAAAAACTGCTTTAAGGGCATTCCAATTCATCAAAAATAAATAATTATTAATGGCAATCCAAATTTTACTTTGTCAATGAATATTCACCAATACCTAAATGAGGACTTATAGTGACTTTGAAGACAACTTTTAAAAAAAGTATCTTTCTGTTCAAAATGTTCATTTTGTGAGTAGAGCAACTTCAACTGCAATTTTTAAAAAAGTCATTATTAGCCTTAAAGAAATATAGCTTGATAACAGAGCTACTGAATAGTTGATTTTTCTTCCTCTCCTGAATAAAGTTGAAGAATATGTTAAATTACAGATAAATTTTTTGTTAAAAATCTAAAAATTTAATGATCTTAACACAACAATATAAGAAAACAAATAACACAACTATATGTATTAAAAAAAAAGCTATTTTCTTTAGTACCCCAATCACCATTTCTTCTTTTCAGCGACTATCTCTTTCCTTCTCTATGTGATCACAGAAAATGAAAATTAAAGGAAAAATCATTTTAGGTACAAAATTAATATCAATCTGGCTTTACTACAAATGCTGGTCTATCAAGAACCTACCTTTTATCCCTGAAACATATCTGTCAGGAGTATTTATTAAATATCTATTTTACCCTAACATGTAGCATATATATTCATTTCATAATGTTTTTTAAATTATTTCATTTCTTAAAATATAGAAATGAAATGTATTTTATTTCTTAAGATTATTTCATTTCTTAAACTAGTGTGGGCATAGAGTAAGGATTTAATAAATATTGTTTTCAAAGATTGTCTGACACAAGATATCATGCGATAGAAAATGAATCCCTATAAAGTGGATTTGACTGTGTTACAAAAAGCTGAAAGTTTACATCAGGGTAAGAAACATTTAACAAGTTCCCATTTGGGTGAGTTGAGAGCTAAAGGCACTCTAGATTTTGTAACATCAAATCTGAATATTTTACAACTGTGATTATGAAGTCTCAGATAAACATACGTGAAACATCCACAATCTCGAAGAAATGGACAATTTCCTAGAAATACATAGCCTACCAAAACTGAATTATGGAGAAACAGGTAATTTGAACAGACCAATCACTGGAAGAGAAACAGAATCTGTAAACAACAACAACAACAACAACAAAATCCCTACAAACAAAAGTCCAGGACCAGATGGCTTCACAGGCAAATTCTGCCAAACATACAAAGAGGAACTTTTACTGATCCTTCTCAAACTCTTTCAAGACTGAAGATGAGGAAACACTCCCAAAGACATTCTATGAAGCACCATCACTCTGATCATTACCCTGCTATTGAAACCAGATAAAGATACCACCAAAAAGAAAATTAGAGGCAAATATCTTTGATGAACATACATACAAAAATTCTCAACAAAATACTAGCAAACCAAATCCAACAACACATATAAAAAATTGTGCACAATGGCCAAGAAGAATTCATCCCAAGTTCACAAGGAAGGTTCTACCTACACAAATCAATGTGATACATCACTTCAACAAAAGAAAACGGGGTGGGGGGGGGGCGAACACAACATGATCTTCTCAATAGATTTAGAAAAAGCGTTTGATTAAATTCAACATCTACTCATGGCAGAGGGCAGAAACTCTTGCCAAAGTGGGTGTAGAGAAGACATATCTCAACACAATGAAAGTCATTTATAACAAACTTACAGTCAATATAACACTAAATAATTAAAAGCTGAAAGCCTTCCCTCTAAATTTTGAGACAAGAATGCCCACTCTCATCACTTGTATTCAACATAGTATTGTAAGTCTTAGCCAAATCAATAAAACAAGAAAAAGAAATAAAAGCTATACAAATTGGAGGGTAAGAGGTAAAACTGTCATTATATGATGCTCTACATAGAAAATCCTAAAGACTACACCCAAAAACTATTAGAAGTGATAAATGAATTCAGCAAGGTAGCAGAATACAAAATTAATGTATGGAAATCTATTCCATTTCTTTACTTTCCTGGTAGCTCAGACGGTAAAGTAACTGCCTACAATGCGGGAGACCCAGGTTTGATCTCTGGGTCAGGAAGATCCCTTGGTGAAGAAAATGGCAACCCACTCCATTATCCTTGCCTGAAAAAATCCCATGAACAGAGAAACCTGGAGGGCTACAGTCCATGGGGCTGCAAAGAGTCGGACATGACTGAGTGACTAACACACACACACACACACAAATGATAAAATGTCAGAAAGTTAAAAAAAAAAAAAAAACTCAAAGATGATTCAAGGATGTGGAAAGACATTTTATGGTCTTGGAATGGAAGAATTACTATAGTTTAAATGGTTGTACTACCTGAAGCAACCTACAGATTTAAAATGATCCCTATCAAACTACACAACACATATTGCACAGAATTAGGACAAATAATCCTAAAATTTCTGTGGAATCACAAACACCCTGAAGTTGCCAAAGCAATCCTGAGGCAAAAGAACAAATCTGGAGGAATAACCCTTCCAGACTTCAGACAATACTACAAAGTTATAGTAATCAAGGGAGAAGGCAATGGTGACCCACTCCAGTACTCTTGCCTGGAAAATCCCAAGAAAGGAGGAGCCTGGTAGGCTGCCGTCTATGGAGTATCGAAGAGTGGGACACAACTGAGCGACTTCACTTTCACCTTTCACTTTCATGCATTGGAGGAGGAAATGGCAACCCACTCCAGTGTTCTTGCCTGGAGAATCCCAGGGATGGCGGAGCCTGGTAGGGGTCACACAGAGTCGGACACGACTGAAGAGACTTAGCAGCAGCAGCATAGTAATCAAACTGTACGGTGTTGACACAAAAAAAGACATTGGATCAGTGGAACAGAACAAAGAGCCCAGAAATAAACCTACACACCTATAGCCAACTAATCAGTCTTCAACGAAGAGTCAAAAATAAGCAATGGAGAAAAATGGAGTCTCTTCAGGAAGTGGTGTTAGGGGAACTGAACAACCACATGTAAATCAGCTAGAACACTCTCTCATATCATATACAAAAATAAATGGGTTAAAGGCTTAAATATAAGATATGGCATTATAAAACTCCTTGAAGAGAAATGGAAATCAAAATTACAATGGGATAACATCTCACAATGGTCAGAACAGCCATCATCAAATGTCTATAAATAATAAATGGTGGAGAGAGTATGCAAAAAAAGGAACCCTTGTACACTGTTGGTGGGAATGCAAATAGGTGCAGTCACTCTGGAGAATAACATGGAGGTTCCTCAAAAAGCTAAACATAGAGTTACTGTATGATCAATCTCAGTCCTGAGTATATATTCAGAAAAGACAAAAACTCTAATTCAAAAAGATATATGCAGCCCAATGTTTACAGCTGCACTATTTACAATAGCCAACACATGGAAGCAAGCTAAATGCCCACCAGGTGAATGAATAAAGAAGTGGTGGAATATTATTAGCCATAAGAAAATAATGAAACGATGCTGACATTTATAGTAATATGGTTGACCTACAGATTATTATACTACATGAAACACATGAGACAGATAAAGAAAAACATTCTATGATATCAATTATATATGAAATCTAAATAAAAAAGAATATAGCATAAAAGAACTTATTTACAAAGTAGAAACACACACACAGACAAAGGATACAGACTTATTGTTACCAAAAGAGAATAGAAGGGAGGGAAAAACTGAGTGTGGGGTTAACAGATGCACACTGCCATATATAAGACAAACAACATGATTCACTGCACAGCATTGGGAACTATATTCAAATCTCATAATAAACTACAGTTGAGAAGAATGGAAGAAAAATAATATAGATAAATGTCAACAAATGAACACATATGCCACATATTTTAAATCAGTACACTTCAATTAAAATTTTTCTGATAAAAATATATAAAACTTGCCATTTTAATCATTTTAAATGTATAATTCAGGGGCATTAACCATATTCACAATGTCATGCAACCATCACAACTACTTCCAAAACATTTATCACCCCAAACAAACTCTGCAATCACTGGCAATAAATTCACGTTACTCCCAACCACTTGAGTTCCTGATAATTTCTAATTTGCATTGTTTCTATGATTTGCCTCTTTTAGGTAACTCACATAAGTGGATTCATGCAGTTTTCACAAAATTGTTCCACCACTGCCAAACTGTTTTCAGTAGTAACCATGACATTTTATATTCCCACCAGAAATGTACAATTCCAATTTCTACATGTCTTCAATGAAATTTGTTTTTCACTTTTTGTGGTTGTAGTAACCCTAGTAGGTATGAAATGGTGTATCATTGTGGTACTGATTTCCATGTCCCTAATAATTATGATATTGGACTTTTTAATGTTCTTATTGGTGATTTTATTTAAAAGATGCTTGCTCCTTGGAAGCAAAGTTATGACCAAACTAGGCAGCATATTAAAAAGCAGAGACATTACTTTGCCAACAAAAGTCCATCTAGTCAAAGCTGTGGTTTTTCCAGTAGTCATGTACAGATGTGAGATCTGGACCATAAAGAAAACTGAGCCAGAAGAACTGATGCTTTTGAATTATGGTGTTGGAGGAGACTCTTGAGAGTCCCTTGGACTGCAAAGAGATCCAACCAGTCCATCCTAAAGGAAATCAGTCCTGACTGTTCATTGGAAGGATTGATGCTGAAGCTGAAACTCCTATACTTTGGCCACCTGATGTGAAGAACTGACTCTTTTGAAAAGACCCTGATTCTAGGAAAGATTGAAGGTGGGAAAAGGAGACGACAGAGGATGAGATGGTTGGATAGCATCACCAATTCAATGAAAATGAGTTTGAGTAAACTCCGGGAGTTGTGATGGACAGGGAGGCCTGACGTGCTGTGGTCCATGGGGTCGCAAAGAGTCGGACATGATGGAGCAACTGAACTGAACTGACCATTTGTATATATTATACTGAGAATTCAACCTCTCTTCACACTTTTTTTTGTATTCTATGAGTTCCTTAAATATTCTGGATATTAAACTCTTAAATATATGATTTGCAAATAGTTTTTATCATCTTATAGGCTGTTGTTTCACTTTTTTCTGTTTTATTGAAGTATCATTGACATGTAGCATTGTATTAGTTTTAGGTGGACAACAATGATTTGATATATGCATGTAATGCAAAATGATTACAAGTTTGGTTAGCACACATCACCTCATATAGTTGCAATTTTCATGAGAAGAACTTTTAAAATATACTCTGTAAGCAACTTACAAATATATGACATAGTTTTGATAGCCCCCATGCTGTACATACATCCCCAAAACTTTGTAACTGGAAGTTTTTTATCTTTTGACCATCTTCACCCATTTTACTTATCCCCATATTCCAGACTCTGACAATCACTACTGTCAACTTCTTGATGCACAAAAGTTTCAATATTGATAAAGTCCAATTTACCTTTTTTTTTTCTTCTGTTGCTTGTGCTTTTGGTGTCATAACTAATAATTTATCACCAAAGTCAAGGCCATAAAAATTCCCCCTTATATTTCTTTTAAAGTTTTATAGTTTTAGCTCTTATATTTAGGCCATGCATTTATTTTGAATCAATTCTTGCATATAGTATGAGAAAAGGGTTTTAGCTTCATTCTTTTACAATTCTGAAAATTCAATTGCTTTAGTATCATTCGTCAAGAAATTATTCTTTCCCTATCGAATGATTTTGGCATCCTTATTAAACATTAATTAACCAAAAATGTATAAGTTTACTTCTAGATTTTCAATTCTGTTTCATCACTTTATACGCAATCCTTATGCTAGTATTACAAATGTGTATACACTATGCCATTACCACATTGCTTTACTTACTGTAGATTTGTAATAAGCCTTGAAATGAAAAAAAAAATAAAGCATGAGTTTTCATGACTTTGTTGTCCTCTTTCAAGATTATTTTGGCCATTCAGGGTCCTATGTAATTCCACAGGAATTGGAGGATAGGCTTTTCCATCTTTGCAAAAAAATAAAAAGGCTACTGGAATTTTGATAAAGATTCCATTGAACCTGTGAGATTAAGTATTTCTATCCAAGAATACAAACCATACTTCCAAATATTTAGGTCTTTAATTTCTTTCAGCAATGTTCTGTTGTTTTCAGTGTACAAGTCTTTCACCTCCCTGATTACATTTATTTCTAGGCATTTTAACCTTTTAGGTGATATTATAAGTAGAATAGCTTTCTCAATTTCACTTTTGGATCGTTCATTGCAACTTCATAGAAACAAAATTGATTTTTGTGTATTGATCTTGTCTCCTGCAACTTTGGTGAATTCATTCATTAGCTTTAGCTGCTTTCTTGTGGATTCTTCAGGATTATATGTACATACACACACACACACACACACACACACACACACACACACCCCTATATACATCTCATATATACAGAGGGATCATTTTACTTTCTCTTTCCAATTTGTATTTCTTTTCTTTTTCCTGTCTGATTTGTCTGGTGCAGTGATAAATAGCAGTAGTGAAAGTGGGATTCTGTCTTTTCCCGATCTTAGGTGTAAAGATTTTAGGTTTCTGCCACTGAGTATAACGTAGCATGAGGTGCTTTTGTTTGTTTGTTTGTTTGTTTGAATAAATACTTCTTACAATGTTAAAGTTTCCTTCTTTTCATTGTGTGTGTATGCCTTTGGCATGAAAAGATGAATTTTGTCAAAAGCCTTTTTCTGCATCAAGATGACAATGGCTTGTTTTGTTCTATTTTATTAAATTTATCCCTATGAACATGGTGTATTACACTGATTGATGTTCTTACGTTGTAATTCAGCATTCACTTGGTTGTTGTAAACTTCTGACTCACCAGAGCTCTGAAAAATTTAGTTCTGACAATTTATTCTCATTTTGATGCTATTGTGGAATGATGAAAGCTTGAATCTGCCTATTCCTTTTTGCTGATGTTACTATTTTACTTTTTTTAATCACATTTGATATCATAATTATTAAAAGTATACAGAGAGTATTTCCCTCAAAATATGTTAGGTATTATTAATCATAACAATAGCATTTTGTTGTGTGCAGACACTTAATCTCTTAAAAGGTTCACTGGTTTTTGCATTATTTGTTGAAGTTCTTTTGAACACTTCCAAATATAAGAGATTTGACCAGACAAAAGGCAAAGATATGAATATGAGGAAAACATAATCCTACCAGTGAGGAATTTACTGTGCTATAGATAACACCATGGAGTTATAATATTATATAAAATATATGAATATTCTGATATGATTAGTAGCACCGTTCAGTTAGTTATTCAGAAAAGACAGACATTTCTTCTTCTCTCCCTAAAGAACTATAAATTCCTTGAGTGTGGAGAGTACCTATCCTATTTCCTTTTACACCTATTCATTCCTCAGAGTTCCAAAATTCGGTGCTGTAGCCTTATAGGAGGTAAATCTTAAATGTTTTTCAAGGTCACCTTATTGTTCAATGAACATGGTTTATATAGCTCTTGGAAACCTGAAACTTGATGATAGTCTGAAACCCATTGTTCACAGATACTTGATATTCTGACTTAAACTATATTGAATAACAGAAACTTATGGGTTTTAATAGTATCAACTAAACAGAGTTTACCAGCTGAGAACAGATTGCTTTAAAAATATATATACTACTAAATTTTTTCCTGTTAAGTGAAAAATAGCAATTGGTTTGGGGAGCAAAAATTCTGTCTAATATTCAGTGTCTGGAAGGAAAACATATGCTAATGTTTTTGTTCTCTGCTCTATTCAAAAAATTTATTTTAAAGAAGAAAGAGAAATAATAATTCAGAATATTTTACAATGGAGGTTACTTTCAAAGAGGAGATTTAAGAAAAAATTGGGTTCAGTAACTAATATTACTAAGAAAAGTTAAATTCCCATACAGAAACACTGTAACTATAACAACCTTGCAAGGTAGAACAATAGGGCTCATCTTTATGCAACATAGTTTTATTAAATCTATCATCCTGGATGTGATGGTATGTACTATCTTTTGTGTTTTGCTATGACATTCTGATACATAGACATTATTAACTATAACCAATGGCTCACTTATTACTGGTCAAGGAAGTTATTTCTTAAATACACGTTTAAAATTAAAATGAGGTATTTAAGCAGTTAAGCTTACTAGCCATAAATTACCAAAATGAAAATACAAGTGATGCCAACACTTGTTGATATTCTTAAACATAATTAAAAACATCAACATTTCTTTTGTTTTATTTTCAACAATTAATGACAAAGGAAAACTAATCAAAGTGTTATGAGGAACCCATAGTGAAACCTTCCCAAAAAAATGTTTCCTTGGTCTTAAAGCATAACTGACATAACTGAGTGAAAATATGAAAATGAATTTGTCCCAGAAGACTTGAAGAACATATCTGCAGAAACCAGCAGTGAGTATCATTAAAAGTTCCCACAATGGACTCGATGTGAAAGCAATAGATTTTATTCCATTTAAATATTTTTGATGATGAGACTGTACCAAAAATCTACATTAAGAACTTTTGGAATAGTTTATGGATATCTTTTTGCCCATAAACTGTAAATTATAAAAACAATCCTGTATTGTTTACACACACACACACACACACACACACATAGATTTGTCCCTCAGTATTTGCTAAGAATTGGTTACAGGAACTCTCCCACAGATATCAAAATCTATGAATGTTTGAATTTTTATATAAAATGGCACGGTATTTGCATATAGTATATGTGTATCATCCCATATATTTTAAATTATCTTGATTACTTATAATACCTAATGTAAATGCTATATAAACAGCTGGTGTTAGACAAATTCAAGTTCTGCTTTTGAAACTCTGGAATTTTACTTTTTTCAAATATTTTTGATCCTCAGTTGATTGAATCCATGGGTGCAGAACCTGTGCATACAGAGGCCTGAGTGTGTGTGTGTGTGTGTGTGTGTGTGAAAGAGAGTCATTTCTTTAGCAGGTTTATAAGAAGTCTGGGGAGGAGAAAGTGGTCTGGGGTTCTCAAAGAGGAGAAAAGGACAAACCTTTTTTCTATATTGCTTTGTTTTAGTCAATATAACAATGTACCTTGCTTGACGACGTTTCTATTTCTTGGGAGTCTTCAGGAACCTTCTGAATCCTGTCATCTGAAAATGTATGCTGTGAGAGTGGGTCTGGTAAGACTTCTCTATTGTTGGTTCTAATCTTGTTAATTTAAGATGTGTGTTGTGGGAGTGGGTCTGGTAAAAGTGTATAAGGCCTTGCTAAGAAGAGTGAGGGGGGCATTCTTGTCCGCTTTCTGATGTCTTTGTCAGAAGTTTTCTCTGTCCTCTTTTCACTTTAATAAAACTCTGCTACACAAAAGCTCCTAAGTGATCAAGCCTGGTCCCTGGTCCTGATGCTAAATCTTCTTTGGAGATCACAAATCCAACATCGTTCATGGTGGGTGGGTGTGTGTGTGTGTGTGTGTGTGTGTGTGTGTATGCGTGCGTGTGTGTGTGTGTGTGCGCTTTGTGTGTGTCTGTGTGTGTCTGTGTGTGTGTGTGTGCCCTTTGTCTGTGTGTGTCTGTGTGCGTGTGTGTGTGTGTGTGTGTGTCCTTTGTCTACACCATTTAATTTAGCACAAAGAGATTAGGATTATAAGCACATTTTAGATAATTCCATATGGGTGTGTGTGTGTGTGTGTGTGTCCTTTGTCTACACCATTTAGTTTAGCACAAAGAGATTGGGATTATAAGCACATTTTAGATAATTTCCTATCCTCAAATAACTCTTTGAGGGGGGAATAATATATATTTGAGGGGGGAAATAAAATATAAAATAAAATGTATAAAGAAATTCAACCCACAGACTAAGTATAAAGAACTCTGTAATTTGTTTTGGAATAAGATCTGGTTTGATTTTAACTAATACAGAGATTTTTTTTTTAATACAGAGATTTTTATATGATCATTTTATAGACTACTAAACCATTTTTGTGCTTCCTTTTAACTAGTCTACTGCAGAGTATAACAAATATATACTGCTGGCTTAATTAATATGAAATCACATATACAGGTGTTTACCTAAACACTTTTATAAATGGCTAGATATTTTATACTCAAAGGGGAAAACACGCATAAATGAGAGAATAAAGGGAGAGAGTTAGTGGGGAAATAAAGGTAGAGATTTATTTAACACTCTTGAATATATATTGTCAAATTTCCATCACCTGGATTCTTTTGGAAGGCAATGGTGGTTTTAAAAAAGCTCTGGAAAATTCTGAGATCCAAGTGGTTTATTTGTCCATAATACCCTAGTGTTTAATTAAATGCATGTTTCTAATTTTAAGAAAAGAAAAATTACTTTGCATACAATTATTATACAGGGAAAAATCAGGCAAAAATATCATAAGGCTGGAGATGTAGAATGTTATAAACAAAAGAAAAGTTGTGAATTGGACTTTGAAGGCTCAAGGGAAGTTATTTCTGGTTGGGAAGAAATTACATTATTAAGTCCATGTTCTATCAATAGTCACTCGGGTGGTTGGGTGGGAGTGTTTGTGTGAAACAGACAATATGCCATCTAAGAAACAGTAAGCCCACTGAACAGTCATGAGATGTGTGCTCATATTTACCTGGCAAGTTTTAAACATTCTTTAAGGACATAGTTTTTGTTTGTTTGTTTGTTTTGTCTCTATGAATAAGTACATTGTCCTCTGGAGAATGTAAGTTCTAAAATAGCCAAAAAATTGCATTAGCATTATTATTTCAGTCATCGATTCACAAACATGTGGGTCTTCCAGTATGGACAATATTTATCTTTATGTGTCTTTCTTCAAGGAAAAAAAATAGTCCAGTTAAAAGAATTTTCAGCATATGCTAAAACCGGGAGGGGGACTATGACAGATGCACTATAGCAAATAGGTGTTTTAATGTGTGCTTATAAGAGTTAGTGACAGTAATACATGTCATAATGTATTTTTCTTGCAAAATTAATAAAGTTATCTCAAAATAATTGCCACTAAGTTTTCAAATTCATATTTTTTAGCATCCCAAAGAGACTCTATCAACTCCAATTTAACTAGAGTTCTGGAGTCAGAAAAGAAAATTCTTGCATCTCCCCTCTAGTTGATTCAGCAGCGTACTATGATCTACTTTTATTTTTTTGGATTTCCAAACTTTATATGAACACTATGCACTTAAAATTTCTTTACAGGAATATCGGTTTCAGATATATAATAGGCTACTGAATACTATCTTATTGAGAAAGCTAACAGTATTTATAAATACTCAGAATAGTTAAAAGCTTCAGAAACATTCTTGTGCCCCCCCCAAAATGAATAACTGCTGGTACAATTCTCTGAATGTGGTACGTGTCTTAAACACAAGAAGTTTTGGGAAAATGTCTCAAATCATTTTGACAGCCTGAATTTATTGAGCCTCTTAACATCTATGAGTTAAAATATCAGAATTTTGTATAGACATATGACTTTTGATATATTGAGCTTGCAATCTGACATATATTTCTTCATAAATGTCAACAGATGTCACACATTTAATTTTGCCATTGTGTTTCATCCGTATTCATGCACGGTGCCTGTGGGTGAGGGGAAGCTGAGACTTAGTCACTGCTATGAAGGTGTTTCCATGCTTCAGGAATAGACTCAAAGGGCTCTGTCAGAAAGCACCATTTTTACATTAACTTCAATTTGTTTACTTGGAGTTGAGTTGTTGCCAAAATTCATACCATATTTTTTTTTAAGTTAATTTTTGTTTATTTTTCCTATAGGGAAAACAAAACAAGATCATCCTTCTTAAGGGAAGAGAAAATAGAAAAGGCCCAGTAATATATAACACCAGTGTATTTCAAATTTTTATTTGTCCACTAAGTTTTCTATCAGTAACCGTCCCTACACTGAGAAATAATATCCGTTCTCCCCAACCCTTCAACATAAGAAAAATGTTAGAGGTGGCTGGAAGGAACAAGACAGCACTCTTTAGATAAACTGTCAGAATGAACTCAGAAAAGCACTCAGAACACTACCTTATACTCTTCTCTATTACTTTACTCCTCACAAAAGTCAAAATTGACTAAACATTTCTTGAATTATACCACTTCCAGAAAAATGGTATGACTATTACTCCCAGGCATTAAAAATAAACAAAACATACTTTTGAAAAATGTAAAAAAGAAAGAAGGGAGATGGTCGAGACCCAAACAGAGTACACATCCAGATAGGAAGAGAAGGAAGTCCAGGAGATTTGGTTAGAGGATGTGGAATTCAGGACATTTTCTGATTCTACTTTGGTAGAGGTCTCAGGTCAGTCAGCACTGAGAATAAAGAATGGCCCAGCCCAGGGCTCTTATGGCTCTGAGAACGGTAAAGAAAGTGGTGGATGTGGGAGGGGCAGGAACAGAAAAAAATGCAGAGTGGGAGGGAGGGTATGGAATTAACCAAGTAACTGGCAGAGTTAACACACTGGACCAAAGTTCCTCCTTCTCTCCTTCTTTTCTCTCCTCTCTCCCCCCTCCTCCTCTTTCTCTCTTTAGAAATCTTAAAGCACAAGAAGTGGTAATCTATTATCAGCTTCAGAGGAAAAAAAAGTATAATGTTTCTTGCATTTAATGTCACATTTTGTTTTGATAACAGTCAATTCCTAATTACCCTAACAATGCATTCTCAATAATGACACAAAATTAGAACAAGGACACACTCAATTTTAATTCTGTGGTTTAACTCTTACTTAATTTTCACATGATAATTAGCACAAACAACTACTTACAGACAATCTCTGATTAAGAAATGCTTCTTCTTGACCTGATGGATCTGATGACTACCTGTTGTTAGAGTTTGCGTTCCTGTTTCATTATCTTTTTAGGACAGTCACAACACTGAAACAAATTCTTGCTGTTTGAAAATATACGATTATAATATATCTAAACTGCCATTCTACTTGACAAATCAGACTACTATAGCCTTAAAAAAAAAACAAGAAAAAACTTCCCTGATGGCTCAGAAGGTAAAGAATCTGCTTCCAATGCAGGAGAGCCAGGCTCCATCCCTGGATCAGGATGATCTCCTGGTGAAGGAAATGACAACCCATTCCAGTACTCTTGCCTGGGAAATTCCATGGACAGCCTGGTGGGCTACAGTCCCTGGGGTCACAGAGTCCATCACAGCTGAGCAACTAACAAGCAAGCAATACAGCCTAAAAACCAAAGTTTTATCTCAGCACAGCAGCTAAGATTTTCATAACATTTAGTTACACTTTGATCATTTTTCACCCTTTTAGTAAAAAGGATCAGTCTGCAAATGTGGAGGCCGATTCAGAATTTTAGCGTGGTAAATAAAATTCTCCCTAACTATTCTGTATTTTAAATCACACCAAGATTTCAAATGGGCTAAAACCAATATGCCCTCTTTCAGAAGTCTTTTGAACCACCCCTCAGACTAGGAAGTGTTCTCTGAGCTCTTCTGAACATCCAAAGTACTGTGTTCCTGTGTTTTTTAATGCACACTTTTATATTAATATCTTCAGTTACTTAAAGATAGTAACTATGTTTTCTTTTCATCAGCAATTCCCACTCCACCTGTCACTGACTTCTCTGAACTTACAAATGCTCAATAAAGGTTTCTTAACTTGAAGCAAATTAAAAGCAAATTGCCTTCATCAAAACAAATTAAAAACAATTTCTGGTAGTAGCTTCTTTCCAATTTTATTTTTTTAACCTCAGATTCAAAATAAGAAAACACTGTGATGTAACTTGTGAATTCTTTTCAGAACTGAAGAAATGCAATTTTAACAGTGAAATATATCTATGCAGATGCTGTATGTACTTGATTTAAGTTCAATATAATTTATATGATAGAGCTGAAAACCTTATAGGTAACAACTTTTCACTTAAATATAGAATAAAACTGGCTACATTACTGATTTATATTCTAATATTATATTTTAGGCAAGACATGGAAAGTAAAAATACTGTGAAAAACTTTGTATTTATACATTTTATAAAATGTTCATTAACATAATTGGATATAATATATAATATACATTGGGGAAAATTGGTATTTTAGCATATATCATATTGAGTTAGTGCTTCTTAAGTCTTTTCTATCAGCTGCTTGTTAACCAATAAAAAGCCACCTCTTATAATATTTTTTTGAATAAATCCAATTAAAAGTATTTAAAATATTTTTATAATATTGCATATTAAAAACTTCTTAGTATTTATGTTTTTATGTGATCACGTTAAGATTTCACATTAATATAAGAGGCTGTTTAAAATATTTGCAAACGATCAGACTGACAAGTGATTAATCTCCAAGATTTACAAATGGCTCATGCAGCTTGATATGAAAAAAACAAACAACTCAATCAAAAACTGGGCAGAAGAACTAAACAGACATTTATCCAAAGAAGACATACAGATGTCTAAAACATATATGAAAAGATGATCAACATTGCTCACTATTAGAGAAATGCAAATCAAAACTGCAATGAGGTATCACCTACACCAGTCAGAATGGCCATCATCAACAAGTCTAGAAACAATAAATGCTGGAGAGGGTACTGAGAAAAGGGAACACGTCTCAACTGTTAGTGGAATTTTTAGTTTTAAAAAACTTAAAATAGATCTACAATATGATCCAAAATCCCACTCCTGGACATATAACTGGAGAAAAACAAGATTCAAAATGATACATGCAATCAAATGTTCATTGCAACACTATTTACAATAGTCAAGATATGGGGGCAACCTAAATGCCCATTGACAGATGAATGGATAAATAAGAAGTAGTACATATATACAATGAAATATTACTCAACCGTTAAAAAGAAAGAACTAATGAAATTTACAACAACATGGAGAGACTTGGAGATTATCATACTAAGTGAAGTAAGTCAGAGAAAGACATCACGTGATATCACTTATATGCAGAAAATAAAAAGAATGATACAAATTAACTTATTTACAAAATAGGAACAGACTCATAGAGAATGAACTTACTGTTACCAGGGCATAAGAGTAGGAAGGAGGAATAAACTGGAAGTTGAGATTGACATATACACCTTGCTATATTTAAAATGAGCAATCAACAAGGAACTCTTTTTCCTTGTATAGTGCAAGGAACTCTTCTCAATATTATCTAACAACTGAAATGAGAAAATAATTTGAAAAAATAGATACATGTATAACTGAACCACTTTGCTACATACCTGAAACTAACACTGTTAATCTACTGTACTCCCAACATAAAATGGCAATTAAAATTTTTAAATAAAGATAAAATTAAATAGTAAGCTATTATTTCAAAAAAAAGAGATTGTTTATTTACTTTTAATTCAAAACCAAATGTTTGCACTGGACAGGGTGATGAACTTGTAAGTATTATGTTTACTTATCTGTTATCTAATTTTAAAATGATTTTTTGCTGTTTTGATTATTTAGAGAGATGTACAGGCTAGCAATATCATAATATCACTAACTGAAACCACTGCAAAAGTGGGGAGATGAGTGAATCTCTAACTTTAAAAGAAAAATTTTGTACTACTGTAGCTAATAGAAGTTGGAAAAGAAAATACTTTTACAACCTAGGAACCAAACATTAAATACAATGTAGAATATAAGACTATTATTCATGCCATATCAATATATGACAAAAATATATGATATAAAAAAGCATGAAAAAATAGGAGAACTGAAACTGAATTTATTTCAATGGTGGTATCTGAGGAAACTATTATTTATTTCAAAGTGTAACTTAAAGTATGAAAAAAAGTGAATTTTTAGTATATTCATCAGACCATACTTGTCTTTTGCTATGATTTAATGGTATTTAACACAACCATATTTCAAAATTGAGATCAAATACATTCAATATTTGGTCAATCTATATGGGTAGGTGATTACTATAATCAGAACTTCTGGTTCTTCCTAAAGCAGTGTCTTCAGGGAATCTTTTTTCCCATTTATATTGAAAAACTAAAAGAAAAACATGAACAAAATCTTGCACCAGAAAAGTTATTTAATTATTATCTTATGAAGTCAAGTGGGCCTTAGGAAACATCACTACGAAAAAGCTAGTGGGGGTGATGGAATTCCAATTCAGCAATTTCAAATCCTAAAAGATGATGCTGTTAAAATGCTGTACTCAATATGCCAGCAAATTTGGAAAACTCAGCAGTGGCCACAGGACTGGAAAAGTCAAGTTTTCATTCCAATCCCAAAGAAAGGTAATGCCAAAAAATGTTCAAACTACCACACAATTGTACTCATCTCACACGCTAGCAAAGTAATTCTCCAAGCCAGGCTTCAACAGTACGTGAACCATGAACTTTCAGATGTTCAAGCTGGATACAGAAAAGGCAGAGGAGGTGAAGTCGTGTCCAACTCTTTCTGACCCCATGGATGGTAGCCCACCAGGCTTCTCCATCCATGGAGTTTTCCAGGCAAGAATACTGGAGTTGGTTGCCATTTTCTTCTCCAGGAGAAGACCTGGAGGTCAGGTCTCCTCCTGACCCAGGGATTGAACTAGGGTCTCCCGCATTGCAGGCAGACTCTTTACTAGCTGGGCCACCAGGGAATCCCAACCAGAGATCAAATTGCCAACATCTGTTGGATCATCGAAAAAGCAAGAGAGTTCCAGAAAAACATCTCCTTTATTGACTACAACAATTGACTACAAAATTCTGCTTTATTGACTACAATAAAGCCTTTGACTGTGTGGATCACAACAAACTGTGGAAAATTCTTAAAGTTATGGGAATATCAGGCCACCTGACCTGCCTCCTGAGAAATCTTTATGTGGGTCAAGAAGCAACAGTTAGAACTGGACATGGAACAACAGACTGGTTCCAAATCGGGAAAGGAGTATGTCAAGGCTGTATATTGTCACCCTGCTTATTTAACTTATATGCAGAGTACATCATGAGAAATGCTGGGCTGGATGAAGCACAAGCTGGAATCAAGATTGCTGGGAGAAGTATTAATAATCTCAGATATGCAGATGACACCACCCTTACGGCAGAAAGCAAAGAAGAACAACTAAAGAGCCTCTTGATGAAAGTGAAAGGGGAGAATGAAAAAGTCGGCTTAAGGCTCAACATTCAGAAAACTAAGATGATGGCATCTGGTCCCATCACTTCATGGCAAATAGAGGGGAAAACAGTGACAGACTTTATTTTTGAGGGGCTCTAAAATCACTGCAGATGGTGACTGCAGCTATGAAATTAAAAGACACTTGCTCCTTGGAAGAAAAGCTATGATATACCTAGACAGCATATTAAAAAGCAGAGACATTATTTTGCCAACAAAGGTCCATCTAGTCAAAGCTATGGTTTTTCCAGTAGTCATGTATGGATGTAAGAGTTGGACTATAAAGAAAGCTGAGCACTGAAGAATTGATGCTTTTGAACTGTGGTTTTGGAGAAGACTCTTGAGAGTCCATTGGACTGCAAGGAGATACAACCAGTCCATCCTAAAGGAAATCAGTCCTGAATATCATTGGAAGGACTGATGTTGAAACTGAAACTCCAATATTTAGGTCACCTGATGTGAAGACCTGACTCACTAGAGAAGACCCCGATGCTAGGAAAGATTGAAGGCAGGAGAAGGGGCTGAAAGAGGATGAGATGGTTGGATGGCATCACTGACTCGATGGACATGAGTTTGAGTAAGCTCTAGGAGTTGGTGATGGACAGGGAAGCCTGGCATGTTGCAGTCCATGGGGTCACAAAGAGTTGGACATGACTGAGTGACTGAATTGAACTGAACTATTAAGTTCATAATGACTCCATTCTGAAATGAAATGTCTAAATACCAAGGTTTTAGTGAGATAGAATGGTATTTGATTTATATTTAATTGTATTATGAACAAAAGACAAACTGCTAATAATTAGATTTCACGGTGATTATTGTTTCTAAATTTTATTTTAGCGTAAGGAATATAATAAGAAAGTTGGTCTTTAAAGTTCTAACAAAATACTGCAATATTTACATATTCTAGTTCACAGTTTAGCAAAAACACACATGACGTATTTATACATGGTCAATATTTTACTCCTTGGTGGCTTAGATATCTCATTCTGGAAAAACGATATTCTATAGTTTCCTTGAGGTCAAAATTTTCAGCCAGGGCAACAGTTTGTCAGCAACTATTGACTATTTAGGGAAAATACTAATGATTTTTTAAAAAATCTATATGTTTATCTTTCAGTTGTAAAGTAAAAAGTAGTCCAAGTGAACCATGATGATGACACGGAGAAAAAGAGTATCTCCTATATTGCTGCTGCAGAGACAGAAAAAAATAGAAAAGTGGCAAGTTGAAATCAATACTAATTTTAGCCTTATTGATAGGAGACATCATGATCACCAGACTGACCAAAAAGCACAGGACAACAGGTCGGTTGCAAAGGCCACATCTGTCTGTCTTTTCTTCACTTATTAGTGGATATGAATGGAACTATGTTTATTTCTAAATATACACACAAAAAATCTGACTTTGCAAGTTGACAGAAGATTGCAAGACTCTTGTTGATCTTGCTGAGAATTACACTGTTTTAAAAACTCTCAAATACTTACAAAAGGAAAAATTCTATAAAAATTAACTAGTCATTATTTGAAGTGATGGGCTGGTTAAAGCAGACTGCTGCTTTCATAAAATTACATGCCAAGGCTAGAGAAACATCTTTTCTCTCTAACAAATCTTGCTAAAGTGAGTATATAACTGGCAAAAAAATTTCCATTTTCCCACATGATGGCAAAGTTTCACCTGAACTTGTAATATACCATAAACCCAGATCTATGTAAACACTTGCTTTTAAACAAGCACAATTTAGAGAGGGGAAGGTGGGTAGAGACTACCCTCAACATTATTCATTTGTTTCCTCATTCATTCATCATCATTCCATTCATTCACCCAATAGATAAATTTTAACTGCCTACTATATACACCTTACACTAAGGATTTTAGAGCTTGGGGATACAAGAGCATACAACACTGACAAAAGTCTCTGCCTTTAAAGAAAATGCAATTTTATTGGAAAAAACGTTAAGCAAATAAATAACTTTTTAAAATAATGCCACATAGGAATAACTATATTATTTTAAAGCAGAGAAGAAAATGGGAATAAGGACTGTTGTTTTAGATTAGATGGAGAGAGATGACATTTAAACAGAGATTACAATGAAGCCTGGACATTTGTATCATCAATATCTGAGAGCAGTACCTGCAGAAAGATCAACAGGTGAAAAGGCCCTGATATAGAAAATGGCAATAATTACTTCACTGGAAGAAATAATCTTAAAAATGCAAATGCAATATCAGGAATAACTATTGATAGAAGCTACCGTTTCTTATAGCAATCTGTCTTTACTCAAATACTGGGAACTGGGAGGTCACTATCTCTTGCTGCTGTCGCTGCTAAGTCACTTCAGTCGTGTCCGACTCCGTGCGACCCCATAGACAGCAGCCCACCAGGCTCCTCTGTCCCTGGGACTCTCCAGGCAAGAATACTAGAGTGGGATGCCATTTCCTTCTCCAATCCACGCATGCATGCTAAGTCGCTTCAGTCGTGTCCAACTCTGTGCAACCCTATGGACAGCAGCCCACCAGGCTCCTCTGTCCACAGGATTCTCTAGGCAAGAATACTGGAGTGGGTTGCCATTTCCTTCTCCTAAAATTGGATAAAATCAAGTTCTTTGCATTAAGTATCCCAATTCATTAATCCCTCTCAACTAAGGACTTTTTTCACCTATCAGAAATAATATATGTTTATGTAGAATTTATTTGGTGACCTAACAAATGCAATAATGTTTATGGTTAACCAGGGAAAGATCCACCTAATCAGCCTGAACTTCCCATTACACAGCCTTCACTAGATGGTGGCTATTTTTTGATATTTCAAAATTATCTTAAAATATCATTCTTAAAATACTGAAAAAAATCTATGAAGTTGACAGATATATGGAGTGGAAGATACCACTGCAAATTAGATGAACATTCTGTATTTAAAACATATATGACACATTGTATACATAGATATGTGTGTGTTAGTCACGCAGTCATATCCAACTCTTTGCAACCCCATGGACTGCAGCCCACCAGGCTCCTCATTCCATGGGATTTCCCAAGCAGGAATACTGGAGTGGGTTGCCATTTCCTCCTCTGTGGGATCTTCCTGACTGACCCAGGGATCAAATCCAAGTCTCCTGAATTGCAGGCATTCTTTACCATTTGAATCACCATACCTAGATAAATTTACTCATAAACATATTCATGCAAACTTATTGGAACAGCTATGCTCCAGTTAGAACAGCTATGAAGGTGTGCCCATTGCATATGCTAGTGTCCCCTTCTACAGCATACTATTGAGCTGTGAGAAGTACAGTAGGCTGATCAGTTCAGTTCAGTTCAGTCGCTCAGTCACCTCCGACTCTTTGTGATCCCATGAACCGCAGCACGCCAAGCCTCCCTGTCCATCACCAACTCCTGTAGTCCACCCAAACCCATGTCCATTGAGTCAGTGATGCCATCCAACCATCTTGTCCTCTGTCGTCCCCTTCTCCTCCTGTCCTAAATCTTTCCCAGCATCTGGGTCTTTTCAAATGAGTCAGTTCTTTGCATCAGGTAGCCAAAGTATTGGAGTTTCAGCTTCAACATCAGTCCTTCCAATGAACACCCAGGACTGATCTCCTTTAGGATGGACTGGTTGGATCTCCCTGCAGCCCAAGGGATTCTCAAGAGTCTTCTCCAACACCACAGTTCAAAAGCATCAATTCTTGGGCATTCAGCTTTCATTATAGTTCAACTCTCACATCCATACATGACAGTAGGCTGATAACCATCAACAATTTGCACTTTCAGGATCTACTGAGGTTATGCTGTCTTGGATAGCCCCCAGCCAATGATTAAGCATTTTCAAGGCAGGGGCCTGGACATCTATCCACCTAGAAACT
This sequence comes from Muntiacus reevesi, assembly GCF_963930625.1. Taxonomy (NCBI): domain Eukaryota; kingdom Metazoa; phylum Chordata; class Mammalia; order Artiodactyla; family Cervidae; genus Muntiacus; species Muntiacus reevesi. The sequence goes on along the minus strand of NC_089251.1, from coordinate 69,807,202 downwards.
CCTCTACCAAGACATCTTTGCTTCCCAGCACTCCATTGAGTTGGCTGAGAAAGAATCAGTTCTGTATTGTGGCTAGTGGCCCCTACCCCTCGTCCTGCTTCTCTCTTTAGTTATCCTTCACTGAAAGATTGTTGTTACTCCTCAACAGATTTCTGTAGCCCTAACTACATCTGAGCAGCTGTCCCCTGGAGGACTCGAGTGACACACATATGTGTATAGATGTACATGTAAATATCTATTAATTTAGAGTAGATTACTGCATTATTGGGGCTTCCCTGGTGGTAAAGAATCTGCCCGCAATGCAGACCCAGGTTCAATACCAGGGTCGGGAAGATCCTCTGGAGAAGAGAATGGCTACCCAATCCAGTATTCTTGCCTGAAAAATTCCACGGACAGAGGAGCCTGATGGGCTACAGTCTATGAGGTCACAAAGAGTCAGACACAACGAAGCAACTAACACTTTCACATTCACAATGCATTTTAACACTTTTCACATACTGATAGACTGACAAATGCAAAAAAAAAAAAGGACAAACGTTTTATGGTGAAATCTTTTCTACTTGAATACTAAAAAGAGGTGTTCTCATGATAAAACATCTGACATTTGTGTAAAAATTCTTTGAGACCATCAGTAGAGAAGGCAGCCTCACTAGAACACTTTTTTATAGGGTTTTATATAGGATTTGGTTTAGTTGTCTCATCTAAATTGTTGAATGATTAAAAGACCAGGCAATACTTCTTAGAAGCTGTTTTTACATCTGAGATGACCTCATGTCATAAAAATAAAATGTTACTGTAAGATAAACCTTTATTGTGTTTTTTACTTTTATTGAATTGATAGCATTCACCTTGGTTACACAGGGAAAACATCATAATCACAGTAAAATAACTCAGAGAGAAAGTGAAAGGATTAGTTGCTCAGCCATGTCTGACGCTTTGCAACCCCATGGACTGTAACTCACTAGGCTCCTCTGTTCATGGAATTTTTCAGGCAAGTATACTGGATGGGGTTCCCAGTTCCTTCTTCAGGGGATCTTCCTGACCCAGGGATCAGATCTCGATCTCTCACATTGCAGGCAGATTTTTTAACATCTGAGCCACCAGGGAAACCATAACTCAAGTGTGTACATTCACAAATGTAGGATAACTTTTGATAGACAAAAAATATTTTAATTTGTTAATGAGGATTTCCATAGCACTTTATGCATCCTTCAGGATTTTCCAACACTTGACTCCTTGACTCCAACTCTTGACTCATTCTCAGTTTTGACAAATGAAATTGGGAAGACTGTCAGTAATTGTTCCTTACTTTCAGCAAAGAGAATTAAAGTCAATTGGAAGAACAGTTCAAGAATTTCACCATGATTATTCATGTGGAATTTCCTATTTTAAAAATTTTCACAGAAGCAGAAACATTTAGTTAATATTTTCTGTAAACAGAAAAATAGTTGAAATAGCATGGGGAGCATTTTATTTGTATAAATTTATTTTATAGTGTCTAAGGCTCGTTAAACACAGAAAATATTTACCATCACTGTCCATTAAGAGTAATGTAAAAATAGCTGCTAATATAGGTGTGGACTTCCTCAGTAGCTATATAATATATAGCAATTAACTCTGTACTAAAATAATAACTTACCAAATATATGTTTTCTTCTATTCAATCAACTAGAAAAGGATATCATTTGAGAAAAGCTGTTTTATATTTTTTAATTAATTGAAATCAAATTTGGCACAGGAAGTTTTGTTCACAGAGATAAATTATATGTCAAGATGGCTCAAAATCAAATACCTTCTTCATCTATGAAACAAAATTTTCTTGGCCTTCTCCCAAGATTATATTCTTCCTAGAAATAAGAAATGATGCTGTCTCATGTATTGAACCTGGACTGATGCACTGGGATGAACCTGGGGGATGGGATGGGGAGGAAGGTGGGAGGGGGATTCTGGATGGGGAACACGTGCGCCAATGGCTGGTTCATGTCGATGTTTGACAAAAACCACTCCAATACTGTAAAGTAATTAGCCTCCAATTAAATATACAAATTAATTTAAAATATAAAACAAACAAAAAAAGCATAAAAAAAGAAATGATGCTATTATCCTTTCGTGTTACTCCTATGCCACACTTATATCAAATGTAATCATGCATGCCTGCTTTTCAAAAAAAAAAACCTACATGAAAAACCCATAAATAAATAAAACATTTTGATTTTGAATAGGGTTCCCACCACAAATGAATTACCACAAGAGTAAATAACAAAAGATGCATTCAAGTTCCCCTTCACCAAGTTTAATGGAAGCGTCTCTACATCACAGATCATTTAAGAGAAATTTATGATGCTGAAAGAAAGCAGATCATATTTGAGCCTAAATGACCACAAACAATGAGCCACTTTATGGGTGTTAAGCAAGGAATTCAACAGAAATGTGATTTAAAAGGGCATAGATGATAGCACTTTCTAATTAATCTTTACTCTAATTGATTGGTAAGTGCTTCAACAATACTGATTTTTATTTTCCCCATTCAGGGGAAGTGGCTCAAAGTTGTCATTCATTGACAGGCAGATTCCTTACCATCTGAACCACCAGGAAAGCCCCCTCATTCTAGGCAATTTGCTTCATTTATCTAGCTTCACTTCCCTAAAATAAAGAAGTTGTATTAGAGGCAATCTACTTGATAATGTTTTGGGACACCAAAATGAGTAAGTCAGAGTGAACGAAGACAAAAGATTGTTTTGATAAGACAAGTTTCATATAAAGCCATTAAATTTCAAAACCCATGGGAAATGCATTTAGTCCACAACTCTCCAAAGTCCCAAATTCAGGATTTGGGGGCCAAGATGTTTATTGCAAAATCTCCTAGGTACTTACAGCTCTAAAAAGAAATCCAGAAAATTACTGGTATTGTGATCTAATAAGATATAAGGGAGACAAAAGACTGTAGAAGAGATTAACGTGAGAAAATTTCTAATTCTTTTTTGAGTCTTCTTATAGATCTGGATATCAATGTTTATATTCTTTTACCTTGTTCTTAAGTCATCCAGTACTGCTTAATGCCATTTCTTTTGAGAAGAAAAATTAGTTGGCAGGAAAAAAAGACCAAAAATATTCCAGCTCACATCCTAAACACATTGACTGGGGCTTATTATGTGCAAGGCGCTTAATATGGACTGAATGTTCGGGTCCTCTCAAAATTCATGTATGTGAGTACTAACCACCAACGTACTAAGAGGTAGGCTTTCCAGTAAGTAATTAGATTTTGAAGAGGAACCCTCACAAATAGCATTAGTGCCCTGAAAAAGGAGACAAGAGAGTTTGTACTCTCTGCAGTGAGGACACAATGAGAAGATTATCATCTACAAGCCAGAAGATGGGATCTGGTGGATACTCATCAGACTTCAAAACTAATACCACCTTAATCTGGGACTACCTCAACTCTAGAACTGTGAGAAACAGTTGTTTGTCCTTTAAGTCACCCAGTCTATGGTAATTGTTATAGCAGCCTGCACCAAGACAGCATTGTGCCAGATTATTGTGGAGAAATCAGACAACAACATTGACAAAGATACTTGCTCTTGTGGGGATTGTATTCTGCAGCGAGAGACAGGCAACAATCATTAAACTTAATAAAATGAGTAATTCATGTATATATGAGAAAATAGTAGGTGCTATGGAGAAAATAAAGGGAAAGAAGGAACTAAAATAAAGTAGAAGAAACTGGGAGAGCAAAAGGTTAGGGGTGGAGGGCTGCCTTAAAAAAAAAAAAAAAAAAGGGTTCAGAGTAGATCTCAGTGCAGCAGCAAAATGTGAACCAAGACTTGAACGGTGTGAGTCAGGTAAGCGTGGGGACGGTGAAAGGGGCGCTGAGAAGGCAGCGCTGATCATGTGCCTGAGGAAGAGCAGAGAGGCCCCGTGGGGGAGCGGGCAGCAGGCCTGAGGACTCACTGGGAAACTAACACCATGTGCCTCCTAGCTACAGGATGGGTTTTCATTTTAAATTTGAAAGAAATAGGGTGGAATTGTGGTGTTTTGAGCAGAGCAGGAACACAAAACAGCTTTTCTTTTTTTTTTTTTCTAATGAAATGGGCTATTATGATTAAGAGCAATAGCTTTGAACTCCAGTATCTCTCTACTTACCAGCTTGTGTATAAAATGTCAAGTTCCTCATCTCCATGTTTTATCTATCAAATGAGCACAGGAATATGAATACTACATGGGCTTGGTTGTAAAGATAAAAGAGATCATTGCAAAAAATTTTGCATTATACCTGGCATAATGCACCTGCTGAATAAATGATCTCTTATTTTGCTACTTCCTACACAACAATTTTCTCCAGAAAAGAGTACCATTAATACCAGGGTCTTTCCAAAGCCCCGTTGCAACATCTACTTTCAGAAAGATGAATCAACCAAAGAATTTCAACTATCTCTAAAGGATTGTTCTAGGTATGGAGGGAATATGTGCTGTGCTGTTCTTAGTCGCTCAGCCACGTCCGACTCTTTGTGAGCCCACGGACCAGAGCCTGCCAGGCTCCTCTGTCCATGGGGATTCTCCAGGCAGGAATACTGCAGTGGGTGGCCTATCTCGTCTCCAGGGGATCTTCCCAACCCAGGAATTGAACCCGTGTCTCCTATAGTGAAGGCAGATTCCTACCAGCTGAACTACCAGAGAAGCTCATAGAGGAAATATACAGAATTTTAAGTGCACCACTTGCTACTAATAAAATTATGATTCAGGTGTATAAATAAAATATACATGTAAAACATGATGATTGAACACCAATAAAAAGTAAAACATTATTGATATAATAAACACATGAATGAATCTTAAATTCATTATGCAGAGTAAAATAAATCACACACAAAGAGCATGTACCATGTGATTTCAGATCAAACCAGTCCATCCTAAAGGAAATCAGTCCTGAATATCCATTGGAAGGACTCAAGCTGAAGCTCCAATATTTTGACCACCTGATGTGAACAACTGACTCACTGGAAAAGACTCTGATGTTGGGAAAGACTGAAGGCAGGAGAAGAAGGGGAAGACAGAGGATGAGATGGTTGGATGGCATCACCAATTCGATGGATATGAATTTGACCAAGCTCCAGGAATTGGGGATGGACAAGGAAGTCTGACACTGCTGCAGTCCGTGGCGTCTCAAAGAGCTGGACAGACTGAGTTACTGAATTGACTGGAAATGAGTATTAACCTACAGTGACAAAAACTAGGTAAGTGGTTTTCTGGGTCCAGGTGAATATATAACAGGGGACTATATAAAAGAACATAAATAATCTTGTGGAAGTAATGGAAATGCTCTGTGCCTTGATAATATTTTGGTTTGACAAGTGTACAACTCTAAAAATTCAAATTGTACTCTCTAAATGGGTGCCATTTATAATATACAAACCATTCCTTCATAAAATTAATGGCAGCAAAAACAAAAACAACTGTAATAACAATTGATCACAACAGGTTGGATGATCAGGCAAGAGTATACCTTTTACCAGTTTTGATTAGAAAGTCACTGGACATGTTTAGTTTAGATTTGAAAGATCACACAACTTCCAAATTTTACTTGACTTGCTTTAGGTCTAGAAATCTTGTTAAATCTTAAAAGCTCTCCTGTTAAGTTGGTTCATTTTGGTCTTATCCAGTCAAATGTTTCAGTGACATTATGTCAGTCTTTCCATTTCTCATTAGAAGATCCTTTCACATTAAACTTAACCTCATTTCATTTCCTATGCTATGTATGAAATCATTTCCTCTTGGAACTGGCCCTTACAGAGACTTAGAGCCCTTTCTTACTACTTTCAAGGTAACTCACAAAGATTTTAACTACAGTTTCATTTTTAAATACAGGTAATTATAGCTTCGTTCTGCAACAGTTTTCAAATGATGCATGAGAGAAGAGGGGGGGAGCATCTCACCTCTAATTCTATAAAGGGCAAACTATTCAAAAGCTTCTTCAGGTAATCTTATACTATATTTGGCTTCTAAGAATTACAACACATTCTAAATCAATGGCAAATAAAACAGATGCATTTGTTCCAACAGTGTGAGGAAATAAATGGTAAAGGACATTGTGTTCTTCCTTTGATTCATTTTGGTATAATGTTCTATGGAATATCAGTGAATCATTTAAAAACTGAAATTCTCACTTACTTAAATGTTTAATTTACATATAAGATAATTGCTTAATACAAAGAGCACATTTATAAGTTATTCCCTAGAAACTAATGCTTTGAAAGTATATTTAAATATATATTTAATCAAATATGAAATACATTTTATATTTATATAGGATATTAACAGTAAAATATAGTTTAAAGAGTAAACTATTTAGTTTTCTTAAACTAAGAAAAAAAATACACAAATCTTTATGAAAGCTTTCTGTTCAGCATACTAAATGTCTAAGGAGTCATACTGGATTTCAAATAGAGTACCTACTTTGGAAAGCAAATTTGGGATTCTTGTAGACAGGCTGAAAATTATTTCTTAATATAGGTGACTGAAAGAAATACCTATCAAACACAGAGTTAACACATCCGAATGAGGACATAGCCTAAAAACAAATGATGATGTATTTTCTGTGGAGCATTTGCCAAAGGACTATTCAACAGAGACATAAATAATTGAACTGCAGTCACCAAAATAAACGAACCGTATTCTGAAGCAGTGAGTTGAGTTTTAATTCTGATTTTTCACATAATTCTAAGCCCATAAAATCCAAGCAAATCTCCATATCAATAATCTGAATTAGTAGAATTCCATTGTAATTTCAGAAATGCTCATCCCTGAAATCTCTGATGCAGCACAAAATTGAAAATTCTTCTGAGATAAAACTGATGGCAGCAACAACATTCATGCTTTAATGCTGATAAGCAAAGTGAGGTGGAATGGGTCTTAAAAGGTGTGTCTTTGTACTGCATTATGTTTATTTAAATCCCAAGCCTCCCCTCTGCCTCATTTCAAGACCTTGTTTACTTCTTTCTCTGCCAGTATGAGATGTGGGTCCTACTTCCCCTGAGTTTATATTCCTGCACAAGGCTAGCCCTGTTTGAAAACACAGGAAGAAGAAGAAAATCAAAATCAAAAACAAAAAAAGACTTCAAAAAAGAAAAAAGGTGGAAATTATATCAAAGCCTTGTTTGAAGAGCTGTTGAACTTCATTTTCATGTTTTGCAGGATATATTTAGAAGAAAAATCTGTGGAAAGCCTGAGGAAAAAAGGTGACAGGAAACCAAACAAATCACTTCTATGTTCTTGTTTACAGCGTCTTTGCTTGACATGACCCCATGTAGGTGATGTGATAGAAGCTTTGATATCTGGCAGAATTAAGTCAAATGTATGAACTGCAGTTTAAGAAGCATAAATGTCAGCTTTCTAAAGCCTTCCACATCAAAGCAATCAGTAACGGTTTTTAAATACACGCTATAGCAGTATATTATATGTCATGGGAGATATAGAAGACGTACTATAGTATTAGGCACAGAGGAGCCATTTTTAAAATATATAATGACTGAAAGGATGAGACAGGAAAACTACCAGTAGGGAATATTTTGTGTGCAAATAAAGTGTTAATCATAACTTAACCAGAGAATTAGGCAATCTAACGTAACATCCATGTTATAAAGGAAAGACTAGGCAACATAAATGAAGAAAATCACATGTCTCCATGGTCAATGACAAGCAACTCAACCTTTGTGAGCTTCTGTTTCCCCTTGAGTGACAGGGTGCAGTCTAGGGGATTGAACAATACAATAACAAGTTGGATTTGTGAACACATGATGGATCCCACGTCTCTAAATCACCAATCCTTACCATACCTTATTCCAAGTCATCACACTCCAAAACTCGAATGAAAAAAACATATCTAGGAACTCATCCTTTAAGGACAGTAGCTGTAAAAGCCTGCTTCTATACTTGGAATCAGTTTCCAATGAGGATAAAAGAGTTTTACAATAAATCATATTTGTCTGTATAAATTAATCAAACCTCAGGCTTAGGGAAATGCATATTTAGAAAACAGATGGAATTTCAGGTGGGAGGGAGGGTATAAGTAAGAGAACAGAATTGGAAATGTGCATAGATTACTCAGGACAGAGTAAAAAAACCCATTTGCTAGGAGTAAGGATTACATATGAAATTATTGGATAAAAATGGCTCTTACAAATTAGTGTGTACATATAATGTGTATAATTACTACAAATTACTATATATAATGTAGGGGAGTCTAGAAATCATACAATAGGCAATAGGAAACAGCTGTACATTTCTGAGCAAGGACATCCATGAAACCATATCAGCTAAAGAGGGGGGACATAAGAAGAGAAACCAGCTATAGCAGTGGGGAGGAATAAAATAGTGTAAATAGATAAGGGATTAGGAGAGACCTCTGTAGGTATAAACAGTTTTTCCTATGAAACAAAGGGACTGAACACATTTTGAATCACCTCCTTCAAGTGTGTTCTCAAATGTCATACAATTGAGAGTCTTCTCTGACAAACACAAAAATTACACTTGTTTTGCATCTGTGCACTCTTGGGTCCCACTCGTGTTTTATTTTTCTCCATAAAATGTGATATCATCTGACACACTATATATTTTCTTGTTTACATCTTTAACTTTTTTTTCCTCACCTTTAAAATATAAGTACCTTGAGCTTGTTCTGCTTATTTTCCAGTTCTTCTGACTCCACAGGAGGGGTTTCATAAATTTGGAGTGTCTTAAATGAATTAAAATCCAATAAAGAAAACAAAGATGAAGAAGCTGATTATGTTTGCTATGTTCCTTACCTGTGGTTCTAGCAGAAAATTAACACGCAAGAAACTATTTCACTAAGCACCTTCAAATAAATGTTATGTTCTTAAAAAGAAAGTTCAACAACAGTTCAATGGAACACTATGAAGAAAATGCAATTTGGACAACTAGGTAATCCAAAAAATTAAACAACAAAAGAAATTTCCAACAGTCTCCATATCCTTTAGTAAATGTGAATTATGATAATACCATTGCTAATTTATATTCATCAAACTGTCTTCTTTTAGGCTTTCAAAGTGTTCACAGAAGGGTTTTATCTGTCACTGTAAGATGCATGACAAATAGAAGGCACTAAGGGATTAAAAAAGCCGCCATATGCTGTCACTACCAGAAACATGAATAGAGCACTGCCTATTTCAGGGCTAATCCAGAATTCAGTTGGAAAATGATGTAGTTTTCCAAAAGCAAGTTAGAGTCATTAGATTCAGGAAATGAGTATACAAATATACTCCCCCCCCGCCACCAATCACTGGAGATGAACATAATCTCAAATGACTATTGAGATGGATGACTATATTAGATCATGACAGATCTTAAACATCATTAAGTCCTACATCAGTATCTAGAAATCTTCCTAGACTTCCTTCATCTTTCTTCAACCAGATGGGCAAGATAAACAGTTCACAGCAATATTCATTATACAAAAACATTTTAACCATTTTGCTTACAAGGACCACTGAAGTAAAAATAGACACGTAAGGATGCTGAATCATATTCTGAGTTCAGAATGGAAGAATAAAAACAAGGTTTCTCAGGAAGAAAAGGAGGTGGGACATTAATGTTCAAGTACTAAATCCATACACATATTACAAAAGAAAGATTTTCATGACTCTAAAGCAGAATTCACTGCAGCTCATCTTGGAAAATAGTATCAGTAAAAAAGTTGATATGTTAATTTTGTTTTCTAGTAAGTTTGTGAGAAAGCACTGGATTTACTGAGAAACAGTACATCTTCTGCTCTCTTTCAGGAGTGCCTGCCTTGTATTACTCCATCCTCAAAAATCCATCAATGGTGTAGCTTGCCGTTAGGCTGGAAACAGGATCACTATCCATTTCTGACTTTGCCATCATCCTGTAACTTGGAAAAGTTACTCAGTTACAGTTTCTCATCTGCCAAGGGAATCAAATTTCAACATCCCTTTAACTGAGAGAGTTATTATGAGATAATACATGAGAAAATTCTTAAAGAGACAGGAAATACCAGACCACCTTACCTGCCTCTTGAGAAATCTGTATGCAGGTCAAGAGGCAACAGTTAGAACCAGACATGGAACAATGGACTGGTTCCAATTGGGAATGGAGTAAATCAAGGCCGTATATTGTCACCTTGCTTGTTTAACTTATATGCAGAGTACGCCATGTGAAATGCTGGCTGGATGAAGCACAAGCTGGAATCAAGATTGCCAGGAGAAATATCAATAACCTCAGATATGCAGATGACACCACCCATATGGGAGAAAGTGAAGAGGAACTAAAGAGTCTCTTGATGAATGTGAAAGAATAGAGTGAAAAAGTTGGCTTAAAACTCAATATTCAAAAAACAAAGATCATGGCATCCAGTCCCATCACTTCATGGCAAATAGATAGGGACAAATCCATTTTGTCTTCATGGCAAATAAACACTGACAGACTTTATCTTTTTTTGGCTCCAAAATCACTGCAGATGGTGACTGCAGCCATAAAATTAAAAGACACTTGCTCCTTGGAAGGAAAGTTATGGCAAACCTAGACAACACATTAAAAAGCAAAGACATTACTTTCTGACAAAGGTCTGTCTAGTTAAAGCTATGGTTTTCCAGCAGTCATGTACGGATGTGAGTTGGACCATAAAGAAGGCTGAGCACCAAAGAATTGATGCTTTTGAACTATGGTGTTGGAGAAGACTCTTGAGAGTCCCCTGGACTGCAAGGAGATCCAACCAGTCCATCCTAAAGGAAATCAGTCCTGAATATTCACTGGAAGGACTGATGCTGAAACTGAAGCTCCAATACTTTAGCCACCTGATGTGAAGAACTGACTCCTTGGAAAAGACCCTGATGCTGGGAAAGACTGAAGGAAGGAGGAAAAGGGAACGACAGAGGATGAGATCATTGGATGACATCACCGACTTGACGGACATGAGTTTGAGCAAGCTCGGAAGTTGGTGATGGACAGGGAAGCCTTGCGTGCTGCAGTCCACAGGGTCACAAAGACTTGGACACGACTGAGTGACTGAACTGAACTGAATATATGAGAAAGCAGTTTAAAAGCTGAAAATTAATGTACTGATTCAATGTATTAATCTATTACTTCAACTCAACCAAATCTACCAGCATAATTTGAAGAGCATGAGGAAGTGAAGGACAGTATATACTTGTAGAAGTGTCTTTCATTCCATACACTAAGACATTAAGTATATTTTTCCACCCAGCGTGAATATACTATTTTACAGGACTAATATAAATAGGAAAAATAAAGGTATTTTTATTTAGACAGGGCTGTAAGTCTGTTTTCTTAAATAAATAAACTAAAACAAATATGACACTGTAATGAGTTCGGGGACTCTTCTTTCTCTTTCTTTGCTCTCATAGGATTCACTACCCAGATGATTTCAACTTAAATTTGACCTATCTGTGACTTTAACACTGTTGACCAAAGTAACATGTATCTAATCTAACCATAAAGAAGTTGCATTTCATGCAAAGATGGACACAATAAAGGACAGAAAAGATATGGACCTAACAGAATCAGAAGATATTAAGAAGAGGTGGCAAGAATCCATAGAAGAACTATACAAAAAAGATCTAAATGACCCAGATAACCACAATGGTGTGATCACTCACCTAGAGTCAGACATCCTGGAGTGTGAAGTCAAGTGGGCCTTACAGGAAGCATGGCTAGAAACAAAGCTAGTGGAGGTGATGGAATTCCAGCCGAGTTATTTCAAATCCTAAAAGATGATGCTGTTCAAGTGCTGCACTCAATATGCCAGCAAATTTGGAAAACTCAGCAGTGACTACAGGACTGGAAAAGGTCAGTTTTCATTCCAAATTCAATCCAGTGAACAACAAGTCATTTTATGAAATCCAGCTAATGAGGAATATAGGTCCTCGTAAATAATTTCCATCTCAAAGGTTTTAACTGTTGAAACTCATGTGCAAAACATGCTTTCACTTATTACTGAGCTACATATCCCTCCAGGACAGATATCTTGCTTCACATCATGCTTTATTTAGTTTTATATTTCTAGCATCTTGCATAGAACACTGAGTAGACATTTATTTTTAATGATTAAAAATGGAATTGAATACAATTATGTTTCATGCTTTGAAGTAGGCTCATAATATTAACTAGTTCCGTAGAGAATGAGAAGCCTGAACTATGAGTATGCTAAAAAAACTTAGACATTTCAACTGAATGAATGTTCAATATGAGGCAACGGAACGATAACAGTGACCAAAAAAAAAAAAAAATTAACAAAAAACACACACATACACATCTTTGATTATAGATGTCATTATTTCCAGAAACAAAAGCATGCTTCCATTTTAGCATCCCTGCTCATCCATCTGAGGAACTGTGGTTAATTTTAGAACTGACTTTAAGAAACACTGACAATTAGAGTGTATCCAGACCAGAAGGACGAGATAGCCAGGAAGGATTTGGGAAGGATTTCAACACTGTGAAAAATAGTTTTAGAAACTGAAGATATAGAATTTAGAAAAGAAAAACTGGGGTCTAGGTGTGAGAGTGAGGGATATATTCATAGAAATTATTATTCTTTTAGCGTGAATGAGGAATCAGGATGCGTTTGTCCAGACCAACTGAAAGTACAGAGCACAGCAGACGGGGAAACTCAATAAACATCTTAGGAAGCAGCGACAACAACATGCAGATGGCTAATGGGCAGTGATTCCAGTGGGCGGATTCTGATTCAAAAAAAGGAAAAACTCTAATCATTAAAACTCTCCTTAACAAAACTGTTACTTTGTGAGGTAGCAAGCATACCTTCCTTTTGAAAATGTAAACAGAGTTTGAATCATCACGCATCACAGAAATAACAGAGAGGTTTGCTGAATAGGCATTTGAACTAGGAAACTTCCAAAGTTCTAGTTAAATTTATGATTCTAGTATTTAAGTCATTTTCCATTTTGAAGCAATTACTGTGATTCCCATTTTTGTAAATTTCACAGTTACCTTGGTTTAAGACAGATTACCACATACTTCCTGACTCCTAGTGAATTATTATTCATTTAAATGTTATCTCTAGGTCCAAAATGTCGAGAGACTTACCAAGTCACCTGAATGATATCCCCCTTACTCCACTAAGCTTCATTTACTCTCTAATAATATCACTTGCATAACCTTCACATAATTTCTACCTCTCCAAAACACAGCCAGGAAGGGAATTCAAGGACAGGAAGAAATTATGATTTTTTTTTCATTGTATAATCTCTTTTAATGAAGAAAAGCAATTAAGCACAGCAAGTCAAAAGCAAGCTGAGCTTTTTCTTACTGAGCCATCTAGAACAAAAAGCTTATCTGATTTATGCTAAAACTAGCTCATTTTAAACAGAATCTTAATACCCTAATCAAAGAAGTTTAAAAAAAAAATAAAGGAAAACATTTTGCCTTTGTTATTCAGAGGCAAAAACGATGACAATTATTTCCTGGTTAGCATTCTTAGGCTCACTTTACATATGATATTTTTTTTGAATGAAAGTAATACAAATCACTACAAAACAAAATGTAAGAGGTGTACCACACACACACACACACACACACACACACACACACACACACACATTACTTTTGCCGACACACACACACACACACACACACACACACACACACACACACACACACACACACTTTTGCCGACAAAGGTCCATCTAGTCAAAGCTATGGTTTTTCCAGTAGTCATGTATGAATGTGAAAGTTAGACTATAAAGAAAGCTGAGCACCAAAAATTGATGCTTTTGAACTGTGGTGTTGGAGAAGACTCTTGAGAGTCCCTTGGACTGCAAGGAGATCCAACAAGTCAATCCTAAAGGAAATCAGTCCTGAATATTCACTGGAAGGACTGATGCTGAAGCTGAAACTCCAATACTTTGGCCGCCTGATGCAAAGTACTGACTCCTTGGAAAAGACGTGGATGCTGGGAAACACTGAAGACAGAAGGAGAGGGGATGACAGAGAAATAGATGGTTGGATGGCATCGCCGACTCGATGGACTTGCGTTTGGGCAAGCTCCGGGAGTTGGTGATGGACAGGGAATTTGGCATGCTGAAGTCGATGTGGTCACAAAGAGTCGAAGGTGACTTCAGTCACGTGAGTGACTGAACTGACTCACACACGCTCTCTCTCTCACACACACAAACCCACACTCCAGTTTCTTCTCTCTTCCCTTCCTTCCTTTGTTCACCATCTGTGAACTGTATTTAAACCTGTACTTTAAAATACATATAAAAAGGGCAAATGTGTTTGACCTTTTTTAAGAAAAATCTTTCCTTCATGTAGTTTTTTATTTTAAAAGTTACCTTTTGCTGTCTTTGAAAATTAACTTCATTTAAATCATCTATCTGTACTACACATCCAATACTCTACTACATGTCTATGACTGAGTGTTCACCCTGCTCTAGAAATACACACTTTATTCATAATTATACATGTGATTCTCATAACTGAGGTGAATTTTATTATTTTCATTTTACAGATGAGGAAAATGCAGTTAGAAGTCAAATAAATTCCCCAAGTCACAGAGTAAGAGACAGCAAGTCTGGGGTCTAAATGTAAGTCTACTCAAGTCCTCTCTCTATGATTTTTGGTTACCTGCTTTGCAACAAGGTTTACTGAGTATCTACCATGACACCAAGCTCCATCCTTAATATAAAACTGAAAATAACAAAACATCTGCCTTCAAGGATTTCACATTCTAATTGCAATTATTGACAAATTAGTGAATACAAATCAGCAGGAAAATTTTATAACAGAGATAAATATTAGGTGCAACAATGATCCTTAGGCCTGAATAAATCCACTTTGCCACGTTTGAGATAGGAAGGACAGTATATACAATAACTGAATGTATGCTGCTAGTGTAGCTAATCTTTGGACAAGAAATAAGGTTCTTTCCTTGAGTGGTTTCTGCTTCTTCCTTGACTCCAGGCAACTGCCAAGCCAGTGTGCCTAAATCATACTAAGGTCCACTCAAGGACTGGACAATCCCATCTGATATGTTTCATTCACATTAAAAAATACTTGTCTAGTGGTCTATGGTCCCTTTTCATCAGACCCCTTTTTAAGAACAAATAAATTAGTTAAAAAACTATGCAGCACCTTCAAATACTGTATTTTTTTTTTAAACTCTTAAACAAGACAGGCCTACTGAGAGAGCCAACTTTGGCAAGGAAAAAAATTGTGGCACCCCCGCAAATCACATGACATACGTAACCATGGATGTACAGAGCTTTCCTAACTTCTGAAGCTGTGTTCCCAGGCTACTGTCATTGTTCTTCCACGCCTTCCTACCTATGGAAATTAATATTTTGCTGTCACACATGATCATCTCCCCTTGCCTCCATTCCCCAGGCGCTTGGCTTTCTCAGCTTCAGCACTCTTCTCTGTTTGTCTGTGCTCACATCATGCCTTAATCACTTTCTTTTATAGATTTTTTTTTAAATCTAATAATTTATTCCCCTTAATTTCTATGCCTGGGTCTGTCATTCCTTAAATGTCTCAGTACACTACCTGTTCTTTTTTAATAGACTCCAGAGACCAAATTTCCACCCTCTAAAGTATAACCTTTGTAGAAATGATATATCCCTGTTTTATTTAACACCTCTTTCACCAAAATCTCCAGTAAAAAGAAAAGGAAGTCATTATAGTCAATTTTTCCATTGTCTAGAAATACGCTTGAGGCCTTTTCTTTTTTTAAATGTGAACTCAGCACTTGTTCGGCTCTTCCTTTGTCTGCATTACTTTATCATGGTCCATTATGGACAATGATCCTAAAATATATTACAAAGTATCCATGGGTGGGCATCATATCAAAAGCTTAAATGTTCCCATGTATTCAATTTGTGTCTTTTTCTCTCTTTTTTAAAAGCAGGTATTTGAACTCTACACAATGAAAGTTTTAATGACATGTACCACAAGGTGTAAGTCACTGGAAAGAGCCCAGTGACATCTTTACTTGTGTGAAAACCAATTGTTTAGTTTTAAGGATAAAGAGTAGGCCTAACTGAATAACCATGTCTCCTCTGCTAGTCCTTTCATAATGGACCAAGGCCTAACTTCTCTTAAAGCAAGATGATAATATTTTTATTAGTAAGGAAAATCTTTCAACACAGAAATAATATGAATTGAATAGATGTATGGCACAGTGGCCCTGCGGCGGGGGGGGAGGGAACAAAAGAAAAACAACCTTCATCACTCACTATGATGATCAAGATCAGCTCATAAAGGACAAAAGTCATTTAGCTGAGTTGGTAACATTGCGCATAATGGTTCTGCTTTAGAAGCTTTCTGGGAATTTGAAAAGGGGCTTTTTAAGGTACAGGATCATAATCTACCATAGACCTATTGATTAAAATTATCTGTTCGGGTCCTTGAAAATGTATATATTTTAAAAATATGCTCCAGATGATTGGCGGATATTGGAGGGGTGGTGGCGGGGATGGGGGGGGGGGGGGAGAGCTAGGCAGCCAACCTGAAAAGCCCTGGGTCAGGACAATGGTAATGAGGTCAAGGTTTGTAAAGGTGTTTCAAAGATTGCTCAGACGTTCTAACAGGGAAGTAGGCTACTTGACTAGCCTCAAGCATTCTTCTAACTAGGGAATGACAGATTTGAAGTAGTTGAAAAATAAAGGTGTAGTGGTTTGGCCTAACAGGTCACGATATTATACCTTACAATAAGAGGGCAAATGAGCATCCAAAGTGGTTCACCTTCATTAGTCCAAGTTTTGGCATTCATTTGAGCTCACTGACTTCTCTCTCTCTCCACTGCACTGAATGACTCTTCATTTTACCCAGCCCTCTCAAAAAGAATGTCACTGGACACAGCAAGTACAGAAGGATCAGTGCAAATACAACCACACTGCCAGGGAAGGAATTTGAATTGTATGCCCTGTGACTGCAGGTCAGATAATGCATTCTTTTATTTAAACAAATAATCACTGGAAGGACAGTTACAACAAAGCATCAGGTAATTCTTTTAAGTCAGTATAGCATTAAAAATGTCTGCTCACTAAGCTTAGTAGGAATTGCTGGCGTATTTTGCCACCAGCCATCTGCAAAAAACTTATGGTTAGCTTGTGAATGAGGATTTCCCTGTGAACTAAATCACAATTGGCCAACTGAGGGATTTCCATCCCTCTGGCAGCACTTTAGCCCAATCTAAATTTGATTGTTTCCCTGAATGGAGTAATTTAATTTTCTCCAAATGTCTACTGACTTTATAATGCCAAGTCCAGAAGATGAAATGGAAAACTGGGTCAGTTGACCAGGTAATCCAGGCCAAAAAATAAATATTGCTTAAACTTCATATAACATGAGTCATTTTATTATCTCAGTAGTCTAATTTTCTGGTCTGTATCTGGGTTATGTAATAAAATAAAATTCTGTAAGGTGAAAGAAATTACTATCCTTATTTCATGTCTCTGGTAATAATATACTTGTACTTTTTTTACACTAAGAATTATTGGAGATTACCTCAGCTGCTACAATTCTGAATGAGCTATCATGTAATCATAGGTACAGGCAAACAAGCCAAGAGGAAAAGTGAAAACTGCATTTAGTGGAGCACACATTTTGTATAAGTGGATATAACTTGAATGTGTAAAGATGTGTTCTGAAAAGTGGTAACTATTATTAGCTTTGTGTTTATGTCCTAATGTCAAACATCTCTAAATTAGCCATCTGAAAAGCTATGGCTATACACCATAAGCAACAGCCACACATACAGAAAAATCTCTGGTGATTTAAACAATAATGACTAAGACTGAATGAAACCACTTTCATTCTTTCTAGAGAGAATTCTTTCCCTACCCTCTTTTTCTCTCCCCCTACTTCACTCCAAACTCTATTTTTGCCAAAAGGACACATAATAAGGCACTCGTTTTAAGGAAAATGTGGCCTTCAGCCCTGCAGTTTTGTTGTTGATTTTTAATTCAGAGATTTCCTACCACTGCAATTCTTCAATTCAAGGCTCCACAGTTTAGGACAGGTGGCTGCAGATCTAGACCACTTGATAAATCATCTAGCTGAACATCTGATCATTTACCCCTAAGTTGGGAAAAAGTCAAAGGTCCTTTGGGGTGTATATAGCTATTTGAGGCCCTGAGGAAAAAATGAATCTATTTCTTTCAACATTAGAAGCACTAGATAAGTCACATGAATGGAAAGTACAAGGGGACCCATTTCATTCTTTGAAACTTCTGTCACAGACTGCCAAAAGGTAATTCCTGAAAGTCACAATGAATCATGCCAGCTAGAAGCTACAACTTCTAGGAGCCTCTTCCTCTTACCTATATACACAGAGAGATATACAAAGATGGATTTTTGGCCCTTTCTTGAAACATTCATTTAATATTCCCTTAATAATCCCTGATTACTAGAGGAATTTTAAAGTAAAGACTTGACCATTAGTGGTTAATGGAGAGGTTTTCAAATCCCTTCCAAATTCTGTGACACCACTTACATACATTGGGCAGAGAACAAAGACGATTCAATGGGTCAAGTCTGAGTCCTCCTCAAAAGGAGAAAAATCCTGGTTTTATTGATCTTCTTTTGCCTTTATTAGAACATTTACCTTGAAGCAAAAAGGAAAAAACACGTTTGAAAGTAAATGCATTATGGGAAAGGAAAAAAAGCATCCAAAGTAAAATCTTAAGGAAATTCCATAAACTTGTTTATAATCAGTCAGCCAGTCATTAAACACGTATTATTGAATACCTACTCGTGCCAGTCACTGTTCTGGGGCTCTAGAGATATATAAGGGCGGAGATCTCTGCTCTCTTATATTCTCACTGAAGTAAACCAGACAATAAACAGTAAACAAAATAAATGCTAAAAATTTTAAAGTGTGTTAAAAGATAATTGTTATGGGAGATAAAATGAGTGGAGTAAGAGAGTTCATGAAAGGGCAAATCATAGTATTAAAATGATTGTCAAAACGAGTCTCTTGAGACTCAGGTGCCATTTGAGCAAGATCTTGAAGGATGTGAGGGTATAGCCAATTATTTAAGTATCTCAAGGTAATTATGTTATTTTTCCCTCAAAGATACCCATCAAAGAAGAAAGGGCCCTAATCAGCTTGTCTTTGAAAATTTGGTCTTCAGGTGACTAAGTATAAACTCAATTCATATCACTCTATTAAGTCATTAATGAGGCTAAACATTAATTCATAAAAAATTTTTCTCTAGGAGGTACTTCCAGTCCACAAGAAAATATTTCTTTCTGCCTCCTTCAGCTCATCTAAAGGATAGCATATAAAGAAACTAGACTTCCTAGTTTTGTTCAAAGGAAAGACAATCTATTTCAACTTCATCATTATATGTGTGAGAAATGTGAAAATATAAAAGAGATATAGGGATATCTAAATATGGTTGAGTAGAATTAACCTTTCATGCTTTATTGTACCACTACTCTCTGTAGTATGGGCCACCAAGACATTGATGTCTAGTTATTTATAACTTAATAATAAAAAATAATCATAAAAAATAGGTTATTTATAGGATAGGCAGATTTTGAGACTAATAACTTCTTAAAACCCTGGGCATATTACAGATTATTAGTTTTCAGATTCACTTACTCTAAGGGTGACAGTATATTTTATCATCACCATTGATAGAAACCATCTTTTACTTACTTTTGCATTTTGTCATGTAACACCATACTGGAGAATGGAGTATTTTTATTAGCTAATAACACAGATCTTAAGATTTAGACTTGTGAGGCTGAATTATTTGCCCCAGGTCAGTAAAAAGCAAATGCAGGATTTGAACAGGTCTTGTGACTGTGGTACTTACATATCACACTATACTGGTCCTTTGTTATAAGGCAGAGTTTTACATCCCCTAAAATGAAATCTTCAACATGAGAAACAACAGCATCTTATATAATACCTTGTGATCAGTTTCCTTCATACTACCTAAAATTTATTTTTAAAATAAGAAGCAGAATCCTGTTTCATGATTATTAGTGTTTAAGTGGAGTAAAGTCTTAAGGTCTCCTTAGAGTTGGTAAGTCTGTATCAGTTATTTTAGCCAAAATTTCCAGTGTTTTGCCTATCATGATAAGCAATGTCTCCTATTATATGTTATAAATAAAACAGTGTCAACAATTTGTAAAGATTATCTGAAAAGTTCTTCTCTGCTACAGAGTTCTGATTCTACTTGAAGATTCAAGTCCCTTTAATATATGAGCCAGTGAGTATCCTGGGTAATTACAGTATTGTTTAAAACCACTGGTCAAGCCAAGAAATATCTTCTTACCAGACTAAAGGTTCTGATTGTTTAAACCTAGATTAATTTAGGCTTTCTTTACAGCTCAGTTGGTAAAGAATCGGCCTGCAATGCAGGAGACCCCGGTTCTATTCCTGGGTGGGAAGATCCGCTAGAGAACGGACAGGCTACCCACTCCAGCATTCTTGGGTTCCCTTGTGGCTCAGCCGGTAAAGAATCCACCTACAATGTGGGAGACCTGGGTTCGATTCCTGGGTTGGAAAGATCCCCTAGAGAAGGGAAAGATTACCCACTCCAGTATTCTGGCCTGGAGCATTCATGGACAAAGTCCACGGGGTCACAAAGAGCCGGAGACAACTGAGAGGCTTTCACTTCACTTCACTTCACATTAACAGAATTACATTTCAACATGGATAAATAAGACAAAATTATTATTTTGGAAAAGAAATGATCCTTTTAATATTCAATATGATATAATTTTTTTTTTGCTATTTATGATCTATTTCAGTAAAGAATCTAAAGTTATATTTATACTACCTCATTCTTTAAACTGTTATACTGTGAAGAATCCTTTCTGTGCTGTTCAATGAGGATTAATTAACCCACTACAAGCTTAACAAAATCTTGTTTAGTTTACCAGTTATTTAATGTCATAATTGTGTATAAAATGTAAATGGGAAACTTCTCATCACAGAACCAAGAGTGAAGATATAAAAAAGGTGCTGGGGCTTTTCTTAGTAAAAACATAATAATAAAAACCATTACATTGCAGCAATAAGTAATATAGAAATATTTACTCTTCAAGTAGCTTTTCTTCATTGTGCTCAGAACTGACAGGCAGGTAGGCTAAAGGAGACTGCAAGATAAATATCAAACTTTAAAGTCATGTAGCCTTCTAAGTATATTACATTAATGAAGTCGACATTTAATGTCTTATTTCATGAAGTGAAATTTTGGTCTTTCCATGTTCTGTGGCTGAGAAGCTTCTAGTAATGCAACAATAGAAGTCATAATAGATAAACAGAAATAAATTATGCCTCGGTTGCAAATGAATCACATGTAAGCATTTCAATACAGTTAAGATTTTGTCAACACTCAAAAATGCTTCTGAGCAATGAAGAATAGTTGATATTTTGAAGCTAAATGAGGAGACATGACTTTAGAAACCATACAAAAGAAGAGAGATATGATATTTTCAAAATTAAATTAGCTCTATATCAGATATCACAGTAAAACGTATTTCTGAGTTATAAAACAAACATGCATCATGACGCTGGTGACCGGAAGCTGTGCACTTCACAGACAAATTAGTTACAAACAAAGATGACAGTTGAAACAAAAACTATGAAAACAGAAAAAGATGTATAATACTACTAAATATGTTATTTTTCTCTAAGTATTAATAATATCAAATCAATTTTAAGAACAGATAGAACATTAGTTGTGACTTGACATTACAAATAAAATTTTAAATACATAATCTTTGATACTGCCTATCAATTAGGTGAGTGGAACTAACTATATCTAGATATTAATGCAATTGGTTATGAGAAAAATCTGTCTTTTCTCTACAGTTATTCCATTTTAAGATCTTCATTTTCACTAACACAATGAAGTTTAGGAAATTTTAAAATGTGTAATTACATGCTTGACAGTTGTAATACGTTGGCTTTCTAGTAAAATGAGAAACACAGATAATCAAACAATAAACACTTGAAAAGGTCAAATGGAAACTTATTTTCCAAATACAGTGCAGATTTACAAATGAAAGGAATAGCAAATATACTCATATCACATTAAGACATATCACAGATAAGACAAATTCTGGCTTGTTTGAAAGCTTGCAATCCTAACTCAATTGAAACCCAATTTAAACACAGGTCTTATGGTACATCACAGTTGATACAGGTTAAAAAAAAAGAGAACTCAGAATTCATGGAAACCACATTAGTTAGTTTAACATGATATGTGAATTTCAGGAAATGTTCTGTAGTTGCTATCACACAAATAGTGAAAGTTAGAAAATACAGTTTTATTATTTGCCACTGTGACAGTGAATTACATTAAAATTTTTGAAAACCTACAAACACAAAAACACACACTGACTTTTTACTTCCTTACAGGACCATTGCTGTTCATAGGCTAAGAGATATTAAAGTGATACCAGGATGATATTTTACTAGAAAGAAATACTGTAACTTTGAAAAGGATATGATCGGAAACAAGTGTAGAGACAGAGAGCATTCAATATAATCTATTGCTACAATTTTTTCTAGTTATTTTTACAAGTTTCCTTTTACTTTTCCACCCTCTACTATGTCCACCACAAACCCTCCATGTCCTCCTCTACATCTACCTTTTCCAAAACACCCCCAACACACACATACTTAAATCATGAGAATGGCAAGTTCAAGATACAGTAAGAAAGACATTCTGGAAATATAATGGTCAAAAAGAAAGTCAAGCTTCCTGCCCTCATGGAGCTTACATTCTACTAGGAAAAGTTGACATTAAATATATAATCATTCACATAAATATATAGTTATAATAACTGTTATGATGGAAAATATAGGCTTCTGATCATCATTTAATGGACAATTATTAACCTATGCTTCTCAGCTATTTAAACCTGTCAATGATGGCTGGATTTGCAGTACAACTTTCTTTGACATTTTCTGATTTAAATGGTCATTCATTTTTCTCAAACATTAGAGTAAAATATAATCAATTGTTGGAAGGAAGTGACCAGTTTAAACATACATAGAAGAAAACGAAAGCAAAAAGCTGCATTCCCAGACAAATAGATAAACCTAGAGTCTCAAAAGGAGTGGAAAATAAAGTTAATATTGTCAGTAGTCCTAACAATACCCTGGCAAATTTCAAACCTAGAAAGAAGGCAAATACAGTGTCACAAAGACTACTTGAATCTATCTAACTGCAACCAATGGGAGTTTGGTTGGCCTTGAATATTATCTCTCTTGGCTATCCCAAAGAAAATAAAGGTTATTCCTAACTGTAATCATTTAGAAAACATCAAAACAAATCAAAATAATCAACTTTAAAATGTGAAACAGAATGACCAAGTGAAAATATGAGTCAAGATGGCCTACAGAAAGAGTGAAAAAGTTTTTATTTCATTCATTTTGATTGTGCCAGCAAAGCAATGAGCCCTAACACATCTCCAGCTGACTTATCTGCTTTTGTCATACAATATGATAAGGAATTCTGCAGTTTTCAAACCCTGAAGAAATAATTACGGAGTTTGGAAGGATCCATACCAACTGTGTAAGGATACATCACAAAGCGATACCAGTGCTTACCTCTAGAGAGAAGCCTGAGGAGAAGGATGAAGGAGGTTATCGGAAGAAATGTTCCTTTTTAAAATGTACAAAATGAAATACATTTGTCTGTCATTGGACATTTAAAAGTTCAGAATATACCTAAGAATCTATATAAAATATATCAAAACAATAGCAATAATATTCCTGAACCTAGTTTTGCTTCTGGATTCAATAAAGGAAGATTTTAATTCACAAATGATTATTCCAGAGCACCTGAATTCACTACTGAAGAGAAATGTTGGGTCCAAAAAATGTTTCAGGATTATAATTTGATGGGAAAATTTGAGAAGCATGAATTTCCAAAGGAGATCTGTTTTTGCTTTTATTAGGTAGATTTAACACATTTTATGCACAACTAGGATTTAACCTGATACAAAAGGTTACACTGTAAAGTTTCTAGACATTTTTGACTCCTCCAACAGGTGGTACAAGGCAAGGATAGCCTCCTAAAGGAGGCCCTGATTCATACTATCTTTATTTTTTCTGAATGCCCATCACTGATCATACTATTTACCACTCTCCCTGCACTTCCATATCTTTCATTTAACTTATCCATGTTTTTATTCCCTATTTGATTGATACTCATTTATGATTCATCACAGTTAAGATTGGATTTTTTGTTCTAGAATGCAGATTTGTTGAACTAATTTGCAACTAATGCAGACTTACAAATCATGTTTCTCATTTTATATATATATATATATATACATGCATATATATATATATATCTTAACCAACTTGTAAAGGTGATCACTGTTTACAAAATACCCAAGTCCATCTCAAAGTCTTCTTTTCCCATTTAACACCAAGAAGCATCCTAGTCCTATTAACAGGAAAGTAATGTAAAGTAAATACCAAATTCCTGTCCTGTATAGTTTTGTACTGATTGAGAAATAAAATTTGGTGAAAACTGGTAAAGCAAAAATATTTTTGACACACATAGCAATAGAAAACTTTTAAGACTGACATAATAAAACTGAATAAAGTTAAGTGACACTTAACTTTAATTATACCAAAATGAATATCAGCTAAGTATAAACATGAATTATTTCATATGTAGAGCTAAATGGTAATATAATTAGAGTATTATCTTTAAGAGTTACTTTTTCACAACATAATTGATATATATGTGTATGTATATTTAGAAAGTTTGTGTATACATATGCATTCATACGAATATATGCATGCACATATACAAACACATATACATTTACTTCACTCAGCTAGTAAAATAAAATATAAATACATTTCCCTCTATGTCAGCCTGATTCCTATACTAAGGAACTTGGGGGAAAATGCCCACTTCAGAAATGGAAGTAATAGTAGTTTGGCCTCAAAAAAAAAAAAAAAAAGAATTTTAAAAAGTATCCCAAATGGTACACACAATTTCTAAAAGAACTGATACATGTTGTCATTTTCATGGTTGCTGAAAGTATAAAATAAGGTTAAATTATATTATTGGAAATGGCTGACCAAAGTACAAACTGCAATAACATATGTTCTCTTTTTATTGGCTCAAAGTACTCAAACAACATTTGTTTCTAAAGGTCTATGTTACACATTTAAAACTTTGATATCCTCTCTTACTTATTTCTACACTCACATTCAGGGCTTTTTTTAAATGGAAAAGCTTCCCTGCTAGATGACACTAATGTAAAGGGAGAGATCTGTGAACTTTGGTACCAATTTGTCTGATTAAGATTCAGAGAAAAAGAGAGATTCAGAGAATTAAAAGAAACACATGTGCTTAAAACAGCCAAAATAAAACAAAACTAGATACCAAGGGCGCATTTATTAATACACAGTTAAAAATGGTTAAAGGCTATGAGACATATTTACCACAGCTGCATATCGTCTATTTTCTTTGAATGAAAACGTTAAACACAATGTGCACGGTTCTAAACGGCAAACTCAGCATGCTTTTAAACTTGGCACCAATACTGTCAAAGAATACACATGCCTGACTTACCAAGGGATGCAGAAATGTACACCTAGTTGACAATGTTCTTAAAACAAAGTTAGTATGCACACAAGAAAGAGCAGGCTTGTCTTGAGCCTTTGTCTCTCTTATGAAACTACCTTTTAGAGTTACCATGGAGTCAATGTGTTAATACAACATCTAGCAGACCACAGCCTGAGGAGCCTGCAGCAGGACCATTTCAATGCTGCACATGCTTAGACTTACATTCTCAGGCAGAATAGCTGGTGCAGGTGTCCTCCAGAATTAAATATTTGAGGATGATATGTTTCTGGTGGCTACACTTATTATTTAACTACCATTAAATGATACTGCAAAAACTGGCACTGAAACCTGTAACTAATCTTTAAATATGCTAATTATATAAGCGGCTGACATGAAAAAAAAACCACTCTAAAGAGTCAGAAAAAACAGAGGGAAACATTTTGATGGATTTTTCTTACCTTAAATTCATAAAATATTCATTACCACTCACACCTACCTCCCAGTGCCCATTACTAATGCCAAAAGGTCTAAATATATTTGCATAACTTAGACACACTGTTATTCATATAGATGATATTAAGAAGAAATAAAATAATGTAATACCTTTACTTTTACCTATGGATTTGATGAAATGGTTCCATGAAGAAAGGGTTTCCATACAAAGAGAATAAAGAGGAGAGAAACAACAATAAGAATTATGAATATATGTAAATGTACTACTCTTTGAAAATTAAATATATAAGAAGGGATAAGGGTTTGAAAACAAATGGAAATATAATCAATACATGTTGAGAAATCTGCCTTTTTTAAAGGCAATACGTGCAAGGAAATTAGAAAGCCCATGCTCACTTTAAAAGACTGCACAAAAGGAGATACACAATGCCTGTAGGTAGAAAAAGTATTGATTTTGTAAAACACTATACTCAGCATTCAAGAAGCCAGAAGCCAAAGATGTCTGCATATGTTCCCAAACTGCCATGCATGGGTGAAAAATGGACTCTTTTTGGTGCAGTACATTAAACCAAGTATCTTCTTTCATATATTAATGGTTCTCTGATTTTCTTTACTATAACTACCCTTAACTGCATATGCTGATAAACGTATGGAAACTTTCAATTACAAGTTCTTATGTCTCATTTATTTGCAGATATTGTAGTGCAAGAATGAAGGAAAATAAAATCAAAGGAGCAAACCAATACCAAACCAACAAATAAAGGGGAGAAAAACATATGAAAAAATGTGAACAAAGTTATGCATTGTATTTGCAGCCAGATAACTTGCAAGCATTTGCCCATCCTTTGCAGCAATGGTTTGAAAGCAGCTAGAGAACAAGAAGACACTGGAAGCAGAGTGGAAAAGGAACAGAGCCCATACCTTGGTCGCCCATCATCAGGTGCGCCAGACCTTGAAGGGAAACAAGAGCACAGTCAGCAATAAACAAGGGAGCATGGGAAGGCAGGGTTGTCACAGTGACAAAAATGTTCAGTGACAGACATCTTGTTTCCTATGAGATGTGTCTGTATCACAGAGGCAAATCAAAAGCATTCTTTCAACTCCGGGTTGGAATGCTTTGGGGCAAAGACTTACAGAACTGCAATTTAAACACTTGCATATGCTGCACTGTGTATTTCTTCTATGCATCAGTTGGAGCATTCAAGATCATAAGAGCATGACTTAAAATCCAACCAATCCCTTAAATATTGCATCTGCCCTGCATGCCCTCTGATGAGGCTGCTTTGAACACTGGCCCCACAGGGTTTGCATTCTTTGGTGACGAAATTATATTGAAGAAAAAAAAAAAAAACCCAAGGGAATACCTGAAACATGGGCTGGGTCTGATCTTTTTCCTCTCATAAAAAATGAGACATTTCATAATTAAATGAAAAAAAGAAAAACAAATCCTGAGTCACACTGAAATGATAATGCAGAAATGGCCCCTTGTCTGACACAGTTAGGAACAGAATAAGCTTGTTCAAATATAAAAGATATCATCAGACATGCAGTTGTAAAGTTAGAACTTACTATGGAATGAGATTTTTTTAGAAACAATGGATGACCTTTAAACAGGCTTAAGTAATTTTCCATGGAAAACAAAATTATTTAGCATTTTACTTAAACATTGCTTCAATATTAAAGTATGAGTTAACATGAGTATATTTAAGATATAATTTCATCAAGGTAGTTTTCTAAAAGAATATGGAATTCCTTTTGCTTATTTAAATTATTTTTAATTTTTCCTTGAAATTTTTAGATTGAAGATTACCCCTTTTCTAAAGAATACTAGTAATTTTCTTTTAAAAATTTATTTCACTATCTATAAATGTTTTACTTTTCAGCATTAATTCCTAGTTCTTTATTCTAAATTTAGAAATTAAGTTACACTTCAATCCCTGTATATTTCAAGAATATGGGAAAATGCTAGAGAAATAAAGCATACATAGAAATTTAATACAATGTGTATTTCATTTCCCACTGTTCAAATATATTTGAGGCTTTGAGCTAAACAGCATTGTATATTACTTGAATCACTATTGAAATAACTTGTATTATGTCCTTAAATTTTTAAGGGGTATTTACACATTCCTGGGGGGCAGACACAAATACAAATCGTCATATAATTATGATACAAAAATTATTTAGCACAGTAGGTCAATGTTTCTGTAATCTAGTTTCTTTTATAGTTTCTAAGTGATTTTTAAACAAAACAAAAATCACAATCAGTTTAAAAAGCTTATGATTCATTGGTGACTCATGATACTTTATATGCTTAAGAACAGCGGCTTATCTGCCCAGGTTATATAATTTTTCATTTAATTTCATTTAAAAATTACTATACATTTCCTAACAATAGTTCATAACTTTTTTGTAAAATAAATCAGGGAAATAATTCTGTGCAAGATGTAACTTTTACATTTCTCTAATGGTTTTTAATACTACCTTAGTAAGAATGGAAATTTTTAAATATCAATAATATTTGCATTGTTTGTGTTATACTCCCTATCTCCAAGGCAGCTAGACTATATGGTCAAAGTGGAGTTATAAACATAGACATTAAAAATTACGATAGAATAAAGTGAGGTTGCTCAGTTGTGTCCGACTCTTTGAGACCCCATGGACTGGAGCCTACCAGGCTCCTCCATCCATGGAATTTTCCAGGAAAAAGTAGTGGAGTGGGTTGCCATTTCCTTCTCCAATGATTGAATAAACTTTATTACAATAGTTTATGAGCCTATACTCTGAAAATGTTGTCAATTTTTTTCATGAGATGTGTAGGGAGAGAGTCATACATGCTTATTAAGCTGATATTAAAGCCCCTTTGAATGCAACTGGATTTAAAGAGAAAAGAACAGAAACACGGACTTTTTTACAGGATGACTAAGGAAATACAAAAAAAAGACAAAAAGATACTTAAAAAAAAAAATTTTGAACTCAAATAACGTGCATAATTATAAATGAGAACGATTTTGAACAATGTCAGTCAAACCTGTAAGGGTAATATCTTTACCAAGTGCACACTCACATGCTATTTAAATTATACTGTAGAAAAAAATGATGCCATTTACAGTAGCAACACCTGGAAAAAATTTTCACTGGTGATTTCTTTTAAACTTTTAATTTGCTTTACTTAAATAATGAAACAGAAATGTTCAGCAACTAAGCAATTGAAAGAATCCACGAAATGATCACAAATAATATGCTGATATCTGCTACTGATCAATTTTGTATTAGCATGAATTATTCTTTGAGACATCAAATTTTAGTAATTTTAATCTGTTACATTAGATGGGGACTCTTTTTCTAGGGAATCTGAACTGCTAATGCTGTGATTATGTAAGTTGACATGACATCAATTTCCCTTTCACAATTCTTTTCACTTTCTAGTTCTTTTCATGTTTTTATCCTTTACATATTCATTTTACAGCACATGACCTAATGCATTTAAGTTCCTTAAAGGTAAGGATGTTGAAATATGAAACTAACACAACATAGAAAATCAACTATATTTTACCACTTTTTTAATTTAAAAAAGGATGCTGAAACATGTTTTAGTTTGCTGAATTCAACAAGAAAAATGTATAGCTTTCTCAAAATCTCTTGATAATTTTAGAAAACCTTGAACAAATACCATAATTCTATTTAACAGACATAGAATATTACAAAATACTTACCAGTAATCATGCTGGAGTGCTGTATGCTTTCATTTCCATGAGTCAATGGCTTACTTATAATCTAAATTTATGCCTCTTATACTTTATTTTGTATTCTTTTTAAAATCAAATCATTTGAATCTAAACCAATGGGCTAGAGATGATATAATAATGCTCAACATTTACAAAAGAAATCATTTTGATCAAGAAAATGATCAAGAAAAAAAAAATGGAGAATCATGCACTGGGTTCGGAAACCACAAAGATATATTTTTTTCATTTAAAATAAAAGAAGTAAGATTGTGTCATTTTTCCATGGAGAACACTGAAATAAGTATTGTAAGGTTTACATGGGATGCTGAAGTCCATCAAGGGCTGGAGTTAAGGTTGAAGGGGTTTCATACACTTGGGGCTGAAGGGAGTTGAAAGTGTGTGTTCTGTATGAAAAATGATACACAATCCAGAAATCAGCAAATACTTAGGAAGAAGTTCAACTTACCGTCTACATTCAAGATGTACTCTACTATTACTAAGAAATAAAAAGCAAATGAGAGCTGGGAAACAAAGTAGAAAGCACCCACCTTCCACATTGTTGTCTTCTGAAAGCGCATGACAAGGAGGGAGAGAAAAGGAAAAACATTCATTAAGCAGCATGCAGACTAGACCTTGCCTCTGCATGTTTTTCTCATGCAAGGCACCAAACTCATCATGCAAGTGCTCCATCGCTCCCATTCAAAGGGGAAAAAACAATCACAGGAAGCAGGTTCCCTCCCACTGGCAGCATTTAAGGACTAGGAGACAAAATTTCAGTAATACTGCTGGGTACTGAGCAAGGAGTTTTCACTGCCCTGTGCAAAGCATACATAACTCTTATATGCTGCTAGCACAGGTATCCTAGCAATTATTTTTAAAGCTTTTTTATAACAGTTTTAAAAGATTCTATTTTTAATTTTGACTTACTTGGACAATAGAAAGTTCATGACAAGGAGTCATGAAATTTCACTTAAAGATATTACAGTTCTATCAGATATGTAATCTATTTACATCATGGCCTTGAAATATTTCTAATACTTGAATTTATTTCCTTAAAAAACATAACATAAATGTATGTACCTAAAATCTGTAATTTATTTAGTTTAAAGTGTGTTCATACTTTTTCACAAATGACAATAGTTTATTGCAATTTATTAATCCTAACTTTCAAAAATGTAAAGTAGAAAAAGTAATCATTACAAGAGAAATTCATGTGATAGCTGTTCATAAGACAAAGCTTACCGTGATTATTCACTTTGTACATCTGTTTAGGGTGTGAATATGAATGTAGTTAAGATACTGATAATATTGGATGAAATTCCCTTGTTTGTCCATATATCTATATAATATTTAAATTTTTCATATATTAAGTATATTTCCAAATGTGTATATACAAACATATATAATCAGATTTTATATGTCTTAACTACACATAATCAATGTAAGTGTATGGAATATAAAACATTATTAATATCTATGAGGCAATTCAAGTACTATTTGAGACACAGGGCTTGGAATTTAGGTAAGAAATGGAAGGAAAAACTGTCTAATGGGACTAGGGTGAGAGCAGTATTTTGGTACTTACAAAAAAGTTTTCAACAATAAGTATATCTATGTTGACATTTCTTGTCTTATTCTTATATTTAATTGGCTGTTCTTTTAAAAGAGGGTACATGATGAAAAGTATTTATAAAAAGTAAGATAATAGTGAATGCTGTTAAGTTGAAAGAAAAAAAATAACTGCAAATGCACCATTTCAAGGTTTCAATGAATAGCTTTTTAATAGTCAAAGTTACTAATGAACTAAAAATCATCAACTTTGTTTAAAATATATTAAGTGGAAACTGAAATATCAACACAGCTACATTTATTGATGTAGCCTTAATGCATAATAGAACATGGAAAAAGGTAGACAATAACACCTATACAAAATACTTCGTTTCCTAGAATTCATGCTAAAAGAAAATTTTTTTTTTAAAAAATGACTGAAATAATTGGTATGTGACACTCATTTGCTGTTTGATTTAGGTTTCTTATCTACCAAATAAAGAATCAGAATGTATCACTTTTCAAAGACAACTTGGATATGACACGGTCACAAACATTAAGTTTTTGTTTTATTGCTTTATATTGAGAATCATATAAAGATATAGATATTTTAATGTTTAGGATACTCTTTGGTTTTATAATGATATCCTTTGAAATTCTATTTTCCACTTAAGATGCTCAGTTTACAACACGTTTATTAAATATGTGGAGTAAAACAACAAAATCAGGGAATTTAGAGGAGAGTTACTTAGCAAATATGGTCATGAGTAGGACCGTTCCAGAAAAGGGTTTTGGTAAAGTGCTGCATGAAAATCTAACAGAGAAAGGAAAATGAAAACAAACTAATGAAACAGGAAGGACCGGCCATGACAAAAATTTTATACATGTGCTTCGTAGGATGTGAGGAAAGGAAGGTGTGCTGACAAAATCAAGGTCAGTCATTCGGTCAGCTGAAAGTGCATTCTCTTTTCACTAATAACTAAGGCACAGGGCCAAAGGCAATACCATCGATCCTGTCTAGACATACATCATTTCTCTGACTTCTTACTCATACAGAGAACTAGGCTTAACCAAAGGAATTTCTGTTATGCAAATCCAAGTCATGCCCAAAGTGTAGTCAAATCCTGACTTGACCAGGTTCACAAAAATAGTCTTCTCATAAGACTTAGATTTTTTTAACAGAAGTAACTAGAGTGAAAGGAAAGGTAATGTATTAACTCTTATTTAAAGAATTAAATTAATTAACTTCATATTTAAAGAAGAAGGGACAAACTGGTTTAGAGCAGACTTTCCTTGAGTTTCTATATAATTTCAGACTCAATTACAGGATTAAAAAAAATAATAACTTCTCTTTGTTTCATTCTATTCTACCCCTTTGGTATCCATTTGCTGGCTTTAGTTGATATAGAACCTATTAATCTAGAGATGATCTCTAGGTTATTTCTGAATTTGGAAGTAGCTACACATAAATGGTCAAAACTCTACCATTTACAATCATTATCCATGTATTTCTTTATCCTTTTCTCTTTCCTTTCTACTTGGTTTTTGGAATAAACAAATAATATCAAGTTTAAAAAGAGAAGTTTTTCCAGAAAAATAAATGACCCAATCAAAAAATGGGCCAAAGAACTAAACAGACATTTCTCCAGAGAAGACATACAGATGGCTAACAAACACATGAAAAGATGCTCCACATCACTCATTATCAGAGAAATGCAAATCAAAACCTCAGTGAGATACCATTACACGCCAGTCAGGATGGCTGCTATCCAAAAGTCTACAAGCAATAAATGCTGGAGAGGGTGTGGAGAAAAGGGAACCCTCTTACACTGTTAGTGGGAATGTAAACTAGTACAGCCACTGGAGAACAGTGTGGAGATTCCTTAAAAAACTGGAAATAGAACTGCCATATGACCCAGCAATCCTGCTCCTGGGCATACACACTGAGGAATCCAGATCTGAAAGAGACACGTGCACCCCAATGTTCATCGCAGCACTGTTTATAATAGCCAGGACATGGAAGCAACCTAGATGCCCATCAGCAGACGAATGGATAAGAAAGCTGTGGTACATATACACCATGGAATATTACTCAGCCGTTAAAAAGAATTCATTTGAATCAGTTGTAATGAGATGGATGAAACTGGAGCCCATTATACAGAGTGAAGTAAGCCAGAAAGATAAAGAACATTAGAGTATACTAACACATATATATGGAATTTAGAAAGATGGTAACGATAACCCTATATGCAAGACAGAAAAAGAGACACAGATGTACAGAACAGACCTTTGGACTCTATGGGAGAAGGCGAGGGTGGGATGATCTGAGAGAACAGAATCGAAACATATATATTATCAAGTGTGAAACAGATTGCCAGTCCAGGTTCGGTGCATGAGACAGACAAGTGCTCGGGGCTGGTGCACTGGGATGACCCAGAGGGATGGGATGGGGAGGGAGGTGGGAGGGGGTTCAGGATGGGGAACACATGTAAATCCATGGCTGATTCATGTCAATGTATGGCAAAAACCACTATAACATTATCAAGTAATTAGCCTCCAACTAATAAAAATAATTGGGGGGGGGGAGAGAAGTTTTTCTTATAACAACAACTTTTGATTTCTCTTTGCAACCAAATACTACTTTGGTTTGGAGGAGCAACAAAGAGGTGCTAAAACTGGCATGCCACCATGTAAAGCTAAAACAGCATATTTTCCTTCAGGGCAAGGCAGAAAGCACTCCATCTAGC
The DNA here is from genome assembly GCF_963930625.1 of Muntiacus reevesi. Lineage (NCBI taxonomy): Eukaryota > Metazoa > Chordata > Mammalia > Artiodactyla > Cervidae > Muntiacus > Muntiacus reevesi. Next base: position 69,773,155 of record NC_089251.1, on the reverse strand, counting down.
CTTACCTGCAGACACTGTCAAGTTAGGGAAAACCTCTTGGGTTTGCAGAAAACCCTGGCTTCTCAATGCTGCTCACCTAACCTATTGTGTCTCTACTAATCAGCTTTACTATGATTACCATGCCACATATAAAGATCACAGTCTTTCATTTTTACTTTGATTGTGAAAATATTAAATATAAAATCATGAACAATATAACTTAAATTTTATTTTTCTTTCAGATAAGACATATTTCCTTCACAGATATAGAAATCAGGTACTAGAATTTCAGCCACATTATGAATGATGATTGTACACTGACATAAGGGAAGTGGCATACTTTTAAACTGTATGCAAAATTGTATGATTTAAAATTACTTCCAAAGAGCATCTTCATAGATGCTTTACTGCTGGTCCCCAGCTTACAAGGAGGGCTTCTCAGGTGACTCAGTGGGTAAAGAATCCGCCTGCAATGCAGGAGACGCAGGAGATGCAGGTTTGATTCCTGGGTCAGAAAGATCCCCTGGAAGAGGGCATGCAGCCCACTCCAGTATTCTTGCTTGGAGAATCCCATGGACAAAGGAGTCTGGCAGGCTACTGTCCATGGGGTCACAAAGAGTTGAACCTAACTGATGGGACTGAGAACCAGCTTATAAGAAGGCAAGGATGGTAACTTTATCATTACAGTCTGCACATATCTTAATGACATACTAGGACAAGAGAAATGAATAAATAAAAAAAAAGTCCTTGTTTGAAAGTAAAGAAAATCAGAAATTTAATCATGCCAAGTGAATGAATCAAAGTATGGATAAAATATCACAAATAACTCCTTTTGTAATCAGTGTTTAAGTTTAGCAATATGAAATACTTCATCTAAATGCACAAGCAATACTCAACTTAACATGCTACATTTCACATTAAAAACTGACTCAAAGCAGTCTCCTGCTACCGTTTAGGCTCTCCTCCTTTCTGGCTTCCTTCCTGCTCTGCCGGTTGCCTGTGACTGGCCCCCTACATTTTTTCTGGCTCCTTCTTTCCTCCATCAAAACTGCCACTGCCGTAGAAAGGTTCCCACTCAGACCCATGCCCTCCACAGTAGGGTACATAATGGCAAACCTGGGGCTGGGGCTAGCCAACAGAAGCAGGAATTCAGAATACAATTTCATTTCCTTTCTAACATTCCTTGCACTTGCTAGTGTCTACCCTCACCATTCTAGCCCCTCACAGTGTTTTTCAAGATTTCATCCCTCGTTTGAGGAAACCAAATGCCTGTATAGCAGAGTCTGGTTCCCATGGTGGCACAGGATGGAGCTTGGTTTTATTCTTCTTTTGGAGTTAACAGTGAAAGCCTTTAGAAAACCTCAGTACTGCAGGACTGCTTCAAGGACAGGAAATGGAGGAAATCACTGGTTCTGTGGATCTGTGCAGCAGTCACCTAGAGGATGAGAAAAGCCAGCCAGAACCAAGAGCAAGAACAAACAGAAAAGGAAGCATAAAGGTTCATTATGGATTCTTAAGGAAAGAAAAGCCTGGGCAGGAATTTGGCTAGTTTCAAAAATGCTTTTTAACAGGGGGGCTCAGCAACTTGTTTCAAATTCACCTAATGGCACTCCCATTCAGTCTCCTGGAATCTTGATCCCAGGGCATGAGAGGAGCCACCTAGGGAAGCTATTTTTTTCCCCTCTCTCCCTCCCTCTCTTTTCACTGTTCAGTAGTAAAAAGAACCAACTTGAAGCAGCAGAGATGATCTTGGCATCACATTTAGGACTATAAAACCATTCTTCCTAAGAAATTATGGGTAACATCTGACTGCACTTTCAGTACTTTGGGTACAATACAATGATTCAAGATATGGAATTAATGAGTCCTTGGTGAAGTGGTCTGAGATTACCTTGCCTTACAATCTTGTTTCTTTGGGAAATCTGAGATGAATTTCTACATATTTATTATAATAAACACATTTATAAAAAAGTATATTGAGATTATACTTTCATAAGCTGGAGACTGCCTATGTTTCTACTTCACACCGGTACCAATTTTGTGACAAAGATCTTGTGGTGTTCAATTCAAAATGTTCCATCTTCTTAATGGCGGAATAAAGTAAGGAAGAGAAAGAAGGAAGAAAGAAGCCTAATTATATGGCAGATTATTCTGGTGTTTAAGCTGTTCAATGGTCCTAATGGAATTTAACAATTGTTAGAACCCTGCTTATTTAACTTATATGCAGAGTACATCATGAGAAACGCTGGGCTGGAGGAAGCACAAGCTGGAATCAAGATTGCCAGGAGAAATATCAATAACCTCAGATAAGCAGATGACACCACTCTTATGGCAGAAACTGAAGAAGAATTAAAGAGCCTCTTGATGAAAGTGAAAGAGGAGAGTGAAAAAGTTGGCTTAAAGCTTAACATTCAGAAAACTAAGATCATGGCATCCGGTCTCATCACTTCCTGGCAAGTAGATGGGAAAACAGTGGAAACAGTGTCAGACTTTATTTTTCTGGGCTTCAAAATCACTGCAGATGGTGATTGCAGCCATGAAATTAAAAGACACTTGCTCCTTGGAAGGAAAGTTATGACCAACCTAGACAGCATATTAAAAAGCAGAGACATTACTTTGCCAACAAAGGTCCATCTAGTCAAGGCTATGGTTTACCCAGTGGTCATGTATGGATGTGAGAGTCGGACTTTGAAGAAAGCTGAGAGCCAAATAATTGACGCTTTTGAACTGTGGTGTTGGAGAAGACTCTTGAGAATCCCTTGGACTGCAAGGAGATCCAACCAGTCCATCCTAAAGGAGATCAGTCCTGGGTGTTCATTGGAAGGACTGATGTTGAAGCTGAAACTCCAATACTTTGGCCAGCTGATGAGAAGAGCTGACTCATCTGAAAAGACCCTGAAGCTGGGAAAGATTGAGGGCAGGAGGAGAAGGGGAAGACAGAGGATGAGATGGTTAGATGGCATCACTGACTTGATGGACGTGGGTTTGGGTGGACTCCGGGAGTTGGTGATGGACAGGGAGGCCTGGCGTGCTGCAATTCATGGGGTCACAAAGAATCGGACACGACTGAGCGACTGAACTGAACTGAGTGAACATATTAAAGCATATATTAAATAGCACATATAAACTACACTGCATTTCCTTTTCATGAGGACCTATTACAAGGATTTATCTTACTTTTATAGAATCAGTTCTTTCCTACATCTAAACTTTGAGAAGACAACATTTCTACATTTACAATAATAGCAGACTTAGGGAAAGACATTTCACCGTGACCACGAACAGAGCACAGTCTACACTGTGCGTGCTCAACATTACTGTGTGGTTGCTTACTGAGAAATGAACATTTCTTCATATGGAAGCAACAGATAACAGTGATCACTGTGTGTACTTTCCCACCCAAGCTCAATCATTGCTACACAACTCTCCAAAGAAAGCTGGTTCTGAGGAGTACTGCTTCCTAACTAAGAGTTCAAACTCACAACAGTTTAGGAATTAAGAGGTGGAAAACTCTTGGTTTGCAGTTGGGAAAATAAATTTAAATACACTTCTACCTGCCCACTCAACATATCACCCCCTTCTAGGGAGTTTGTGGATGTGCCAGTACTCAGGGATGACGTTTTAAATGAGCAAATGAATAGGAAACATCCTCTGGCTTGTGTGGGTAACAGCAAAGAATATTCCACAATGTGTCCTTCAACAGAAAAAAGAGAATAGATGAATTCTGCTCAAGGTCACCAATGACCTTTCATTTGAGAGAACTATCTAACATATGCTAGATGTCTATAGTATAGATTTATTTTTTTATAAATCATTTTATTATAGAGATGTATAAAATAAACTTTCAAATACTTCTGATTTTACTCATCTACACTTAGGATCTTCTCAGAGAAGGCTATTTAATTTCCCTGAAGAAAAAAAATTCTGTCATTAAATTAAGGGGATATTGCACAAAAATATGACTAAGTAAGCCACACTGTAAAAACAAGTCCTAAATTTAGAGATTAATAAATTAGATCTGTATAAATCAAATAGAAAATGGTATATATGATATAAAATTATATAAATTTAGAGATTAACAAATCAGATTTGTATAAATTGAATAGAAAATGGTTTGTATAAAATTGACCTATCAATTATACATATTTTATTTAAGGAAAAATAAAATTTTATTATAAATAATTCATGTTATCTTTAATCCATTAGAACCTTTACATACTTATCAAATAGTCCATAAGGTAAAGTGCAATAAATATTAAAAAGATATTTCAATTCTTCAAAACTCTTTCATTACTTTGATGTTTAAAATGCAACATATTTACATATTTTACAATTTATGGCTAATGTAATTTTAAAGTTTTATAAAAGTCACTGAAAATAACTTTAAGAGAAATTAACTTTTTTTCCTAAATAAGAATATTATGTTAAAAATCTTAGTATGCTAAAAATTAAAAATTTTCCAGGAATCTCTCAAACTTCACTAAAATGCTATCTACAATGAATTAAATATCTAGTAATCTTTAAAATGTAGGATATTTCAACAAGAGGAATACTGTTATGAAGAATTCTGCTTCTCCAAAGACTGAAAACACTTAGTTCAATAGTACCCAAGGTTGAAACATATAAAATTACTATTTTCAGATTAAAATTTGTCAAATACCAATAATTTAATATATTTCAAAATATTTTTAAGTTGGTGGTTTCTTTAAAAGCTGTTCTATTATCTGCTTACTAAATATAATGCAGTAATATCAGATTAAGACAAAATGACATCACATTCTTTGGAACCAATCACTGAAAACAGAAAACAATCAGATGCAATTTTTTAAAATGTTTTATGAAATGTTATTTTAAATAGGCAATGCCAAAGAACATTCAAACTACCATACAATTGCACTCATCTCAAATGCTAGCAAAGTAATGTTCAAAATTCTCTAAGCTAGGCTTCAATAGTACGTGAACCGAGAACTTCCAGATGTTCAAGCTGGTTTTAGAAAAGGCAAAGGAACCAGAGATCAAATTCCCAATATCCGTTGGATCAAAGAAAAAGCAAGATAATTGCAGAAAAACATCTACTTCTGCTTTATTGACTACGCCAAAGCCTTTGACTGTGTGGATCACAACAAACTGGAAAATTCTTCAAGAGATGGGAATACCAGACCACCTGACCTGCCTCCTGAGAAATCGGTATGCAGGTCAAGAAACAACAGTTAGAACCAGACTTGGAACAATGGACTAGTGCCAAATAGGGAAATGAGTATGTCAAGGCTGTATATTGTCACCCTGCTTATTTAACTTATATGCAGAATACATCATATGAAATGCCAGGCTGGATGAATCACAAGCTGGAGTGAAGATTGCTGGAAGAAATATCAATAACCTCAGATAAGCAGATGACACCATCCTTATGGCAGAAAGCAAAGAGGAACTGAAGAGCCTTTTGATGCAAGTGAAAGAGGAGAGTGAAAAAGTTGGTTTAAACATTCAAAAAACATTCAAAAAACAAAGATCATGGCATCCAGCTCCATCACTTCATGGCAAATAGATAGGGAAACAATGGAAAGAGTGAGGGACTTATTTTCTTGGGGACTGAAATCACTGCAGCCATGAAATTAAAAGACACGTGCTCCTTGGGAGAAAAGCTATGATAAACCTAGATAGCATATTAAAAAGCAGAGACATTACTTTGCCCACAAAGGTCCGTCTAGCCATGGCTATGGTTTTTTTCAGTAGACAAGTATGGCTGTAGAGTTGGACCACAAAGAAAGTTGAGCACCAAAGACTTGATGCTTTTGTACTGTGGTGCTGGAAAAGACTCTTAAGAGTCCCTTAAGATCAAACCAGTCAATCCTAAAGGTGATGAGTCTTGAATATTCATTGGAAGGACTGATGCTGAAGATGAAGCTCTGGTACTTTGACCACGTTATGTGAAGTACTGACTCATTGGGAAAGACCCTGGTGCTGGGAAAGATCGAAGGCAGGAGAGAAGGGGACAACAGAGAATGAGATGGTTGAATGGCATCACTAACTCGATGGACATGAGTTTCAGCCAGCTCCAGGAGTAGATCGGAGAAGGCAATGGCAACCAACTCCAGTGTTCTTGCCTGGAGAATCTCAGAGACAAGGGAGCCTGGTGGGCTGCCGTCTATGGGGTCACACAGAGTCAGACACGACTGAAGCGACTCTGCAGCAGCAGCAGCAGCCAGGAGTAGGTGATGGACAGGGAAGCCTGGCATGCTGCAGTCCATAGGTCACAAAAAGTCACACACAACTAAGCGACTGAACTGAACTGAAAGATCCCAAGTAACTTCTTCTAAATGTTTAAGAGAAATAAGAATAAAAAAGAATATACCCACCCTTGAGTAGGCCTTATCACTTTAAATGTACTTTTATAAACATCATCTTATATTTATGTTATCTCAGTGTGTTGGACGACTTGCCTAATACATCTAAATAGAATGTAAAAGATTGCAATAGCATATAGAAAGTTTGTTTTAAGGCTCCTTGTGAAAATTTGAAAATTTTGAAAACTGTATTAAAAAGGAAATAAGCAGGAAGAATTTGGACAACATGCTGAAGTGTCTAGTAAGGTGGCACTACATTCCTGGAAAAATTATTAAAATATATCTATCTTGTCAATTTTTTTGCAGTAATACAATAAAGTATGGGGACTATATTCATGATTTCTTTGATCCTGTTGAAAGATGGCAGAAATATTTTAGGGAAAATATTTCTTCTTCATTGTATTTATGTGCTACTTCTATAAAGCCAAAAATATAATACTGTTTAATTTCCTTTATTGAAGAAAAAGAAGGTCCTAACACCCACCTTCCCTATGCTATAGGAATGAATTATTTTCCAGGAAAAAAATACTTTTGTAAAATCTTTGCCCTACTATAATAGCAAAAAGCTGGCCCATGTTAGTAAATGTGTTTGCCCATGGGCATTCTAGCCACCAGAAATAAAAGAATTATTCCATAATTTCTTGCTTCCTTTAAAATCCAAAGAAAAGTGTTCATTTCATTCATTGCACATAAAATTATTCTTCCCTTTTAAAATATCTGAAACAAAAGACTACTTGATTCCAAGTCAAATATTTGAAAGGTTAGGCAATATAATATGAACGTGCCACATAAAGGGCATTTGTCTTTTCATTTTAGCTATAAAATGCAAACTTAATAAAAACACTATTTTTATTCCTTTAACCTACATTTGCCTGTATTTGCCTTTTGATTTTATTTATAAAATGCAAATTTGATAAAAATACTATTTTTATTCCTTTTACCTACAAGCTGATAGTAAATCTCCTGGGAACAGAGCAGGAAGCTCTAACCTTTTAAATCTTTTTAAACCTTTTAAAATCTGAAATATTAGACAAGTAGAAAGAAAAACTAAAGATGCTCTACAAAATCCTGTCTTCCTTTACAAAATAAAGTTTTATGTTATAGGCTAACAATAAAATGTTTCTTCATAGGTACAACAAATTCTGTATGACTGAAGATTCCATATATATAACTGTTTGGGGCTAACGTCTAGTACTTAAGTAGACCCATATGAATGCAATTCCATGTTGAAGAAGGAGCCATAAGCTTGAATAATCTATCCTTTATCTGTTGATTTACTGATCCATAAAATCAAATCACTACAAACACAAGCTTTTAGGGTAGTCTTATAATCCCTGTCTTATCTTTTTCTAAAATGGATATTCACTGCTTAAGAAAACATGCTAAAAGATAAACAGCATTTTTTTCTTTTTTGGACTTTTGTACAGCCTATTTAAACATTAATTCTAAGACAGTTCATTTTATTTTTTTAACGGAATAATATGCATATGATATTATTTCTTGACATTTATATAAACTGCTTTCTGATTACTGGAATGGAAACATTTCTTTTTAATCCAAACCACTTAGAAGATAAACATTTAATTTTCAAAACAGTCTCATCAAGTTATAATTCATAAGATATTGCTTCCTATGTGTAGCAATACAATGCTATTATCACTTCAATTCATGAGTTCCTTTCTAAACATCAATATTTTTCTCTATATTCCCCATTAGGTCATTTAATTTTATTGTAACAGGTTTTATCTGTATCCCTATGAAAATGCTTTTTATGCAAATAGTTTAATAACAGCAGCAGTTTTCAAATTAGTAAGAAGTACCCTCCGTCTCACAGTCTCATACAATGAATTCTACTACATTATATGTCAAAGACTTCCCTTCCTATAAATAGGTTTCCTATTGAGTATTACAGTAAAGGAAACTAAACTGATGGGGTAAATAACATGTCTGTAACACTGAAATACAGGCGAGACAAGGAGAGACAGGGAATATAGAAGGAGCAACTCAAACCTTTAGTTAATTCTATAAAAGTCCAAGATCCTGTTAAGAGGATATGACATGATAATGAACACACTAAAGAGTAATGAAGTAAAAATTATAAGTAGGAAGAATAGAAAAATAACCCTGAACATGGAAGCATTAATTGTGGCATAGTAGAAGGGAAAAAAAAGTGACAAAAACATCTAAGAGATGAAACAATAGATGAAAAAGTTTCATTTAAGGGAAAAGATGAACACATAAATTTAGAGTGAATCTGCTGACTCTATTTTCAGTATTTATAGAATGCAGGTCTGATTGTAAAATTAAAATCATTCATTTTATTATAGAAAAGTAACCCTCTTTATGACTGGTTCGTGATATGCAATCTCCATTTTTACATAGTAAAGAAAATGAGTCAATATAAGAATGGAAACAGAAATATATTTATAGTCTCGATACCTTAATGAAAAACATTTAATCTAGATCTGTTGTCTGATAATAAAAAGAATTGAAAAGGATAGATGATTTCCAAAGGGTTCTGAGATCATCTGACATCTAAATCCAGCCCCTGGCATTAGAATGGCTTGAAAGAGATAATCCAACAACAGATATTGATCTTATTTCAAAGAAGAAAATATATGTTGCTAAGCCAGAATAGGATCCTGACTCAGTAGTTGTTATGGACTGAATGTCTGTGTCCCCCCACAATTCATATATTGAAACCCTACTCTTCAGTATGATATTAGTAGGTGGGGCCTTTGGGAGAGTTAGGGTTATATGCAGTCACAGGAGTGAATGGAATCCCCCTAAAAGTCTTGAGAGAGTCTGCTTTCACCTCTCTGCTCCCCACCATGTGAGAACTCAACAAGTCGGCAGTCTTCAACCTGGAAGCAGACTCTCACCAGAACCTGGCACCGTGATATCAGCTATCCAGTCTCCAGAACAGTGAGAAACACATTTCTGGCTTTTATAAGCCACCCAGTCTATGGAACTTCGTGACAGCAGCCTAAACTAAGACAGTACTCTTTAGATCTTGTAATACTAAGGAAAACTCATCTGTACTCTCCTCCCCTGCTCTCTCTCTCTCTCTCTATATATATATATGTGTGTGTGTGTATAACACATAAACTTAATAGAATACTGAATACTGATATTATTATAACAACTAAGAAAACAAGAAAAAAAAAAAACTAGTTGACAATATATACAATACTTGGAATGGCTAATACCTGCTGGCAAATGTAGCTCAGGGAAGTAGCTTAGGAAATCTGTACCTTATAGCTGTCAGAAATACATGATGTTCAAAATGTGCAATGCTGCAAGTGATGCTCACAAACAATGGAAAGAGAAAAGTCACCTTTTTTTACTGAATCTTTTTTTTTTAAGTTAATATGCTTCTCTTAAAGTTGAAATTAAATTATTCTGGATGGATACTGAGAGAATATACTTCATGGTCTTAAATGAGCCTATTTTTTATTCTATTATTGGATGCTAAGCCACTTCAGTCGTGTCCAACTCTTTGTGACTCCATGGACTGTGGCCCACTGGGCTACTCTGTCTAAGGGATTCTCCGGGCAAGAATACTAGAGGGGTTGCCATTTCCTTCTCCACGGGATCTTCCCAACCCAGGGATGGAACCCACATCTCTTTACATCTCCTGCACTGGCAGACAGGTTTTTTACTGACAACATGCAATACTTTAATGTTTCATCTCATTCTCCCTGAAGATGGAACTGGAAAGGGGAATGAACTTGGGAGTTAGGATCCTTCTAGGCGCTCTCACTACAAATCAGTTTTAGAAATCTACACACTGTTTTTTTAGCATTTCCTTAATTTTCTCATTTGCTAAATGTTGAACTTGTTTCATAAAGAAGTTGGAGCTCACTGCAATGAAAAAATATAAAACCGCTTAACAGACTGTAAAGCATTTTATGCATATGCAATATCTGGTTAATGGTGTTAGCCATGGTAATATTATAATTAATGCTTCCTTATACAAATTGCAGGTTGCTTAAGAGCTGTGCCTTTTCCTTCATCTTCTTTTTGTTCAGTGTCTAGCATGGTGTGTACACACAGGAGTTGCTTAATAAATGTTTTAGTAAGTAATTAATTTCCTATCTTAATTTCCTGCTTGGTTTCTATGAACCTAGCAATATGTGATGAGAATGACCAAATTCACTTTCATAGGCAGAATTTATTTGCCATGAAAAGCTAACTTTAGTTACTTTATTCTCATATCAGATTTAAGAGACTTTAACAACTGAAAGCATTTTTATTTGTGCAAAGTAAATAGCAGGCATTTAGTATTAGTTTCCATTAAAGTATCATTTTGAGGCAGCTCGAGATTCATTAATTGGGTATTTCGAAACAAACCCTCCATAGATTATCCTTTCTTAAGTAGACAGTGATGATAATAATCATGATGAAGTAATGGAGATGCAGCAGAATACAATGACCATCACTTAAATTCACTAAACCGCTTGAGTAATCTTATTATTATAATGATGTGGCCAAGACAACTGAAAAATAAAGTAACTATTAAAATCCTGCAAATAATAACTGTTTGTCTTCCCCACTCTATACATAGTTCTTAGCACAGGGCCTCGCACAAAGTAAACAATAAATATGCTTTGTGCTAAGTCACTTCAATTGTGTCTGACTCTTCGTGACCCTATGGATGGTAGCCTGTCAGGATCTCCTGTCCATGGGATTTTCCAAGCAAGAATACCGGAGAAGGTTGCCATTCCCTCCTCGAGGGGATCTTCCTAGGGATCAAACTCACATCTCCTAGGTCTTCTGCATTGGCAGGCAGGTTTTTAACCACTAGCACCACAATAAATAGAAAGGACTAAATGTTATTCATCATGTGCACAAATGAAGAAAAAAATGGCTAAATGGGAGAAATCAGATCTTCTAACCCCAAACTCTGTGTTCTTTCCTCTACCCTATGGAGGTTTAGAAAAATTCTAATTAATCACATTTACTCTAAAAGCTTATCAGCATATCTGTAAGAAACAATTATTTATTATAAGTTTAAAAAAAAAACTGGGATGCAGTTAGTCTCAGGAAAATGGCTTCTTATTATAGGAAGCTTCTTTTAAAAAAATTACCTTCCATAAAAAAATGAGCATTATTTCCTAAATATAATCTAATATTTCATGATATATATAGTAAGATATTAAAAAATTGAATATTTTAGTAAATTACATATTTTAATGATCAAATTTATATGGATCAAATTTGTTTCTTTATAATTTAAGTAAATTTTTGATTTATTAATTTAATGAGATGTGTCAAGCTCACATATTTGTATCAGGTGGGATATGAATCATTAATATGATTAATTACATTTTAAGATGATTTCAAAGAAAGCTCAGTCTTTCTATCAATTCTGCAGATAAACTTTAAAAATCAGAAAGGTATATAAGTGGCATTCTCTACATTTTGGTTCAACCTCAGATTCCACTTAAATTGGTCATTATATTACCTGTTGTATAGTTACTAAACTAAAATGCTCCATCTAATTAAAACAATTCAAAGCAACTACATCAATTATGGATATGAGAAATATATAACTTAAAATTTTCTTTGGTTACTTCTAACCACTACCTTAAGATATGCTATTCTGGTCAATGTGATAAACATCTTCTGGTTCCAATGGGATATACAACTGATTAGAATACATTTTCATACTATGGTTAACTCATTTAGCACAAATAACTGAATTATCCAGTGTATAGAATCATATTTTTTGTTGTTGTTTAGTCATTAAGTCATGTCCAACTCTTTTGTGACTCCAGGGACCGTAGTCCGCCAGGCTTCTCTGTCCATGGGATTTTCCAGGCAAGAATGCTAGAATGCATTGCCATTTCCTTTACCAGCGGATCTTCCAGACCCAGGGATTGAACCAGTGTTTCCTGAATCACAGGCAGATTCTCTACCACTGAGCCATGAAGGAAGCCCATATAAAATTATATAGTAGTCAATTAAAATTTTTAAGTGACTTTCCTATGAAGACATTACTATATAAGGCCTAACTTTAAATATAGTATACTATGAAATATAATTAATTCCTACTTGCTAGTTAACCCCATTTATGGCTTCTGAAATTCTGTCTGAATTTATCTTTCTACAAACAATGAACTTAAAGTGCAATTAAATTTAGAGCTATAGAGTTTCAATTTGAAATTTAGGGTTTTAGAATTTTAAAACTGAAATTATCACTACCTGGTTAACAGATTAAAAAAATCAAAAGTCCATTGTTATAACAGGTGATAAAACCTTGGTTAAATGACCTTTGGGTCCCAACTTTGAAAACAAGTCCAAATTGAACAGTATCAATAATAAGCAAAGCTACCTGAAAAGTGGACTTCAACTAACAAAGCAAACCAAAGCTACATACTTCTTAACTAAGGGTAATAACCCAAACTGGGCTAAAATTTGTGTTTTCTTTTCATGTGAATTTTAAATAAGAATCTGGAATTCTAATTTTTCTTGTTGACAGATTCCTGTATTGAAAGGTTTGGGGAAAATGATCAAAAATAATTAATCAACTAATTCCACCTCCTCCCCTAAAAAAGGGCATCTGAAAACACAAATATCAGAATTTGCAAGTAACACAATCAAGATTTATCTACATCAAATAAAGATCACATATAATCTTACTTTCATTTTACGGATGAATTAATGAGGCCCAGAAGGGTTAAGCTAACAATACATAAGGTACTGATCTATAAACAACCAGATATGTTATATAGAAATGTTTAGAAAAACACAGCATGGGAGCTTCCCTGGTGAAGAAACTGCCTGCCAATGCAGGAAATATGGGTTTGCTTCCTGGTCAGGGAAGATCCCACATGCCGCAGAGCAATTAACCCATGCACCACAACTACTGAGGCTGCGCTCTGGAGCCTGGGAGCCACAGTTGCTGAAGCCTGGAAGCTTTCGAGCCCATACTCCGCGGTGAGAGCAGCCACTGCAAAGAGAAGCCTGAGCAGTGCAAGTAGACAGCAGTTCCCACTGGCCACAGCTAGAGAAAAGCCTACAACAATGAAGACCCAGTACAGACAAACAAATAATAAAACTACATATATGATATATATATGAGAAAAATACAATGCGAAAGAACCCTCAAAAATAGTATGTGTTGCAGACATCCTAAGAACATGTTAGAAAACAGTAAAGAAAAGGAATTAATTTCTTGGAGGTGTTCTAATTCTTTCAAGGAAAATCTTTGAACAATTACTTAAGAAAAAAGTTTTATTTACAGAAGACTCTGGCATTTGATTTCTGACCAATGATGGAAGATATTGAAAAGAAGACATTAGGGACGACCTTCTATCTCCAATAAAATCAAAATTGGCTTCAGCATTCAAAATATGCAGACCTTGGTTGTTTTCCTTCAGATACAATTAAATGAAACTTGTAGATCTTTTTTCACAATTGATTTTTCACAAGGGTAAAACCGTAAGCAGGATAATCCAGTGCTATAAAATTGGGGATGCACATTTAACTTGTTAATTGTTTATGCACAACTAAAAGTAGAGGGGGAAAAGTGGGAAGAACTAATCCATTTTAGGCACTGATTACAGAAATCATCTTCTGTAGATCAGATCTCTTCTGTAGAAGAGATCGGGCTTCCCTCATAGCTCAGTTGGTAAAGAATCTGCCTGCAATGCAGAAGACCCTGGTTCAATTCATGGGTCAGGAAGATGCCCTGGAGAAGGGATAGGATATCGACTCCAGTATCCTTGGGCTTCCCTGGTGGCCTCAGCTGCAAAAAGAATCTGTTTGCAATGTGGAAGACCTGGGTTTGATCCCTGGGTTGGTTGGGCTGGGAAAGGCTACCTGTTCCAGTATTCTGGCCTGGAGAATTTCATGGACTGTATAGTCCATGTAGAGTCAGACATGACTGAGCGACTTTTACTTTCATAGAGATAATGGAAAACGGCTTGGTCTTGTGGAAACCCACATCTCAGTTGAGAGACTAGAATTCCAACCCTAATTAGCACCTCCATCACAAACTACTTTCTAATGTGATATCAGGCAGGTCGTTTCACATTCTGAGTCTTAATTTTCTCAGGTTTGAAATAGAAAGAATGAAACCTACCTCATAGTGTTATTTTGGATACATTAGTAAGAGTCATATAAAATGTGAAGCATGTAGTTGATATATAATAGACAACCTATCATTTTTCTTTTTTTCTATTAAATCATTCCACATGAGAAAATGGGGAAAACATATTTAAATGAAACCTAACTTTAATCTTAATATATTCAACAACTATTTTTTTTCATTCTATACTTCTATATCTTGCGAGAGGAAATTGTATACAGAGTTACAGCAAGAATTTGAATGCCAACTGATTTCCAGAACGGTGCAGTATAATTAGTAAATTCATGAGTCAAATTCCTGTTTACATCTGTAATGTAAAGGCTAATCATTTGTTTGTCTGCTATAAGTAGGACTTGATTAAAGCCTGCAGCAATAATTAAATAACCCTGTGCTTGAAGGATGCAGGCTCAGCTAGCACAGTGGTATGCTAACACCCATAATTAGTGCATAGGAATGTGTGCAAATTAACAAATGAGTGTCATTTACACTAACAGTACAACGATGCTTCTTTTTTGGGAATTACCTCTGTGTTTTCTGTTAACCATTACACATTTATAAACACAGTGCAATATAAACAGCATGCTAACATCTGCATGTGGTGGTTTAGCCTCTAAGTTGTACCCAACTCTTATGACCCCATAGACTGTAGCTCCATAGACTGCCCGGCTCCTCTGTCCATGGGACTCTGCAAGCAAGTATACTGGAGTGGGTTGTCATTTCCTTCTCCAGGGGATCTTCCTTACCCAGGAATCAAACCCAAGTCTCCAGCATTGCAGGCGGATTCTTTAGTGACTGAGCTATGAGGGAAGCCCAACATCTACGTTTAGTCCCTAGTTAAGGCCATGATCTGGAGCAGGCAATGGCACCCCACTCCAGTACTCTTGCCTGGAAAATCCCATGGACAGAGGAGCCTGGTAGGCTACAGTCCATGGGGTCTCACAGAGTCGGACACAACTGAGCGACTTCACTTTCACTTTTCACTTTCATGCATTGGAGAAGGAAATGGCAACCCACTCCAGTATTCTTGCCTGGAGAACCCCAGGGACAGAGGAGCCTGGTGGGCTGCCGTCTATGGGGTCGCACAGAGTCGGACACGACTGAAGCGACTTAGCAACAGCAGCAGCAAGGCCATGATTTAAATAAGTTTTCAAACTTTTCTATAAAGGGCTAGATAGTGAATATTTTATGATTTGCAGGCCATGTGATCTTTGTTGCAATTAATCATCTCTCCCCTAGTGTCAAAGCAGTTACAAGAAATAAACAAATGTGCATGGCTGTATTCCAAAAAAAAAAAAAAAATTACTAAAAGAAATAGAAAACAGGCATTGAGCCAAACTAACTCAATGGTCTATATTATTATAGGTCATCATTTGCCTAATTTGAATCACAGTCTGCCGATGCCTGATCTAGATCCTAATTCTCAGGTATTACAATGTAAAGTATTATCTTACAAAATCATTATTTATACAATAGACAAGGACAGTGGAGTATAGCCTGATGTGAAAACTTGACAAGTTTCCAAACCTTCAGCTATTCTGCCTATCAAACATAAGCTAGGAAAAACTAGGACAAACAGAATTTACCACAAGTTTGCTGCAAAAATCAGGTGACTCAGGAGTTGAAAGCATGTTGAAAAAATGCTGTAAAATTACTTGTAAATATTATTATCGTTGTCATTGTTATTATTAATTGCTCCTTTAAGCTCTATGTTTAAAGACCCCTGGAAGTCACGTCTACTCTGGGATAAATCACAGGATACAAACTTCATACAACTCACTTAGAGCTGGTCTAGCAATTCTAGAATCTGAGAAAGATCAGGTAGGCTTGGGGCCTGAGGAACTCCCCTAAGGCTAACAATCCGTAAAGTCAGTCTCAAGGTACATTAGTCGTGAGAGACTTTTTTTTTTAATCCTTCACCAATACATTTGGAAACACTGCATATGACAGTATAAACATGAGCATATTATTACACTGTGAAGATTAGTACAAAGAGATATCTGTCAAGAAGTTCTTGACAAATACATTTGAAACACTTCTATCCTTCTTTCAGAGATTCACAGTGCATAATTACAAACTGAAGATGATAAGACATCCTGCAATAAATAAACTGTATACCTTTGTCCAACCCAGTATTTCTCAAATTTATTTATGTAGAAATTCTTCATTTTGGGGGTAAAGCCAAATTGACATTATTCCCCAGAACACATCTTGGAAAAGCTGTCGTATAGATTATTTTGGGCTATTATACTCCTTTCAGTAAGGAAACTGCCCCACAACTCTTACATTTAACAGTATACATTTAGCTAATTACTTGCATTTCATTGTGTATCATAAGACTGAGTTTTACTTACAAGCAATAATGTGTAAACTAATGAAATTTGTGAGATTATTTAAGAAGTATGAAAATACTACTAACCTCAAAAAATTTTAAAGCTAGATAAAAGATAGAAGATACATTTCAAATGTCAAATAGTTCTGACATGAACTTTGAAAAATAACAAGAAACATATCTATTGGAGATAGTATCGCCTGCTTAAAGCACTAAAATCCATTAAAAGCCAAACAACCCCTTTTACTAAAAGTTGCTTCAGCAGGAAAAAAAATGGAAAAAACAGCTGCGTGGTTCATTAGTTTCCTCTATTAGCTTCCTACTTACAAGATTTCTTCTCATGCCTTTTTTACATAATATTTAATCAAAAAGAGGTGATCATGTTCTTACGGCAAAGCCTTACTGGTCAGTGATTATCTGAGTTATGGTGGGTCTTTAACTTCACGTCTCTTTCATTTACAATCAAACATTTCTTCTGCAAACAAAGACGCTTTTCTCCAATGTCAGTTTGGATACTAGATGTTGGAGCTAACTTCTGGAATTAAACATATAACTTAACCAAAAGCAACTTATATCCAGATAAAATAAACAATATGCCCTATTTGTAGCATATAGTGCAGTTCCTGACATAAACTAGACATTCAATACATATTTTGTGAAAGAGTAAGTGAAGAGATGACTCAAAGACACTTATCAACTACTTTAGCTCAATTATATAATGATGATTTATAAAGCATTTTTACTGAATGAGTTAGAAAATGTTTTCTTAAACTGAATATCCAAAATTCACAAAAAACTGAAACAAGCAACGTTATAATCTGTTATTAGTTATTTTAACACCATAACCACTATTTGCCCATGTACAGTAATGGAGAATGAAAATACTATTCTGGACAAGATAATAAAACCACCCACGCTACACAGACACTAGACAGAATGAATTTTTCATTACAGTGGTTAGATTATATTGTGGAAACTATCCTAGTACTAGTATCCTAGTACTTTGAAGGATTAAAAAAGTATCAATATAAATTCAACACCATAAAACTCTCTTACAGATCAATAGAACAACTCTACATCAAGCGCTTAAGATAAAGTACACATTTATATGCATCCACTGATATAAAAGCTATGACAGTTTCTCTCACTTCTGGTAAAATCTGCATGCATAATATCTATTTAACAATGTACTTTCTAAATTCTTTTTCCACATCTTTTTTTTTGCACACTCGGAGTATCAAAATTGATACTGCAAAGTATATCTCTACCATTTATGAAACATTCACTTACTTCAAAATAAGTTAAAATCCATGTAATTATCCATTTTATTGTAAAATACATTAAACACACTTTCAAACATAGCTCCCAGAACATGCTTATAGCGTATAAGGTGTATAGATGCCACGTTTTCCTTCAGTGAAAAATGAAAGGCCCTTTGCTTCTGAGTTTACTATGAAAGATTCCTGAGGTGACTTTTGTTTTCTTTAATCTTCTACTGCATGTACCTCTTAACACCCTAATATTGACAATTTTAAAAAGCATCATATATCTACTATCTGTTCTGGAAGAATTCATAAAATCTCCCATAGCAATTTAAAATGATCAAAAATTTCACATAATTAATTAGATCTGATTTTATTTTTAGATATTTATATGCACTAATTATTGCTAATACCTAGATACCTTTTACAAGTGAAATAGCCAGATGACAAATTAAACCATGAAAACACACTTTAACCAGATCGCATAAGGAACACAATTACAATCAAAAGTACTGAAAAAATAAGAGTATTCTGTACAACTGTATCGAATGTGCTGTCAGGAAATAATGAGAATCAAAATCACAAAATACTGATAAGCAGTTAATATTCCCCAAATTGTATTTGCTCCTTTGAGGTTCACTGGTTGCTCTGGACTTATGACAATCTGTCTCACTGGTTTAGAAATCACTTGCATTAAGGATTCTGAAGACAGAGGGAGCATCTGATACATATGGCCCCCCCAGGCCTCTAATGGTGTAATAAGAATTCACAGCTTTTTCTGAACCTCAGAGCAGCCACACGATAGACAACTCTCTCTTTCAGGCAGTTACTAATTAAGCGTGGTTACTTTTTTTTCTGTGCTTTGTATTCAAGATACCAAATTGAATTAAAGAAAATTCAGAGCTCTATTTTTACAAAAACTAGTAGATAATTTACAATTAGGGACAGAAAAAAGACACACTTCCTCCTGAACAGTTTCCAGAACACTGTGAGTTTATCAAATAGGTACTTTCACGAATTCAAAATGACTTATTCACCAATTTTCGGTCTGTTCTTGGGGAACACCATGAAAACTTGCTGCAGAAACTGACAACCAGGCAGCAAAACACCTGAAGGAACAAATACATTTAACCAGTCCCGTATTTGCTAATGGGCAGATTTATGCCAGGACTGTGTCAAAAGGAACTTAGGAAGAGAAACCTGAAAACACATGACTGTATCGCTATCGAACTTATTACAATTTTATCAGTGAATTTTGCTATATATTCTCACTTCCAAAGTAATGCATGGGAATCAAAAGAAAACAGAAAAAAACTCACTTATCAAACACACAGTGCTGAGTTGAAATAGGGACTTTGGTTAAACTAAACAGGATGAAAGTGTGTTTGGTTTTAAATTATGTCTAATTTAGTCACTTACCTTTTATTTCAATTCTGAGGTTTCCAAGGGTCAGAAAATGACATCAAGAAATAGACTTGGCTGTACAGTTTAAACATACTCATACTGAAACACATCCTTTAAAAGATCATTATTAATATAGTTACACATCAAAAATCAAACTGGGGAACACAAGGGTTAAGGAAAGGCACCACTGTACTGATTTGATACTCTCATTTTGTCTCCAGAATGAGAAAATCATTCTCACTTTCCTTCTTACTGGTGTGATCCAGACACCCTGCAATGTTTTCCAATGTGAACACGTTTCTGAGCTGATTCAACCTGTGGTTTTATTCCTACTCAGGCCTTCATTCTCCTAAGAGCTTCTCGATGTTTCTGCAAGGAAAGGATCTTCTGACATCTTGGAAAAGTTGGGAACTCAAAAACTTGCCTAGAGAGCTTTCACTTGCTTCACCAGCACCTGCCATGTACAAACAATTGCTAACCTTGCATTTCACAGGTTAGATATTTCTACAGATGAGTGGTTCGAGAGCCACAGTCAGGTTTTTCTGGATATCATTTATGCATGCCTCATCTATTTCTTCTCAGAGTGCATATGTACAAGGAAGATTCTGAGCAAAACAACAATTTGACTGAAGTTTACACTATCCTCTGGGTATCTTGCTACTTTATGTAAGTGTGAGGGCAGAGCAGATTGATTAAAATTAGAAAGTGCACACAAGTGCTACTTATTTACATGTTAAGCAAAACAAGGATATTAGAACAATCTCCTGGTCTAATGTTTAGAGTAACACATAAATGCTTTCAATACCTTTCCACCCATAGTTTCTCTTCCCAAGATGGTAGGAGAAAGTGGCTGGATTCATCCTTTTCTGGAGTCTATAAATCTAGCACATGTTTCAAGTTATTAACTTCCTAAATACTTCACATAGGAAAGCTCTATAGAATGGAAAATGGAAATGGATGGGCCTTAGGATAGCAACAAAAATTAAAATATAAATATTTATAATTATGCGAAATTACATACTTTGTTCTCATCAGTTTCTCAGAATATGCATGTGGCAATTCATACTGGCTTTCATTGGAGTTTCTTCTTTTCAAGAATAAAAGAAAGCACATGAAAAGCAAAAACTAACAGTAAACTGAAAACCATATATAGTTATATATAGCAGGGCTTCCTCACCTTTGTTGCTAATGACATTTGGGCTGATGACTCTTCCTTGTAGGGGACTATCAGTGCATCTTAGGATGTTAAGCAGCATCCCTGGCATCCAGTCACTAAACGCCAGCAGCATCTTCCCTACCCTTCATCACATCACCCCTAACTGGGAACCACAGATCTACAGTAAGTTGAAAGGGAAAAAAAAAGTCGTAACAATAAGTAATAGCTTTATCTGTGTGCTTGGGTTTATGCTAACAATTTTATATAGTTTATATCTTGATTACTCATCACAGTTACAACTTCAGTTCTAACTATCATTTCTATTTTGTCGAGGAAACATGTGAGTCTCCAAGATATTTAAATAACCTGACAGTCCTGGTCTATAAAAGGTGGTTAGCAAAATTATGTAATGACTTTGGAAAGCCCACATAACTGAACATTCCTTTCACAGATACATAGTAGATGTCTGAAATTCTACCAGGATGCCTTAGTGCTAATGTAACTTAAAAAATATGAAGCAAAGCTTCATGTGCCTATATATCAGCTGTAGTATAGTGGGAGTTAATTTATCAGATTTTTAAAAAATTGCTCAATGCCAGAAACCTGAGATAAGAATCAGGAAAGACTAGGCTCAAAGTCCAGGATATTTCTGGATGGTACATCTGAAAGACAACAAGGAGGGCTGAAAAGGGATGGGACGAAAGACTGACTGGCAGCAGCCAGCGTCAGCGGTAGCAGATTCAGCTAAGGGAGGAAATGTGTACCTCAAATTAAGATGAGAGAGTAATACATTTTGCCTAACTCTTTATTTGTCTACAGCAAGGGTTCTCAAAAGGGGTAGCCCTTACTCCAGAGAATCAAACCTTCTAAATTTCTGATCTTATCTACATATGTAGATTCCATTTAGATGGGGGTGCTATAGTGGCATTTAGTGAGCAGTGGTTAGAAACACTAGACATCCTGCAATGCAAAGTAAGTTCCATGCAGCTTTCAAATGTTCCATCAACTACCCATCTTATTTAGATAAATAAGCTGTTTATAACTATCTGCGCCCAAAACCTAATTTTGAGCAAATAAACCCAAGTATTTTTGAACACTTTCATATTTGTTTCCTGAATGTTGTTTTCACTTTAGAATGCAACCATTATGTAAACCTGGATAAGTATAAAACTTACTTGGTTTGAAAATTTATCAAGAGTTATTCACCAATTCAAAAAAACTAAGTTAAAAACTGCAACATGTCCCATAGTATGAGTCACCGATATAACACACCTTCAGTAGTGTGCAAACGCAGCTTCATGTTCATGGAACATCTACATTTAGGTATAAGCAGCTATCTTTTATGGCTTCTATTCTTCACATAACTGAACATTTGCATATTGAGATATACAGTGACATTAAAATAGCTTATTTCATATTTTTCTTTACAGTAATAGTAATAATAGGAATTATATTGATTTTTAAATTGTTATATAATGTGTGTCATCTATCTCATCTTACTTGGTTACTTATGAATTTCACTTTAGAACAGTAAAACAAGGCTTCTATAAATATGTTATTGAAATTGAGACTCTGGTAAAAACTTTATCTTTTCTTACAGGTACAAATACTACAACAAAAAGAAAATCCTAATAAACACCCACTATTTGTAACAATGGACCAGATAATTCATCAAAGAGTGTTCAACAATTTAAAACTCTTTAATATGAGTTATTTTAGTAATTAGAAAGCAGGATACAAAATGCTTTGTCAGCCATGCCTAACTCTTTCATGACCAAGTTTTTAAGAACCTGCTTCATGCTAGGAACAGTTGCAGCTGTCAGAGGTACAGAGGTGAATAAATCAGGCATGATCTATGCTATCATGAGCTTCAGATTTTAGAAGTGAGAGACGGGAATTAAATTAAAAAAACAATCTTAGTTTAAACTTAAGCGGTTAAAACAATTAACCAAAAAAAAAGTAAAGTGCCTCTGATGAGTATGTTCCAAAGTGTCTGCTGTGAGATAACAGATCAGCATTCAAGCCGTCCAACTTGGCCCAATCACTTCCTCAAAGCAGTTCCTGTTTACTCTCCTCTGAGTCATGTCGCCCTTTTCTCATGGGTGCCGGAGCACAGTGAGCGTCACCTCCACCCTCGTTTGACACACTCTGCCATTTTTATTAACGATCTGCAGTGAGATTCTTTTGGCCCGTCAATCAGAAAGTAAGCTGCCAGAATAAGAAACCCATCTCTTGTGCTTCTTTGTGCTTCATCATGAGCCCGGAACAATGGCTTTCACAGGAGGTGATCCATACATGGTCAGTGGGCATGGAGAAGAAAATAATAACGGAGATGAACATGGCTATCCTGGTAAGGCGAAGGCAGACAAATGAGAGATTTAAGAGAATGATTTTAATTTTCCTTTAATAATTCATTTCCACTTCCTGATGGAATGCAGACTGAGTTAAGCATGCGAGCCATTTTGGACAGTTCACAAAATGAACTCTGCACGGAGCAGAGTGCAAATGCTGATTCACCCTTTAATACTATAAGCGTAGACAAATTCCTCCATGTCTTTGAGCCTCAGTTTCCTAACAGAGCACCTTATAGACTTTATGAGGTTCTTACAAAATAAAGTTTCAGAAGCACTTAACAAATTGTTGAGAGTACAATAAGTAGTCAATTGTAGCTCATTTCCATTTTTCAGGTTTAGAAGCTGTGTTTACATTGTTGGAAGCAAATGAGCTGAGTATTTTAGATTAGGCCATGTGATTAGGCCATACCAATCACTTCATATATCATGCGGACTCTAAAAATTATAATTAAAAAAGCTACTAAATAACACAAGTCATAATATGCCTGTATTCAGCCAATAAATTTGAGTCACACCAATTGTTATTACATGGGGTAAGTGTATATGGTAAAATACATACATATATTTCTCAAACGTAAGAAGTCCCACCTTGAGGAGAAAAACATTGCTAATTGTTTATAAATAACTTTTAAACAGCTGGATCAATAGTTTCTAGGCATTATATTTAAGAAGTCCTTAGCTCACATTCCCCTTCATTCAGATACATAAAAGCAATGTTTCTTTTAAAATGGTACCCAGAGGCCTAAAGTATTCATTCATTTTAATGAAGTTAATCATTTCTTCCTCTACCTGAGGAGAAATGATATATACAAGCTATAGCCATTATATATCATCAAATTTCTCTCATTATGTTCATTATATCACATTATGCTTATGTCATGATGTTTTATTTTTCAAAATGAAAATAAAAATCACAGCATAACACTGTTGCTGAACTCCAATCTAATACAATTATCTTAAAACTATCTTAAAAAGCTACTCTGCCAATTCTTTTGAAAAATGGGATTATATGGACCGTCATTTTATGGAGATTTCCATCCCCAAACTGCCTACATGTTGCTGTCAACACTTTGTTTTCACTATAGAGCTTGCAGGGAGAACTTCAGTTGATACAAACATTATCACAAAGAGCATGATGTAGGACTGATTTAGCAGTGTATGGAGTAGATAAGGGACATCCAGAAGTGGAGGCACTGACAGATGCCCTTGGTTGGAGTAGATACTTGAGAAAGGTCCAGCAGAACTGGAAAGGAAACACAGATGAGTGGGTGGTGCTACAAGGAGTTTAGTAGGATAAAGTGGGCAGAATTTCAGAAGAGAGGCGCTGGCAAGAAAGAAGTAGCAGGGACTTGTGGCAAAAGGGGTTTGGTCCTAGGGCTTGGGATTCAAGGTTGAATTTCAGTATTCATAAACTGGGAACCAAGACTAAGACGGAGTATATCTATAAATTGAGTACTTGGTAGGAGCTTCATCACAAAGAAAATTTGTGATGCTTTGTTTGTGAATCTAAAACCAAGATTCACCATCAGAGCATCAGGGCACAATGAGAGACCTGATGGCACCTGACTGGATCAGGATGGTCCCAGGACTTTGAATGGAAGGTAAACTGACCTAGCCATGAAGACTGATTCAAGGGGTCCTCACATGTACGGTGAAGTGGGGTGGAAAGGGGGAGGAGACAGCTGTGGAAGGAGAACAAAGGGAAGGAGCCAGGTGCAAGAGTGTTACTGCTTTCATTCTCATTCATATTCCTTCTCTCTCTCTCTCTGTCTCACACACACACACACACACACACACACACACACACACACACACACACACACACACATACATACATAATGGTCTAGCTAGGGAAGTAGCATTTTATTCCATAGCTGACTTAAGCCACTACTCATACAATCAGAGATATAAAGTAGAGGCTGAAAGTAATTATATACCAGAGATGTTGTGAAAAGGATGAAAATCATAGTTCACGAAACAGCTAGTAAATAAAAAACAGGAGAGGCAAGGCTTGGGCCTCACCGCCACCAGCAGTGTACATTAAAGCTCTTCAGTGGAGTTCAAAGAGTAATTATAGAGGAGTTAAACTCTGTAAGTGGTGGTTACACCACATTTAATGTGATAATCTATTTAGCCATCATGTAGAGGAAAATTTTAAAGTAGTATTTTTTTTTTAAGTGAGCTTGCAAATATGCCAGTTTAAAAGTGAACTTTTTTAGTAAACTATATATGAAGGCTTCTCAAAGGTTCCCTAAAGCTATGACAGGATCATAAATAAATATAACTATTGGCTGGATAACAAGAGAAATTAGAGGAAGACAAGTAAGCTTCTCCTAAACTTTCTGAGCAAAATTCACTGATTTTTCAAATTACAGTTTTTGACCAATAAATTAATATATATTAATCTAACACTACTATGCCGGGTGCTACAAGATACTAGAAAAATAGCATGTTTCCTGCCTACAAATTTAGAAACAAATTAGGAGGCAAAATACACTTAGAATAGTTGATTTAAAAACCAACTTTATAAAGTCTAGGAATAACTGTCAAAGGTGCTGAGCATGAAAGATATCAATGAGTTCAACATCATAGGAAAAGTTTCAGAGACTGAATGAGGGTATGTATTTGGATAAACATACCCCTTTCTTCAGCCCAGATGATTTTCTGCCACATTGAATGGCAAGTAGAAGGTATAGCCCTCTTTTCAGTCTGAGTACATCTTTGGATACACCGGTGCGTCTTGATACACTAGACAAGACCCAGTGTAAGTGCTATGGCCACTCGGGCCACTCCCCCAACCTGGCTTGACATTCGGTGTCAAACTGGAAGTTCTCTCATAGTTTTTTTTGCTTCTTTGTTTTTGTTTTTTAACTATTTATTTCAAGACTGGCACACAGGAGCCAAGAACAGAATTTACCATTCAGCACACACTTATCCTAAGGTTGGAAAGACACTGTGTAGTTGGTACATATTATCTCATCTACTGCAACCGCCCCAGGAAACAACCATTTTATATACGAGGAAATAACACAGAGAGGTTAAGCAACTGGTTTATAGCCAAACAGCAAGATAATGGCTGCACTGAGATTTGAAAATAATCTCACTGGATGGATACGACAGAGCTGGCTCTTATATCTCCCGAGAACATCTTGAGAGAAAAGGCAATATTTCATTCTCATCTAGCACTTGGCACAGAATCTGGGGAATAGAAAGTGATAATTATTTGAGGGTCAAATGACTGAATATATAAACGAATGAAATCTGGAGCTTCCCAGCCAGTTCTGTAGATTGAGGTACAGGACCAACGTTTCCCTAGAGACCTGCCTGGCAACAGCTAAGCTACCAAAATAGCAAGTAGGGAAAACAGTGTTGGCAAACCAGTGGCTATCTCTGCCCTAGAAACTCAGATCCTTTTTAGGCATTAGAAGAGATGTTTAGCTAGTTCTTATAGCAAAGCAAGACTGATATATATACATATACTTCCAGTAACTTGCTTAGTAAGGTAACAGGCTTAAATATATCTGAAAACTAAGATTTAACTGTTACAGAGCTCACGTTTCATTAACTGTTCTAAATGTTTTAATTATGATACCTCATCTCATCTGAGCACAACTCTATGTGGAGGCACTACTATTGGCCCATTTATACATGTAGGGACTTGCTAATATAGAAAGACCACTTGGGAAAAGTGTCTTTTCCCAAATCACTCAGCTATTAGAAACAGAGTCTGGATTCAAACACAAATATTCTGACTCCAGAGTCCACACTTTCACCATGATACCTTACTATCCTTTAATAAGAAGTGAGAAGAATGACATGAAAGATGCAATGAGGGTGTGTGGGGTACAAAAATGCTAGTCAAACTATTATTTAAACTTGGAATATCAGAGTAGTTATTGTCATGGCTTCTTTGGACTAATACTTCTCTCTTAAGATCTGTGCCCCTGTGTAAACTCCTATTGTGGGACCAGGAATAAGAATTCAGGAGGAGAATTTAGGGGTCAGGATGATGCACTCAGGCATCAAGATAAGATTGGTTTCAAATCTTGGTTCTGGTACTTATTAGCTAAGTGTCCTTGAGCAAGCTATTTAATCTATCCTGACTTCTTTTTTGGGGGGAGGAGTATAAACAGAGAATCATAATTATATTATGATTATTAAATGTTATTAAATCAGTGGTGAGGTTATAAAGTTCTCAGTCAAAGGAGATTAGCTCCCATAAAGCACTTTTTATTCTCATAACCAGGAGGGGATGTGACTGGCATCTAGTGGGTGAAGGTCAAGGATACTGCTAAACACACTGAGATGCACAGAATAGCCCCCATAAGCAAAAATTACCCAACCCCCAAATATCAGTAAAAACAATAAGCTGAGAAACTCTGCTCTAATGTAGTTTTGCAATCTGCCTGGCATAACATTAACAGTCAATGAATGATAGCCTTTTACTCTTGCCTTATCATATGCACAAAATATGTGAACTAATTAAGGCCAAAGTTTCAAACTCTAAAAACTAAAGGATTTTTATTCTTTGTTTAAGCCAGGACAGAAAAGTGTCTCTAATTTTTCTCATAAGTATAAGGACCCATAAGTATCAAGTCCTTCTCTGAATCATTTTTTATGACTCTTGCTCATATTAAATAAAAATAAATTCTAAATAACATCTAAAACAACTGGTAACATAAACTATCATTCTGGCCCTGAAGTTTGGTGGCTTATAACTGTTTCCAATATCCACCGGGAACAGTGGAAAACTTTTTGGAAATGAGAAGAAAGAAGCCCAAAGTTTTGTTTTTATTGTGGGACCCTTCCATTCCTCCCTGCCCACTTCAGAACTAACTTGCAATATTTATTTAAGAAAATACTAGAGGATCAGAATCTTCTATTTACTTGTCTTGCTCAATTGCCCTGAATAGCTGTCTTTCTGGGCCAAAGGTTCTTTGCTCTTTTTCCCCTAAAAGCTCAGTCCTGGAAATGGCACTGTTTTCCTGAAATAGCTGGAAATATGCCAATCAGGAAATATGGTCAAGAGAACAGGAGGCTCCCATATTCAACATGGAAGATAGCTGCAAAGAAACATTCTGTTCTTTGCAGTTCAACAATAACACATTTACTGTGTACTCAGCACTGTTTTAGATATAAGTGTAAGCACCAGGGTGCTCTCAAATAGTGGCTTTTGTCAAGTAGGATATCTAGGCCTTCATTTCAGCTCTCAAAAGTTAACATAAGTTCTATTTCTAAACTGATAGCTTGTATTCATTCTTTATACTTTCTGCCAGAAACATGTCCTTAAAAAACCTATCACTGGCAGATGCTACTGTAGCATACTTGCTTTTTAAATTCAACTTCAGACTGTTTGTTACCATTCTATAATAATCTATGCTATAGAAAGACAACTAATCTTCATATATTGATCTTATATCTTGCAACTTTGTTGAACTCATTAGTTTAATAGTTTTTGTGTCTGTATGATTGTCTGTGCTTCCCAGGTGGCTCAGTGACAAAGAATCCACCTGTCAATGCAGAAGACGCAAGTTCGCCCTGGGTTGGGAAGGTCCTCTGGAGAAGGAAGTGGCAACCAATGTCAGTATCCTTGCCTGGAAAATTTCATGGAGAGTGGAGCCTGACAGGCTGCAGTCTATGCGGTCACAAAGAGTCAGACACAGCTGATCATCATGCATGCACATGAGTGTCTGTGTGTATGTGTCTGCGATTTCCTAAGGATTTTTTGTATTCTGCAAGTACAGATAGTTATATTTCTTCCTTTCATATTGGGTAAAAGTATTAGTTGTTCTGTTGTTTCTGACTCTTTGTGACCCCATGGACTCTAGCCCATCATATTCATATTGGATATCATTTACTTATTTTTCTTACCTAATTATCCTGGATAGAACATTCAGTGCAATGTTGAATAAAAGTGCCAAGTGTGTGGACATTCCTTAAAGAAAATGTGATATGTGTATCACATATTATCTAACCTTAGAAGAAACTCCTGCCATTGAGGACAACATGGCTGAACCTAGAGACCATTATATCAAGTGAAATAAGCCAGGCAGAGAAAGTCAAATACTGCATGGTATCACTTCTATGTGGGGATCTGCAAAAACAAGTTAAGCTCATAGAAACAGAGAGCAGTGCTTGCTAGGGGCAGGAGGAAGGAGGACATAGGGACAGGTAGGTAAAATAGTACAAACTTTCAGTTATACGATGAATAAAGTTTAAAGGTCTAATGAAAAGTACGGAGACTGTAGTTGATAATGACAATATCACATTGTATTACTGAAGTTTGCTAAAAGACTAGATCTTAAGCATTCTCATACACACAAGTTAGGTAAATATGGCAGGTGATAGATGCATTAACTCAATTGTGGGTATCCTTTCACAATGTATATATGTATTAAATCATCACACCACACACTTCAAATATATTACATTTTGTATGTCAATAGTACGTCAATAAATCTGAGTGGGGAAGGAGAGTGGTCATCCTGCCTTGTTCCTCATCTTAGGGGAAGAGCAAGCAGTCAGTATATCACAATTAAGTATGATCTCCACCCTGGGTTTTCCATAACTGTTTTTTATCAGACTGAAGGAAATTTCTTCCATTTCTCATTTTGCTTTGAGTTTTGTTTTGTTTTTTTTTTTTTTTGCGGGGGCAGGGGCGCAGTCTGGTTGCTTGTTTGCTTAAATCAGAAATGGATGTTATATATTGTCAAATTATTTCTTTTGTAATATCTATTGAGGTGATCATATGATTTCATGTTCTTGTTCAGTTTACTAATATAATTATTTGCAGTGAATCATTTCCAAATGTTAAACCAACACTGCACTCTAAATCTAGTTAGCAATGATGGAGTGTCACGTTTACATGTTGTTGGTCTACATCTGTCAAACTGTTTAGAATTTTTGCATCTATATTTATGAGAAATACTGGTCTATAATTTTCTCTTATTTAAATTACTTTGTCTAGCTTTGATACCAGTATACTAAAAAAGGCAGACAGTACAAGTATTGGTGAGGGTTTGGAGAAACTGGAGATCTCATAAATTGCTTATTAGAATGTAAAATAGTGCAGCTACTTCAGAAAATAGTCTGGCAGATTCTCAAAACATTAAATATAGTTACCGTATGACACAGAAATTCCACCCTTAGGTATATACTCAAGATAATTGAAAACATATGTTTACATAAAAACTTGTTCATGAATGTTTATAGTAGCTTTATTCATAACAGCAGAATGTGGAAACAACCCAGAAATCCATCAACTGATGAATGAGTAAACAAAATGTGGTAAGTTCATACACTGAATATTATTCAGCTACACCTAAGAATAAAGCACTAATAGACACTACAACATTAAGACCTTATGTTAAGTGAACAAAGCCAGACATAAAGGCTATGTATCGTACAGCTTCATTATATTAAATGTCCTGAATAGACAAATCCATACAGTTAGAAAGTAAATTACATATGGTTAAAAGCTGAAACTCCAGTACTTTGGCCACCTCATGCAAAGAGCTGACTCACTGGAAAAGACCCTGATGCTGGGAGGGATTGGGGGCAGGAGGAGAAGGGGACGACAGAGGATGAGATGGCTGGTTGGCATCACTGACTCAATGGACAAGGGTGTGAGTAGACTCCAGGAGTTGGTGATGGACAGGGAGGCCTGGCGTGCTGCGATTCATGGGGTCGCAAAGAGTCGGACACGACTGAGCGACTGAACTGAACTGACTGAACTGAACTGAAGAGCAGCTGGGAGGAGGAAGAATGGGGGTGACTTAGTAGGTATGGGGTTTATTACTGAGTGGTGAAAATGCTCTAGAATTAGAAAGTAATGACAGTTGCACAATCTTGTGAATATGCTAACACTCACTGAACTATTTGCTTGAAAAATTAATTTCATGGTATATAAATTATACCTCAATTTTAGTGTATGTACACTATCACTGATTTTTATCACAGGTATCACAATTATTTTCAAAAGGCATGGGATTTAAAAACGGGAGTAATACTTCCTCACAGCTCATGCTAACATCCTACTTCAGCAAATGAAACATGAAATCTGTAGGAATTAAATGACATGCCAAAAATCACATGGCTAGTTACATAGAAAATAAAAAGTAATTACATGTAGTCCCTAGACTGCTTCCAGAGACATCTTCTTACACATGGAAATGAACATATAACCCCCGAATGCCTACTTCCTAGACTACTCTCTTGTTTCCAAAATATGTTATTTCAAGTCAGTTTGATTTTTCCCTGTGTCTATGTGTGCATGCACTCAGTTGTGTCTGACTCTGGGACTTCATAGGCTGGATCCAATCGATGTTATTCCCTTCTTAACTTATAGATGAAGAAATAAACAACAAGCTTCAAGCATTTGTTTTTCTAAAAATATTAGCCTGAAAGAAAACATCATACCTGACTCCATAAGGTGCTAATTTTCCATGTCAGATGAAGACAGAAGCTCTTAAAAGGCCTTAGGGATTCTTTTTCCAAGCTCTCCCCCTTACACTCTCCCTTTTCCCCCTTCCTCCCACCTTTCTTCCTCTCCTTTTCTAATCAGCAATCAGCCATATATAAAGTAGTCATCTATTCTTGGAATAAATACAATGAGAATGTACTCAGCATTTAAACAACATGAAAATCATTGTCTAGTTTTGAAAAAATAATCAACCCTTTAAAAAAGAATTACCAAAAATAAATACTTGGGAGAATCCTAAGCTAGTGAAACAAGTGCACATGAGGACACAGATATTAAAATCTGGAATGGATGAAGTATACATGATATCCATGGAAGGATCAGACAAATCTCTGAATTTCTAGACTTTGCTCACTTTCAGAATTAGCCTGCAGCTTCTGAGACCAAACCTGGAGAATCCTGGTGCCAGGAGAGAATCCTGGTGCCTCGGTATAATTATACTTTGCATCTGGATTCATATTTCCTATGGAGTGTATGTTCATGACTGTTTCTTAAAAAGTATGGTATTTACTCTCCTAGAGTTACATAGATTAATTCAGTTTCACATTTTTTGCAATGGGTGCTTAAAAAATATGGCTAAAGTCATTCAGTCTCAAACTGACAGGGGGATGATTGTTTTGATGATTACATTTGGAATATTCTACCTCAGTCTCGGAAATTCAGTTAACATTTTTTCTCTTAACTCAGCTACAATCGAGACAAATTCATTATTTTACCCCCATTCGGGACATCATGAAGTCACTTGCATCAAGAACGTGGAGTCCTGCCCTAATGTGATACACATGTATGTGTTCTGAAGACAAATGGACCCTTAGAAGCATGTTGGTCACAAATATGTATAACCCATGGAATCACTCAAATTAATAGACTGAACTGAATGAATGTATGGTTCGGATGGTTTCAGACTGTGGTTTGAGAATTCTCACTGAATTTTATTTACCAGAATTTATTTAATAGGGAAAATAAATTTTGTGTTTATTTTTATATAGAGAATAAATTCTATAAATAAACAGGAAAAAAATCAATAGAAAAAGTGTTTTTTAATACAGCATATCTTCTCTATAATCATTAAGAAGAATTATAGAGACTATTTCCAGAATACTTCATGCTGATTCACAAGAGAGGGTTCCTTCTTATTGTTTGTTGACTCGGGAATCTACACATAGTTCTGTAAACACAAGACTTTTTGAGACTGAGTTAGTTCTTAGTATGCTCACCTGCCATATTCTGTTACTATTATACATTTAAATGTACAGTCAAATATATTTGGAAATTAACAGAATCAGTTCAGTTCAGTTCAGTTGCTCAGTTGTGTCCGACTCTTTGCGACCCCATGAATCACAGCACGCCAGGCTTCCCTGTCCATCACCAACTCCCGGAATCTACCCAAACCCATGTTCATCGAGTCAGTGATGCCATCCAACCATCTCATCCTCTGTCGTCTCCTTCTCCCCCCGCCCCCAATCCTTCCCAACATTAGGGTCTTTTCTAGAGTCAACTCTTCGCATGTATATATTTGCAAATAACTTTGTAAAGACTACTTTTCAAATGGAATAATTTATAGTTAAACATATTTGAAAAACACAAAACAGATTCTGTTTCTTGTAAATGTAATTTCTAGCATGCTAGCAGGCTAGATTTAGATGTTTAGCCAAAACAGTATAAACAACAAGAGCAAACACAAACAAAAAAAACACACATGTATATTCCAAGAAAACTGCCATTTTTTTTACTAAATTTGTAGCTTAAAAGTAAAAATCTGATATAAAAATAATATAGTGTAAACATGTCTCTTTTAACCCTGAAATTTTCCCTACAGTTGTGATTTTCAGGTGAGTAGTACATAACTTAAGTATGTTCTTTGTAAAAATTAGCTAACACATATTTGGGACAAATGAGGAAGCATCTTTTGACTACTCATTATTTACAGATGCTCTGATATGGATATATGACCTTTCGAAATGCTATGTCCATTGACAGAACTATAAATACTGTTCCATGTCCATTACATTCATTTTTCTCAGTACACCTGTAGTGTGGTTTGAGTGTATGTTATAATGGACCCTTTACAAATAAGAAAACTGAATCTAGAAAGAGTTATCCCTTAAGGATCAGAATTCAGTTCTAGATTCCAAGTTTCTTCGGGACACTGATGACAGAAATGGCATGCAAAGAAGTGTGAATTACTGAGTATGACACTTAAGAATTCTTAGGCAAACTAGTACAGCCACTATGGGAAACAGTGTGGAGATTTCTTAAAAAACTGGAAATAGAACTGCCATATGACCCAGCAATACCACTTCTGGGCATACACACTGAGGAATCCAGATCTGAAAGAGACACGTGCACCCCAATGTTCATCGCAGCACTGTTTATAATAGCCAGGACATGGAAGCAACCTAGATGCCCATCAGCAGATGAATAGATAAGAAAGCTGTGGTACATATACACCATGGAATATTACTCAGCTGTTAAAAAGAATTCATTTGAATCAGTTCTAATGAGATGGATGAAACTGGAGCCCATTATACAGAGTGAAGTAAGCCAGAAAGATAAAGACCATTAGACTATACTAACACATATATATGGAATTTAGAAAGATGGTAACGATAACCCTATATGCAAAACAGAAAAAGAGGCACAGAAGTACAGAACAGACTTTTGAATTCTGTGGGAGAAGGCGGGGGGGGGGGGGATGTTTCGAAAGAACAGCATGTATATTATCTATGGTGAAACAGATCACCAGCCCAGGTGGGATGCATGAATCAAGTGCTCGGGCCTGGTGGACTGGGAAGACCCAGAGGAATCTGGTGGAGAGGGAGGCGGGAGGGGGGACCGGGATGGGGAATACATGTAACTCTGTGGCTGATTCATATCAATGTATGACAAAACTCACTGAAAAAAAAAAAGAATTCTTAGGATAGAATCAGTATGGAGTGGTTTCAAAATGATTAAACTCAAATTCTCCCTTCCTTACAGTGCTTCTCTAGATACATTTTCAACATTTCATAAAGTTAAAATAGAGTAGAAATGTGATTGCTGCTGCTGCTGCTGCTGCTAAGTCGCTTCAGTCGTGTCTGACTCTGTGCGACCCCATAGATGGCAGCCCACCAGGCCCTTTAGGTGAGAGCAAATCACTATGATTTGGGGAAAGCAAATTGCATTCCAAAGATACAGTTGTTAAATTTTTTTAACTGATAAAAAAGAATTCCATTTGGAAATTGACATTGTTTTTCACTATATTAACTTATTCTCTTCCTTTTTATAAGAACATAATAAGTTAAGCATAATATTTGGAATCTGCTACATCCCTACTGTTTCAGGATACTATCCTTCCTTGCAGAGTGTCATTTTGGGAACCAGAGTCTTAGTTCCTGTTAGGATAAAAAGCCCTGTATAGGTTTCCAAAACTTAAACAGATTTTATTACCATTGCATTACCCAAGATTAGAATAAATACCTCTTTAATTGGTAGCAATGAAATTATATGTTCCTCCTAAAAGAATGCTTCTTTTGATTAAAAAAAAAAAAAAACCCTAGACAAATTAAAAATACTGATTCTGTGAAATTTTCCACTGTGTCAAAATGTATTCCAAACATTTTGTGTTTGTGCTGCTATAAGATTTTTAATAAATAATGAAAATTACCATAACCAGTATGTTTAACCCATGCCAATCGATTTACACACATGTTTTACTTAAATCTTACAATAATTCTAAGCTGTAAAACCACAGGCAGATGAATCTAAGAGAGGATAAAATTTAAGTTACATATCTAAATAGAGTTTGTGTTTGAGCCATGGTTTGTCCACCACCATTTCTTTAGCACATAGGGTGTAAAGCTTCCATTCCTAGAGGGTACTGGGGCTCAGCTCTTTAGCTGCAGATAACATCACAGGGGGCTTCCCAGGTGGCTCAGTGATAAAGAATCCACCTGCCAAGCAGGAGACGCTGGTTCAATCCCTGGGTCGGGAAGATCCTCTGGAGAAAGAAATGGCAACCCATTCCAGTATTCTTGCCTGGGAAATCCCATGGACATGGGAGCCTGGCAACTGCAGTCCATGGGGTCGCAAAAGAGTTGGACATGACTTAGCGATTAACAACAATAACATCACAGTGAGTTTTTCTTCCTGTCTGATGTGTTGGAGACAAACCAACATACATATAAAAAAGACTCGCTGTGATTAGACACAGATAAGTCCCCAGTTACTAACAGTCTTTAATGTTCTGTACATATTAACTCATGAGTGAATACATATCATAATTACTTTGCACTTATATACAAAAATAATTTCCTTTGTATGATATGCTCATTCTTTCCAATGTCTTCATAATTCCAATCCATTCTGGTTATTTATCTCTGTAAAAATCCAGCCACAAGCAGCCTTCCCACATCTCTTCCCCTACCCCATTCACATATTAAGAACTTTTATGAGTTCACCTTTGTCTTCAAGTTTTGTACCAAATTCCAATTTTCTTTCTCACTTTCATTCTGACCCTAAGACCTGGTGTACTCTTGGTGTGTTTATCTATGTCTTTCCCACCGATCATAATTGCTTTCACTGATAATTAATTTAAAATATTGTTTTAAAATGTTTACCCTTGATTCTGGCTAGTTATCTAGTACATATCTTCCAAAAATAACATGTGTACAAATTTCTGGGATAGCTTGATAAAATGTAGATTGTTTTTCAGTATGTATGGATTGAACATTAAGATTCTGCATTTTTAACAAAGTCTCAAGTGATGTTGATGTTTCTGCTTCCTGGACAACACTTTAAGGAATAAACACTAAAAACCACTATCAAGAAAACGTTACATATAAGCTGAATTCATTATTTGTTTTATGTAACTCATCTATATTGCTCAAGGGTGCAGCTATTGATCTAATTCATATGGCTATTGGTTATGAACAAAGTTATACATTTAGCTACAAGACTATGTAAGTTCTAGACAGATATATTAAAAAGAAAGAACATAATATGATAAATTTGGATTCAGCTATACCATTTGGAGAAAAGCTATATAATATACTCAGTCAGATCACATGTTTTGCCCAATAACTCTAGTACTGAGGTTGGTTAGTACTGAGAATAAACAGTATAGAATGGTGATCCATACTCTGGGCATTAGTGGTACTGAATCACAGTCAGTAAAGGGAGGTTTTATTAATTCCTTTCCTAGGAAGAAAAAAAAAATTCACTGTGTCTACACAGGGACAAATATAGTTTCCACGGAGGAACAGTGTTTATTCTTATATATATCCTCTGCTACATTTGAGAATCTACAAAATTTTATTAGTTATTAATTATATCTGAAGACAATTTATAAGTAGGCTTGATGGTTAAAAAGAAAAACAGAAATTAAATTTAAAAAATAAAGGCAATGTAAGAAATCTAAAGCATTTAGTGAACAAGCCGGCATTTGCCCTTAAAGAACCTCTTTAATGTATAAAGAAGTGATTCTGAAAATGCTAGTATTTCCAAAGGTAACAAAATACTCTCATCTTAACTCATGTTGAGAGTTCCTCATACTTATATAAAATAATAATTGGAACATATTCTATACTTCTGTTTTGTTCGGCAAATAGAATGCTTCTGTAGTTAATATTAACAAAAGCCCCGTCTCCCTTCAGCTTAAATTACCTCTATCACTGTTTTTCATACCTGCCTTCCGACTAAAAGTCTGAGTATCTTCCTGACTCTCTCCCTGAGGTCACTGTTTCTTTCTTTATAGTTGCCAGGCAGACTTTAAGCAAGCACTTTAAAATGCCAGAGCAATTCAGTGATGGAGAATCTTTTAGCATGCAACATGGAAATTGAAATTTAAATCTCCATACATCACAGCTTCTAAATCTGTTAGTTTTCTCTGTATCCACAAACCCAATTTTGTTTACTGTGATTTCCCAAAGGAACTGTGTTCAAGCCACTGGGACTCACACCACAAGCTTCACAACCTTTACCGAATCTCAGTCTTAAGTTTGCTTTCTTGTGTCAGTGGTGACTTAACCATTAGTTTTGCCTCAGAAATTCTATTTCTGCTATAGATTTTGCCTTCAGTATTTTCAAATTTTCATGAGTGTTGACTGTAAAAACAATTTAAGCTTCATCAAGAAATCAAGTATACAAGTTAGCGTGTTAATCTTTTGCTCCCACATGACGCAATTTTCAAACCACAGGTGAACTCTTCCTAAGATTTTGCTCATTATCAGTCAACCCGAATAAGTTCTGTATACTCAGTCCTGTAGAAGGCATGAGAGAGAGGCAAAACATAGCCAAAATAATCAGAAATGTACAAAGATGGCTTAATCCTGTTATCTGAAATTACAGAATGTCTCTCTAAGATAGGTTATATAAATAATTATTTCACAACATATTTTTTCCCAAGGAAAAGAAATTCTATTCCCTTCACATTAAGAGTAAATGAGTTTAGCCTACTTGTATACTACATTGACTGCAGCATATGCTGAAACTGCAGAACTCTTGTTGTACTTAATCTGCCACATCTGAATAGGAATTGCCACATTAATCTGTTGGTTTTTACTTCAGCACAGCACCTGCCTGGATGCTCTTATCCATTAAGATTGTTCCAATATTGAAGAAAGTAATGGCCCAGACCCAACCTATCTGAAGGAGCATGACTACATTCTTTCCTTTCTACTTTACTTCTCGCCTGACTTCATGACAGCCTTGCTTCCTTCTCTGTCTCTCTCTTTCCTTCTTTATTCCTTTATTTTCTCTTTCCCCTTCTTACTTTCATCTCCTGAAGACATCTTACAGTGTGAAAATATACTACAATTCCTCTAATTTATCTTTATTATGCAGTACTTCCCCCATCTGTTCTCCAATAGCCTTATTTATAACTTCTCTTAATTAATTATTTCATCTTACAAGCATAGAGGACTGAACTATGCGATTACAAACATGTGACATAGAAATCCTTCAGTGATCATAATTAATGGA
Organism: Muntiacus reevesi; assembly: GCF_963930625.1. Taxonomy (NCBI): domain Eukaryota; kingdom Metazoa; phylum Chordata; class Mammalia; order Artiodactyla; family Cervidae; genus Muntiacus; species Muntiacus reevesi. The sequence goes on along the minus strand of NC_089251.1, from coordinate 69,734,793 downwards.
GATACTGTCAGTCTCCAAAAATGGGGGACACACAGGCACTCACATGGATGTCTCAAAAGGCAATATATGGTTATTTTCCCCCCACAATTATATAAAGTAGCAGAGAGACTGAATAGGGCCTTACTGTTAAACAGGCACCTCTAATTTGTTAATGAAAAATTATGTCTTCCCAAAGAAAGTTTATGTTTGAATCAATGGCTCTCTTCTATTTATTAAATAGTTTTGAGCCTCTTTCTGTTCACCTTACACAATGTCTTGTAAATATTCAACAATGAAGATTTATTTAATGAATTATCCAATCCCTGCACTCAGCATCATGCCAGTTTAATCTGAGCTCAAATGAATGACACCAGACCAAATAAATGCCACTACTGTTCTCTTGATAAAAAAATAGAGCAATCCACTAATCAGAATCTCACTTTCTGACTACTATGCAAAGAACTGGGAATGAAGATACTAAGATCCTGTTATGGTATTTCATCAGGAATCCTTACAAAATCCTTGTCATCTGAACTATTAATAATTTGAAATTGTCCATTCATTTAGAAAGTTCAGACCACATCAAGAAAAAACCCTTATCTTATTAATCACTTCAAACTTTCTGTCATTCCAAGTACCATTTTAAAATAAGAGTCAATTATTTTCTCTCATTCTGAGGTTGCCTTTTCATGGTTACAGTTAAGCTACCTTGTTTATGGTTTACTTTGCTGTAAAAAAGCTTTCAAGTTTAATTAGGACCCAACTATTTATTTTTGCTTTTATTTCCACTACTCTAGTTGGTGGGTCAAAAAAAAATCTTGCTGTGATTAATGTCAAAGAGCCAACTTAGATGTCCATCAATAGATGAATGGAGAAAGAAGTTGTGGTACATATATACAATGGAATATTACTCAGCCATAAAAAGGAACAAATGTGAGTCAGTTGAACTGAAGTGGATGAACCTAGAGCCTGTTATACAGAGTGAAGTTAATTAAGTCAGAAAGAGAAAAACAAACATTGTATATTACTACAATATGGAATCTAGAAAAATGGTAGTGATATATTTGCAGGGCAGGAACAGAGACGCAGACATGGAGAATGGACTTGTGGACACAGAGGGGAAGGTGAGGATGGGGCAAACTGAGAAAGTAGCATTGACATACATGCACTGTTACATGTAACACAGCTAGTGGGACGCTGCTGTGTAACACGGGGGACTCAGCCTGCTGACCTGTGATAATCCGGAGGAGGGGGATGGCGTGGGGTGGGAGGGAGGCTCAGGAGGGATAACAGATATATATATATATGATTTGTATAGTTATATGGCAACTAATACATTTTGGAAAGCAATGAACTAACTAACTAAAAATAAAATAAAGGGCAAGAAGTATTTTATTTTAAGCAAAGAGAAAGAAACTTACAGCCACCTTTAAAATGAACCCATATGTGTCAGGCGACCACTAAATGAATATATAGTTCCCAGTGATTCTGTTAATATGCTGCAGCACAGAAATCTGCATTCTATTCCTACATTTCCTTTAAGATGGAGAACAGAAATATTAGTCTGGCTTTCAGTTAAAAGATAACAGATTTTTCCTTTCCATCAAACTGTGCACTTTTTAAAAATAAAACCTAATTTATAAGTATCCAAATGTATCAAATAATTGTGATCACTTTGTCTTCAAAGAATTTGCAGTTTGTAAGAAAAGGCACATTTTTTTTTTTAAAAACCCAGTTAGGTATCATTCATTTTACCTGAATTTGATTGACAACTTTTCATTTAGATCCAATTTTCTTTAGAGATTATAATGTGGCAGCTATTCAAAAATGCTTTATTTCAGGTAGATTTTTACCTTAAGGTACATTCTCACATAAGAATACTATTACAAAATCAGGTATTAAATCTGGTCAGATTTCACCTTCCATTAAGGCATTTAAGGGAATAGTCCTATTGATGTTTCTATGACAGTTAAATGTTCTTTCTTAAGCGAGTTAAAGACAAAAAATAGGCAAAATATTTGGGAGCTTTTGTTGAACCTGGGTTATTCATTTAAAGATAATAAAGAAATAATAAACATATAATTTTCAGTTTAAAATTTTACTTTTAAGAGTTGAGAACATAGTGAGATGTACTTCTCATCAAACACTGGAGATAAGAATCCATGTGCTCTAAACGTGTATGTGTGCATGTATATGATGTATATGTATATGTTTAATATGTTTCATTTCAGTGAAAGACACTATAGTTTTGGGGGTTATATGAATGGAAAATATTAAGTTATGTTAATATAGAAAACTTAGAAAAACAGAAAAATAATACATTGTCCCAAAATAAGAGTTTATCATGTTTACCGATCACTTACATAGGTCTCAGCTTTCAAACTTGCAGATAAAATTCTTTGACAGCTTTCTGCATAATAGACATTTTTTTTAATAATGACTAATTTCAAATTGATGTTTTTAACTGACTTATTAAAATTTAAATACTTCAAAAGTGACTTACAATGATTATCTAATAACCCAGATTACACTTATTTTTGCCTGAATGGTTTAAAAAGCTTTGCTTTCTCTAGGATTTTATGCACTTGTAAAATCTTTTGTGGGTTTCTTTGATGTCATGTCAGATTGTTGGTTAGATAAAAGCTATGGTTTTCAAGGCTGACAAGAAATTAGCAGAGCTTAATACATTTTATGTATGAATAACCACAATGATACAGCCAAAAGAAATAAAGATTGTACTATAAGAAAAATATTAAAATTTTATACAAAAAAGTAATTCTCTAGTTAAAATGGAACTCAGTATTTATGTTAGTTTTAGGCTTTTTATACAACCATACAAAGTTTTAGCTTTTTACATTATATGGAACTTCTCATATGAGGCCAATAAAGGATCGAACATTACTTTTTCGTATCATGTTGTCTTCTCTCCCATAGAATTCTGATTTTCAATTATTTAAAGTTACACTTACTAAAAATGTAGACTTTTAAGATACAAGAAATTGATACAACATTAGCTTTTGTATATTATTTTTCTTAAATATCAATGAACAAATAAATTCATCTAATATTTTTAATTTTATATAAATTGCCCAGTTATTCTGAACACTTACTATCCAGGACTTTTTGAAAATTAAAACTATATTTCAAATTCATGAAACTCTAAAGCATTTATGCATTTTATTCATATGTGAGAGAATTACATATAAATGTGTGTATATACACACACACACAGACAGACAAGAATACATATGATTCTTTGCTACTATGAAATGTCAGATGCTGGAAATTCTTAACAGAGCTGCCTATAAACCAATTAAATCTTTGCTACTATGAAATGTCAGATGCTGGAAATTCTTAACAGAGCTGCCTATAAACCAATTAAATCTTTTTCATGGCGCCACCCTAGCTTTTCCCCCAATCCCAATAGAGATTTTTTTTTTTAAAAAAACAGAAAGCTAATAACATCTACAATTAACAGCATTCCTGTAGCCTGTAGGTCTAGCCTGCTACTTCGTTTTCTCCTGACAATAATGGAAGGCCTTATTATTTTGCTTCCCCTGGGCATTTATTAGACACGATGAGGAAAAGGTTACATCTTCTCTGGAAAAGAGCACAATCTTCAACTATCTTCTGCGTATGAACATCTTAATGGGCATTACATTAGAAAGGCATTCAGTGCTACTATTATGTTACTTCTTCCCAATTAGAATCTCTATTTTAATGTGATTGCCAAAAATTTTAGTGCCTGTCATTTGATAAGATTGAGAGTGGGATTTGCTAAACATCAGCTAATAGAAACTGTGAGACAAATGCTGCATGAATACGGGCTGCCAACGGGAAGAAATGAATGGGTGGTAATGGAGATTAATGGATGGGGGAAATCTACTTCAATTTCCTTGGAAAATGTACTGCTACTGTTTTGCATTAATAAATCAAACTTCTTTCTATTGTTTAAAAAGTTAATAATAATATATTTTGATTTAACAGGATAACACCTCCTCCTAAACACATAACTGTATTAGCTACTGCTCTGTTGGATATATTCAAGCCATATGTTTTGCTTTGGTAGATCATCTTTTATGATGCTTGGCACTAAATCAGATTAAGCTGTCAACAACTAAGAAAAAGAACTATAACAATGTCATCTTCAAAGTTATTGCTTTAAATAATTAAAATTGTTTTCAGTAAGTCAGTCTTCTAAAATCTATTTTTAAAATTTCTCCTCCATTTTAATCCCATATTAAATTTTGACCTTTTGCTAATACTAAGTGAGATGCAATACCTAAATTTCTGATCATCAAATGGAGACATAAGATACTTGAATTTAAAAGGCAATATAGGTTTACATGGACTCTAAAATATAACAAATATACTTATTCAACCCAAGCACATTTAAAATGCTTTCAAATGTTTATGTGCCTCCTCCAACATTTTCTTTTGGAGAGAATCTAGTTAAATCTATCATTTCATCCAAATACTACAGTTACTTTTAACTACTTAAATTAATTACATCCCCTACACAGTGCAGGTAAACCATCAACAAAATATTTCTTATTTAAAAATCCAGAGCTAGCCAAGTTTTTCTAAAGGAACATGCCTGATGATGATGCTGGGAAAACTAGAAGAGGTTCACTAATCACAAAGAGTCCAAAATGCAGAAAAGGAAATGTGCATTTAAAGAGCTGTTATGATTTCAAACAAATTGATTATCCTAGCTAAGTGCAAAATGATAAAGAGAGTTTAAAGGACTAGGATAGAATACCTTCTTCTCCTTCTATTGCAATTAAAGGGGTTGATGTTAAGTCATTTCACCCCCTGGGCTTTTTCCTCTTTCGCAAAAGGAGGTAACTTACATCATTTCTAAAGTCTTTTCTAGCTCCAGAAACTTGATGAGTCCATACTACTGCAGTTGGTTTTTCTGCTCATTTATTTCACAGTAGGCTAAAATTATGGAATGAAAATATCAAAGGCTATACTTAGCATGGCGATAATAGCAATGCATGGAGCTCATGAGTAATGATTACACCTCTCAATGAAATAATTAAGGAACTCCCTGGGGGACAACATCCTGCCTAAGAAACTAAGTAGTTCTAAAAGAAGGGATTAGTTTAGGAATTCAAAATAAAAATAAAATAACACAATACTACTAATAAATCTTTCTGAATAAATGAACAAAGAGATCTGGAAAGAAGGATGACAAACTTTCTCAAAAAGTATGGCCTTAAACATTCTCTCTGACTCTCTCTGCAAAAAGGCTTTTCATTCTGTATGTGATCAAGTCAAAAGATTGTGATCCACAACTCAAAGTTTCACATAATGCCTGAAACAATTCATTATTAATTGATATGCCTAGTGATGATGCTGAAACCGTTTTACCTGCTTTTCCATTCTTCTCAAATCTGCTATCCCCAGTCCACTCACTTATTCTCAGTTATTATTTACTGAGAAAACGGAAATGAACTATCTACCTTCTGACCACCAGAACCTACAACCCTACCTCCATGGGTACCCTCTGATATACATTCCTCTTGGTATGGTAGATAATTTTTATTTATTTATTTACCCATCAGACATCAAGGTCAGCTCCTCTGATGGTGATCTGGATTTCCCATCTCCTTTCTTTGACTCAAAGATTTTGTTCCAGGGACTTCCTTGGTGATACAGTGGTCAAGAATTAGCCTTCCAGTGCAGAGGGCATGGGTTTGACCCCTGATCAGGGAACTAAGATCCCATATGCTATGGGGCAACTGAGCCCTCCTATTGCAAGGAGTGCATGCCACAACTAAGACCTGACACAGCCAGAAATAAACAAATATTTTTTAAAGAAGATTTCGTTCCTGAGAAGATGGAACCATTCATTTGAATCACAAATTTCTCACTTTTTACTAGATCATGCACATCTACATTCAGAAATGTATTTCTTTCATTACAAAGAAGAACCTACTTTGTACTTAAATTCCCCTAGTGCTGCCCGCTTTGTTGCTCTTCTTCACAGACAATTTTCTGTAGATACTATTTCTACTTCCTCTTATTCTCTTCTCAGTTTGCTCCAGTTGGGTTTTATCTCCATTACTCCCCTAATCCTTTTAAGTTTCCCATAACCTCTATTTTAACTTCACTGGTCATTTCTTTGTTACATGTTGAATTACATCACTCTTCTGCTTAGAATTTGCCAAAGAACTGGCACACCAGTTAGCTACCAGAGAAGCCCAATTTATTAATCACTTACTGTATGTATGACATATATAATACAAAGATAAGAACATAAGTTAAATGATATTTCTTGAGCATCTGCTGTGTTCCAGGCATTCCTCTAGGCTGAAGGTACAGAAGCAAAATGAATAAGATTACTTCTGTTATGGGTCTCACATCATTAGGGAAGAAAATCAATCAGATGAATTACCACATTAGTCACCACTTTAATTTAAATACCTCAACCTGGTCTCTATTTCTACTTCTCTTCTGCTTTAATTTCCTCCCTCCCTCCCTGTATGTCCTGCCCAGCTCAGGCCCGGGAACACTCCAAGCCTTTCCCCATCTTAGTGTCCTTGCACTGCGTGTTTCCTCTGATGAAATGCTCTTACCCTGGAACTGACTCCTACCTCCCTTACAATTATCATGTCTTCATGGAAATCTTGCCAGATCATACACTGCAAGTACCACACAGTCAGTCATGAGCAGTTTTAATTTCTACAGAACATTTGCACTTAAAGAAGTTGTTTCATGGGTACTAAAGAACATGCAGGGATAAAAAAGAGTCTTAATTTGAACATGTATCTAACCTTAGGACTACTAAGGCAACTCTGTAATTGATTTATTCAATAATCATAAATAGAGTAAAGCTTTAGCACTGAAGGTTCACAGCCCTATATTTAATGTTATCAGGACATTATTCCCCAAAATCAAGACATCTGGCACCTCACATTTTTACTGGTCAGATTTCTACAAACGGGGTTCTGTGGTATAGCAAAGCACATTAACTCAAATAATAACAATTAATGTACGCATAGGTAAACAGCAAGACGACTTCAGATATATCAAACATGCGAAAAGAATTATTCTTAATTCAAATTTTGATTTTTAAGGAATCTTTTATACCACCAAAAATATCATTAGGATCAATTAAAGAAAAATAAATTTTGAAAGATCACTACCTTGACACAGATGAAAAAAATTAAACCCAGGGTTGTCATATTTACATCAAGTTGTAGGCTCTCTTTGTATAAGAACCTGTTAATCTTTGCATTTTATGCTCTCAGACACAAAAGAGCTCTTTTAATAAACTTAATCATTCCATAGTCTAGAAATGGACATTTTAATCAGATTATTTCTGTTTCCATACATTGTTTCTTCTGGATTTTGCTTTTTATCATGATTGTAGTTTCCTTCTAGTGCAATCTGAATTATTTGAAGATCAGAATCTTTGGAGTTTCTTAAATTATCCAGTAAAATGGATTACAATATGCCACCTTAACCTGATAATTGCACCTTTCAGATCCAACTTTTCATCCCATTTACACACACACCCACACACACACACCCCTGGAGAACAGGCCTGGAGTCTTCATCATGTTCTACAAACATTATGCAGCTGATATTTACATGTTGTTCTTCTTAAAATGCCTTCCCAAATAATATAAATACAAAGTAACTAATTTATGAGGGAACGCTTTCTCTCATGTTTACCTTTTAATGTCCATGTCCACCGGTCACCCTACTAGTTTACTAAAACGGAGCGGTTGGTTGAAAATATGCACATTTTGTTTTTCCAAAGAGAATGTAAATATTCTTTACTTCCTTCAATGAGAATTTCAGTAAGAGCAGAGAGAAGATATGCTGAAGACTCCAAATACCATATTTGTGTATTATGCTCAGTTGCTTTAGTCATGCCTGACTCTTTGCAACCCCATGAACTAACCCACCAGGCTCTTCTGTCCATGGAGTTTTCCAGGCAAGAGTACTGGAAGGGGTTGCCATTTCCTCCAGGGGATCTTCCCAACCCAGGAACTGAATCCAAGTCTCCTGAATCTGAGGCATTGCAGGCAGATTCTTTACCTCCTGGGCCATTAGGGAAATCCCCAAAATATCATTAATTATAAATAACTAAGTCTCTGTAACCTATTTTGCTCATAATATTTTTTTTGAAACAAAGAATTCTTATTAGGAACTTTCAACAATGTGAACACTATAAACAAGAATGTAAAACATACATATTATTATACACTTCATCTGAAAATGTCCATATTCTTAAAAAGTCTTAAGAGACTTATGTTGCTGAATATGAAGTGAGTGACAAATTAGAAAAACATATGTCAATCATATTGCTTTATAGTGGCCTGAAACATGCTTCGCTGTGGCTGTGATCTACTTTTATGCCAAGGCTACCACCAATCTATATTCTACTTCTGGGGAATTGATAAATAGCCACCTCCATGTAGAGACAAAAGACTTGATGAACTGAATACTAGCTGGAAGCCAACCGTCATTTGCCTTTCTTAGCTAGATGCCTCATGCAGGCACGATCTGTGCAAGCGCACGTCGTAGCCTTGCCTTTTGCATAGACATCCTCGTCTACGTGACAGTTCATACAGAGGATTTCAGTCCTGGTTCCTTTCATGTCTGATTCCACCCTTTTGATTGACCTCCTACCCAGCGATGCTTAACAGAGAGCTGGCTACAGATGAAAACTAGAAAGTAGGGACCTGATTCAATTGCATCTCATTTAGAGGCTGGCTAGCAACTCCAGCAGTAGCCTGGGATGCAGTGCTATCTCAAATAGGCTGTAATTCTACCTGAACTAGTCAGACTGGCTCCCTCAAAAGTAGTGTCAAAAAGCAAATATCCAGAGAGGTGCAGAGAAACACATGAACTACCCCTGTACAATTTTTAAGAGGGAAGCCAGGCTTCCAAGAGCTAATTATTTTCTAATTGCAGTCCCTGCATTGGTCTTAAAGATATCCAAGTTTAATCTCAGCCAAAAACCCCGCTAAGCACACACTCCTTTTCAAGCTCCTGCTTTAGGGGTCATGCATTCTTTACATTCGACATTTCTTGTTTCTTCAATAGCTAACTACATATCAAGATTTCATAGTATCTTCATTATTCCACCTGTTTGAATCACTCACAAAGATGCTAAAGAGGATACCAAAAAACACACAGCATGTAATGCTCTATTTGAAGTGAAACTAACTCGAAGTAGAGCAAAACCATCACCTCCTTCATCTCTTTAAGGTCTGCTTATGTAGCAAAATAATTTAAGCATAAGAATTTGCATTCCAGCTATACCTATAAACAACTGTGCTGTCTTTGGTGATTTATAAGGCCTTTGAAATTTTCTAGGTGTCCTAGGGGCAACATAAGAAAAAATTATCTTTCTTCACATCTAACTAGGTAAAAATTTTGATTTAACCAAATCTTTACATACCACATAAGTATTAATGATGTTAGCTTCTATTTTCTGCCATTTATCTCAATCATTATTAGTGGATTTCAAGGGGAAAAACATGGTTATTGAGGCTCTTTGGTTTCTCCTATTGAACAAATTGAATAACGTGTTAACTAAGCCTTGTATGCTCAAAACTATGGCATGTGATTTTAAAAGTAGAAAAAGAATCAAATATGAGGTCCTTGTGTGCATGAGATGACCCATCTGGTGTAGAGAGGCGCTATATATCACTACTGAGATGATGTGCAGAGCATTACAGAACAGCCTCCCCAGGTGGCACGACGGGAAAAAGCCCGCCGGTAAGATACTCAGGTTTGATCCCAGAGTTGGGAAGATTCCCTGAAGGAGGGCATGACAACCCACTCCAGTATTCTTTCCTGGAGAATACCTTGAAAAGACGAGCCTGGCCAGCCACAGTCCATGCGGTCGCAAAGAGTAGGATGCGCGTGAAGCAACTTAGCACACACACACAGAACAGCCTAAGAAGTGCCCTCCACTTCGAGTGATTCGAGTTACCCAAGAAGAAAGTGAGGCAAGAGTCATGCAAAACCCTGCAACTGACGTTCACTGAATTATTCAAACTGCCACTCTTTCTCATGATGTGAATACAGTCTGACTATTTCAATAAATGTTGTAGTGAATAATAAGGACTTTTTTGTACAAAATGCCAGACAAGGAACAGGAAATGAGCTTCCATTCCATATTATTCTCATTTTGACTATGATTCACTCACATCTATAGGACATATGCCTGACAGATCTTTAGGCTTAAAAAGCAAAATGAGACCAGTACCTGGGGATTGTGCTTTTCAAGCTTACTCAGCAGGATGTGAAGAAAAGAGGTCAGGATTTGTGCTAAAGGAGCTGCAAAGAATAACGTATTTGTCAGAATATGAGACACAGTTACATTTAAGGAAAAGTTGACCTAAAATTGCTGACCATATTATTGTCTGATAATGCAGCTTTTGCTTCACTCTAAGCACTCAGACTTTATTCTTATCACAGATATCTGAGAGCTCTTCCTTTTTTGAACAAATTTGTTATTCATGTTCATGCCATTTTCTTAATCAGTCCCTTGATGCCAGGCCTATGTAACTGGTCTCCTTGCTTCTGATTTTTTTTTCCTCCTGAAATCTAATCTTCATACCAATACTGAATATATCTATCATAAACGTAACTTTAAAAGGTGATTTTCAAAGTTTTAAAACTAAAACACCTAATAAGAAAAATATTTTGCATTACGACAAAATTTGGTCTCATACACACAAAGTAAATTTCACGAAATTGTATCCTTCCTATCTTCAATGCATTCACATTTCCACTGCTTTTCATTATGTTTCATTTTATTTAATTCTACTCCACAAATACTAAATATGAACCACTGAATTATATCATGATCATCTAAACTATGGTTCCTAAATATAAGTCCAGGGACCCCTTGGTGTACTCACGACAATTTCAGGAGATCCACCAGGTCAACATTCTTTCACAATAAAGGCAAAACACATTTGCCTTATTCACTTTCACTCTCTGATGAGAGTACTGTAGAGTTTTCCAGAAGGTATATGATATGATGATGTCATATCCTGACAGAAAATGAAAGCTATGCTTGTAGATTCTTTGGTTTAAATGTTTTTCTCAGCTTTAACTTGTAATACAGTAAACATCAATAAATATAGCCGCATAAACAAAAGCTTTTTGGGTTACTCAATAAAATTTAAGAATTTCAAGGGATCATGAAACCAAAAAGTTTGAGAACTACTCAACACTGATTTTAATTGGATTGTTGCATACACACATGCACACACACACTCACACATACACACACACACACACACACAAACCAAACCTCTTTCTATAACACACTCTGTTGCCTGCGAAGCAAATGTAACCTGGTACAAAGATTTCAACAACTTCACTATGATTCTGCTGTTCCCTAAAAACAACTCTAGGCTTCCCTGTGACTCAGTGGTAAAGAATCCACCTGCAGGAGATGGCTTTGTAACTGGTGCAGGAGATGCGGGTTTGATCCCTGGCATGGGAAGATCTCCTGGAGTAGGAAATGGCAACCACTCCAGTATTCTTGCCTGGGAAATATCATGGACAGAGGAGCCTGGCAGGCTATAGGCCATGGGGTTGCAGAGTCAGGGACAACTTAGCAACTAAACAACAACAAAAAAACTCTGCTTTCAACCAGGAACACCACTCTAAGTACCCTAAACAAAACTTGTCATTCCTGCTTTGAGCCTTATTTCAAATACTATTCCTGAAATATCCTTAAGCCTATTTTTTGGCAAGATGAATCCTATTTATGTGTACATCTGTAATTATTGGCTCTGCCTTATGTAATTTTTTTTTTTTTTTTTCAGAATCGACCATAGAGGAATCCTGGGATTCATATGGGAATGCAATTATGTGACTTTAACTTTTCATAGATATGGAAACCACACTAGTAATCAGAGTACCTCATATTTGGCATAGCAACTACTGCAGTGTGAAGACTTCACAGGAAGGGTCAACCAGAGAGTTATGCAGGAATCAATATCAATGCTAGGAGAAGAAGAAATCATGTTCTTTTCTTTGAGATTGCTCACTGTCACACCAGCAATAAGAAGACCAGTCTAATAGACAATGGCTTAGAGCCACCATGGAAAGAACCCCATTTTCATTATTAAAACATTTTATCAAGTTTTCCCTTGACTAGACATCTGTGTGTAATCTCAGTCCCTTGTATGACACTGCTCCCGGTGATGCCTGTATCATTTCTATGCTCTGATGAAGACCTATGCCGTCTTCTAATACTTCTCCATTCTGTTTTAATATCCATTATATTATTCTACTTTGCAATTAGTTATTTTATGTTTTTTCTCAAAAAATAGGTAAGTGTCCTGGGGAACTGATTCTACCTCTTCTACCTCAGCATCTAAGGGTTTGTTGTGTTTTGGTTTTGGTCTTTCTTAGAACACTAGGAAGTTTCTATAATTTGTATTGTATTTTGAAATTCATTCATTTGAATGTTTTTCCTTTGAGGATGATTGACATTTTGAATGCATGTTTATCTCAACAGGTTTTTGTCTTGTTTTGTTTTTTTTACATTTTCTTGAATTGTTGTGTCATGCACAGTTTTTCTTCATTTATGTTTTGGAGAAAAAACATTACCCATTTTCACCTCTAAATGTTATCCCTTTATGATCTGAGAAGGCATGCAAGTTACACATGATAAACAAAGGTAAGTTCCATGCTATTTAAATGTAAAGCTGAAAACTCTGTATTAGAATATTAAGGAGCAACTACTTAATATTCATATTAAAGAGAAAAAAAGAAAAATGAGAATCTATCACTATAAGTCTGATCACAGTAATCAGGAAATGAGGTCCTGTGTGAAAATCTGTAAGAGTAAGATGGAGTATACCACAAAAAGTAATCAGTTAAATCACATTTCAAACATTCTAAGTGTGCAGGCTCTGCTAACCTTGCCTGAGATTCCCAATTAAGACAATGCCTAGAAGAATCCAATGATTCCATTATCTCCTTGTAGAAATTAAAAAGTATTCTAACCGAGGGTCAAACATGGTTTCTTGTATTGAAAGGGATACTTCAACAGGTCATTTAAAATTTTCAAGGCATAACTTAATATTCTTATAGTTAGCACTTTTTAAATACCCAAGCAGCATAATAGAATTATAAGGGTGAAAAAGAAACTTATTTAAAATGACACAAATAGGAACTCAGGAAGCTCAGCATTTCTTGCTCCAACGATCATAATAGGGTACTTCATTAACATTTAAAAATACCACATACAAAAAGAAGTGGAAAAAAACAGGGGAAAGGAGAATATTTAGGATATACTTCTTATATCTTGCTTTGTTTACAAATGTAAGTATAGCCATATTTTGGGGTCAGTGATGATCATTTGATCCTGCATGACGAAAGAAAAATTCCTTTTTAAAACAAACATGAAAAGCCTTTAACATCTACTCAGTCATAATTTGAATATGTTTTATTCAATATATTAACATAACATGTGCAACTTTACATATTAGATATAAGATTTTCATTATTTATACTTATTGCAAATCATTTATGTATTTTAAAAATACATTCATATATACAAAGACTACACATAACCCAGTACAAAGGAATTTAATCTCATTACTTAAATTTTCATTAGGAAATATTACAGGTTGAAATGAAATACAAGAAATAGTTAATGCTAATGCAAACTGATGTCTCTTTCCAGACAAAATATTACAGAGCTTGAAAGTAACATGAGCCTGTCCGCAGCATTAAACACACTCTTATTCTCTTCTGATCTATCTTCCAGAATGTAAGTCAGGATATAAAATTTATATAAGTCATTTCAACCCTCTTATCTTTCAAAACCCAAAGTTGGTATCCATTTATAACGCTACTTAACTCACATCACTTTATAAATCTGCTTCCATTAAAAATAGTCATATCATAAGTGAACATGTTAAATAAATATATCTGCCTAATTTTGAAAAAAATGTTTAATCATTAACAATGAGGCATTTATTCTATTCTTATTTTCAAAATGTTTACAACTGTAGATTTAAAAAAAAAAGGAAGGGGGGAAAGCTCCCTCCTTTTGGGAATCGTTCTAATATGCACTGCAGATGTTAATGATTTTGGTAAACTAAACAGGCCATTTTCTTGCCTAAAATTTGGCCACCAGAAAGCAATGTATCTTTCAACAGGTACTATAATGATCTATGCATGTTAGATTTTTTTAACTGTTCAATTATTTTTGAAATTATAAGGTTAAGGAAAAACACAGATATGAAAAGATACTGCCTATAACTCCATTTCTCAGAAGAAAACACCATTAAAATTTTGTTATATCTCCTTTTAGAGAATGCAACATATAAATGGATAGAACATATGAGTATCGCACACAGATTTACTTTTTTTTTTTTTAATTTTTTTTTTTATTTTACAGTGGGTTTTGTCATACATTGATATGAATCAGCCATAGAGTTACACGAATTCCCCATCCCGGTCTCCCATCCCACCTCCCTCTCCACCCGATTCCTCTGGATCTTCCCAGCCCAACAGGCCCGAGCACTTGACTCATGCCTCCCACCTGGGCTGGTGGTCTGTTTCACCACAGATAATATACATGCTGTTCTTTCGAAACATCGCACCCTCCCCTTCACCCACAGAGTTCAAAAGTCTGTTCTGTACTTCTGCGTCTCTTCTTCTGCCCTGCATATAGGGCCATCATTACCATCTTTCTAAATTCCGTATATATGTGTTAGTATACTGTAATGTTCTTTATCTTTCTGGCTCACCTCACTCTGTATAATGGGCTCCAGTTTCATCCATCTCATTAGAACTGATTCAAATGAATTCTTTTTAACGACTGAGTAATATTCCATGGTGTATATGTACCACAGCTTCCTTATCCATTCATCTGCTGATGGACATCTAGGTTGCTTCCATGTCCTGGCTATTATAAACAGTGCTGCGATGAACATTGGGGTGCACGTGTCTCTTTCAGATCTGGATTCCTCAGTGTGTATGCCCAGAAGTGGTATTGCTGGGTCATATGGTAGTTCTATTTCCAGTTTTTTAAGAAATCTCCACACTGTTTTCCATAGTGGCTGTACTAGTTTGCATTCCCACCAACAGTGTAAGAGGGTTCCCTTTTCTCCACACTCTCTCCAGCATTTATTGCTTGTAGACTTTTGGATAGCAGCCATCCTGACTGGCATGTAATGGTACCTCATTGTGGTTTTGATTTGCATTTCTCTGATAATGAGTGATGTGGAGCATCTTTTCATGTGTTTGTTAGCCATCTGTATGTCTTCTTTGGAGAAATGTCTGTTTAGTTCTTTGGCCCATTTTTTGATTGGGTCATTTATTTTTCTGGAATTGAGCTTCAGGAGTTGCTTGTATATTTTTGAGATTAATCCTTTGTCTGTTTCCTCATTTGCTATTATTTTCTCCCAATCTGAGGGCTGTCTTTTCACCTTACTTATAGTTTCCTTTGTTGTGCAAAAGCTTTTAATTTTCATTAGGTCCCATTTGTTTATTTTTGCTTTTATTTCCAATATTCTGGGGGGTGGGTCATAGAAGATCTTGCTGTGATTTATGTCAGATTTACTTTTAAATGAACAGACATTTTAAAATATTACTCCATAACCTATTTACTTAGTAATAGCAAATTGTCATAGCATACACATTTACATGTTGTGTATCACTGTTTTTAATATCAGCATAGTATGCTATTTATGACCATACCATGTTCAAGTTAAAAAAATCTTTCACTAGACATTTAGTTTCTTTCCTTCTAATTTCTAATACTGTAAATAAAACTGGGATGAACATCTAATTACTATAATTTGCATACCCTTCTAACTTTTTTGAGTACAATGCTTGGCTGATACAGGTTATCAATATATATTTGTTGCATGAATGATTGGATGGATGAATAAAGTAAGAAGTGTGGGTTTCAAAAATATCAATTTTAGAGACATATCTGGTTGACATTCTGATTTTCAGTCAAGTCACTTCATACATTGTTGTGCTTTCCCCTTAGAATTATGATAAAGAAAAAACATGCAGAATTGTTAAATGACTTTCACATTTAACATGCATCACCAGATACTTCTTAACATGTGGGACCTGGTGGATCCTATCAGTAACATTCTGTGTGAAATAATGCACCCAATCTATGTTTGGTTAAAGTAGAGAAAGTAAAGTGTAAATTTTGAACTCACCCTGTAATGTTCCTTTTTTTCCACATAGAATATCTGCAGTTACAACTGGAACATATCTTTTAAAGCATAATTCAGAGGTTCCATACTCCTCTACTTTCCTCAGTTTGATTTAATAAGCAGCTATTCATAGCATTATGGTAGTCATATTAAAAAGCCTGAAACAGCTAAAAACATATAACCTCATATAGTTGTCAGTGCGTTATGAGGTAACAAACAAAAAATAACACCAAATTTCCTCTCCATTATGATAAATGACTATGTGGTTCATTCTCCAGCTGAGATAAACAGATGCAATATTTACTCCAGCTGGAAGAAGACAGAACTTCTCACCAATGGATGATGTGACAGCAGTTCTATCCCTTTCTCAGCAGTTTCCTCCTTGTTTAACAAACACCTTGGAAACTCGCCAGTTTTCAGGTATTCTCATCTTGGGATGGTGGCCAGTTATTCACAATGACACTAGAACTAGAGGCCAGATGTGCAACATACAAGAATTTTTTTTCTTTGATTGCTTTATTATAACAGCAAAAGGATGCAATTTATACTATACATTATTTCATAGCTGACAAAATTTACAAAAAAATAAATTGAGCTTAAAATGACATGCACGAAATTATAGACCAAGTTGTACAGGCTTACTCCATAGTTCAGTTATATCTAGCAATGAACTTTATTCAACTCACAGAACCCCATGCATTTTCACTGAGTACACTGCACAAGATCTCACAAGGAGGGGATTTTATTGAGCTAATGAGAAGCTACTCCATAAACAACCAAAACCACCCCAGACTTGAATAAACCCAGTGACATTTTCTTATATCATTTATTTCTTTACTGTAGATTTTCCTAAAAAGGTGAGGGGGGGGAGGTGATGAAGAATAAATACTAGTTTCAAGCATCTTCTTGTCATGATTTTAACAAAACTTGGCCCATGATAGGGAGCCAAACATTTTGAGAAATATCTGGTTTGTCTTTTCTAAATAACAGGAAAACTGCTAAATGTAAAAAGAAAAGCATTACCCAACGGCACAAATCAGCCTATAATCCACTTGAAGCTAATTTTGCCTATTAATCTTTTAGCTTTTTTTTTAATTGTTATAATTTTACTAGAGCTGAAGTTCTTCAAGATATGAAAAATCTGGTTAAATTTTTGAAATGTTGCCACAATCTGCTGAAGAGCACTGTTCTTTAATTTTCAACTTTTAAATAAGTGACAGATATTAACTGATTAGGAAAAGTGGTGGTAACAAAAATGATAATGAATATCTTTGTAAGATATTAATTATTTAATAAAGCCAACTTCATTATAGAGCAAATTTAGATGATAGAAATAAATAAATGCATGCAAGAATTCATTTTCTTTATTCAGTCAAGATGATCCATAGATGCCAACATTATACGTTAAATATCACAATGGTGATATTTAGCAATTTATAAAATTGCCACATGAGAAAGTGACATTTATTAAACTTCTGTCGTAGAAAGTTTCTCAGCATTTTGCTATAAATATACTTATTTTATTTTTTATTTTTTTAAACTAATTTATTTATTTTAATTGGAGGCTAATTAACTGAGCCCATATTTCCTACACATTTGTTCTGTAGGTTATACCCAGAGAGATTACTTTAGTAGATCTTTCTGCTGTCTTGTTTAACAAATTGCCTAAATACTTGCTTTTTTTTTTTTTCCAACAAGGTGCAGACATCCAGAATGGTATCAAACTACAAGTATGTAGTGCCAAGTTAAATTTCAAATGTAAGGTTTAAGCTTTTTTCAAGAGGTAGAAAACACTATAAAGGCAAGCCAGATTCTGAAATAAAATGTTTATTCCCCAAATTATAGAGTTTCCTAGCTGGCACGTTGTTTGCTGTTTTAGTCACTAAGTCGTGTCTGACTCTTTGTGACCCCGCGGACTGTAAGTCTGCCTAGCTCCTCTATTCAAGTGATTTCCCAGGAAAGAATACTGGAGTGTTTTGCCATTTCCTTCTCCAGGGGATCTTCCCGACCTATAGATCAAACCCATGACTCTTGCATTGGCAGGCAGGTTCTTTACCACCGGGCCACCAGGGAAGCCCACTTGTTCGTTTACTCTATCCCTAAACCAAGGTTTATTGTAGATTTACAGAAGTCTTTCAAGACCTAAAGTTCTTGTCAATATGAAACGACAGCATACCAAGAAAGTCCAGAAGAGCCGAGTTGATGCACTAAGTCACCCATCTGCCCCAGCAGAAAAGATCAGTGCCTGGAGTCTTTTTACTTTTGCCTCTTTATTGAGAATCCTGAGAAAGTTAATCAGGAAAAATGCGAGGCAGACAAGACACCACTCCTTCAGTCAATGCAGGAGACATAAGAGATAAAGGTTCAGTCCCTGGGTGGGGAAGATCCTCTGGAGGAGGGCATAGCAACCCACTCCAGTATTCATGCTTGGAGAATCCCATGGACAGAGGACCCTGGCAGCCTACAGGTCATGGGGTTGCAGAGTTGGACAAAACTGAAGTGACTTAGCACACACGCACCCATGCACATTTCCCCAAATTATAAGAAATCTATGCAATTTATTCATTTTGAAAAACAGTCTCTTCAGTCATTTTTATTGTCTGATAATTGAGGTTTTTTAAAATTATGGGTTCTATTTTTGTCATAAGTACATTGATGATGAACTGATTCAAAGTTTCTTAACCAGAAGAACAGTCTATGAGATAAATCCTTTGAATTGCAATTCCTTTGCCAGCCTTTAGCTCAGAAATTAAGAAAAGAAATGACAACCACCAACAAAGGGGTTCATTCCACAGCTGAGTATGGATTTTCCCCCAGTGACAAGTATTTGTATAAGTCCAAAGCCTAATAATTATTTCAGGAGGGACCTTGAAAATAATTAATATAGATTATTTTAATCTTGGAATCTCAAAGAACATTTGAGCTTCCATCATTCATCTCAGTTTTTTATAGAATCAACTCCAATTTCATCCTGAATGGGGAGAGAATTAAAACACAAATCTTGAAATCACAACTATCAAACAGGCAAAAGAGCCATGGAGGAAAAAATAATACAGATTTATCTTTATCATTTATCCTCCTGACTTTCATATTGAAAGTTTGAATGTATTTTCTAACAAGAATTAGCTAAAAATCTTCCTTATAGTGATTTCTTATTAAAACTGCAAAAGGATTTCTGAAAAACAAATCAAGTTTATTTATTAGGCTCCAGGAATAAATTACTTTAGGTGACTCTGGTACTTTAAGTTTTATTGATGAGAAGCCTATCTTAATGATGCAAGTCATGCACTGAAATCATTCTTTTTTCTCATTTCATCAATAGTTAATTTGGACTTCACAGCAGAATATTCACTGGATAACTGCTCTTAACCTTGACTGTCTTAGGAATAATTCTAAACTCTCATCAAAAGAGGTATTTGATATTATTAATATTAATACAACACATTACATACAAGAGATACTTCACAGACAGCAGTTAACGAACAATAATTAAAATTTACCAGAAATCCCCTTTCCAGAACCAACTTGGAGCATTCTTAAACCAATGGGCCATTCAGCATCTCATCTAGTTTTTTTTTTTCTTTCAAATTTATCAAACTTGCCTTTGAAGTAGAGAGAGGTTTATGCAAGAAAAAAACATAAAAACAATAAGAAATGTGTCAGTATTTTTCATATCTTCTTAATCACTTTAAAATGTGCATGCTGCTGCTGCTGCTAAATCACTTCAGTCGTGTCCAACTCTGTGTGACCCCACAGACGGCAGCCCACCAGGCTGCCCCGTCCCTGGGATTCTCCAGGCAAGAACACTGGAGTGGGTTGCTACTTCCTTCTCCAATGCATGAAAGTGAAAAGTGAAAGTGAAGTCGCTCAGTCGTGTCCGACTCTTAGCGACCCCATGGACTGCAGCCCACCAGGCACCTCCGTCCATGGGATTTTCCAGGCAAGAGTACTAGAGTGGGGAGGCATTGCCTTCTCCAAATATGTGCATAGTACTATCTTATTTTAAGCCATCCACTGATTAAATGTTCCAAATTCAAAATTCTCTTATTTTTCCATTCAGCCTAATGGGTTTGGTCTTTTATGGTTTGTAGATACAAAATTATAATTCCCTGAAAATTTTCTAAGAGTCATCAATAATGTGTATTCTTCTCCAATTCATTTACTAATCCACTCATTCAGTCTTTCTTTCCACTTAAAAATCAAGATATGTTGGTCAGGGAGTTTTTCTACAAAAGTCTACGCATTCACCAAATTACTAAAGCCATGTTTCACAATCAAAATTCACTCTAAATTGATTATATTGGAACTTCACATTTCCAAATCACAGATAACATTTACTGATTATCTGTCCAGATATAGACACTTTGGCATATGCTTTTTGCTATTTGATTAAATCCAAATAAACGTTCTGAAGATTATGAATCCACGATTACTTCCCCAGTGACAGTGCATAGAAGCTACTCTTTGCATTCAGAGGCATGAGGAATCCTTGTCACCTTCTCCCGGATAGCCTCTATGCAGCACTTCTACAGCTCAGGGAATGCTTCTTCCCTGCTTTAAGGGAAGGATCAAGGATGCTTGATCAACATTTGCGTGTGTGTGCTTCATAAAAAGCAGTTAAAGTTCCCACCGATGACACTTGTCTGAGCCTTCCCTTACAATTAGAACCCTCTGATATTCCTATCCCCTCGAGTTATGGGAACCTCCTCAGAAGACAATTAAATTGTTAATAACTGCTGGTACTCCTAGGGAAAAGTTCCAATTTATTTGACTATACACATAATTCAGGGTACTTTAGAGTAGTGGGAAAAAAGAGTAGTGGGAAACCCCCAAAATGGAAAATGTTCGGTTCAGTTCAGTCACTCAGTCATGTCTGACTCTTTGCGACCCCATGAACTGCAGCATGCCAGCCTTCCCTGTCCATCACCAATTCCTGGAACTTATTCAAACTCATGCCCACTGACTCGTGATGCCATTCAACTGTCTCATCCTCTGTCGTCCCCTTCTCCTCCTGCCTGCAATCTTTCCCACAGTCAGGGTCTTTTCTAGTGAGTCAGTTCTTCACATCAGGTGACCAAAGGATTGGAGTTTCAGTCTCAGCATCAGTCCTTCCAATGAACATTCAGGACTGATATCCTTTAAGATAGACTGGTTGGATCTCCTTGCAGTCCAAAGAACTCTAAAGGGTCTTCTCTAACACCACAGTTCAAAAGAATCTATTCTTCAGCACTCAGCTTTCTTTACAGTCCAACTCTCACATCCATACATGACCACTGGAAAAACCATAGCTTTCACTAGATGGACCTTTGTTAGCAAAGTAATATCTCTGCTTTTTAATATGCTGTCTAGGATGTTTATAACGTTTCTTCCAAAGAGTAAGCGTCTTTTAATTTCATGGCTGCGGTCCCCAACTGCAGTGATTTTGGAGCCCCCAAAAATAAAGTCTTTCCCTGTTTCCATTGTTTCCCCATCTATTTGCCATGAAGTGAACAGACCAGATGCCACAATCTTAGTTATCTGAATGCTAAGTTTTAAGCCAACTTTTTCACTCTCCTCTTTCGTTTTCATCAGGAGGCTCTTTAGGTCTTCTTCACTTTCTACCATAAGGGTGGTATCATATGTATATCTGAGGTTATCGATATTTCTCCTGGCAATCTTGATTCCAGCTTGTGTTTCATCCAGCCTGGCATTTTGCATGATGTACTCTGCATTAAACAAGCAGGGTGACTATATGCAAACTTGATGTACTCCTTTCCCTATTTGGAACCAGTTCATTGTTCCATGTCCGGTTCTAACTGTTGCTTCCTGACCCACATACAAATTTCTCAGGACGCAGGTCAGGTGGTCTGGTATTCCCACCTCTTTAAGAATTTTCCACAGTTTGTTGTGATCCACACAGTCAAAGGCTTTGGTGTAGTCAATAAAGCAGAAGTAGATCTTTTTCTGGAATGCTCTTGCTTTTTCAATGATCCAACGAATGTTGGCAATTTGATTAATGGAAAATATAAATTAAATATAGTAAGAATCTGCTCATTTTAATGAAATACATTTTGTTCCCTAAATCTGCTTGGAATTATCTTGTTTTTATAAATTGTATGATTTTTTTCATGCTACTCCATTTAAAATAAAGTATTCTAAAGGCCATGAATATATTTCTTCTATACAAAATGCCACAGCACAGTAGATGGACATTATATAACTACTAACAAATACTTGTTGGATAAAAGCTGAAGCAAAGACTGAAAATCTCTGTTTTGTTTGCTTGTTTGTTTAAGGAACTACTTCCAAAATGACAACTCTGAAGATCAGGATAGAAACACAAAACTATAACAAAAACCTGAATGTTCTTCCTAAAACCTAGAGTTAGAAATTAAAAGTTAGGCAAAGGTAATCAGCACCTATAGGTGAAACTATCAGCCAATTTTATAACAGTTCATTTAATGCATTTAAAAAACATAAAATGTGAGCTGTGTTCAATAGATGGG
Organism: Muntiacus reevesi; assembly: GCF_963930625.1. NCBI lineage: Eukaryota > Metazoa > Chordata > Mammalia > Artiodactyla > Cervidae > Muntiacus > Muntiacus reevesi. The sequence continues at coordinate 69,712,145 of NC_089251.1, read as the reverse complement.
GCAAAAGTGTAAGAGTGACAGATTTTATTTTCCTGTGCTGCAAAATCACAGAAGACAGTGACTACAGCTACAAAATTAAAAGACACCTGCTCCTTGGAAGAAATGCTATAACAAACCTTGACAGTCTGTTAAAAAGCAGAGACAACACTCTTCCAACAAATATCCATCTAGTCAAAGCTTGGTTTTTCCAGTAGCTATGTACGGATGTGACAGTTGGACCATAAAGAAAGCTCAGCACCAAAGAACTGCTGCTTTCAAACTGTGGTGCTGGAGAAGAGTCTTGAGAGTCCCTTGGACAGCAAGGAGATCAGAATAGCCAATCCTAAAGAAAATCAACCCCAAATATTCATTGGGAGGACTGATGCTGAAGCTGAATACTTTCCAATATTTTCCAATATTCTGCTCTATCCAATGACAATTCTTATTGAGATTGGTACTTCTCTTTTATAATGTTAATGTTATTTAGATGTTTCATAATGTTTAGTTTTCTGCTGAACCTTGTGTTTAAAAATGCTTGGCATGTATGTTGGTGACATCAACTATTTATTTATATGTTGAACATTTAGAAACCAATGCAACAGAGAAGATACTTGACTATGGGTCTCTTTGCACTTAGTGAGTAACCTTCTGCATTAGAGATCCGCCACCCCTGTATGTTAATATGCCAGTCTGAATAGAAGGCTCCTGGGATGGACTGAGCCCAGAAGCGTGATTCCATAAAACTTCATTTAAATGTGAACAGTAACCATGACTGTGTTTACATACATCTATCATTGGAATCAAAAGCATTCTAATAATGAACATGATGTCAATCACCAAGTCATGTGTGACTCTTTGTGAGCCCATGGACTGAAGAATGCCAGGCTTCCCTGTCCTTCACGATCTCCCAGAGTCTCCTCAAACTCATGTCCATTGAGTCAGTGGTGCCATCCAACCATCTCATCCTCTGTTGCCCCCTTCTCTTTCTGCCTTCAATCTTTCCCAGCATAGGGTCTTTTCCAATGAGCCAACTTTTCAGATGACTGGCATGCTTCAGTCCATGGGGGTCATAAAGAGTAGCATTAAAAATACTATTAAAAATCTTAATAGTAATACTCTGGACACAACTTCAGCTCAAATTAGTAAATTAATTTGAAGACTGAGCCAAGGAGCACCCCCAGAAAACAATGCAAAAGATCAAAGAAATGAACTGTATGAATGAAGAAAAGCTAAACAGGGAAGAAGGTTAGCTAAGGAAGTTCTCAAATACATCTATTAAATTTCCAGGTAGAACAGATTGAGTAGATATAACAAAATAAAATTTCCCAAACTGAGAACCTACATGTTTGATTCAGAGGTTTATCAAGTTCTAATAAAGATGAACAGAAAAAGACCCATACATCTTGACAAAACTTTAGAACATTTAGGAAAATTAAAATAATGTTTTTCAAAATAAAATAATTTAGAAGCTTTATAATGAAAATTCAAAAAGCTTCTAGAGAGACAGTAGTAAAAGTTATCTTTATTAGAAACAAAAACAGACTGGTATCAGGCTTATCTTCCATACTCCTAACAGAAGACTATGGGGAAGTTGGCCTCAAATATTTAATTTTAAATCTAGCATCATGTACCCAAGCAATACAATAGTTGAGCAGGATGTAAAAAACAGCCTTTTTCTTTTTTTAATCTGCAAGCATTTAGAAATTTTTATATCAACAAAGCCACTCTGAAAGTACTAATTAAAGTTGTGCTTCAGTAATAAAGTAAAAAGGATCCAAAAATGAGGGAAATATGGACTGCAAGCTATCAATCCAAGAAAAATAAGCTAAAAATAGAAAATGTCCGCAAAAGAATATTCCAGAACTGAGATATGGGAGGTTATGTCAAATTAGAAATACAATTCAAAGCTATAAAGAAACATATTTACATGTTTTTCTATATAAATAGTTGAAATAAAAATTAAAACTTCTAAGAGGAAAGACAACATACACAGTTTTAAAAGGCAGTGTAAAGCCTGATAAAAATATTTGCTCTATATATAACTGACAAGAATATCAATAAACAGAGTGTACAAAATACTTTTTACAACTCCAAAAAAAATGAACAAAGAAACAGGAAAATTACAAAGGAAAAAAAAAGAAGTAAAAATGGTCAATAAATATATAAAAAGATACTCTACATCACTACTGAGCAGGAAAATAAAAGTTAAAACAACAACATACTTTTCATCAGATTGAGACAAGCAAAATATGGTAGCATTCTGTTCTGGTGCAGTACTCAAAACAAAAACTTTATATATTAATACAAGTAAAAATTGGGAGAGTCTGTTCTGGAGTAATTTGTTGGTAACTGGCTCTTGGCAAATTTATTCTTTCAAACCTATCACAGTTTTTAATGTACATATGAATAAGTAATAAGTATGCATCAATGTGCTAGCAAAATATGGAAAAACATATATAAGATGTTCATTGCAACATTTATTCTTAGTAGTAAAATAAATGGACCTAAATCTTAACCAATAATGAATTAGTAAAAATAAATCATGGTCTATACTTGGCAACACAAGTATGTAGGTATGTTGTTTGGTTTTTTTTGAAGTAGAGCTGTCAAATTTTTAAAACATAAGAAATGAGATAGAGTAACCCACAGAAAAATGCTTGTTGAGGTAATCCTATTTGTTTAAGATAAAAATAATAGGTATAAAAATATGTACATATACATGATGGTAAATATACAGAAAGACTTAAAAAGTGGACTTCAAAATGTTTTTAACACTTAGCTTTGTAGAGAACTATGAGAAAAGGACAGGAGTGGTAGAAATTGTTTCCTTATCACTATATTGGGAGGAGTTACATTATTAATCTTTCAAAACAGCCATGTATTTATATGGTTGTGTAATTAAAAAAAGCATAAAGTTAAGCAGGCTAAATTATGACAGAGAAAGAGAACCATTTGAAAAAATTAAAATTTTCATTTTTTATTTTCAATGTTATATTTCATTTTGCCATAATTTGATATTTTAATAATTCTTATATGCTGATCATTATTAGACAATTTACTATCAAATACAAAGGACCTTCTACTTAAACCATAAATATAGTTACACAGCATTAATTAAAAGTATGGAAAATAAAATGAAAATTGAACCACACAAATCTATTAAGTTATGGTTCTCATTTTCTTCTTCCAAAAATGCTCTCCCCTGTTATTCTGCAATAGTTTCAGGTTAGTGTATGTAACTTCTTGTGATATGTACGCTCTTTTCCCCATATCCTGGAAGCAGATTTTGTGGTGACATACTTTGAATAATCAATGTTTTCAAAAGATCCTGTTACAAACTTAGAAAAATGAACAAATGAATCATCCCACTTGAGTATGTCTCACATTTATTTTAGGAAACGGGAATCTGACTGAAGGAAAGACTCCAAATCCAGTCATCGTGACCACTGAAGTAGCTCCCCACTCTACATTCAATTCCTATGACTAAAGGTAGCTTCTGAGAGCGGATGCATATGCCTTGAGTCATTTAGGAATATATGCTTTCTGTTTGGTTGGAAGAGCTTGTCAGTGAGTCAATAAAAAGTCAGGATCTGGGCATTTCTTTGGGGATTAATGGCTAGCTAATACAGCTCTACGAGACAAAGAACATTAACCCCAAATGGTCCCTGTCCACTCTGTGGCAGCCATGGAAAAGAAGCACTAAAAAAGATAAACTAGACTTTTTGGACTTCATGCTAATGTTCTCTTAGTAAGTATCTTTTGCAAGCAATAAAAAATGAACTGATTTTTTTAAGTCAATCTCACTAAGTCAGTTCAGTCACTTTAGTCGCTCAGTCGTGTCTGACTCTTTGGGACCCCATGAATCGCAGCACTCCAGGCCTCCCTGTTCATCACCAACTCCTGGAGTTTACTCAAACTCATGTCCATTAAGTCAGTGATGCGATCCAGCCATCCCATCCTCTGTCATCCCTTTCTCCTCCTGCCCCCAATCCCTCCCAGCATCAGGTTCTTTTCCAATGAGTCAACTCTTCACATGAGGTGGCCAAAGTATTGGAGTTTCAGCTTCAACATCAGTCCTTCCATGAACACCCAGGACTGATCTCCTTCAGGATGGACTGGTTGGATCTCCTTGCTGTCCAAGGGACTCTCAAGAGTCTTCTCCAACACCACAGTTCAAAAGCATCAATTTTTCAGCGCTCAGCTTTCCTCACAGTCCAACTCTCACATCCATACATGACCACTGGAAAAACCACAGCCTTCACCAGATGGACTTTGTTGGCAAAGTAATATCTCTGCTTTTTAATATGCTATCTAAAAAAAAAAAAAAAAAAAGGCCAATCTCACTAAATCTATACAATTCAGAAAATCCATAGGTCTAAATCTGGGTACCTGTTATCAAAATCATCACATGCTATTCAGATCTATACAGGGACCTGGGATAGTTCTCATGTAACAGAACTTTATGGTATACAGATACTTCCATAAGGGTCAGCGATATTTCTAATATTCAGATGATAAAAATAAACCAGTCCTAATTTATCACAAGAGTGTCATCTATTCCTTACATGTAATCTGCACACATCAATAAATATTTCTGTAGTTTTCTGAAATCAGCCTAAATTTCTAATCATTCTCTTTTATGATGTTGGTCCCCATTTAATAACTCAACTGGTAAAATACCAGCTTGAAATATTGATAATATGTTTCTTTTGACAGAAACTATTTGCATTACTTTCCTCCCCAAAGGGACACTTGAGGTGAACAATATGGTTTCACAGCTCTTGTTACTATGACAAAGTGATCAAACAAAAATGCCAGTCAAATGGTTCTTACCAAGGGACGGAACCTTTGGAAGATGAGTGTCAGGGTACACTTGCTTTAGATCAAACTAAAAAGAGGTAAACAGCTTCATATCACCTGCCTTGTTTCTTATTATTCTTACGGTATATAAACCAATACAATCGCACTCTGTGTTGAGATGGGGCTTTCGTGATGGCTCAGTTGGTAAAGAATCTGCCTGCAATGCAGGAGACCCCAGTTTGATTCCTGGGTTGAGAAGATCCACTGGGGAAGGGATAGGCTACCCACTCCAGCATTCTTGGGCTTCCATTGTGCCTCAGCTGGTCAAAAAATCTGCCCGCAATGCAGGAGACCTGGGTTCAATCCCTAGGTTGGGAAAATCCCCTGGAGAAGGGAAAGGCTACCCACTCCAGTATTCTGGCCTGGAGCATTCCATGGATTGTATAGTCATGAGGTCACAAAGAGTCAGACAAGACTGCGCGACTTTCACTTTTGTGTTGAGATACAATTCACTGAGCTAACTGGAATAATTCATTAAGTAGCAGCATATTATACCATAAAGGTCCATGAAGTGAAACAGAGCTTTAGCAGCGCTATTTCTGATTGCAAATCCCTTTGCCGTCATTTACTGACTGTGTGAGCTTGTCTAAATTATGTATCCTGCCTAAACCTCAGTTTTCCCTTCTGCAAATGGGAATAACAATAGTATCTATTCCATTAGGTTGTTAGGAGAATTAAACTAAATTATCCATATAGATTCTTATCACAATGGCAGGTAGAGAGTGAGGACTGATCACACACATATTATTCCCATTAATATTTCTGTTGTACAAGTTTCCTATTTTTGCTCTTCTTTATGATATCTTCCCACCTTTCAATTTTTTATCCTATTTTTTTTTTATCATTCCTATCTTTTTTATTCCCCCCTTTCTCTTTCCCTTATTTTTCATTATTTTCAAAACAAAGGCACTCAGGTTCTCAGAGGGATTTTCTTTTTCAATTCAATGTTTTAAAGATATAAAATTCGTTCTAAATTTTCCTAAATGGAGAGATTGTCAGTAAAACTGAAGCATCTCAGTAACAGAATATTCTGGAGTTTATGAAGTTTCAGTTTCAATGTCCCCAGAAAGTAATTGCTGACACAAGAAAGCAAGTTTTCTTCTTAGATATTCCCAGGTGGTGCAGTGGCAGAGAATCTGCCTGCCAATGCAAGAGATGTGTGTTTGATTCCTGAGTCAAGAAGATCCCCTGGACAGGAAACGGCAACCCACTCCAGGATTCTTGTGGAAAACTCCATGGAGGAGGAGCCTGGTGTGCCTAGACTCCATAGGGCCGCGAAGAGTCGGACATGACTGAGCAACTGGACACATGAATTCAATACATGCATGCACCTCATTATCATGAGTACATCTAATATTTGAGTATTTGAATGGTATTGCTAAAGTTATTTTTGAGGTATAATTTACATACAGCAAAATACCCTTTTTATGTATACAGATCTATGAACCTTGACAAATAACTTAAAACTATGTTAACTACCAGTACAGTCAAGATATAATTTCTGTTCTTGCCCCACCAGACAGGTACCTGGCAACCAGCAATTTTTTCTGTCCTACAGTTTTGTCCGGAATATTATATAGATGGAATGATACAGTATTTAGGCTTTTGAGTTGACTTCTTTCACATAAAGTAAGTTAGATCCATGTTGCTACATGGGTTATCATTTTCTTCTTTTTGCTGCTGAATGTATGAAATGTATAGATGTACTCCTGTTCATTTATCCACTCATCAGTTGATGGACATTTGGGTTGTTCTTAGATTTTAAGTGATTGTAAATAAAGTTACTACAGACACCCAGTGCAAGTTTTAATACTTGTAGCAGGAGTAGGAGGTAGACATGTTTTCATCTGTCTTCACTAAGTATCTAGAAATTGGAATGTCTGGTATGTTTACCTTTATTAGAAACCGTCAGTGCGTCTCCAAAGCAGTTTTACCATTCCTCATTCCTACCAGCAACGCACGATAGTTTCAGTTGTTCCACATCCTTGCCAGCACTTGATATTAGCAGGGTATATTTTTAATATAATTTCAGCCACTCTAATAACAATGGTGTGCTATCTGTGGCCTTAATTTATAGTTATTAATTACTGATAGTATTGAGCATTCATAAATCTTCCTTAGAGAATCTTTTGTTCAAATATTTTGATCACTTTTAGATTTTGTTCATTGTCTTATTATTATTGAATTTCAAGAATTCTTTACATGTTCAAGATACACATTCACTATTAGACATAAATTTGCAAATATTTTTTCTACTTTATTTTTTACTTTCTATTTCTTAATTATGTATTTTGATGTCTACAGCTAAAATTTAATTTATTCAGAAGGTAAAATCTTTTTGTTTAAATTATTACTTCATAATAACTTTCCCCATATAAATGTCAATGAAAATTCATGGTTTTCTGGTTTACTATGCATTTAGCTCTTCTTACAATCACTTTTAAAATCTAATTTCAAAAAATATGCATAGTAAACAGTTCAAATGCTCTGATGAATCTTTTACCCCTTACTTTATCTCTAAGGGAAAATACTCCCTTAAATGTTGTTTGCTTTGCAGAGGACAGAGGGGAATTTCGGTGATTTTTTTTTTAACAAAGAGAGATAGATTTCAACTTCTCTAATCTCTTTTGTTCATTCTTAATACTTTTCCAATTTGGATCTGAATGCACATTCTTCTCTGGATCCTATTAAATAATGTGATTTCTATTCTCCCAATTCAATAAGCCAGCATCTTGCTAACTTACCTTTTCTCCCACCAGTTCTTCCCCAGATCACATGCTCACATGCCAGCCAAAGTGATGAAAATATCACAAAGAATAAGCTTTCCCAGGCTAACACTTCAACATTTCCAAATCCTTGCCTTTCTCTCTGGAATAAGTATAAATGGAGATAGCAGAGAATATAAGGGGAAATATGCATGTTGGGAAATCCAAGAGAACTTGATCTTTGTTCTGGATCTACCAATACGCGTTTGTTTATTGACTCTTTCCTTAAGTATTCATTCATTCATTTAGCAAATTATTTTCTGACCATCTGCTGTATGTACCATGCTAGAAATTGGAAATAAAGTAGTGTATGAGACAAATTTGGGATTTCCAGGTGGCGCTAGTGGTAAAGAAAAAGCCTGCCAATGCAGTAGATAGAAGAGATGTGGGTTAAGTTCCTGGGTTGGGAAGATCCCCTGGAGGAGGAATAGCAACCCACTCCAATATCCTTGCCTAGAGAATGCCATGGTCAAAGAAGCCTGGCGGGTTACTGTTCATGGGGTTGCAAAGAGTCAGACAGGACCAAAACAACTTTACACACACACACATGAGACAGATTTAGCTTTTTCCCTCAAATAAATGGCAGATTCTTTCTTGTACTGAAGTGTGTGTTAGTCATTCAGCCGTGTCTGGCTCTTTGCAACCCCAAGGACTGTAGCCCGCCAGGCTCCTCTGTCCACAGGATTCTCCAGGCAAGAATACTGTTGTGGGTTGCCATTCCCTTCTCCAGGGGATCTTCACAACCCAGGGATCAAACCTGGGTCTCCAGCTTTGCAAGCAGATTCTTTATCATCTGAGCCAAGGTTGTCCTGAGTAAGCTATAAGCTTTTCTGCTTCTTTTTTTTCTACTATAAATTGGGGAAATAAATTCTTAGGTCACATACTTCCTAAACATGATAATTAAGTGAATCATATGAAGGCATACATACATATCTGTACTTTTGAAACAGTGATGCTCTTTTTTACCTTTCCTCATCCACCTTCTACACAGGATATCTCCTAAATAACTTGTCCCTAATGGTGAGAAGAAAAGTCTCACTGACATGGATGCTTAGGAGAATGGAGAGCTGTCTGCAACAGGTGGTGTACGCAAATCAGCTTTCTGCTACATTTTCTTTTCTTTTTTTTTTTTATTATTTTTTATTTTTCAGTGGGTTTTGTCATACATTGATATGAATCAGCCATAGAGTTACACGTATTCCCCATCCCGGTCCCCCATCCCACCTCCCTCTCCACCCGATTCCTCTGGGTCTTCCCAGCCCACCAGGCCCGAGCACTTGACTCATGCATCCCACCTGGGCTGGTGGCCTGTTTCACCACAGATAATATACATGCTGTTCTTTCGAAACATCCCACCCTCACCTTCTCCCACAGAGTTCAAAAGTCTGTTCTGTACTTCTGCGTCTCTTCTTCTGCTCTGCACATAGGGCCATCGTTACCATCTTTCTAAATTCCGTATATATGTGTTAGTATACTGTAATGTTCTTTATCTTTCTGGCTTACTTCACTCTGTATAATGGGCTCCAGCTTCATACATCTCATTAGAACTGATTCAAATGAATTCTTTTTAACGGCTGAGTAATATTCCATGGTGTATATGTACCACAGCTTCCTTATCCATTCATCTGCTGATGGACATCTAGGTTGCTTCCATGTCCTGGCTATTATAAACAGTGCTGCAATGAACATTGGGGTGCACGTGTCTCTTTCAGATCTGAATTCCTCAGTGTGTATGCCCAGAAGTGGTATTGCTGGGTCATGATAGATCATTCAAAGCTATGGTATTATTACAAATTCTGAATAAACCTTCAGCAGAGCTAGCTGCCTTTCAACATATCTTCCTTTCTACACTAATGTTTTGTGTGTTTTCTCTAGTTTCCGTTCATCTATACATCTCCTTTGTAAGTGGGCTTTGCACATGTCAATGAAATCTCCACAGTTCAAGAAGAAAGGACTGGAAAATAGGATCAGAAAATAGTTTGACATTAACTACACACTAAATTTCCAGAAAACAAATTATCTAATATCTTGGGAATGTAATTCAAGAGGCACATTCTTTTGAGATAAAAACAGCTTTCACAATACAAAGTGTTAAAAGACACCAATGCAATACAAGCTTCTAATTGTTAACGCCATTCTCAGAACATCAGTTTCAATAAAGGATCCCTTTAGAAATGCTTTTCCAACTGGTGACTGCTCTGGACTTTCTGCTATTATTTTCCAGGCATTTTATCTACTTCTATTTACACCATAAATGGCCAAAAATCAGAAATCATATCAAAAGTGTACACATGTGAATCTGTCAGCCTAAAAGCCTAAGTCCAAAAGACAGCAAAATGAAACTTCAAAAGCTATCCAGTTTCTCTCCATATTCATAAGGTTCTGCCACTAAATCAATTGCAGGGGGAGTGTGGTGGTGAATAAACCTGCTGCTTTCTCTATTCCCAAAAGTCTCCTTAACCAAATGGTCAGCATTTGTTCTATATCCTTTAATCATAACTTGCTCAACCTCTGAATCCGATCCTTCAACCAAATAAGGACCATTTGAGTACCCAATGCCAGCAGGTACCCAGGGCAGATGCAAATACCCATCAAGAAGATTTTTTTTAAATTTGTCTTATATTTCACACAGACACATATATATTCTCCATATTCTAGCTAATATAACTAATACGTTTATTGATTGCTAAAATTACACGTGATATCTTATCCTTTAGTCAACTACTAAAGAAGATATGAACACTACCTATACTTTATAGAAAACCAACTGAGGCATAAGAAGTTAAACAAGCTTGCCCAAAGTCACACAAATAGTCAGGAATAGAAAAGATTTATATATCAACATTGTGTTCCCAAAGATTTATTTAGCTACACATGACAGGACTTTTAAAAGCTAACTCCCTCATCAAATAGCACACAGTAGGCGTATAATAGTAAATGCCAACTGGCACATCAGTGAATCTGAAGGCCCCAGAACAGGTATAATGTTTATAAAAAGCAGAGTTCACTGTAGCCAGGGCACTAGTTATTATAAAAATAAACTGTTGACTTGACCTAAAAGAGACCAGGTGACAGATGAGAATTAAGGAAGAAGGTATAAAGACAGTCAGGACACTGGTTTAATAAGAAAGAAAGTCAATACACTTTGCATCTCCTTCAATTTTTCTGTGCTTGGTGTACTCATCTAGGAACAACTCTAGGTGTTTTTGTTTGTTTTTTACTATAGCTTTTCTATTTCACACAACCTAGAACTTTTCATGCTTCTTTAGAAGCACAGGATCAGGATGTTTTTGCTGTCCAAGGGACTCTCAAGAGTATTCTTCAACACCACAGTTCAAAAGCATCAATTATTTGATGCTCAGCCTTATTTATGGTCCAACTCTCACATCCATACAGGGCTACTGGGAAAACCATAGCTTTGACTAGACGGACCTTTGTTGGCAAAGTAATGTCTCTGCTTTTTGATATGCTGTCTATGTTTGTCATAGTTTTTCTTCCAAGGAGCAAGTGTCTTAACTTCATGGCTGCAATCACCATCTGCAGTGATTTTTGGAGTCCAAGAAAATAAAGTCTGTCACTGTCTCCATTGTTTCCTCATCTATTTGCCCTTAATAGTTTAAAATGAGAATGGAAACCCAAATAATGCATACCATATGCATATTTATATAGTTAATCTTGAGCTTTTCCCACCACATATTGTCCCCAAGATTTTTCATCAATAAAAATATATACTACTAACTTGCTTCTTTATCTTCTATTTCAGTTTTGCTTTGATTCTTAGATTTGCTTTTTTGTTATTTTGTATTTTTCATTAAGTGAGCCCTTCATACCTTCTTTTCATTAGTTAATGGTTGAATTTTTGTTTCAATATAACTTTATTCTATTAATTAAGACTTATTTCTCCAACTTGTCATGACTACTTTGAATTCTCAAACTATCATCCAAACCGTCAACCCCACTATAAAAAATGCCAGCACACCCACTGCTCATGCTAGAATATTTTCTTCATTCTCAATAAAATGTGATGTAAGTAGAATACTAGGACATTTTTAGATTCTACATAAAGGAAGTTTCCTAACATACTATTTACAAAGGATTCTTCACAAAAATAATTATATATAGAATACCCTTTTTTGGTCTCTATTCAAGCCATTCACTGGTAATAAAAAGGATTATGTTGAAAAAGGGAACCCCAAGCAGTTTGCACATTTTTCTCATTAAACAGTAAATATTTTATCCTTCAACACCTATTTTCCTATGTTCACTGTTATAACCCATCTTTCCGGAACACCTATTTCAATTTCCAAAATACATACCAACAAAATCTAAAAAACAGGTTTAAATTTTTGTTTACCATGTTCTCTGTGCCAGACATGGTTCTAAGCATTTTTTATTGTTCACTTACTGCCTCTTTTCAAGATAGGGGTTGTCACTGTCTCTATGCACACGTGAGAAGACTAAGACACAGAGGTTAAACAGCCTGATCGCTGTCAGAGAACTGCACCCAGGCAGGAGCAATTTAAAGCCTGTACGCTTAAGTACTAGGTTTCACTCATAAACGCCCACGTACTCCATTTAATGAAATACATTGAGGCTAAATATCAATTCCATTTCACCTTCTGTTCTTCAAGGAATAGACTCTAAGTAAAACATACAGGCACACTTCATTTTATTTCTTTTTGCTTACAGCACTTTCCAGACACTGTATTATTTTAACTGTAGGTTTGTGCAATCCTACAATAAGCAAGTAGATCAGTGCTATTTTTCCAGCAGCATTTTCCACTTTGTGTCTCTGTGTCATATTTTGGTAATTCTCACAATACTTCAAACTTTTTCATTATTATTGTATTTGTTATAGTGACTGGGATCAGTGTTCTTTGATGTTACAACTGCAAAAACATTATGACTTGCTGAAGGCTCAGATGATGGCTAGAATTTTTTAGCAATAAATTAGTTTTAAATTAAGATTTGTACATTGTTTTTTAGACATAATGCTGTTACACACTTAAAACATGACAGTAGATTGTAACCATATCTTTTATATACATTGGGAAACCAAAAAATCTGTGTGACTTATTTTACTGTGATATTCACTTTATTGCAGTGGTCTAGAATCAAACCTGCAATATCTTAATGGAGAAAATATGGAGAAAAATCTATATTCAGGTTTCTGAATTATACTTGATCACTTAGCAAAAGCATCCAGGTTTGCACAGATTCCTACATTATCAGAGTTTATCAAGGTTCTCCTTTCCAGGGGAGAAGACCACAGCCAGAGAGGCAGAGGGGATATCATAAGCAAAAGACCCTAAGCTTACATCCACTCTACAACAAATCTCATCATACTAAAAGAAATGATTTTTGAACTGTGGCTTTCATAAGGAGAATTACTAATTTAGATGCAGTATACTACTAAAGAATGCATTAGTTCTGTGCCATGCATCCAGGAAATGCTCAATAAATATTAACAGATAATTATCAAAATTATAGCTAACATAAATTATACATGTAATACACATATCTCAGTTTTTTAAGAGCATACATTCAAAACAGGGTTTTAAATTATATACAAGAACAACTGCAAAATTAACTTTGTAAAAACTACAGCCAAGCACAGGATACAAAATAGCCTGAACCTTACTTGATAATCAAATATGAACACTGATGTGGTTATATTGGGCTTTTTATTCTTTTCTTCAAAATTCATTCTCAATATGATTTTCGGTTTTAAGTATTAAAGTCCCTCAAGCTTGAAGAAAAGTGTTTGCATTCAGTTCAAGAGAAACAGAGTCGTAATCTTGAATATAAATGATCATTTTAGAAAAGAAATACATCGATAGGAGCATTTACAATGGAGGCCTACACTATCAATCAATTATGTCATTTATTATCAATTTGGGGGACAGCTGCATTGCTTTAAGGACTGACAAAAGGGCCTAAACAGGGAAATAAATTGTCAAGCTCTAAAGGATCTTAGAGGTCATTGAGTCCCACATTCTAGTTTTCCATAAGGACACTGAGACACAGGGAGGAATAATTATCCCAATGTCACACCACAAATTAGGGGGAAGAGAAAAGATTAGAGCTCAGGGGGACCTACACCTCAGGGACTACATTTGAGCATGGGGGAATCTTAAAAGATATCACTGGATTCTAAACAAATGTTGCACCCCTTCTAGTAGTTTATCTTTCAGTCAAAGATAAATGCAACTGCAGATACTCCTGGCTTTATGTGGAGTAGGCCAGCCCAGAGGTGCGTAGCAATAACTCCTGTGTGACTAAGAAAAGGTCTGAACTGCTTTAAAGCAGGCTTTAATCTCAACACTGTCATCCTCGTCCACTCTCAGAGTAGGAAGAGGCCTTAGAGGTAATAACTTTTAGCTTTGTAAAAATTTCAGATAATTTTAGTAGACAAGCATTTAAATATGTTATGTTCTTAATGTGTTGGTGAATAAGGCTTTTATAGAGAAGAGTCTTGGGTATATGGAATATATAAGATTTTGATAATGAATAGTGAACAGATTCTACAAGAAGATATATTAGAAATACTGAGGTCCCATGACTAAAATGAAGACAAACAAAATAACCACTTTTCTGGAAAGATGATAAATGGGCATTTTGTGGGAGGAAGGTAGATTTTTTTAGTCCCTTTTTTGTGGTACAATGCTACAAATATGTCTGTACCCTGCTTAAAGAATACAGACTTAGAGGAAACTATCATCTTATACCATCTTCCATGGAAAGCATAGTTAGAAATTGGTGAGCTGGGATGAGGTAAGAGAAGGTGAGTTGATTGTCCTTGCCAAACAAGCTGGATCATTTTGATTAAGCACAAGACTAGTTTACGCCAGCTTAAATCTGTGTATCTGTGTGTATATGTATATATCTGTGTTTGCATTTACATACGTATTTATTTTTCACATATTTGATTAGTGTCAAAGGTAGCAGTGATAATGGATAGGAATCCTGGAATAAAAACCAGAAAACCTGGGTTCACATCCCAGTTATGCATTTTACCTGTCTTCTGGCCTTCATCACATCAATTGCTTCAGGATTATAGGATTAGAAAAACAAAATCTCAGAAATGACATAGGGCAACCTCCTCACCTCAAAGATGGGGAAACTGTTCTTAAGATGTTTAAAACCAGAGATTGTGGTAACTAACTGTTTGCTGCTGCTGCTGCTGCTGCTAAGTCACTTCAGTCGTGTCCAACTCTGTGGGACCCCATAGACGGCAGCCCACCAGGCTCCCCCATCCCTGGGATTCTCCAGGCAAGAACAATGGACTTGCCATTTCCTTCTCCAATGCATGAAAGTGAAAAGTGAAAGTGAAGTTGCTCAGTAGTGTCCTACTCTTAGCGACCCCATGGACTGCAGCCTACCAGGCTCCTCCATCCATGGGATTTTCCAGGCAAGAGTGCTAGAGTGGGGTGCCATTGCCTTCTCCAACTAACTGGTTGAGTAAGGGCTTAATCAGCAAGTACTTTAACCTCCCTCTATATTACCTTCTACTACTCTGCAAACGGCGGGGGTGGGGGGGGACAACTTTCCCTTGAAATTAGGATTTTTCATATGACCAAGGTTTCATCAGTCTCACAAGTGGAGGAAGTAAGCATCATGAGTGGACCAGTGGAGAGGCAGTGTTTCTCTGTCTTTGTTATAATTACCCACCCTGTAGGTTGTATTTAAGGAGGAAAATGAGTTGATGAAGACTTTCTTCTCTTTTTTCTTTTATGAAACATAGAGATTAAAAGTTGCAATAAAACATTTGAAATATATGATGAAGTCTGTATATTGTGCATAGAAATATGTCATAAATCCTTTCAATACATCTGTTTTAAAAATTGTGTTTATTCAATTTTGTGATCATGTTTTCCCCCAAGGAAATCTGTTTTAAATATATAAAGAGCAAACATTTTAATTCAGACAGTTTTAATTTAGAACAACCTGAGCGATATTTCTGAGAGTCAAAATGTAACAAAGATACTTTCTTAAATAAAATGTGGATTGCTTACATACATACTTATATATATTTATAGTTTGAACTACCAAGAAGATTTCAGAATTTTCGTAAGAGATGAAATAAAAAAGGAGGCTCAGAAGAAATGTACTCTACAGAAAAGCCAAGCCTAGTCTGGAAATAGAAGCAGAGTCATTGTCCATAGAAACCAGAAGACAATAGGCCACAGGATGTTCATGTTTGTATCAAGGGATCTTTCCAGTTTGAAAGTTAGCATCTTACCTCATTCCTTCTTTATTTAATCCTGTTTATTAACTGTGACATAAACATTTTAAATGGGGGTATTCAGTCCCAAAACTTCAATATGCTTATTAGACATAGACAATACTGACATGTATTAAATTGCTACTCATCAACACACAAACACTAAGGTCAGACACACTTGAGCTGTGTTTGAATGAATTTTCTCATTCCAAAATTAAGACCTCCTGTGACAACTAGAGGGTTACTGCAAACAGGATGTTGAAACAGAAGAGCCATTTCTCATTAGCATCCAAGGAAAATCTGCCACATTCAAATTACCTTTCACATTAAGGAACATGATAGAAGGATTTGCACTTGTTTACACACAAATCACATGTTTAATGCTTCAAAGACAATGGACTGAATTCAACCCTTATCATGTTTAATTCTAACCAGATTTCCAAAAAGGAGCTTTTGGTGGACACAACTTTGATAAACAATATCAAGCATATGAATGCATGAAGATATGTGTGTGGAATGTTTAGAATATGCCTGGCACACATTTAAATGCTCCATTAAAAAAACCATTAATGTATGAGTAGAAAATAAATCTGCAGGAAAGTGGTACTGATGACAGAAAAACATTTTTTTTAAATGTTCTACAGGTAATTTAGTGACATTTCAAAGTATTTTACAAATTTCTGTACAATACATAAACCTCCCAGATTAATGTGAATCCTTTCAAAACAAGGACTTTGTTTTACACAAATATAGTATCAATTCAATAAATATATGCAAAATTAATTAAGAAGTGAATGAATTAAAAGCAGTTAGCCAAGTGTTAGAAACTACTGTTTTTGGAACATACTTAGTAGTCAAATAATGAATACAAAAATATGTTTGGACTAGTAATGATAACAAGGTCTTCCCAGAAAATTAAAACTAAAATTGACTAAGATACCTAGTATCTTATTGGAAAATATTCTGTAAAAATGAGGCTTACAGTGACAGCTTAACTTCACAGAGAAGTGTGCTTTTGAATGTTTTAACTTAAAGAGTGACTAAAACATTCCTCTAACATGCCTACATACCCCCATCACTGGTATTACTCCTCTGTGCAATTTGCTAGCATGGTATCTAAGAACTGACAGAGGAAGACAAATACTATATTAGCTAAATAATTCATTAATCCATGTTACTTTACATTTTTTTTGGTCCACTATCATCTCATTTATTGATTTTACTTATTCAGCAAATATTTACTGAGTTCCTATTATGTGCAACACAGTAGATATTCAATAGCAGGCTTAACAGATACAACCCTCAATTTCTCTAAGCTGAGTTTACAATGAAAGGTTGTTGGGAGTAGGCTGTTTGTACGGGACTGAAGTAGACTAGAGTGGCAGAGAAAGAAGCCATGTATATGGAGCATCTCCTACAAGACCAGCATAGGGGCCCCACTCCTACCCCACCCCACTGGTCCTCCTTCCAGTCATCCCTATAAACAGATCAGAAAGTTCAATTTTTACCACCCTTCTGGAAAGAATCTGAAAACATATCTAATTATATAACAAAACAAAGATAATCTATTGCAAAATGAAATACTGAAGTAAAAACAGATCAATATCTATAGCTATTTATAGTATCTAAGGTGGCAATACATCAGAGAAAAATTTTAGAACATGTATGACATTTAAACTAATAAAGGCACTGGGCTTAGGTATTAGGGATGTATTTGTGATCAAACAGACCTGGTCATTACTCTTGCAGGGATTATAATCTACACGTTAATACAGACGTGTAGGAGGTCAACTCTAACGCAGAATGAACACCAGTGAGAGTCAGGTCAATCATTTTGGAATCAACTCTGATTCTTCTCTTTCCCTCCCACCCTACTATACAAACCACCAGCAAATTCTGTTAGCTTTCCTTTCAAAAAATTGACTAGGAAGAATCAGTTCTCCCCACCTCCTTCACAACCACTCCAGTCCAACATCACATCTGCCAATAGAATGGTTCCACTGCTCCCTCTCCTGTGTACCTACAATCTGCTCTCTCTAGCTTGGGTGAAACAGAAATAATACCGGTTCTCTGTTTCAAATACATCAATGGTGTCTTGCTGAATTTCGAATAAAATTTGAAGTTAATGCCGTGGTCTGTCAAATTCTATGTAGTCTGGACTTCAGCTATCACATCAAACTATCTCCCCACCTCTGCTTTGCCCATTGTGCTCAGTTGATCTGGCCTCCATCCTCTTCCCAGAGCATTCAAGCATAGTTCCACCTCAGACTTGAGCACTATACCTCAGAATTGCCTGTTTCTTGAAAAAAGTGAAGTGAAAGTGTTACTGCTCAGTCATGTCCAACTCTTTGTGAGGTTCTTCTGTCTATGGAATTCTCCAGGCAGAGAATACTGGAGTGAGTAGCCACTCCCTTCTCCAGGGAATGTTCCCGACCCAGGGTTCAAACCTGAGTTTCCTGCATTGCAGGCATATTCTTTACCATCTAAGCCACCAGGGCGTGTTTCTATGTTCACTCATACGTCACCTTCTCAGAAGGCCTAATGTGATCACCCTAATAATACATGTCCTTTATCCATTCTCTAGGCCCGATTATGCTTTAATTTTCTTCATAGCACTTGCCATTTGGGGGCATCATACTACATATATAACACCCTATTGATTTATTTATCACCTGCTTTATCACTTGAAAATACCCAAAACAGCAGGGTTTTGTCTTTACATGGCTCAGCACCTACAGTAGTACTCAGGATATAGCGAGAGCTAAGAAAATATTTTTCGAAAGAATGAACTGTCATTCAACAACTATACTCTTTGAAGTTGCTAATATTATTACTACTAATAATGCAAATAGACAAAAAGAGTAAAGTGCAAAGGGATAATGCAACCCTTTTAGAAATGTAAAAGGACGCAGGAAATGGGGCTCTGTGGTAAAGGACTAGATGCCTAGTTCAGGATTGAAACAATGAGGAAAGAAGTAAAAATAAAAGACAGTAGCTATTCTTGCTTGTTAATTTCCCATTTATTTAATTTTACTACTACAAATAAATACCTTGAAAAAAAAGTTGTACCTTGATTCTGCAAACTCAATGTGCTTTGCTAATTTCAAGTCAAAAAATAAAGACTAAAAGCAATGGTCATTATTTACAAAAAATGAGAAATGGTCAAAAATATATAATGGCCACTGCTTAATCCCTCCTCTATGCTTCTATTTCCATATCTGACACATGCCTAGCTTCTGATACATGTTAGACCAGGCACAAATTATAATATGAATGTAGGGTATAGAATTGGAACTTGCAAGGATGCAAGAGCTAACAGCCCAAAGAACATTGGAGGGTGTGATGAGAGCTAAAGAGGATTATAATGCCTTTCCCGATTTGGTGGATGAATAGGTTTTGTGTTTTGTTTTTTGCATATCTTCAGAGCTGAATAAATGCTTTGAATACTAAACAGAGTAAAGCTCAAATCAAGTTTACTGTCTCCATATGCTTCCAACCACATATGCACAACAGTAGATTCAATGAAAACAAAAAGGATAAGTCGTTTTTCTTAGAAAAGGCCATTGTGTTACTAGAACTTTAAAGAGCAAGAGTTCAAATGCAAGCCAGAGCAAAAAAAAAAAAAAAAAATCAAACTTAGAACATAATTTTGCTGGTGCCCTTCCAAAACTGCAATTCAATAAAAGAGTATCTGCAAGTCTTTTATCTGCAAACTTAACTTCATTATTGTACTATTTGGTACTTCAAAAAAACAAAAACAAAACAGACCAGCACATTTATTAAAATTGTAATGAATGGATCACTTAGACTTTGATCTCCTACACCAGTTTTATTGCACTCTCGTAAAGGGAAATCAATTAGGAGGACCTTTTTTTTTTTTTCTCTTTTCAAATAGTACTCTCAGACTGTACATTTGAACCTGATTTTGTCAAAATTTAGGCGTGACTCACACTATTTGAAAAACAAACTCTTCCCCCAAATTTGCTATTGTTTAATATGGGCAGCAGTCTTATTTCATTCTTGATTTAAAAAGTAAAATACTACATCTAATGACATTTCCTAAGGCTTTCTGATATAACACACTAAAAAACATTTTTATGACACAGACAGAAGCATTGTTAAATGTAGTGTTTCTAGGAAAGTACTCTTTAAATCAACTGACATGTCTTTCTAGAAAACAGAATCTTACTCCATATTGTGAGGGTTTTGATTTATTTGTTGTAGTACACCATTGCTTCTGATTTCCAAAATACAAAGTAAGAGGCTTCTATAATGAAGAATTTGTTAAAATGACTTTCCGTAAGCAAAATACATTTATTTTCTAGTGTATACAAAGAGCTTTGTTATGAATCTGAAAGCCTTTTCCATGTACCTAAGAAGGAAGTTACTCAATCAGACTAGATAGGGAAAATACTTCTCTCTAAATGTAACCAAGTTTTTAAAGAAAACTTGATAAAAGCTCAGTTATACATCTTGGTTTCTAGAGTTAAAGCAGGGAAGCCCTAGCTCAGGGCCTGGTTACCACTCCCATGGATGGTGGAACTGATGTTAGGAAAACTGCTGCTCCTACACCTACCATGAACAAAGTCTTACATAAACTAAAAAGGACAGCATAAATAGACAGATTCTGGGTGAAAAAACAAAGGAAATATGCAAAGCCCAAAAGAGACAGAGCAGTCACTAAACAAATGTTTGCTTTCAATACTGATTATTTCTGACTGTTGCTGCTCCCCATTTTCTACTCTCTCCCGTTTGACAAGGTTTTGCATTTTCTTTGGGCGTTTCATTGACCTAGTTGATATTTCATAACACAGAAAAGGTCCGTCTAGTCAAGGCTATGGTTTTTCCAGTGGTCATGTATGGATGTGAGAGTTGGTCTATAAAGAAAGCAGAGCGCTGAAGAATTGATGCTTTTGAACTGTGGTGTTGGAGAAGACTCTTGAGAGTCCCTTGGACTGCAAGGAGATCCAACTAGTCCATCCTAAAGGAGACCAGTCCTGGGTGTTCATTGGAAGGACTGATGCTAAAGCTGAAACTCCAAAACTTTGGGCACCTGATGCTAAGAGTTGACTCATTTGAAAAGACCCTGATGCTGGGAAAGATTGAGAGCAGGAGGAGAAGAGGACGGACAGAGGATGAGATGGTTGGATGGCATCACCCACTCAATGGACAGGAGTTTGGGTGAACTCCGGGAGTTGATGACGGACAGGGAGGCCTGGCGTGCTGCGGTTCATGAGGTCACAAAGAACTGGACATGACTGAGTGACTGAACTGAACTGAACATAGAAAAATACACATGCTTTACAACTTATGAAACTTTAGAATATTAACAATCATAAAAGTAATTTAAAGTATATGATAAACATTTATTAAATAAACAAACATTTATTTAAAAAAGATTTGGAAGTACAGTACTTTGAGGTTTTTTTTCTTCATTTATAAATTTTTATGTAAATGTATTATTTTGAAAATGAGAGAAGTATTACAAACTGGGAGAACTGCTTCTTTACCCCTTCAGAGAAACACTTATCTTGTGCCAAGATAACTGGAAATTTGTATCAAAATGAAAAGTGTGCTTGGTAAGCATGGAAACAAATCAAAGGGGGAAAGTACTGAGGGATGTTAATTTTAGGTAACGGTGAAACTTTATGAATAAATCTTGTCCCACAGGAGAGTACCTACTGAACAGTCACTAGAAAATTCATCCTTGCCTACATCCAGCTGTAAGCAAAAATTAGCCAAAATTTTATTGTGATATTTGCATTTATGCCACTCCTGGTTTCTTTTGATTATTTTGTTTACTGGATCTACAAACTATATCTTTCTCTCAATTTCACTCTTGACAAGTGCTTCTCTTTCATTCTACATCCTCTCCATCTTAAGGAACTCATTGCAACCCCATGGACTGTAGCCTGCCAGGCTCCTCTGTCCATGGGATTGTCCTGGCAAGAATACTGGAGTGGGGTGCCATGTCCTTCTCCAGCGGATCTTCCCTATCCAGGGATCAAACCTGGGTCTTCTGCATTGCAGGCAGTCTCTTTACCAACTAAGCCACCAGGGAAGCCCTGACAGTTAGGTTACCCTTATTCCAGTTACTCAGTTCTATGCCTCCCTTTATTTCCTGAGAACAAATCTACAGTTTTCATTGGGATTCTACTCATTATGGAAGCTAACAGTCTTCAAAACATGTCTAAATCTATTGGCAGTCATGGATCTTTCTTATAAGACCCTGACATGTCTTAGTTTCACTTGGGTCTACAGTTACTTATTTCCAATTTTGCTTTCTATCCAAGATCTATCATTGTAGTCAAAGTGGTCTCTCTAAAATTATAATCTTATATAACTATCTGTTCTTATTACTTTACCACAAACTCAGAAGATAAGGTCCATGCCCCTTAAAAGACAGAAAGTTTGGTTTGCAGCTTGCATTTAGCCACTTTAACCATTTTTCCTTCAAGCATCAAAAATTCTAAAACCTTCAATGAGGCATGGTCTCATTTTTCACGCTCTATTTTCTTCTCCTTCGTCTTTCCTTAGTTAACTTTTATTCACATTCAAGTCTCAACTAGCCGTCTTGCTCTCTAGGAAGCTTTCTCTGCCGCCTAAATCTGAGTTGCATGAACTCTATCACTAGCGTTCACTCTGCATTAGAGTTGACCTTCTACACGTTGTATTAACTTGTAGGTTATAAACCCCACAAGAGTAGTGACCAGGCCTATCTGATCACAAATATATCCCTAATACCAAAGCCCAGTGCCTTTATTACTTTAAATGTCATACATGTTCTAAAATTTCTCTCTGACATATTGTCACCTTAGATACTATAAATAGCTATAGATATTGATCCATTTTTACTTCAGAATTTCATTTTGCAACAGATTAAATTTTTGTTTTGTTATATAATTGGATATATTTTCATATCATTTCCAAAAGGTTGGTAAAAATTAGAACTTTCTGATCTCTTTATGGAATGTATAGACACTAGTCAGACAAATTACTGCCCAACCAAAAATTGATGGCATTACTAATTAGGAGTTCTGAAACCTAAGAAGGGTCAAAAAATGTGTGTATTGCACTAAAACTTCTCTCTTACAGGGTAGAAGGAAAAGACATATAACCAGAAACACACTAAAGACCAGATGACAACAATAATAGTAGAAACCAAGGAACCTTTTATATATTGTGAGGTCTGCCTACAGTTTTCTTATAAAGTCTCTGGAAACCGTATTTAGAGGTTTCTTGTTAGTCAATACTAGTATTATATCATTCAGCTGGGAAATGCATCCACATAAACATATGAGATGAGGTATAAAGGAAAAGAACAAAAGTCAAATTAAATAAGGCAAACCTGACTCCAAATCAAAGAAATAGTCCCAAAGTTTAACAGTAGACCAAATGCTAGTATGTTCTCTTGGAAGAGGAGGCTTACCCTTGATGGTTTGTATCAATGACTTCAGAGTCTACATAAGGTCTTTTAAAGCTATCCTTGGTGACAGTGAGAACACAGGGGAAAGCCTGTGGTGTAGAGGCAAATGAAACCTGTGTTCAAATTCTCTCCTTACTACATAGAACCTCTGGACCTTAGTTTTCCCATAAGTAAGATGACATGACCCATCCATCTTGGGTGGCCCCACACGGCATGGCTTAGTTTCACTGAGTTAGACAAGGCTGCGGTCCATGTGATCAGATTGGCTATGGTGGTCAGGGTTGAGAGGTCTGACAGAATGTGGTCCACAGGAGAAGGGAATGGCAAGCCACTTCAGTATTCTTGCCTTGAGAACCCCATGAACAGTATGAAAAGGCAAAATGATAGGATACTGAAAGAGGAACTCCACAGGTCGATAGGTGCCCAATATGCTACTGGAGATCAGTAGAGAAATAACTCCAGAAAGAATGAAGGGATGGAGTCAAAGCAAAAACAACACCCAGTTGCAGATGTGACTGGAAGCAAGGTCTGATGCTGTAAAGAGCAATATTGCATAGGAACCTGGAATGTAGGTCCATGAATCAAGGCAAATTGGAAGTGATCAAACAGGAGGTGGCAAGAGTGAATGTCGACATTCTAGAAATCAGGAAACTAAAATGCACTGGAATGGGTGAATTTGACTCAGATGACCATTATATCTACTACTGTGGGCAGGAATCCCTTAGAAGAAATAGAGTAGCCATATAGTAAACAAAAGAGTCTAAAATGCAGTACTTAGATGCAAACTCAAAAACAAGAGAATGATCTCTGTTTGTTTCCAAGGCAAACCATTCAATATCATGGTAATCCAAGTCAATGCCTCAACCAGTAAAGCTGAAGAAGTTGAACGGTTCTATGAAGACCTACAAGACTTTTTGAACTAACTCCCCACAAAGATGTCCTTTTCATTATAGGGGATAGGAATACAAAAGTAGGAAGTCAAAAAATACCTGACATAACAGGCAAATTTGGCCTTGGAATACAAAGTGAAGCAGGGCAAAGGCTAATAGAGTTTTGCCAAGAGAATGCACTGGTCTTAGCAAACAGCTTCTTGGCAACAACACAAGGAGAGACTCTACACATGGACATTATCAGATGGTCAACACTGAAATCAGATTGATTATATTCTTTGCCACCAAAGAAGGGGAAGCTCTATACAGTCAGCAAAACAAAACCAGGAGCTGGTTGTGGCTCTGATCAGGAACTCATTGCCAAATTCACACTTAAATTGAAGAAAGTGGGGAAAACCACTAGACCATTCAAGTATGAACTAAATCAAATCCCTAACGATTATACAGAGGGAGTAAGAAATAGTTTTAAGGGACTAGATCTGATAGAGTGCCTGATGAACTATGGACAGAGGTTCACGACATTGTACAGAAGACAGGGATCGAGACTATCTCCAAGGAAAAGAAATGCAAAACAGCAAAATGGCTGTCTGAGGAGGCCTTACAAATAGCTGTGAAAAGAAAAGTGAAAAGCAAAAGAGAAAAGGCAAGATATAAGCATCTGAATGCAGAGATCCAAAGGATAGCAAGAAGAGATAAGAAAACCTTCCCCAGCTATCAGCGCAAAGAAATAGAGGAAAACAACAGAATGAGAAAGACTAGAGATCTCTTCAAGAAAATCAGAGATACCAAGGGAACATTTCATGCAAAGACGGGCTCAATAAAGGACAGAAATGCTATGGACATAACAGAAGCAGAAGCTATTAAGAAGAGGTGGCAAGAATACAGAGAAGAACTGTACAAAAAAGATCTTCAAACCCAGATAATCATGATGGTGTGATTATTTACCTAGAGCCAGACATCCTGGAATGTGAAGTCAAGTGGGCCTTAGGAAGCATCACTATGAACAAAACTCGTGGAGGTGATGGAATTCCAGTTGAGATATTTCAAATCCTAAAATGATGCTGTGAAAGTGCTACACTCAATATGGAAGCAAATTTGGAAAACTCAGCAGTGGCCACAGAACTGGAAAAGCTCAGTTTTCATTCCAATCCCAAAGAAAGGCAATCCCAAAGAATGTTCAAACTACCACACAATTGCACTTATCTCACACGCTAGTAAAGTAATGCTCAAAATTCTCCAAGCCAGGCTTCAGGAATATGTGAACTGTGAACTTCCAGATGTTCAACCTGGTTTTACAAAAGGCAGAGGAACCAGAGATCAAACTGCCAACATCTGCTGGATCATCAAAAAAGCAAGAGAGTTCCAAGAAAACATCTATTTCTGCTTTATTGACTACTACCAAAGCCTTTGACTGTGTGGATCACAATAAACTGTGGAAAATTCTGAAAGAGATGGGAATACCAGACCACCTGACCTACCTCTTGAGAAACCTGTTTGAGGTCATGAAGCAACAATTAGAACTGAACATGGAACAACAGACTGGTTCCAAATAGGAAAAGAAGTACATCAAGGCTGTATATTGTCATCCTGCTTATTTATCTTATATGCAGAGTACATCATGAGAAACACTGGGCTGGAAGAAGAACAAGCTAGAATCAAGATTGCTGGGAGAAATATCAATAACCTCAGACACGCAGATGACACCACCCCTAATGCAGAAAGTGAAGAAGAACTAAAGAGCCTCTTGATGAAAGAGGAGAGTGAAAAAGTTGGCTTAAAGCTCAACATTCAGAAAACTAAGATCATGGCATCTGGTCCCATCACTTCATGGCAAATAGATGGGGAAACAATGGAAACAGTGGCTGCCTTTTTTGGGGGGGGCTCCAAAATCACTGCAGATGGTGATTGTAGCCATGAAATTAAAAGACGCTTACTCCTTGGAAGGAAAGTTATGACCAACCTAGATAGCAACCTATATATATATATATTTTTAATAAAAAAGCAGAGACATTACTTTGTCAACAAAGGTCCATCTAGTCAAGGCTATTGTTTTTCCAGTAGTCATGTATGGATGTGAGAGTTGGACTATAAAGAAAGCTGAGCACCAACGAATTGATGCTTTTGAACTGTGGTTCTGGAGAATACTCTTGAGAGTCCCTTAGACTGCAAGGAGATCCAATCAGTCCATCCTAAAGGAAATCCGTCCTGACTATTCATTGGAAGGACTGATGTTGAAGCTGAAACTCCAATATTTTGGCCACCTGATGCGAAGAGCTGACTCATTGGAAAAGACCCTGATGCTGAGAAAGACTGAGGGCAGGAGAAGGGGAAGACAGAGGATGAGATGGTTGGATGGCATCACTGACTCAATGGACATGAGTTTGGGTGGACTCCAGGAGTTGGTGATGGACAGGGAGGCCTGGTGTGCTCTGCTTTATGTGGGCACAAAGAGTCGGACAGGACTGAGCAACTGGACCGAACTGAAGATGACATAGTTAAACATATCTGGTTTGTGGTGGTAAGAATTAAATGAGATAACATAAAATTTTTGAGAGGCATACAGTAGAAATTGGTAAATAATTCTTTCTCCTTCTGCATATCACTACTCAGGGCATTTTTAAAGCATTCTATTAAAATTACTTCTGGGCTTCCCCAGTGACTCAGTGTAAAGAATTTGCCTGCAATGCAAGAGCCAAAAGGGACACAGGTTCAATCCCCGTTCTGGGAAGATCTCCTGGAGGAGGATATGGCAACCCACTTCAGTTTTCTTTCCTGGAGAAGTCCATAGAGGATTCTGGTGCTACAATCCACGGGGTTGTAAAGAGTCAGACACAACTGCAGAGACTTGGCACACAATTTTACTTCACATAATATATAATTTTAATTATGTATAAAAGAGTCTCAGTAAATACTACAAGCCATCAACATAATGAGAACTTCCCAACTTACAATATTTTACTAGCAAATGGTCATAGCCACAAAATGTTTATTAGACTTTTTTTAAATCTTGTGCAAAGATATTTATATCTTTCAAGCCATTTTCTTTAATTTAGTGACAAGATTAAAATTATTTGCTGGGATAAGTCATATTATTTTTACATCAATGTGGTATGTTTTGTTTTGTTCTTTTTTTTAAGCAATAAAAATCATGCATATTCATTTAAGGAAACCAAGGTGTAATAAGGCATAGCTAATTTGTGGAAGCACAAAAGACTCAACCCATAAACTAATTATTTTACTGAATACCATTAGTTGTCAAAAAATCATGAGTTGGCAAATAATCTGGATAGTATGAGTAAGTTCTTATCACTCATTCCAACCTTGCCCTGAGTAATTTCAAGGATCTGACCCATAAAAACAAGATCCTAGTTAGAAATTTTGACCAATGGCAAGATCTAAGCCTCCCCTTTCCAGCTTTTAACATTTTCTATATAAATTCAGTTCTGCAAGCAACTGAATTTAATATGTGGTTGGTTCATACCAGCTAAATTTTTGAGGAAGAGTTAAAAGAGCCATTTGGGGCTAGATATGAAAAACTTTATGCAACAAATGCATATTTAGAAACTGCAAAATGAGCATGCAAATCAATTTATACGCATGGGTGAATGAATATAGATGAGCTCTTTTCAAAGTATAGCCATCCTGGTGTAGCATAAGATAGCTGTACAAAAGGAATGGAAAGGAGGTGAACTGCTCAGCTTAGTCACCCATTGACAATTTTCAAAGGAAAATTGCATTGTCAGTTCCCATTATGCCTGCCCAAATTTGGACAAATTAAGGAGTCAACTAAGTAATTATTGATAACATACATGTGCATGAAGTAAAGCAGGAAAATATTGCCAGTCATTTGGAACTTCTCAGATGTTGCTAGGATTTCCATTAGGAACAGGAGATATTACAAAAATGATAATACACCTGACTGTGAACCCTGTCTGAGACACAGCCGTCTCTCTAATTCGGTATTGGAGGCGCGTAAGAATAGCGGGAGGTGTTTTAAAAGGAACATTTAACAGAAATCACTCTACTGAACAGAAATATTACATCTGCTTCCAGTCCCTGCACTTTACTAAGATCCTTCTGTTAATTACCAGGAAAACTGTCATTCAACCTGGCAAATGGGTCTAAGTGAAAAAAAAAAAAAAGAATCCTTGGCGTTCCACAGGAGTTAAATTCTCTAATTTTCTCCTTCACGATAGTCTTTCAGAATATACCCTGTAAGATCAGTGCTATATTCACTTCTGACAATATAAATATTCTGTTTTTACTTCTATATCAGAATGCTCAACCTAGAATGATAATATACATCCTTGGAAAGTCATTTATGAGTCTGATCTTCTCAAACAGACCATTAGTTTGACATTTCAAAATCAGATTGAAAATCCCATAAAATAGAGAGTCACCAACTTCCTTTATTAATCTGGTCTTATACTTGCAAATATATCCTGCAAATAATTTAAACAGATTTTTCTTTATTCCCTCCATGAAAACAGTATAATACCTGATCTTTACAAATTATTTACCTTTTGTTACATAAATAAGTGGTACTATTTTTTTTAATATATGTGTATACACATGTGTATATATGTGTATATGTGTATTTGCAATTCATGTTTGCTAAATAATATATTTTAACATTTTCATTCCCACTTAAATAGATATATCTCATTCAAGTTATGTTGTTAGGTGCTATATAAGGGTCTAACATGATTTATTTACCCAATTACTTGTTAATTAATACTTGAGTTGATTCCATTTACTTGATTTCAGCACTACAAACAACAGATAATGTGTATCAGTGATAATATATTTGTGAGATATGTTCAGGTATTTTTGTCTAAAAAAAGTCCCAAAATGGGAATTGCTGTGTTAAAGAGTATATATATCCATTCAAATTTATCATGACTACTGCTAAACTGCCTCTACAAACAGAGTGATGTACATTCCAACCAGAAATGTTCAAGAGCATAAGAGTGCCTATACTGCCATATCTTTGCCAATACTGTGTATGATGGTGCCCTTTAATCTTCTCGATTAGCTAGGCAAGAAATAATACTTCAGTTTAATTTATATTGCTTTACTTATTACTGAGATCAAGCGTCTCCTATTTACTGGGCATTTGTATTTCTCTTTTAAATAACTGCTTGTTTTCTTTGACCCATTATCCTTATTATTCCCTTCTTAATAGCTTGCACTTATTAATAATTAAATTTACTAACTGTTTAGCTCCTAGTATGAGCCAGTTAGCAAGCTGTTACACATATATGCATATGTATATGCATATAGATAGATAATAGAACACATAGAAGTTTAAATGTCCCTAGACTTAGAATCACATGAAGAAATAGATGGGATGTTAAATAACTGTAACAAAATGTGTTGAATGTCATGTTAAATATACCATCAAGAGTCTACGCAAATCCAGCATTGGTTCTGCAGGAGGACTACAGGGGGATGTCAGGGAGGACTTCACAGAGATTTGTGAATGATGGGTGAAATTTCACTCAGTAGAGACTGGACAGAAGGTTTTTGGTCCAATGAAAATAGCGGTAGAAAGGGCCCTGAGACATATAAATGTAATAATTAGTCATAATCCAAATAATGACTGGCTTAGATCACAAGGTTTCAATTAAGATAAAATGGTGAGAAATGAGACTGGGAAGATCAGGAGACAGGTTTAGGAAAGTACTCACCTTCCACAATTAAGAACGTGTGATTTATCCTTAAGCCAAAGGAGAAATCTTATTTTTAAAGGACCACTGCAGCAGTAAAGAACTGCTTCAGGTGGGGGAATATGGAGAACAGCCTGGGATTTGGAACAGGGGTAAAGAGATTGTAAAACAATCCTTTTGGGTGAATACGAGAGCCTGAAATAGCATATCAATAGCGTCAACTGAACTGGTTGGTCACTGAAGGTACACGATTAGTGCCTTTATTTCCTGACTTAGGAGTCCTAGATATTCATCTCTGTGACAGCATTTAATGCATTATATTGAAATCATTTATGGGCTTCCCAGGTGGAGCTAGTGATAAAGAATCTTCACTGGGAAGACCCAGAGGGATCGGGTAGAGAGGGAGGTGGGGGGGGATCGGGATGGGGAATATATGTAAATCCATGGCTGATTCACGTCAATGTATGACAAAACCCACTACAATACTGTAAAGTAATTAGCCTCCAACTAATAAAAATAAATGGAAAAAAAAAAAAAAAAGAATCTTCCTGTCAATGCAGGAGACATAAGAGATGTGGGTCCGATCCCTGGGTGGGGAAGATCCCCTGGAGAAGGGCACAGCAACCCAGTGCTGTATTGTTGCCTAGAGAATCTCATGGACAGAGGAGCCTGGTGGGCTACAGTCCATAGGGTCACAGAGAGTCAGACTTGACTGAAGTGACTTAGCACACACACAAAATCATTTATTCCAGCCTACTCCAGGAAATGGCAACCCACTCCAGTATTCTTGCCTGGAAAATCCCATGGACAGAGGAGCCTGGGAGGCGGCAGTCTATGGGGTCGCAAAGAGTCGGACACAACTGAGCAACTTCACTTCACTTCACTCCACTCCACTAGAATGTGACCTCTTCCCCTTTCAATTCTTAGACCAGTGGTGACCAAACACAGGGTTTCACAGGAAGGAAAAAAAAAAAAAAGTCAGGTTTCCAGATTTTCCTTGCTGTCAAACAAAGAAAAAACAAACTTGTATTTGTCATCAAATGTTTTTTCTACCTATTCTCTATAACTTTCTAATGACATACTACAAACTATTTCCTTTTCATATGAATGGATCCAGTGATTAGAATAATTTGAAATTATGGTGACTTAACTGAGAGTGTGAAACGATCCATTAAGTGTAATTTTAAAAAGGATCCATGTTTCTCACTCTTCATAGGCATACTGCATTTTTCAATAAGGCTTATTTTGACCACAGCTGAGGATATCGTTAACAAGATCACTAAAGGTACCCATGTACACTCTATTATAGATCTCCATAGACTATGATTAATAGTGAGACTTATTCACATTTTTGATCCCCCCCTTTCTTTTAATACTGTATTTAGGTCTCAACACTTTCAATTGTGCTGCCAAACTTCAAAAGTACTGAGAACACAAAGGTGAATGAACACCTCTGAGATGTTACGAGCTAACATCCTGTCATGCGTAGGACAGCTTCTTAGTAAGTGGTTTAGGAATTAGGAATGAATTCATGAATGGACAAAAACATAGAAGTGAGAGATAAGCTAGATTTCTGGTTTGTGTAACTGTTTACACTAAGAAACCGAGGACGTTACAGTACCCATAAACAAACATCCTTAATGTTGTGAACGGTTATTGTTTCGGTTTTGTTTTCTTTGTTTTGTTTTTAACTCAAAGACTATTTTTTTCAGCCCTCTCATTTCATCCTTCACCAGGAGGAATTCACACTAGTGCTAAAACCCCTTTTATCCAAAACTGTATTTCCCAGAGGAAGAGAAATAGCAGAATAAAAGGTTTGATATGGGAGTGATATCACCTGAATGGGCTGCAGTGAGTCAGCCAGGCAGAAACATCACACCTGGTGGAGGTGAATTCCATGCCGGGAAAGTGCGATGGAGGAGGCTGCATGAACAACAGAGGGACAAGGCAAGCTGAGACACAGGCAGCAGCTGTAACTTGAACTCAACCACGTCGAGGGAAACATGAAGCTGGGCAGTCCACCGGATAAAGAGGACAGCAAGGGCTGGTGGCTCAAGGCAAACGCAAGCAGGGGGGCAAAGAGCCCATCTGGAGTAATCTAGAGTGGTTTCCAGGGACTCCTGTGCACAAAGCATCAAGTTAAGGCAACCGTGGAAGTAATTCATACTCTGTAGCAGTCAGTGCTATGTTCTACTCAAATGCATCTGTGAATTATAACTTCAGACCCTCTTAAAATGGGTTTTCTGGCTCTTTTCTTTCTTAGCAGGGGGTAGTTTGGGGACTTTGGTTTTTAGGGGTGGGTGTTGTTTGGAGCTAATTCTATGTCATACTTGGAAAATCTGAATGCTAAAAGTTTTCCCAAAAGTATGATTATTTACATAACTATGAGCTAAAAATGTATTCTGAACGTTATTTAGTCCAGGCCTCTGACCAGAAGAAAATCAAACAGTTTAAGAGGGCAGGTGTCTAAGCTATTGTTAAGACTCTCCAGGAATAGAGATTTGCCCACCACTTCTGCTGGCCTGTTCTCACATTTACACTAGAATTACAAGCAAATATGGTTTTCTCTTTCCTTGGGCCTCAATCAACACACTCTTGCTCATAACCATTTCCACTGGTTAGCTTCTGTGGACCAGACTTCCACTGCCCATTTTTCTTAGTCCAAATTATTTTTTCTGTTTTTCAGCTCATATTTTTCTGGCCTACTTTTCCGGCTTAAAAATACAGCGCTATCAAGACTCTTCCCTTTACACCATTCTAGACTGCTTGATCTACAGACAGGAGTGACAGAGGCTTTTTTTTAAAACCACCAGGTAACAGCAATCTACTAAGGATTTTTATGAAGCCCCTGTCTATGCCATTTCCAAGGTATAATAGGAATTTAGCTAGTCAGACAGAAAGGAGAGGAAGAGCAGGGAGTCAATGAAAGTGCAACGATGCTGATGCTACAATGAACAGACCAGGAGGATTGTGATATATTTTGGGAACTAACCTTTGGGAGAGCATAAGTGAATCAGAATGATAGTGGGTAAAATAAATATAGCAGGAAGACTTCCCTGTAGCTCAAACGGTAAAGAATCTGCCTGCGATGCAAGAGGCCAGGGTTCAATCCCTGGGTTGGGAAGTTCCTCTAGAGAAAGGAATGGCAATCCACTCCAGTATTCTAGCCTGGAGAATCCCATGGACAGAGAAGCCTGGCAGGCTACAGTCTGTGGGGTCACAAAGAGTCAGACATGACTGAATGACTAACACACATAACATAACAGGCAGCTACTAGGAGAACGAGGCAGAAGATCAGAGCAGTTTCACAGAAGGGGGACTGAAATGTTTTAGCTCAGTGAAGACAGTACTCTTTCTCTTTAGGTAGAAAAAGATAACTCAAGGAGATACTGAATACATGAATCTTATTTCCACTGAGGATAAATTATGTCATCAGAGAAAGGATTTTCATTAAATTTAAAAAAGAAATTCTGCCCAGAAAAAGTTATTAAATACTTAACATGGAATGCTAAGAGAAGGGGAGTAAATAAATATGAAGTTGCATTAGTTTATTCAGGCATCTTTTAAACTCAGGGCAGATTCTGACACATGAAGGAGTATGTAAAGCATACAGTTATTATTTTAATATTAGAAAAGAAGGAATTACAAGTCCAAGGCATGGCCTCAGGAATCATGCATGCAGCCTTCATTAGAATGCCAGCTTTGCAAATTCCTAATGGGCTTCAGTCTTCACATCTTTAAAATGGAGAAAACAGCACCTACCTTATGGGTTTGTGAGGAAGAGCAAATGAATTAATGTGTATAAAGAACTTAAATTAGGGCCTGACACAGAGTACAAATTATGTGTGATTTTGCTCTTGTTTTTGTTGTTCTTACTTGTATTAGTAGGAAAGAGCCCAATGACACATTGCCAAAGACAAAAGATGATTACAGTTTCTGTGACTGAATTGTAGGCAAAAATATGGTTATATTTGTATTTGTCTTCCTCCTATGTTTGCCCTCAGCTCATTTCCAGGGCTAAAAGTCAAATACATATTCTTGTCCCTTCCTCCACTAACCAGATGTGTAATAATTTGTAATATTTTAAGTCACTAGTTCACAATGTTCTGATTGTTTCAAGTTCTCTTAGTTCTCCACTCTCTCTCAAACTTTTCTCCAACACTCCATTTTACCCAATCATCTTCTTCTTTCCCTATCTCCTGTCCCTCTTTCTCAGCCTTCTATCTCATTTTCATTATTACATATCCCAAGCATCGCAGCTTCCCTGAGGCCTCATTGTCCTTCCATCCTCCATCCCTGTGGGTGCAAGACCCTCCAAAATTAATATCTGGCCCCAGAGCAAATCAACATTACCTCTATTTTAGGATGAAACACAACATTTTCTGTATCATACAAACAGAGACTTTGTCCAAGATGAATAACACCCTGAGTTTAGGGGAGGAAGATGTGCCCACCATTTTTCTTTATTTGCAGTGGCCTCTGGGAAAATGGACAGCTCTCAGCTAACAATCAGAGAGGGGGAAGTGCCATCTCTGATGAAGAATTAATCTATGAAATTATTCTATGAAACTCTAATTTTGCCTATACTTTGAGGAAGTAGATCAACATAGAGAGCTGAAGAAGGATAAACAATGTATAAAACCCAAGGTGGGGGCAAAAAAGCTTTAAATGTTATTTGAAGTAAAAAAATAGAAATTGTGGTAGAAGATAGTTTATTATATTCTATTTATTATATTATTTTTATCCCACCATTCTAATCTGAATAAAAATATAAGGGGCTTCCCTGGTGGATCAGATGATAAAGAATCTGCCTGGAATGCAGGAGACCTGGGTTCAATTCCTGGGTAGAAAGATCCCCTGGAGAAGGAAATGGCAACCCACTCCAGTATTCTTGCTTGCAGAATTCCATGGACAGAGAAGTCTGGCAAGTTATAGTCTATGGGGTCGCACAGAGTATAAGAGGCCAAAGGAAAAGAGATTAATAATCCATATATCAAAAAATTACCCATATAATGACAAAAACTAAACAATGAGGCATGTTCTGAACCTTATAAATGACTCATTTGAATATTAAAAGCAAAATTTTGTATAGATTGATACCTACTCTGGTAAGGGTTTTGGTGCTATTATTGACTTTTTAAAACCTGGCTGGCTGTTTCAAAATATTCCTGTGGTGGTCTTAGCTTACAGGAAAATCACTAGGAGTTCAGTAAATAAGTTTAACTCCCTGGTTTTCTTAAGTATGAAAGTTTTAAAAAGTCATTATTAATATTAGTTTAACTTTTTTTATATGTTTGAATATAACTGTGGCTCATTCTGATAGATATTTAAATAATAACTATTATTATTTTATAATAATAAAGGTTCATTAAGTTAGTTAATCTTGGTAACTGTCAGAGAAGTCTTAGAGCAAGACTTCATATATTTTGTCTTTAATACAACCCCCAGGAACAGTTGGGGTTTTAGTTAACAATATGAAAGTGCTATTTAGCAAAAAAAACAAAAACCTCTAACATTATGCCTGATCAAAGAAAGTCAGTTGTCATAATTTAAAGATAAATTTTTCAAGTTTCTAAGGTCTTCTATAGAAAAATATATATGTATTTTTCTATATAAGAAAACATATAGACTATTTTAAATCATAAAATCATTATATTTTATTGATATGTTTAACCAGTATATATTTTTGAGGGTTTTAATATGATTTTCAAGACTTCAAATAAAATCCTTCTCTGTTTATATTATGTAATTTTCTTTTACATGTCATATTTTTGTGTATACATATCTGTTTATATACATGTACATTTATGTATCAAAAACAAATGTTTCATGATTTTAAAATATCTCAACACTTTATTTCACAGAAAGTTGATTCAATTTTTAAAACAGGGGTTCATAAATGTATCCTCCTATACAGTGGTCCTGTATGGATGTGAGAGTTGGACTGTGAGGAAAGCTGAGCACCGAAAAATTGATGCTTTTGAACTGTGGTGTTGGAGAAGACTCTTGAGAGTCCCTTGGACTGCAAGGAGATCCAACCAGTCCATCCTAAAGGAGATCAGTCCTGGGTGTTCATTGGAAGGACTGATGCTGAAGCTGAAACTCCAATACTTTGGCCACCTCATGCGAAGAGTTGACTGATTGGAAAAGACCCTGATGCTGGGAGGGATTGGGGGCAGGAGGAGAAGGGGACAACAGAGGATGAGATGGCTGAATGACATCACCGACTCGAGGGGCATGAGTCTGAGTAAACTCCAGGAGTTGGTGATGGACAGGGAGGCCTGGTGTGCTGCGATTCATGGAGTCGCAAAGAGTCGGACTCGACTGAACAACTGAACTGAACTGAACTGAACTGATACATGTAATTGTGAAATTGGGTCATGGAATACAATATATAACTTCCTATTTTTATAATGTCTTAATCTGGAAAAATTAAACATTTAGTATCTTAAGCATCACATACAGTCATTTCAAATAAATAATTACATTATTTGCAGGGGGGAAAAAAATCAATGTTGCACTCAAGATGAAAAGCTTAAGTTGGAAGGTAGTATCTTCCATACAGCAGCTATAGTTATATGCTGCCATGCCAGCTTTTTCCCTAAGGAGAGTCTAGGCATGCTTAATTATAGAGAGACATCATTACTTAGAAGAAAAACATGAGTCTTTAATTTCCTTGCCTCTGCTGGACTGGAGTGGTTCTTTCTGCTGAATCTAGCAATGTCTGGGTAACACCCAAGTTTAGCTGGCTCTACATACAAGACCAGGTATTGTAAGGTAACAGTACTGCTTCTGTTATGGATTGCCATCCACACAGAATTCATTATGTCTATAATGAAACAAAGGGAGGACCCTCCTAATGTTAGGATGCCAGTGAGACAACTGTTCTTCTTGGCAGTGCCTCTTCTAACTTCTGAACCCCCAGATCCCTCCTGGGAACCAACCTGAGAAAGTGCTATTTGAAGCAGCACTTGTTCCCATAATGAGGCATCAGTGTCTTACTAAATACAGTTCAGACAGTTTTGAGCACAAGTGACTAGACAAGAGTCCAGGTCAGCATTTTGTCTTGCCAGATCAGTCTTGTTTTCTTCCCACTTCTTTCCAATAATAGTGTTTCACATATACCAGAAACAGTATAGAGAATATATCTTTCTAACTCCAAGAACTACTCCCAGGTTCAATTTTAAGCAATGTGTTGGGAAGTCAAATTCACTTATCCAGAAAGAGACACTACTTTCTCATTATGTAATTTCAATTAAGTGCCCAGTGTACCATCACCTATATCTTCAGCAGAATCATGGTCTAACTCAGCAACTCTCACTAAGTGTATACTTAGGGGACCAGCCTGGGTCTTTACATTTGTGCTGAATCACTATAGACTTTGATACTTTTAATTAACTATATCTCCTAGAATCTGAAACAGATAGAAATTGTGTCGCTTGTTTATGGAAACTAAGTATTTTCATTCAAATGATCAAGAATTAGTTGTAATATTCTTTAGATGCAAGATATTGGTTCTTTACTTCTGGTTGCATTAGAGTAGAATCAACCTATTAAGCATAACATGAATAGAAGGCCAACAAAAAAAGCAAACACACAAGCATCATGTAAACAGAGTGTGATGAATCCTGACAAGCTAATCCGATTCTTTATTATCATGACATTAGGAAATGGCACTAAATGTAAGGGTCTGCCACAATCGTCAATTCTGAAGGCTTTTTTAAAAATCAGCCATTCAAACTGGCACCAACTTGGCAAGTAGGGAACACATTTTCAAAAGCTATCACCTGTCTGTTAAGTGAGACACACAGGTTTTGTCATATAATGGATACAGTTGCCTGCTGGGACAAAAGACACACCTGGGCTCAAGTTTCATCTCTTGCATTGAGCTATGGAATTTTTGGCAAGCTACTTTTTCTAATATAGTTTTCTCATCTGTACAATGGGCATTTTACAAAACCTACCAAGTAGGATGTTGCAGAAAAAAATAAGGTGAAACACATAAAGTACACTGCACAATGTCTTTCACTTAAACATTAAATAGTAAGTATAATAAATGGGATTCTAAACAGAATGATTTTAAATTGTATTCAAATTCAAGAGGTGTTTATAACACCAGTAAAGTAGGAGGGTCTAGTGTACCTTTTGAAATAATCTGCTGCCTAATATTTTTTTGGGGGAAATAATGTTATTTTTAGTTTAGAGAGTATAGCTTGACTAGTAATTTTTTTTTCTCCAATATATCCACTCATTCAAGTATTTATTGAGTTTTTACAATACATTCATCATTAATTACCTAAAATACTAGTAGTTGAGTTGTTCTAATTGGAAAACATATATTGCTTGAATGTATTGGTAAGATTTTTACTCACATAGATACAAATATAAAATAAGAGACTATGTTTTATTTCCAATATAAAGGCACAAGAAATTGGAAACCAGATTAAAAGTTGTGTAGGAATTTAAAACAATATCTCTCTCCTTTCTCTTAGATGCATTCATATATAAATAACACTTGCATCCTGGAAAGGTCACTGGATTTATGTTTCAAATACCTGACTCTTGGGCTAAAATTTGTAAATATGTATTTCTATTAAGGATTCCTTTGCAATTATTTTTTATATGTAATCAGTGCATTAGTATTCATTGAGAAGCATTCCTTTCAATGCTTCTGAAGGAATTTTTTTTGGGGGGGGGTGGAGCTTATATACAGTAAATTACATAAATCTTAAGGGTGTAATTCAGTGAATCTTTACTCATACATATGCCCATATAACCACCACCAAGATTATGTCAAAAGCTCCACTGTGTCCTCTTTTAATCCACACCACTGAAAGCAAACCCCTATTCTGACCTCTATTACAGTAGACTAGTTGTGCCTATTTTGAACTTCACATAAATATAATCATACGATATATACTCATTCAGTTGCTACCTTATGTTACTAATTCCATTTGCTTGGATTTTACATAGGAGGAACAAGGAGACCTTTGAGCTTTTTAAGCAGCTTGTCTATATTAATGTGTCAATATGTACTAAGAGAACTCTACCAAATCTCATTCCTACTATTGGGTGCAAACGATCTAAAATTCATCGAAAATGACTTCAAAGTAGATTTACAGAAACAAGTTTAACATTTTCATTATTCATATCCACAACATCCTAGAGCCTCTACCCTACTGCCATTGGATACTTCTAAAGTTTCACGTTTTTCTGAGACTTTACATCTATTATCTACTCAACGAACCTTCTGTGAGGTAGGTTAGCTGGAGTTCACAATCAGGAGTAGTCTGATTAGGTGTTGCTCAAAGTGCAGTCTTGGAAACTGAAATTAGAACATCAGCAGCCTTACTCTACTTTTATCAGAAGCTAGAAGCACTGCCACATCTGGAACTTAGCTCTTCAGATGCCACACCACCTTCTGTTTACATACACTGTGTGAACAATAACAGTGTTGGAGAAGAATCTGATAGAGCACTGTAGACATTCCATATTCAAGTGGAAATACATGGAATCCATGCTTGAGAGTGAAAACCAAAAAGCCATGCAATTTCTGAAGAACTCTAAAGCAACTAACCAAAATAACTTTTCTTCCCCTAAAACTTAATTCAGACATTTTAAGACTTACTACTCAGCAAGGACCACACACGACTTACCAATTTCTACACTTCCAAGTAACAGCAAGGAACTGAGTCATACAATCATAGAGAACTACACAAGGAAAAAGTAAAAGGACTCTACGTAATATCGTGATGCATAGCAAACTAAGATCCTTTAGAATGCAAAAATGATTTATGCTGAGTTATGTCATATACTTGTGCAATTTTTGAAAGTACAGTGTGCCTAACAACTTCTAATAGGTTTATCATCTCCATAACAAAACAAAACCTGGATATCTACAGTAAGACCTAATTTTCAGTGTATATTTATAGGAGTTAGCCCTACGAACAGAGTAGTCACCAAATGCTCACTGAAAAATAAGGAATGTGAGTCCTGTTTTCAGAAACCAGTGTGGCTCAAAGTTGTAATACTCAGAATGCAGCTAAGAATAAGAGAAATATTATATACTACCTGTCCTTTTGTAATCAATCAGAGATTTCTTAAATAATCATTTAATTATCAAATTTAATTTAATGCTATCCAAAACTGGAACATGATGTTACTAGTATATATGATTTTACACTAAAAATATAATCTGTTCATGCAACTATAAGAAATCTTTCTTGAGCTTTTAAAAGCTCAAGTATGTTAGCTAATTCCTCTGTAACATACAGACAAATAACTTGAACTTACAGATGAACCTCAAAGACCAAATTATAAATGATAGATTCATTAGATACCTATAAATTAGGATAAATATTGTAAAAAATCACTAAATATGGGATTAGGATGGATAAAAGTATTTATGTAGAAAATGACAGTTTTTACAAATGCTTTTGTGTTAAGGATTCACTTAATTATAATAAAATTTCTCAAGTAGAATATGTGCTAAATATTTTGAATTACAGCCAGACATGGGTAACATGAGAGCACAGCTGTGTAAAACAGAAATAAAGGCTCACTGTGTTTACTTTTTGCTTTTCTTGGTAAGTTGAAACTTTAGGGCTAATCAAGCAAGGATCACTATTACATTAAAGCTCCTTTTAAATTAAAAAACAAAAAGCTCTATATATGAATTTTCAGTGCCTACTCAATGGCTCAGCAGGTAAAGTAT
This sequence comes from Muntiacus reevesi, assembly GCF_963930625.1. NCBI lineage: Eukaryota > Metazoa > Chordata > Mammalia > Artiodactyla > Cervidae > Muntiacus > Muntiacus reevesi. The sequence goes on along the minus strand of NC_089251.1, from coordinate 69,671,618 downwards.
CTGCCTGCAATGCAGGACATACAGGAGACAGGGGTTCGATCCCTGGGTGGAGATCCCCTGCAGGAAGAAATAGCACCCCACTCCAGTATTCTTTGGAGAAGGAAATGGCAACACACTCCACTATCCTCACCTGAAGAATTCCATGGACAGACCATGGGGTCGCAAAGTATTGGACATGACTGAGCAACTAACACACACACCAGTATTCTTGCCTGAAAAACCCTTGGACAAAGAAACGTGGTGGGCTACAGTCTATGGGGTTGCAAAGAGTTGGACACAGCTGAGCATGCACGCATATATTTGAATTTTACTTGACAGTAGCCCTGAAGAAAGCGGTATCAGTAGAAGTAGTGGTGCTAGAGGTAGTGGTGATAATAGTAACAAAAACAACAAGTGGATACTTTAGAATATTTACTATGTGCCAGAAACTGTTCTAAGAGGTTTACATGAAGTGCACTGCTTGCTTTTGAGAGGAGCCCTCTGAAGCAGGTACTATTATACCATTTTTACAGATGACAGTGTTGAGGAATAAAGTCTGAGTGAGCCCACTGCAACCAAGTAGTGTGGCCCAGTCTGTGCAATTCAATCTTCATACTACAAAAGCATCTCAGAACAGTTAAACAAACAACACATTCCACCTCGTTTGTGGCATTAAAAAATGGTCAGTTCTGATTACTATTTTATAGCCAAGGTAAGCTTTTCTTTGATAGATCAGACAGATGCCTTTCATTGTTATGCTTCAAAAGCTCCTCAGAACATTTTATCTACATCAAAATATGAATTTCTCCATTTCCCTCAAAGTTTTTTCAGCACAGGCGATCCACCTTTCCTCTGATGGTAGACTTCAAACAAAACTCTGGCAAATATCTCTGAATCATTTTTGTCCAGTCCTTACCTATACAGTAACTACTTAATTTTTTTAACTTTATGAAAATCATATCTATGTAGTATTTCCCTTTATTGGAGCAGTTAAAATACTGAAAGCCTAAAATCTATCTATCTATCTATCTACCTATCTATCTATCTATCTATCTATCTATATTATCACAAGGAAGACATGTTGAGCAAGGTCCTTGGGAATATAGTTAAATAGGGCACTATCAATGGGCTCCAGAAGCCTACAGATTCAATGGACATATCTGAAAGAAATCACATAATAATCTACATAAAGGGTTCAGATAATGCATTTTACAGGTGGAACCAAAGTGTTCCAAATAAGTGGCCTCGGAGTTCTATACAGAACCAAACTTACAAAGATTCTAACTTCCTCAGAAGAAGAATCTTGCTTTCCTCTATATCCCCTGGTTCGGTCTACAGTTTAGTGTGTGCTTAACAAATGTTGCTGAGTGACAAATAGAAAAGAATGCTTTTCTCTGGCCTCCTATCAATCTGGTCTCTACACTACAGTCAGAGTGCTCATTCTGAAATGTAAATTTGATAATGATGTCCTCCCCCTTACCTTCCACACTAAACTCCTTCCATTGTCTTTCCATCATTTTTTCAATAAAGACTAAAATTCTTAACACTGTGTTGGAAGGCCCTACAGGACCTGGCCCTACTGCGCTAAGAGTTCCATATTCAAGGGCCTTCCCTTAGCTTCCTGAATGTGCCATGACCGCTCCTACACCGGGCTGTGACCTAACATTTCTCCTGTGTCTTTACCTGGCTAATTCCTTATTTCTCAGATTTTTGTTTAAGTATCACCCCTCAGGAAGACATTTTTTGATTAATTTGGTTCACACTATTTTAAGTTCTCATACTACAAAGTACTTGTCCTTCAAAATATGTACTATTGTTTAAAGTTTTCATGTGTTTACTTTAATTACTGAGCCTCCTCACTGGAATGTGAGGCTTTTGCCTTCCTATGAAAGTAGGAACTATTTCTAAGTTTATTCACAGTTGTATCGTTTAGGCCTATGATCAGGCACATGCAAAGCACTTAACACTTGTGAATAAAGAAAAAAAAATGAATGAATGAGTGAATATGGTTGTCTAACTGGCAACATGCATAAAGTCATAGAAAGCAGAGGCTTCATTAAGTGATATCTATCAACTGTCATTTTCAGTAATATTAAGCAATCAGCCATCACAAGCCACTTGCGTTTCAGGCTATTTAAATAGAGGAAGTGAATAAAATTGATACTCAGTCTAGTATGACATTTTCATATAAGTGGCCCTAAAATACATAAAAACTGGACTTGGAAATAATAAAATGTATAAGTTAAGTTCTCATTGATCAGCCTTTTATTCCCATTTTTAACTGGGTGGCCACAGAATTCACTAATTCTTCAAGCTGCTAGGAAACTATTAGTGATCTTAAGTAGAAACTTATTAAATAATAATGACCCCAGGACACTTAGATGGGTATGATTCACTGAAAAAGCTATGTATCCCATAAGTATCCATCATATACATTAGTTCTGTGTGTGTGTGTGTGTGTGTGTGTGTGTGTGTGTGTGTGTATTCTCTTGAATAATCACTGGATCTGAAACAATGATCAAATCTAATAAAATGGAAAGCATATTCAGCAGTCATGATAAATACAGGGCTTGAGAGTAAGAGGGTTGGTGCTCTTACCCAGGCTCTGCCACTAACCTGATCATGACACATAACCTTTCTGTTTTCTCTTTCCATCACCACATGAATAAATAAATAAAACTTGCCAGGCTGTCTGAACAAATGAGTAAGGATAAAAGTGAGCTCATTACATGGAAATATTCTAGAAATCCATAGGTGCATAAGTTGTTTAAAGGCATTCTAGAAAGAAGAGAATATTTCTAAATTTTCTTTTTAATAATTCTTATTGTATTTGGAATACAAAGGCAACTAAAATATTAGACTTTTTATCAAGTTAAAAAAAAATTGTAGTTGGGACCAGATATAATTTGAAAATTATTTAATGTTTGCTGTTAATCTTTTTTCCAAATTTTCTCAAATGACTATACATTTGTTTTTAAATCACCATTTTTTTTTTTTAATGTGGCAATCAGTGTAAATACTGGCTATAGGCAGGGCTTTGTTTATATTTCATCTGAATACAAATCATCTATCCCTAGCCATCAATACATGATTGGTGTTGGGAGAGGCAACCATTCTCAATTAATTATTTAATAGTCACTTGACACACAAGAAACAGGGAAAATAAGCAAAATGGAGCCAATCTTTCTAGGGAGACTGGCTCTGCCTTTATCACCCCATTTTCCATTTCTATGATAATCAAAGGAATCCAGCCTTTCGTTTTCCTTTCATGACCAGTGGTGATCTCTGCACTCCATTTTCAGCTCGAATTTTCAAAATTAATCAAACCTCTAGAACCACCCTGATGGAGTTTCTTTTCTGGGTTGTATTACCTTATGCATCAGGTACTATACTGTCCAATTATATATATCTAATTCCAGATTTTTCATCTCATGGAAAGAGCTATTCACTTGCAGAATGCATTTCAGAGATATCTAATTCTGCTTCTCTTCAAAATATTATTTTTGCCATGCTTTCTCCACTCTTAACTGTTCCTGATTATGCACATCCCTGGATTCCTATGTTAAAAATGCACAGAAAAATAAAAATTTTCATTTAAAACACCCTCCCACACAGAACAAGCTGTCATTGTGTCATATTTGTTTCCTAATTTAAGGAAGGAAGTTATGTTTCATGTGTTCTTCCTTAAATTGTCTGCTCTGTATTTTAAAGCAGCATTGGGATATTTAGAGCAATGTGTCCCTTAAAATAATGTCCATCTTTTATTCATTTCTATGTATCAGGGCAGAGGTATGCAACTTCAAATTATACTATAGCAAACCAACAAATGTAGCTAACTTATACATGGTTTACAATCAAGTTAGATTTGGTAGAGAAAAAAGCATATACTGTTTCATTTTTCATAAAACATAACTATAAAACCTGATGCTAAATCCATGGAAATTTACCAATCAAGCTAAAATGTAGTATAGGCCATGGGATACACAGTCCTCTATAATCACTTAAGCCAAAATACATGAAAACAAAAACCTTCATGGAGGCAGAAAGCAGTAAAATCACACCTTACTTTTTTTTTCATAAAAACAAGAAGGCTACAGAACTCTCCTAATGACTAGATTTTTTCTCCCCTTTCTGCTGTTTAAACAATTACAAATTTTATCGAGTCTTTATTTCTCTTGAAGTGAGGTAAGAGAGAACTGCCAAATCTAGTAAGATTTACAAGGGCTAGTTCCCCTTAGCAATGTCAGCAATAAAGAAATAAAAAACGTCCAGAAGATATTATACAATAAAATACAGCCATACATAGAGTTTTTGTCCCTAAAGCTTTCAAAATAAGATTTAATAATTCAACTTTAAAAAACAGCCATAAATGCCATTTATCCATATGTTGTTGATTGTCTTGATTTGACCCGAAAGCTATCTACTTTAAACCCTGACATCTCTCTTGCTCAGCCACAGATACATTCATATTTCTTTTTCATATCTTTCACTTTTTGCTCACAGGCTTTCCTGTATTTACACAACAATATTTTTCCTTGGTCATTGTTATGTAGCAAAATTGGAAAAACACATTAATGACTGAATTTTATGTATAAAAGGGAGAAAATTAAACTTAGAGGTATGAGGTTTTTTAATTCTACAATTTCAATCCCTAAGAACAACAGCATGGCTTCCACTACTCAGATAAATATCATTAGCTGAATATCCTTGGAAAATCTCTTGCAGTGCTTCATATGCATCCCCTGTTTATTAGCCTGCAGAAACTTCCCAGTCCAACGTCTAAATCTCTCTACTATTTACCTTCCCAAGTCATCTGATTCAGAAATATGCTATTTAATCTCTAACACTTCTAACATGAGCTGACCTCTCTCCCACTTCAAGAAACCACAGAAATAATTTGATTAAACCAACAAATGTTGGACATAGCCAAAGAAACTACCATTAATTCCAAGAACCCTCCTCCTAATCAAGAAATTCTGCACCCCTCCTGCCCTACTCCCACCTCCCTTTCCCCACAACCAGGAGCAGGACTGGCCCCTCGACTTGAAAAAGGCAGAGCTGTGTCGATGAATCCTGTCTCCCTTGCCCATTACCAACGATGTGGGGATTCTCAACCATGGTCGATTTCTCCTGACTTCATTTTTCACCAAACGTATGCCCAGTCTTCTAGACGCCCAATCTGCATCTTACGGGGGAAATCCGTGTGTTACCGACAGTGGTGACAGAGGAAAAAGCACATTGTATGTTCTGGTGGGCCCCAGGCCAGTGAACAGAGGGAGCGGCCGGGCAAAGAACCCGAGGACTGAAGAGGAGAGGTCATTTTACTTGCCACTTGGAAGGCAGTGGGAGTGGTGGAAAGGGCTCCCGGGAGGACACTGGACCCGGAAATGGGGGCTGCTCAGCCTTTCCCGAGGCCACGGCAGGGGCTGTGGGGAGTGAGATGGCGGAGAGGCCCGAAACAGGTTTTCACCTGGACCCTATGCGATACAAGCTCTCCAGAGAAGGAAGCCCGCATGCACCGGCCCCGGCCTGCCTCGCCCTGCCTCCCCGCGCCCTGCCCAGGCCACGGCCCCAGGGCTCCAGCGCCGTCGGGCCTTACCTTGGCTGCAGTCCTTGCCGCGGAAGCCGGTTCGCGAGCAGTCGCACACCGCCTGGTCGTCCACCACGGAGCACACGCCCCCGTTGAGGCACACCCCGCCCTCGCCCTCCTCGCCCCCCTCGCACGGGCTCCCGCCGCCGCTGCTGGGCGGCTCGTCGTCCAGCTTGACCTCGCCGCTGTCCACGGGCAGGGCCAGCGAGGAGTTGACCCGCACGTCGCGGATCCAGCCTTTGAAGGGCTCTCGCTCCCGCACGGAGGCCAGCGTGAGCTTGAGCGCCGCCGCGCGCAGTTCCGGGGGAAGCCCCCCGACGAAGAGGCCGCTGAACACCGTCATGTCCCGGCGCTTGGATTTGACCTCCACCCACTTGGCCTCCACCTGGTCGATGAAGAGCGTGGTGTTGCGGAACTGCCGGCGGATCCGCACGCTGTGCCACGCGCCGTCGTTGACCGGCGTGTCGGTCAGGAGCGTGGCGGGCTCGGCGCAGAAGATGGAGAAGCTGAGCTGCAGGCGGCCGCCGCGCGTCAGGATGAGCTCCAGGAAGTCGCAGAAGCCCTCGTCGTCGAAGTAGAGCACTAGGCCCCGGGCGCTGCGCGTCTTCAGCTGGAAGCTCATCTCGCTCTCGCAGCAGGCGTTCCACTTGGGGAAGCGCGTCCACTGGCCCTCAGCACCCGGGAACTCCAGCCCGCTGCCCAGCTCCGCCCAGCAGCCCAGGAGCAGCAGCGAGAGACACAGGAGAAAGCAGCCCCCGCGCTGGAGAAGCGCCGTCCCCATGCTCGGGGCTGGGGTGCGGCGGGGGGGTGCCGGGGCCGACAGGGTCAAAATGGTCTTGGACACCGTGATGCAGAAATCGGGGTCCGGAAAGAAATCGGGCAAGCGGACGGGCAGGAGTGGGAGAGCTGTCCCCTCCTTTATCTAGCTCTTTTTTTCTTCTTCTTCTTCCAGCACCCCCTCCCTCTCTCCCTATAGTCCCCTCCCAACTGGAAAACGTAGACCCCAGTAGCACAGGGCAGCCACAGAACTTCCAGACCAAAGGGAGGATACACTTTGGAAGCAACGTTCTGGAAAAAGGTGTCAACAGAAAGTCAAGGGAAATCACGCATCCATCTGAGTCCGATGAACTAGTCCAAGGGCATCGGCGGGGTCGGCAGATACTTCACTCTTCAAATACCATCATCTGCCAGGTATCAGCGGTGTTACCAGGCAAAAGGGAAATGGTGAGTCTGGTAAAAAGCAAACACTCTCCAGGGAAGTAAGATGCCGGCAATGAACCAGGATCCTTGAATGCTTGGTAACACCTCAGGTGTTTCTCCTCCAGATGCAGTGTCCAAACCAGTAAGGCACCACTCGTCAACCCCAGAGTAGCTTCAAAGGCCTGCTGCTTCTGCCATTATCATAGACTTCCAGTACCACTGTAGCCAAAGCAGGATTCCTTGCACATGGCCTCAGGGTCTGGGTTTTACTTCTCTTTTTCCCTCCCCAACAGTAGGGTTCAAACACAGAAGCTGTGAAATAGCCAGAAGCTGTTAGAGGTGGAAAACACGGAAGCTCCTCTTCTCTCCTCTCCGCCTCTGCAAGGCCAAGCTAACATGCCAGCATATCAATTGGTCGTGTGTTGGTGATGCATTTTGGTTTTATTTTGTCTTTTTATAAGAACCCAGAAATCTGCAGAGAATTAAAATAAAAATTAAGTTCTAAAGTCTGAGTATCATATAATCATTATTCAACCCAGAAGTCAGGTATATAATTGCTGTTATTAGCAAGTCAGAGTTAACTTTATTGGAAGGAACTTATTTATCCTGATCTATAAGTGAGAAGAACTGATGTCTCCTAGTAGTTAATATCACACTCTTACAATTCAGCCATTACACCCTTGTAGGTTATTATAACCATTAATAGGTAACCCTCCCAAGGTTTTTCTTTTAAATAGAAATTTGGTTAATATTATATTTTAATGTTTCTGAGAAAGTTTAAAATATATGAAAAGGAGAAGGGGGAGAAAGACTCTATTAGAAACTTCTCCTTATATGTGCACTGGTTATATGGAAAATAAAAATACAGTCTATTTAAATCCCAGTTAATAGCTGATTTTACAACAGGAGAAGCATACCAAACTGTTGGCTGGAAGCTGCCAGCATGGATTTGTGTAGCATCCCTACTCTTATTTTTCTCAGATAGAGAAGAACACTGATGATCTCTTGGGATTCTTAAATTTCAAACAAGTATTTTCTTCCTTTTTATTGAAGGAATCATTCGTTATAGGAGAAAATAACTCAGTGGAGTCAGGTGTCTGTTTTTGGCAGCATTTGTGTCTCAACTGCCATAATATTAACTCCTCTAAAGTCAAGTATTTAATATTTTGCCTAACAGTGCAGTGATCTTAACTCCTCTTCAAGCCCTTTCTGGCTGTCGGCTCAGAATTTGTGTGGTTAGAATAGCTACTGTGTCAGCTTAGCTGCTATAGTTCAAGGAAGCTCACATTTAAAATCATATCTTTGAATTACTCACTCTACTATTAAATCATCCCACTTTATTCAACTCTAATCTGACAGGTTCTTGTAATGGTATAGAACTCATATATAGTGAATTGTTTTTCAGGCTTTTTTTTTTTTAAACCAAAAATTACTCTCATATTTTAACCAAGAAAATCACAATGTATCATCTGGTCCGGTTAAGAAAATATATGTATTTCCTTCACCATTTCCGTTTCTCACTATCTCCCCCCGCCCAACACATACACAAACAACACACACAGGCACAGACACCAGTTTATTGCCTAGACACAGAAACTCACTATCCAATTAACACTTTTTTCCTACAAGCTGAAACTAGCAGTAATTTATGGCACCGCATTGTGCTGCTGCTCCTCCATGAAGGGAACTGAGAACATTTCTCTTCAATACAGAGCAGTCCCTACAGGTGTCATCTGAGAGCCACCAAGCTAGGGCATCCCACTTCAAGTTCCTCCCCAGATGAAATTGATGACTGGTTCTCTCTCTTTGAGCACACACACAAAACACTACACATTGCCCACTAGCAAAGGGAAATTAAAATCTCAGTTGCTTATTTATTACAGCTGATACATGCCACACCATTAGTAATCACCAGCCATATCTTGTCTACTCCTGCTCCAAACCCAAAGAAAAGTGCTCTTAAAAATCCTTCTAAGAAACATATTATTCAGAAGACTTTCATTTTTAAAGTGGACTCAGAAATCTGTGAAATTTTCAGTCATTGTGAAATAAACCTGAAATTTCAAGATCAAGAGTAAGTGCTTTGAAACCATTTACAAGCTCCTGTGTTAGAAAACCATTTTTTTTTGTTAGTCAGTTAGAATCAATTGTTTTATTCATTGACATTCCATAGCTCATAAAACCCTTCTTTACACAGCTCTCTTGCCCTCCTCCAACGATGCATATCTTCACAATTTTTTTTAAGGAATGTAAGAGAGGGAGGAAAACATGTATATTCTTACCACAGGGGAGGTCAACTGACTCTCCCAGTTCTTAGAGGAAGCTCATTGTGTGTGAGAGAGTATCTGTATTTATATGGAGAAAAGGATTCTCTCTAGGTGCCGGGGAAAACCTGGCGAGTTCACAAATTAGAGGATAAAATAAAAGGATCTGAAAAACAACATCACTGCAGCCAAAGGAAGAAGCGCTCTAATTCAAAAGCAGACTAACAGCCTCATTAATCTTTTCTTTCATTTCTAGAATCAAATTCATTCCCAAGCCACTGGAAGGATCGATACAGTATGCTCATGGGCTGCAGTTGCATTTATTTTAATATGTTTATGGTAACACACACACGCACAAACACGCACACACCTTTCCATGCATCATTCAATATATCATAATAAAGAACCTGAAATCTCTGAGAGGATTTTTAGAAGCGCCTATCATTTCCCCCTGGATATTTCAAAGTCCCTTAATACCAATGCACACCCAAAATTCTCCCTCGCTTTCCCGCCCTGTCTCTAAGCCCCATCTCTAATACCAGTGCAGTTTCTTGGAGCCTGGAGTCGACTGCACAAATTAAGGCTATGCACAGCATGGGGCTGATGGGGAAGGGAAAGAAAGATGTAGCTCTAGATGTATTTTATTGCTTTGGTTTCTAACTTGCCCGTTTTCTTTTTCTGCTAATAAATCACTGCATTCAGTCTTCAAGTTACTACCCCAGCTCCACCATCTCATCCTCTTCCCATTATTTAAAAAGCTTCATGCAAAACAACCAAGGTCTATACTCCTCCACCCTCCCACCACCCATCCTTCCCAGTGCATTTGTGGCAGATCCTGGCTCAATTACAATGGGGAAAGATATCCTTCTCCAGCTAGCCTCGCCCCATCCCCTCCCCCTCAACACAAATTGAGCTTCTTTACCTGCCCGGTTATTCCCCCGTAGCTCGAGCCAGAGCTTGAGGCATGCAACGGTCAAAGCGAATTTCCTGAGGTCTGTGGATAAGGCGACTGCTGCTGCCTTTTGAGAGGCGTCAGGCTTGAGCGTCTATCTCCAGGAGTGCGGGAGGGGAGAACAGGCAAAGGAGGGGAGCAGAAGGAGGAGGAGAGGGAAAGAGCTGGGAAGGAGGAGGCGGTCGTGGAGCCCGAGAAGGCTGGGTTACGTGACGTTGGGTGCTGTCCTTCTGAAAGGGAAGGGCGGAGCTGCGCTCTCCGCAGTACCATGGAGAGCGGCGGGCCGTCCCCAGACTGGGATACTGGTGGGCTCAGCCCGCCGGGCGCAGCCCCTCCCGGCGGGGATGCTGCGCAGTGAGGTGTGTTTCTGCCTTTGCTTCGTCCTCTTGCCGGGGGAGCCCGATCCTGGGGGCGGGGACCTAACGCAAGTGCTTCTAACTTGTCACCACCCACCCTCCCCCAAGAGAGAGAGGCGAGGTGGATATAGAAAAAGAGGAAGAGGAGAGAGCGGGAGAGGGAGAGAGGGAGAAAAGAGAGAGAGAAACATGTAGCCTACTGAGCATGCCCAGGCCACTGCTAGACCCACGGAAAGCTGAGTGGAGATTCCACTTCTCCGGGGTTTAGTCGTGATTGGGCAAGGGTATCTGAGAGGGTTGTTTCCAGGGCCAAAAGAAAGGGGCCGCGGAGTCGGTGATTAAGATGAGCTCTCGCTTTACTGGTGCCCTTTGATCTCTTGCTTGGAACCCTAGAAAAGCTGCAGCTCTTCGAGGAATGCAGAGACAGGCAAGGTTCACACAGTCGCTGGCATTCCCCCAGATCCACGGTCCTGCCCCACCCCTTACAGTGGCCCCGGGATGAGTGATCACTTCAGATCTTCACGATCTGCCCAAGTTTTGCCAAAAAGATGCAAAAGGGACCCACCAGGTTAACGCGCCAGCTTAAGCGCCCAGACTCATCTATTGGACAAGGTACTTTGGTGGTAGCGCCTCCTCATCCCTTCTCCTCCCCCAGCTTTCTCTGCTCTGCCCTGGCCATGGACATCCGGAGCTGAACCAAGTTCTGTTCCTGTTTAACTCGTCGCTCTGTCTCCTCCTTCCTTTTGCAGCTGGTAAAACCTGGAGGAAGTAAAACTTGATATGAGGCACTCACCATATCACTGGGCATGCCCAGTAGGCTTTGCTGAGTTTGGTGACAAAGGAGTTAACTCTAAAGGAAGCTTGCAAAATAGGTGGTAGAGAAGTCTGAGGTGTGTGGCTTAATTATAGTTTGAGTCCTATGGACATTTAAATTTCTAACCCTATTATATTCCTAGTCTGGATTCGTTTTAGAGCAGAAAAAGCAGACATATTTATTTCAGTACCACAAGCCTAATAGCTTCAGCCTTAAATATTGTTAAGGTAAGACTATTTTCTGCATCTCAGCCCTATATAGCAAAACTGTAAAAAGTAGACAAATTCAGGAGTACTAAAATAATATACATTCCAAATCCGATATTCATTTCCTGCCAAAGAAACCAGAACTCATTCCTTTTGATAAGCCTATTTATACTTTCACTGCTTGTCTAAGAGTCTAAATAACTTGGAGACAGGAATAAATTGTATTATTTTTATTGGCTTCAGAAAGGCAGTGTGGTCAAGTAATTAAATGTGTGGGAACTAGAATCAGGTTGTCTGGGCTTGAATTTCATCTCTGCCATGTATCAGCTGTGACCCTAAGTAAGATGTTTAATCTTGCAATGCCTCAGTCACCTCATCTGTAAAATGGATATATTAACAATTCCTAATTTATCTATTTGTTGTTGTGGAGGTTAAATTAATAAATAGATATAAAATATTTTAGAACTGTGTTGAATAAATGTTAGCTTTTTTCTATCAGTTACAAGCCCGTTCTGTTTTCTCTGACCCAATGGAAGTCACTGCTCTGAAATCCAGATTCCTTGAATGTAAAGTATGGGTACTAGTGAGTGCCAATTTATTCCACAGGATTACTTTGGGAATGTAATTAACTAATAACTGCTAACATGATTTTTTTAAGTGAATTATTAAATAATGTAAAACTAAGTCTCAGAAAAATACATTATCTAAGGTTAATCAGTCATTAAGTGAATTTGGACCACAAATATACTCTACCTAATTTAGGGGATTTAAAAAAAATGTCAATAGGTTCTAGAACAAATAGCATATAAGGTGTGCCTACATATGTCTCTTATAGAGGTAAAGCTTACTACAAAAGTAAATAGAAGGGACAGCTAATTTATAAGAATTGAATCTAAAAAGATTGCATGATGCCCTTAAGATCTGTGTACATTCCTCAGTGAATCTGATGATGCTAGCAGATTTCTAGAGGCTCTCTTAAGAGTCAGAGTCCTGTCTTTTACCTGGACTCTTAAAGCCCATTGATGGCCACCAGCGTGTAAGACCTGACTAATTATTTCGTTTCTTTCCTTTTACCTTTATGAATTTGGATCTTACCTTCACTTGGTCTACACAGTGTTTCCACTGGATTGTGGTTTTCCACAGGCTGGCTTCTGTGATTTTCTAGTTCAAAGACCTATTAAAATTCTTATTCTACATGCATAAGTTTTAAAACAAAAAGTCCTATGTGCCTACCCCTTACACACACACAATCTAAATTGTGAGGCAATAAATTATGTGTTAAAATAATCCCCTTTGCAGTTACCAAATTTAAAGCAACTACTGTATCTAGTCTAAGAGATAAGGACAGACAAAAGATCTCTTTCCTTCAGTAAGTATGCAGAGAGAAAACTATCAGTATGTGTATAGAATGGGGGGGGCGGTGGTGGAAATCACAACAAAATTTAGTGATAAAAGTTCTTTAAAGTATGACTTGCTGTGTTGTTTCTAAATGTAAATTGCTTCAACTCTCTGAACACTAGTTTCCTCATCAGTAAAATAAAGATAATGACACCTTATTAGATCTGGTAAAGATAATGCTGATGTCTAATGCTGAGTGTCTGCTGCTGCTGCTCCTAAGTCGCTTCAGTCGTGTCCGACTCTGTGTGACCCCATACGTCAGCCCACCAGGCTCCCCCGTCCCTGGGATTCTCCAGGCAAGAACACTGGAGTGGGTTGCCATTTCCTTCTCCAATGCATGAAAGTGAGAAGTGAAAGTGAAGTCGCTTAGTCATGTCTGACTCTTATCAACCCCATGGACTGCAGCCCACCAGGCTCCTCCGTCCATGGGATTTTCCAGACAAGAGTACTGGAGTGGGGTGCCATTGCCTTCTCTGATGCTGAGTATCTACTCCATGCCAAACTGCTCTAGTATTTTACCTACATTAATTTAGTTTATCCCTCACAGCAACCCTGTAAGAAAGAGTCTAGGATTTCACTCATATTTCCAATGAGAAAAGTGAAGCACAGAGCAGTTAACCAAGACAGTCAAGATCACACCTAGCAATATAAGAGCAAAGAAGAATTCAAACTCAAGACTGTGATCTTAAACACCATGCCACACTGCCTCTCTTCAAATGATTGAATATGCCTAGCACACTACTTGACACAATACAGATGCTAATTAATGTTCATTCCTTTTTTTTTTTTTTCCCCCCATTTATTTTTATTAGTTGGAGGCTAATTACTTTACAATATTGTGGTGGTTTTTGTCATACATTGACCTGAATCAGCCATGGATTTACATGTGTTCATTCTTTTTTTAACAATTTCATCCAGAGGAATTCAGGAAACTACACAGTCAACTTTGGAATGTATTAGTAATATCTTTCCTTAATTGCAAATACTATATAAAGTATCTTAATGAAAACAGATGAGGTGTTTTTAATGTTATTATTTCTTTTTTTGTTTGTAGATAAGATGTAAAATGATTCCTATTGAAATAAATTTGAGGCAATTTAATATTTCTAGGGGCTCCCCTGTGGTTCAGACGGTAAAAATATCTGCCTTCCAAGCAGGAAACGCTGGTTAGATCACCGAGTCAGGAAGATCCCTGGAAGAAGGGAATGGCAGGCTACACTCCATGGGGTCACAAAGAGTCAGACAGTACCGAGTGATTGACACTTTCAAAATTTGTCAGAAAAATCTAGTACTTTTTTTTTTAGAAAGGTGGAAACTAGGATTAATTCCCCTCCAATCACCTAAGGGAATCTACCAATTTTAGGCTACAGTACTGTGTGAAGGATTTTAACTTCTGCCCCTTTCTACTACTCAGAACAAATGAGATAATTGTGAAATCAAGGTGGTTGTTTATGCTTATGTCTGATTGGGAGAATTCCTAACAACCCAAATATGGAAACATAAATAATATCTCATACCATAAACTGGTAAACATTTTGCAACAATGAAAATGGAAATGCATGATCACCATAAACAAACATATTTCCATAAGGTATTAAATATTAATGAGTGTTCTAACTTGGAAGCTTGCTCTACACTAAAAATAAATGAAAATAAGTGATAAGATTTTTTTTTTTGACTGAGAAATGAATACAGAGACACTGCTTATTGCTGCAATCAAAGCTTGTGCTTTAACATTAGGAGATCAGTGTAAACACCTACTTTCTCAATTAACATTAAGGCAATGTGGAGGTTTTGAGATACCCATGAATTCCAAGACTGATATCAATTTGGAAGAGGGTTTTAACTTTACAAATATGTGATTGAGAAGAAATGTAATAATGAGGGAAAATATGAGTTGATGTGTATTAAATACCTTTCCAGTAAAGATGGTAGATAATTTAAAAGAGCAATAAGATTTATCATTTTGAGGGATTTTCTATTTGCTGTGATACAAGTGATCAAAATGAAAGCCATTTTTTCCTACTGAAATAATGGTATTACTAGGGAGAGATTAGATTAAATGATATTCTCAACTAAATTTCAGACCAATAGTGAATTTCTCTACTCAGTGACAGTGTCACTGTTGCATAATTGGAGAGCTATTGTTTAGTTTACAACTTATTTATTTTAATAGTAAATACAACACTGTTATTTGGTTTGTGGCTAAATGTCTAGCTGGTTTCCTTTGTATGAATCGACATGGTTTCTCAGTAACAAAAGTTGATGAATAGTTATTGAACATGCCACTATGTAAACCTCATTTTCAACAAAACAAGTTAGAGGAGTTTTTAAATGCAAGGAAATACAATTAGTCTGGGTCTTTGGGCTCAGCTATAGAATGGGGAAAAAAATGCTAGAAATTTCATATAGAAAAAGCTCTATAATTTCTCATGAAGTTTACTAAGTTACTTTCAAGAGAAATAAGCAAACAGCATGTTACATTGTTTTGTACTACTTGAGAAAAAACTCTTTGGCAAAGTAAAATTAGGCTACTTTCACATGAGTATATAATTTTTCAGTAATTAGAATATAGACTGATTTTTAATGGCTATAAATTACTTGAATAATGATAATTATTAGTGTGTCAAGCCACAGTAGAGAAAGCACATGAATAGGTACTTGAGAATAGTACTTTAAGTTCTAACTGATGCACCTGCTAGAGAGGTTTCAATATGGGATCCCTGCAGTGCTTTTGATGGGTAGTGTTCTTAAATCTAGGGCACCACCAACACCTGTGTATGTTCCCTCTTGCCTCCCTCCCTCCTCTCCTTCCCCCCACAATGATGAAAAAGCTTTCTGAAGAAGAATAGCAGCTACTAAACTAAATTTGTGAGACGACCCTGTGGGGGTAATTTTATTCCCTGATTAGTCACATATTTGAGCCAGCAATCTAACCCGAGGACCCCGCAAGTCTCCTGTATTGCGGGCAGATTTAATAACACTGAGCTTCTAGGGAAGCCCACTCACATCCCTACTCACAGTCAATCCCTGCCATTTCCAATGGCTAGACTTCAGGAAAGGAATTTTCTCATCCATCAGAATCTAGCTTTCCACTTATTTTCATGGAGCCCCTGCAGCCAGTGTGTTTAATTTAACCAAAGCAATTTATTTTCCCTTACTGTGACTTTTGAGGGAAGATCAAGAGCTGTGCTGAAGTTCTAGATGCCGGTGAGACTCAAAACCTTATTGTACCTTTGCTTAATTTCAGCCCCCCTCAAGATCTGTGGAATCAATTCTCTGTGTGGGCTTACTGAAATAATTTGTAGGTAGCTTTTAAGGCACATCTTGTGTGAATTATTGTTTGTTTATTGTTTATCTGCTTCCCATCTTATCACAAACTAATCCCCCTCATTTTTATATGTATATATTTAAGCCTCGTTATTCTTCCAGGGCTCTGTCCTTCTGTAGTGCTTATGTTTACCTTTCATACCCAGTTTTTTCTCCACTGCGTCTGTTTAATTCTATTTTTCATTTAATTATATATCACACATACACTTAATCATATATCACACATACGCTTAATCATACATAGACAGAAAGCTAAGCATATTAAAAATAAAGACAGTGGTAGATATTCAGTATACACTATTGGAATTTCACAAATTAGAGATACTGACTTTTTAAGCAAAAAATAATCTTGGGCTTTTGAAGTTACTTGTAAAGCCAAATTGACAAGAATTTTATTTTTACAAGAGCTTTTCTCCTGTTGAAGGAAATATAATAACAACAGTAAAATGGAAATGAACTAAATCTTAAAATATTGCACTTGATCTAGACATCCCACTGAATTAAACTATAGTACAATACTAGACAATTTAATTTTCTGTAGATCAAGGAGAGCAGACAGAAATGTAAGCAAGTCCAGCATGTGATATACATGAGTGAGGTAAACAGAACTGGGGAAACAATGAGGATGGGTTGGCCCTGTGGTCAACTACAGAGATTGCACACTTTTCTAAAAAGGGCATCCACACCCCAGCTCTAACAGATTGTGGTCAGCTGGGCCCAGTGTTTCCAGATCATATCATTTTTCACAAGCTGTAGGAAATTTGGAATTTTATATAAAATCTATTGCTCTCTAAAATCATAAATCATTAAAAATATTAATAACATCCACAACAACACTGCATAGGACAAAACAGATTTCTTCACTGCTTGGAAATGGCACATGGGCTGCCGATTTGTCACCTTCACATTTATGTTCACACATACACATGCAAACTCACACGTGCATTATTTTTGTCTGAGTTCAATATTTCAAAAGATGTATTTTTATGTTCTAAATATAGCCAAGAATATAAAGTGAATACATAGATAAAATCAAGATTAAAGTTTTGTCTACTGGAATCAGGAAGATGATTTTTTAAGTAGCTTGGTGTATGGGGAGAAACACTGCATTCTGAGTAACGTATGTGTCCTAGCTCTAGCTTTGTTATTAACACTGTCTAGCACCCTAGACAAATCCCTTAGTTTCTCTAGTTTAATGGCTGCTTAGATATGTTATGGTTTGAATTCTGTCCCCCAGAAAGATATGTTGAAGTTCTCACCTCTAGTATCTGTGAATGTGACCTTACTTGTAAGTAAGTCTTCGTAGATGTACTAAAATTAAGATGATGTCATGCTGAATTAGGATGAGCCTTGCCTGGGAAATCCCATGGACATAGGAGCCTGGTGGGCTATAGTCCGTGGGATCAAAAGAGTCTCATACAATTTAGCGACTAAACCACCACCACCAAATCCAAAGACAAGTGTTCTTATATGGAAAGAAAAATTTGAAGACAGAGGAAATACAAGGAATATATCCATAAGGACAAAGAAATCAGGTGACAGAGCTACAAGCCAAGGAATGCCAAAAATGCCAGCAACACCAGAAGCTCTGAGACAGATATGGAACAAATTCTTTATTAGAGTTTCAAGAAAGGACCAACCCTGCTCATATTTTGGTTTCAGAATTCTAGACTCCTGAATTGTAAGAAAATAACTTTGTTGTTTTAAATCACCTAGTTTGTGGTCATTTGTTATGATAGCCTTAGGAAACTAATACAGTATATACATGATAGAGAGGTTTGGGAAAACACACATATGGAGAAAATTAGTATAAGAAGCAGTTTGCTAGCTGATTTTATGTACGTGTTACTTTAATCCATATAATGACCTTGAGCAGCAGACATTCATATTCATTCCCCTTCTCTCGCTGTTTTCCTCATTCACTTTCTCCCTCTCACTCTTGTTCTTGCTCTTACTCTTTCCCTCTTTTTCTCTTTCTTCCTCTCCCTCTTTCTCTGTCCATCTGCCTTTCAAAAAGAGATGGCTTACAGACTCAAATTAACTTGTACCCAAATCCATAGATTGCTTCTGCATGAATGACACCCAGATCTAAGACTAAAGCCCACATTCTTGTTCACTATATCCTTCTGTTATAACATTTTTCAGAGAAATTTATACAACATACTATAAAATTATTATTGAGGCATTTAATTTTGAAGAAATTGAAAGTAGAAAACAAAATGTCACAGTAGAGAAAGCAAGAATACCTCTCTCAAATATATACATCTCAATACATTTTATGTATAATACATAGGTCTTGAATAGGATAAGAAAAAGGAATATTGTAGTTTTTTAGTGATTTAATATCAGCAGTATTATAAAACTAAACTTTTTATTGTAGTAAAGAATAATAAAATATAGAAAACCTAAGTCTAGAGCTTGATGAATTTCAAAGATGTAAACCCATCCATATGACTTTCATCAAGATAAACAATGAATTATGACACTCATTTTCCTTCCAGCCATTTCCTATGCCTTCTTCCATAAATATCTTTATTTTCCAACCTCTCACAGTGATTTTGGGCTTCCTAGGTGGTGATAGCAGTAAAGAATTTGCCTGCCACTGCAGGATATGCAGGAAACGAGGGTTCGGTTCCTGTGTCGGGAAGATCCCTGGAGTAAGAAATGGCAACCCACTCCAGTATTCTTGCCTGGAAAATTCCTTGGACAGAGGAGTCTGCTAGGCTACAGTCCATGGAGCAGCAAAGACTCAGACACAACTGAACACATACATGCAAACTAATTTTGGCTATTTTCCAATGTATATGAACTCTGTAATTCAGTATGTTCTCCTTTACATCAATGCTATGCTTGCGAGATCCATTCACGTGGATGAACACAGTGGTAATCTGCCCATTTTTCAGTGCTGTATTCAGTTTTATAAATATACTAATATTTATCCAATTGTTGATAAACACTTGGATTACTTTCAGTATCTAACACAAACAATATGTTGTTAATATTATTATACAAATATGTGTTACAAATATATACAAAGCTCCATGAGTCCATGTCTAAATGTTACATTGCTGGCTCACGAGTTATCTTTAGTAGTTGTTGCTGAAAAGATTTCCAAAGTTTAACAATCTGTACTCTGAAAAGCAGCATATGAGAGTTTCTCACTTTCTGGCCAACAAATACTTATCAATCATTTTAATTTTAGATAATTTTGGTTGATTTTAATTTTAGTTGATCATACTGTTATTATGGTTTTATTTTTTTTTTATTTTCCATGTGACTAATGAAGCTGACCACCTACTCATAAATTTATTTGTCATTACAATATCATCTAGAAAGCTAGCCTATTCAATTATTGTGCCCATTTTTCTACTTGATTACCTGTCCTCAAAATTAATTATAAAACATTTTAATGCATATGATTTCTTTTACATTTATGCATATTAAAATATCTTACCCTCTTGGGGTAAGCATGACTGTGTGTCTACTTCATGATTTCTTTTGACAAACGGGAAACTTAAATGTTAATGTTGTCCAGTTTTTAAAAATATTTTCCTTTTTAGTTGTTTTGTGTATAGCATTTAAGAAAACAACTTTATATCCTAATTCATTATCTTACCTTGTAGTAATGTACTTTAAATTTCAAAATATATATATATTTCATATTTAGATCACTATTACATCACTGTTTAACTTTTTTTCTTGAGAATAATATCTAGTTAACTCAGAACTATATATTGACAAGACCAAAACTTTCTCACTGTTCTGAAGTATCATTTTTGTCAAAAATAACCAAGTGTTAACACATGTGAGGGTATGTCTCACATTTAGTTTTAATGGTCTCTTTGTTGTCTCAAGTAATGAACCTTTATAAAAAAATGAAGTATCTAGTGGCTTTTAATAATTCAGCATTTTGCGTAGTGCCTATTGCATTTTAACAGAGATATTATTTATTAGATTAAGTAAATTCTTTCCTAATCTGTCTACTAATATTGTTGATTTCCATAAAAAGCCATTAATATTTTGACAACCTTTTATACAATCATAAAATTTTTGTCTGTTAATGTGATTAACATTGGTTGATTTACAAGTGTTAACCACTTAAATTGCTATTATATCCCCAGTTTGTTCATATTTATTACACTTTTATTAATTTTGCTTGGTAATACTTTACATAGAAATTTTACACCTAAATTCATAAGGAGAATGGCCTATAATTTGGGAAGAAGGTAGATAATGCTATCTTTATAAAACAAAATGAGAATTTTTTCATTTTTCGCTATTTTGTGAATGGACTTATGTAATGCTGGTATTGTTTTTCATTAAATACTTGGTAGAATATACACTAATGAGCCACTTAAGCTAAGTCTTTTTATTTTTTCATTCATATAGGATCCTTACAGATGTTCTATTCTTTCCTGCTATTCATAAATCTTATTCTCCTCTCTTTTTATCTTCATAATTCATCATAGGGAGTTATCAATTCTAATCATCTTTCCTAACAATCAGTGTTTCTCTTTGTTTACTTTTTTGTGTATTTGTTTTGCATATAATTGAATTTGATTTTAAAATTTATCTTTCACTTAGTTTCTTTGTGTCTAATGCACTCGTTTTCTAATCTCTGGCTAAATTCTCGAGATAGATATTTATAACCTTAATTGTCACTTTCTTCTTTTTTAATATCTTCTTTGGAGATTATACATTTTCTTTTTAGTTGCACGCCACATATTCTGATATGTGGGATTTTCATTATGATTCAAGTAAAATTATCTTTTTAATTTCTGTGATTTCATTTTTGACCCATAGATACTTAGAAGCATATGGCAACTTTCAAACATTGGAAGATTTTTTTCATATTATATATTCACAATTCATGTATATATCAATTTTTTTAGGTCTGAAAAGAATGTTTGCTCCAAAACTGTTGTGCATGAGTATTCTGACTATTGAATAAATCAAGTTTATTCACCATGTAATTCACATAGCATATATTCTTCATGTTCTGTGAAATTTTCTTTATGCATTTTTTATAAATAAGCAAATATTTTTTTTATATTTTGATATATGTTGCCATTATATATACACATATATTAATATAACTTGAATAAAAATATATTTATTTATTCCTGTTAGATAAATGCTTTAAAAATCAATATGTTATATCTCTTTTTAGCTCTATTATTGCTGCTGGTCTTAAAGTTTATTTTGGCAGATATCAGTGTAACTAGTCCAGTTTTGCTTGGATTAGTTTTTGTAAAATATCTTTTTTTGAAATGTTTTTAGTTTAACCTTTCTATATATTTATTTTAAAATGCTTCACTTATGTTTTAAAATTCTATATGACAATCATGTCATGGAGTTCGTTGTCTACTTAAAATAATTTTGTAATTTTCCTACCTAATCTGTGCTTTCTTTTCCCCTCCTTTTTTGAGTATATTGAATTAGTCAATTTTTTGTATTATTCAGCATTTTTCCCCTAGCAACTTTTAGTGGTTTCTGTCGATTACAACATGCAAGCTTAACTGAAGTGAAGTGAAATGAAGTGAAGTCGCTCAGTCGTGTCCGACTCTTTGCGACCCCATGGACTGTAGCCTACAAGGCTCCTCCATCCATGGGATTTTCCAGGCAAGAGTACTGGAGTGGGGTGCCAGTGCCTTCTCCAAAGTTTAACTGAAGCAGAGTCAAATAAAAATTACTATGTCCAGGGAAATATAAAGACTTTTTGAACTCTTTAACTTTTTCTCCCCTTTCTAGCTTTCTTGTTATTGTTGTCTTGCATTTTGGGGGCTTCCCAGGTGGCGCTAGGGGTTAAGAACCCACCTGCCAATTCAAGTTAGACCTAAGAGATGCGGGCTTCATCCCTGAGTCAGGAGGATCCGCTGGAGGAGGGCATGACAAGCAGTTTCAGTCCCTATGATACATTACTATTATTATTTTATAGCTTGATATTTATAATTCTCCACATACTTAACTTTTCCATAGTTCTTCATTCCTTCTTGCATTGTTTTCATTGAATTTACTTTTTTTCTGTGTGAAAAATTTGCTTTGCTATTTCATTTAGTGACGCAAAAATTTCAGATTTTACTTCACAATATACTTATTTTGCTTTCATTTTTAAAATAACATTTTAGGTTATAGAAAATTTTTGTGTGGGAAACTTTTCCTTCAGCAGTTAAAAAACAACATCCTAAATATACTGTGGCTTCAATAAATTATATTGAAATGTCAGTTGTCATGTCATCTTGCTGATCCTTCAAGGTAATGTGCCTCTTTAGCCCTTCTGGTGATTTTTAAGACTTTTAAATGTGGTTTTGGAGAGTTTAACTGTGGTTTTCAGAGTTGTTTGTGATTTTTCATGGTTAGTTCAGTTCAGTTCAGTTCAGTCGCTCAGCCGTGTCCGACACTTTGCGATCTCATGAAATGCAGCACGCCAGGCCTCCCTCTCCATCACCAACTCCCAGACTTTACCCAAACTCATGTTGATTGAGTTGGGGATGCCATCCAACCATCTCATCCTCTGTTGTCCCCTTCTCCTCCTGCCTTCAATCTTTCCCAGCATCAGTGTCTTTTCAAATGAGCCAGCTCTTCCCATCAGGTGGCCAAAGGATTGGAGATTCAGCTTCAGCATCAGTCCTTACAATGAACACTCAGGACTTATCTCCTTTAGAATGGACTGGTTGGATCTCCTTGCAGTCCAAAAGACTCAAGAGTCTTCTCCAACACCATAGTTCAAAAGCATCAATTCTTCAGCACTCAGCTTTCTTTATAGTCAAACTCTCACATCCACACATGACTACTGGAAAAACCATAGCCTTGACTAGATGGACTTTTGTTCACAAAGTGATGACTGTGCTTTTTAATATGCTATCTAGGTTGGTCATAAGTTTCCTTCCAAGGAGTAAACATCTTTTAATTTCATGGCTGCAATCACCATCTGCAGTGATTTTGGAGCCCCAAAAAGTAAAGTCAGCTACTGTTTCCACTGTTTCCACATCTATTTGCCATGAAGTGACGGGACCAGATGACATGATCTTAGTTTTCTGAATGTTGAGCCTTAAGCCAACTTTTTCACTTTCCTCTTTCACTTTCATCAAGAGGCTCTTTAGTTCTTCTTCACTTTCTGCCATAAGGGTAGTGTCATCTGCATATCTGAGGTTATTGATTTCCCCCCCCCCCCACTCTTGATTCTAGCTTGTGCTTCATCCAGCCTAGTGTTTCTCATGATGTACTCTGCATATAAGTTAAGTAAGCAGGGTGACAATATACAGCCTTGACATACTCCTTTTCCTTTTTGGAACCAGTCTGTTGTTCCATATCCAGTTCTAACTGTTGCTTTGTGACCTGCATACAGGTTTCTCAAGAGTCATGTCAGGTGGTCTGATATTTCCATCTCTTTCAGAATTGTCCACATTTTGTTGTGATCCACACAGTCAAAGGTTTTAGTGTAGTCAATAAAGAAGAAGTAGATGTTTTTCTGGAATTCTCTTGCTTTTTCTATGATCCAACAGATGTTGGCAATTTGATCTCTGGTTCCTCTGCCTTTTCTAAATCCGACTTGAACATCTGGAAGTTCACATTTCACATACTGTTGAAGCCTGGCTTGGAGAATTTTGAGCATTATTTTACTAGCGTGTGAGATGAGTGAAATTGTGCAGTAGTTTGAGCATTCTTTGGCATTGCCTTTCATTGGGATTGGAATGAAAACTGACCTTTTCCAGTCCTGTGGCCACTGCTGTTTTCCAAATTTGCTGACGTATTGAGTGCAGCACTTTCACAGCATCATTAGGATTTGAAATAGCTCAACTGGAATTCCATCACTTCCACTAACTTTGTTCATAGTGATGCTTCCTAAGGCCCACTTGACTTCACATTCCTGCTTAGGGTCTTCTTAAATCTGTGAACTGAGATTGTTCATAAATTTTGGACAATTCTTGGCTTGTATCTAATCACATATTGCTTAATTCCAATTGTCTTTCACCTTCTTCGTTTGAACTGCAATTTCATATATGTTAGATAATTTCACCACATTCTGTGTATCAAGGGATTTTTCTTTCTCTCTTCTACTTTTCTTTCTATGCTTTAGTCTTGATACTTCTATTGCCTTAATATTGAGTTTACTAAAATTTTCTTCTGCTAATTCTAACCTAACCTCATTTAAGTTTTGTTTTGTTTTTAATTTACTTAGATGGCTTTTCCTAATCAAAATACACTTATCTTCTGTTAAGTAGTGTTACCCATCAACTCTTGGCTGCCTCAGTTGCTCTCTGAGCAACTTATAAACATGTTTTAACTTATGAGCATGTTTTAAGCTTTTTCTAGTTGTTTTTGATGGGCCTGTTAGTCTATATAAACCATTCCATCTTCAATGAAAGTGGAACCTCAAAGACTGTCCCTTGTCTATATTATTAAAAAAAAAAAAAAAAAAAAAGTCATGGCATGTCAAGAGAAGTATCTGTAAACTAGACTTTTAGAAATATATAAAGACATGTCTATATTCATGCCAAGGCTTCATTCTTCATCCAATAGGTATAGAGGGTAGAATGTTTTTCCTCATAGAACAGCCAGCTTTATGCAGAATTTCTTCTTCTAGCATCAAATTAATCCCAAAGGCAAATAGACAAGCTTTTCATTATATTTGAAAATTTTCAAACATTTTAAATGCATGCAAATGAGGCACAGTTGTCCAATGTGTATTTATTCACATACACCTATATGCACAGAACTGTTTTCTCTAAAGTATAAATCACGAATGCATTTGACTTTAACATTAAAACAGAATTGTTATATGACCTTATCATGGCTATCATTACTGGGCTTTATTCAAAAGCATTCATCATCAGTTGAGTAAGAATGAGCATGAATTTTTCTATTTTGTCTTGCATTATTCCTCAAATTAATCTAGAAAGTTCTAACAAAAAATTTTAAAGTCCTTTGAAAATATTGTCTCCAAGGTTGATAGATTGTAGAATAACTATGTCCAGAATTATAGGCAAGATATTTTGAAATTTTCAGCTTGTTGATCCTTTTTTTCAAAACAATTGAGGTGAGCCTATAGCGTTTGCTTCCTGAGGGTAGTAATTAAGACTAGCTTGTTCACCTCTCCTCAGGATCTCACAGAGTGCTTACCACATGGTAAGTATACAGTAAATACTTCTTTTTAAATAAATGAATAAAAGGAAGAGTGACTAGCTAATCCTTAAATAAAATATTATTTGTTAAGTTTGGGGTAAAATTTAAGTGGATATATGACATAAATAACAGTCTACATTTTTCCCTTAAAATTATCAAAAAGATTTGATGCAAAAGAAATAATTTCATACTCTTAAATATTTAAAGTAGTTTCTGTTTATTTTTCTGAAGTGGACTATGTTTCTGGTATAAAATTTTTACTTTCTTAAATTAGGAAAAATTATATATGGCATATATAAAATTTTCATACAAATTTATGATAAAAATGTTTTCTATAGTAATTTATGCATTCTTGTGTGTTCAGCAGTGTCTGACTCTTTGCAACCCTATGGACTATAGCCTGCCAGACTCCTCCGTCCATGAATTTTCCAGGCAAGAATATTGGAATGGGTTGCCATTTCCTACTCCAGTGGATCTTCCCAACCCAGGGACTGAACCTGCATCACCTGCTTCTCCTACTTGGCAGGCGGATTCTTTACCACTGCACCACCTGGTTAATGAACCAGTAAAGTTCTTAAGAACTTATTGTAGTACTCTTCAAATTTTTTGAAAAAGCATTTGAACAATAGTATTATGAAGCTTGAAATGATGTAAGTAGTCTTCCTGCTCATTTCTCCACCACTGTATAGGACAATATTCTAAATACTTTCTTAAAATACCAACTTCAATTTTTAAAGTCTCTGATTATTTTACTATATGAAATGCAATTATATGATGCGATTAAGGGCTTTATAATCCTCATAATGCAAAACAGAAATATCCTTTAGGTAGGTCCCAACTCAAAAACTTTCCTACTGACATTAAGATATGAATACATATATTTTTAAAATGACCACTATTATAATCTTTGTATGTAGATAAAATAGTCCCATCATAGAAAAATCAAATAGCTCACTTTTTAAATAGGAAGATAAAAGGACCCAGATTGTATTCCTAGTGATAATCTCTATCAAAGTATTGGTGAATCTCTCCACTACAAATCGTACTCAGCTACAAACTTGCTCTTTTTTCTTTTGGAGACTTTTAAGAGATTTTTGCCAATGTATTGCAGTAACATCACAATGATTACTTTCTCAATTAACTAAACCCTGGCTCCTTTAGCCGTGTTCAAAAGACTAACCTTAAGTTTATGTTTCAGATTTCTTATTACTTTATTTAGTCTGCACATCTATGTCATATTTGAACAGTTTTCAAAAGATCCCTGCCATGTGTAGGTTTTAAACAAGCTGTTTTAGTTTAATGAAGACAATAGGAAAACTCTGCAATAGTAAAAGAACCAGTATGACAAAATCTGCTTCTGTGAGTGTATTGTCACAACAAGTACTTAATAGACAATCAAATACTTGGCTTGAGTTTCTTCTTCTTGGTCATGGGATTTCAAACATATTTTCTTCAGAGAAACTATCCATCCAAAATATGATAATAAGAGCAAATCGAACCCCTGAAGACATTTTTAGTTACTGAGGAGAGAAATATAATTTGATCAACTCAGAATTATTATTACTATTATTACTTGCTTTATACTCAAAGCTGGATACAGGCACTCTAGCATGTTTGCTGTTTGTTTTTGTTTTTCCTTAATATATACTCTTCTCCACCTTATCTCATTATTTAGTACATTAGTTAATTTAAAAAAAAAAATCGACCAAACAATATTTTTAGGGCATACCCACTTCATTCTCAATCTCAGAAAACATAAGTTCATTTGACTTCATTACATAATGGATCTCACTAAATTTGGGGAGCAAGATTAATCTTACCTCCAGGCAGAAGCATATTTACCTAGGTGATGCAATTGGAGGGAAACAATTCACTGTGCTTGGATGTTAACATGCTTTTAAATAACTGGAGCATTTCCATTCTGCACAACGCAGAGAAGCTTATCTGTAACTACAGTGAGGCATCTGCCTCTTATCCAAAAATTAAGGTGGTACTGAAAAACTCAGTAATCAAAATAAATAGTATTTTAATGCACTATTTAAAAAAATAAAAGTAATGCAAAACTATCCATGATGAATAAAAATAAAATTTTAAATTAAGGGATCAGTATCATTTCTTTTAAGTATTACTTATTTTATTTCAAAATTCAATATGGCTTAGCAAAGCTCTGTATCTTGTTTTTATCACTTTTCTTTTCTTTTTCTTAAGTTGCCCCTTAATATTTACAACCCAAGCAAGCATTTTATTCATCTTATTTTAGCCTTGGCCCTGCACTGGAGACTCTGCTTTGTCACTACTGAAAGTTAAAGTTCCAAAAATACAGAGGAAAATTCAAACAACATAATATTTTTTCCTTTTTGTTATAAGGACAGAACTTGATCACATCATTGTGCTATGCATCTCAATCTGTAAAACTGGACATTATTTATTTACTTACAGATATCCACAATCATCTTGGTACACCCTTGCAACTGGATCCATAATTTGTATTAGGTGGGGAGTCTATGAATCTATACTTTATAGTAAACACCAAGTGATTCTCTTGCAGATTTTCTGATACTGCTTGGAGAAACATTTGGTCAAACTCCAACAACAGTTCACTTTTACTTGTGTCTTTCCTGGCAGTGGTCTCTTTGTGACCCCATGGACTATAGTCTACCAGGATTCTCTGTCCATGGGGCTTTTCAAGAAGAATACTGGAGGCAGTTGTCATTTCCTCCTCCAGGGGATCTTCCCAGATCAGGGATCAAACCCTCATGTCCTGCTTTGTCAGGCAGATTCTTTACAACTGAGCCACCTGGGAAGTCACATGATTTAAAAAAAAAAAAAAAAAAAAAAGCCTGAGTCTGTGCCTAGTTATATTCAAAACAATGCCAAAATAATTTTAACAGACACAGTATTCTTTTGTCTTTTTAAGTTTTCATGGGACTTTCACAGCTATGTGACTTTTATTAAGTTGTACAATTTAGGAATTTAAATTAGAACGTATTTGGTATGCTGAAAATGATAATTGGTAAATGCTATGCTTAGCTGATTTGGAATTTAATTTTATTTACTATGTGGGAAATTTACCATTTCAACTATTTTGCCACTTAAAAAATTAATACTTGAATAAGAATATGTTGCATAATGTAGATCTATATGTTTATAAATACACCTACAAATTCTTACAATGAGAATTTATAATCTCTTGAAGAGTAAATGTAAGTTTTGTAACTTCTACATCTTTTCATATTGTATCAGCTTATTAGTGTTTATGACAGTCATGTTCCAGGAACTACACACATTGAAATCACCTGGAAAGTTTTGTACAATATAGGTTCCTGAGTGTGCTCCAATATCTTGTGATTTGGAATTTTCTATATTTTTATCTTCATCTCCATGTAATTCTCCTGAATCTTAAACTTTGATTGGGTTTTAATCCTTCTGCAGCACTTGGTATATATATTTTATGTGGTTTTGGCACAGTAATGTGGTGGGATGAGCCACTCTTCTAATGAATTCTGCCCACTTCACAACTGGCCCCCAAATGGAGAGGAATATATGAATAATCTTCCCCACTTCATAAGTAGCAAAGTAATGAAACAGCATAATTAATAATAAGATTTGAGGCTGGAAAAAAAAAAGCAAACTGTAATTCAGTTTTTTCTCTGATGCTTTTTCTGGGGAGTTTATAGCTTACAACTTTATGGCCAAAAGTGTGTGCCATACAGAGACAGACCAACAATCCATCTGGCTGTATATATAACACTCTTGGGCTTCCCTTGTGGCTCAGACGGTAAAGAATCCGCGTGCAATGAAGGAGACGTGGGTTCGATCTCTGGGTTGGGAAGATCCCCTGGAGGAGGGCATGGCAACCCTCTCCAGTGTTGCTGAAGAATCCCCGTGTACAGAGCAGCTTGGCGGGCTATAGTCCATGGGGTCTTAAAGAGTCGGATACGACTGAGCGACTGAGCACACCCACAGCACACGCTTAACACTCAGAACCCACAGGAGGTAAGAGAAGGACATGTTCTTAATTTTTGTAGTACTGTTACCGATCATTTGCTGATTTTTTCCCCTAGTACTAACGGTATTCAAGTTTTGGCCAACTTAGCCAAAACAAAACAAGTTCTGTGAGTATATTGTCTTCTACGGGCAGTGTGAAGGAGCGCTTCCATTCATGTATCTATTTAAAATGCTCTACATCATCCCTCCTTCCTTCACTATCTCTTGGTCCCTGTATCCTGTCTGTCTCCCTAAACTTCACGCCTTCAATACCCATGTGTTTCAAATTGAAGAGTTATGTTTTACTAGTTGACCTCATACACAATTCAACATATTTAACATATTTTTCAATGCCGAGACATCACATTGCCCTCAGTTAAAAAGCATAATCAAAGTCAATAAATACTATTATGTCGAAGCCACGTATCCAGGAACTACTGTCTTTCCCCATGAAATCAAATTGTAGAGAAATCAGATAAATACTACAACACATGAAAGGCCCATTTTCAGAATCCCCATAGTTAAAACAATAAGAGCACTGATAAACATTTCTTAAGAGCGGTCCTTGAACATTTTTGTTTGGAGCCACATTGTTTTTGCACTATTAAAATTCTTATTAGGGTACTCTTTTAGAGGCTTAACAACATAAAGGCAGTAAAATAGTTCTAGAACACAAAAGTCTTGTGGCACATACAAAAAAGTTGATGTCATTTAATGCCAGTCCTTCATGAGTGCTAAAGGAATATACATGACAACAGGGAAGAATCACCGTGTTCCCATCTCACTTCCTTAATTTAAGTATCGGTGGCAATACATTTATTGCCTCTCATCAGCAAGAGTTTCTTTTTTATGGCATGTACAGTTGTTCATGAGGATATGACAGCATAAGTCATTTATAAAGATACTCACAATGTCTGATCATCAGACACACAGGAAATATATTTACTGCATGAATGTGATCATATGGGTGATTTTGTTTTTTTAATAATTCAATCTCCTAGGAATTTTAGGTACTGCTCTGGATGACTAACTTCTGAATTTTACAAACTAGCATCCATTTTAGTTTTTAAGTAAACTCTGAATGCCGTTGACATTTTATGACACGCTGATAGTATTTGTAGGGGAGCTCAGTGGGACACAGAGAATGTCAACTAGCCCCTGCCACTCTGGTTCTCTAGTCATATGGCTTAAAGGATAACATGGGCTCTACACCCCAAATGAAACTTATTCTTCCTCTTTAAACCACACATAGTTTTTAAAATATGCCTAGCCTGACTTACCTTAAGAAAAAAATATTTAAATTCAGATAAAATGCAAAATAGAATTTGAAACTGTCATGTTCCTTAACCCAACTTCCAACAATTATCAACTAATGGACAATCATTTGTAGATTAGTTTCTGCATTATAATATCCTACAATCTGGGTTTTGCAAATTTCAACACACGGTTCAATGCAACATATTTCTGTTTCTCCTGGGTCTCATATAAATTAGAGGTGAGATCTAGAGACTTGATTAGATTGAAGTTAGGTTTGGAGAATACTATTTTATGGGTGTCATTATGCATTTTATTAAAGAGATATATAATATCTGCCTTTGGGTAATATTAGTGATTGATATCATTGCCTAAACCTATTAATTTATTACTAGTTTTAAAATATCCTAATTTATTCAATTCTTATTAATCTAATCACTTAAATATTTACATAAAGGGAAACTTTCAATTATCAACTATTTGGTTACCCTGAGTTACAGCTTATATAGGAAAACCTGGACTAATGCCTGATTGTTTCCTTTTCTATGTTTAAAATAATGAGTTGATTTCTTTCTATCACCCAAATGTCACCCATGTTTTATTTTTGCTTGTTTGAATTTTGTGTTTAATATCATTATGATTCATGCATTCAAATATTGTAATGGATTCTGATTCATTGCTGTTATTATGCTCAGTATCAGGATCAGTTCAGTCACTCATTCATGTCTGACTCTTTGCAACCCCAAGAACCGCAGCATGCCAGGCCTCCCTGTCCATCACCAACTCCCAGACTTTACCCAAACTCATGTCCATTGAGTCGGTGATGCCATCCAACCATCTCAACCTCTATTGCCCCCTTCCCTTTCCGCTTTCAATCTTACCCAGCATCAGGGTCTTTTCAAATGAGTCAGTTCTTCACAACAGGTGGCCAAAGGATTGGAGATTCAGCTTCAGCATCAGTCCTTACAATGAACACCCAGGACTTATCTCCTTTAGAATGGACTGGTTGGATCTCCTTGCAGTCCAAGGGACTCTCAAGAGTTTTCTCCAACACCACAGGTCAAAAGCATCAATTCTTCAGCACTCAGCTTTCTTTATAGTCAAACTCTCACATCCATACATGAATACTGGAAAAACCATAGCTTTGACTAGATGGACCTTTGTAGGCAAAGTAATATCTGTGCTTTTTAATATGCTATCTAGGTTGGTCATAAGTTTCCTTCCAACAAGTAAGCGTCTTTTAATTTCATGGTTGCAATCACCATCTGCAGTGATTTTGGAGCCCAAAAAAGTAAAGTCAGCTACTGTTTCCACTGTTTCCCCATCTATTTGCCATGAAGTAATAGGACCGGATGCCATGATCTTAGTTTTCTGAATGTTGAGCCTTAAGCCAACTTTTTCACTTTCCTCTTTCACTTTCATCAAGAGGCTCTTTAGTTTTTCTTCACTTTCTGCCATAAGGGTAGTGTCATCTGCATATCTGAGGTTATTGATATTTTCCCCCCCCAATCTTGATTCTAGCTTGTGCTTCATCCAGCCTAGTGTTTCTCATGATGTGCTCTGCATATAAGTTAAATAAACAGGGTGACAATATACAGCCTTGATGTACTCCTTTTCCTATTTGGAACCAGTCTGTTGTTTCAATGTCCAGTTCTAACTGTTGCTTCCTGACCTCAAACAGGTTTCTCAAGAGGCAGGTCAGGTGGTCTTATATTCACATCTCTTTCAGAATTTTCCACATTTTGTTGTGATTCACACAGTCAAAGGCTTTGGCATAGTCAATAAAGCAGAAATTGATGTTTTTTCTGGAACTTTCTTGCTTTTTCAATGATCCAGTGGATGTTGGCAATTTGATCTCTGTTTCCTCTGCCTTTTCTAAAACCAGCTTGAACATCTGGAAGTTCACAGTTCACGTATTGCTGAAGCCTGGCTTGGAGAATTTTGAGCATTATTTTACAAGCATGTGAGATGAGTGCAATTGTGCGGTAGTTTGAGCATTCTTTGGCATTGCCTTTCTTTGGGATTGGAATGAAAACTGAGCTTTTCCAGTCCTGTGGTCACTGCTGAGTTTTCCAGATTTTCTGGCATATTGAGTGCAGCACTTTCACAGCATTATCTTTTAGGATTTGAAATAGCTCAACTGGAATTCCATCACTTCCCCTAGCTTTGTTCATAGTGATGCTTCCTAAGGCCCACTTGACTTCCCATTCCAGGAAGTCTGGCTCTAGGTGAGTGATCACATCATCGTGATTATCTAGGTCGTAAAGAACTTTTTTGTACCTTTCTTCTGTGTATTCTTGCCACCTCTTCCTAACATTTTCTGCTTTTTTTAGGTTCATACCATTTCTGTCTTTTATTGAGCACATCTTTGCATGAAATATTCCCTTGGTGTCTCTAATTTTCTTGAAGTGATCTCTAGTCTTTCCCATTCTATTGTTTTCCTCTATTTTTTTGCACTGATCACTGAGGAAGGCTTTCTTATCTCTCCTTGCTATTCTTTGGAACTCTGCATTCAAATGGTAATATCTATCCTTTTCTCCTTTGCTTTTTGCTTCTCTTCTATTCACAGCTATTTGTAAGGCCTCTTCAGACAGCCATTTTGATTTTTTGTATTTCTTTTTCTTGGTGATGGTGTTGATCCTTGTCTCCTGTACAATATCATGAACCTCCATCCATAGTTCATCAGGCTCTCTGCCTATCAGATCTAGTCCCTTAATCTATTTCTCACTTCCACTGTATAATCATAAGGGATTTGATTTAGGTCATACCTGAATGGTCTAGTGGTTTTCCCTACTTTCTTCGATTTAAGTCTGAATTTGGCAATAAGGAGTTCATGATCTGAGCCACTGTCAGCTCCTGGTCTTGTTTTTGCTGATTGTATAGAGCTTCTCCATCTTTGGCTGCAAAGAATATAATCAATCTGATTTTGGTTTTTTCACCTTTGGCTAATGTGAATCTGTTTAGATTGTTTCTCAATTACTTTTTGGCAACTCTGGTATTATTTGTTAGTTTCTTTGTTCCATATGCTTTTCATATATGTTTTTATCAAGCAATGACGACAAGATGCTAATATAGTATTTCATTACAGGTAGGGAAAGGTGATATTCTAATTTTATTAAAAAATGGTGATATCTAATTTTATTGTTTTTTTAATTTTTTAGTTTTAAAATACATTCTCCATCAACTCTTTGAATATATTCATGTGTAGTTTGTACTGGAAAGGTGGGATATATACTTTTAAAATATAATTTTATTTAACAATATTTAGAATATTTGTTAATTCTCTAGAAAATGTCCTATTGGTGACTATGGGAGACTACAATTTTTGATATTAATTCTTCACCCCATCTACATTCATGCTATATTACTTTTCAGTTCATTTTAGCAGAAGCTGAGTGCTCTTCCCCCTCTTGACTGCACTCAGTCATGAGGCTTACTCTGGCTAACCGCAGTCCAACAGCAATAAGCAGCTTGACATGTGCTTGTGTGGTTAGGCTTTCTTTCTGGTCTGCTGTCATTATCATGAGAAGAACATGTCTCATCAGTCTGTTCCTGACCTGAGGAGGATGACAGAAATACAGGGGAGATCAGGACTCCGTCTGCTGCTTGGAGCCAAGCCCAGACAAACCCAAACTAGAACACTTGACCTCTGTAAACCACAGATACATATGAGCAAGAATCCTTGATTTTCACTTAAGCCATTGAGTTTTGGGAAGTTTATTTCACAGGACTGTTGGTAACACATGACCAACACAGTGACCAGTGAGGATTTTGTATTATTATGAACTGATGGATTACTATATTATTATGAACTGATGGATTTTAAGAGGTCTGCTATGTTTCAGTCCATTTGTTTTATTAAATATTCTCCAATGTTTCACTTTCATCCAGTAGATGTCTCTTTAAATTGTTTCCTAAATCTGCTTGATCTAACTTTAATAGTATTTGATGATAACTTTATTGCTTTCTGTTATAATCAGATCTTTCCGGCTGATTTGTACATTTTCTTCCTCAGACATGCAGTTAGCCGTTTCTCCAATAAGCCTGTATCTTTTTAGTACAAAATGTTGCTTAATGCAAGCAATCATGGTGTTAGAGATGTTACTGGTGCCATGCTGATCAGTTCTTAAGCTGATTCACTGGACAGATGTAAAGTTTCTGTGTGCGTGTATTTGTGTGTGTTTTTCTAGGGAAAATATGCCATGAGTTATATGGTTATTTCCAATTAACATGTCAGGATTTAAGATTATAAGGTTTTACTTAATGTCTTTAGTTTATAAATAATCTTTTTTATATTACATACATAACATGATTTCAGAACAATACTGATGTTATTACTAAAATATGATTAGTAAAAACAACTTAATTGTACTTAATTTTGGTTTTTATGCTCTCTCCGCCCTACAAATTCATCATCAAATTACCATATTTAACAGTCACTTAAAATGACTTTTCGCTGTGTGGTTGAGGCACCAACTTGATGCATTGCTTGGTTCATTTTATCTTTGATTCTTACAAACTGTTGTTTGACTTTAGATTTTTCCTATAATTGGGTAAAATGTTTACATGTTTCTCAACAAAAGTATTAAGTAAAATATTTTCTGTAAAGTTTGGTTTCTGTCCCTGATTCCTTCAATCTATTCTCCCCTCTTAGATAATTTACATTATTTTACTTTTTTATTTTTAGGATTATCCTTCATTGTCAAAACTATATAACTATATATCAATATTATATATTTTTATTGTATGTTTTCATGCCCTTCATTATATAAATGAGCATATATTGTACACATTTTTCTCCATGATAATTTTTTGTTTACTTAATAATACATTTTGAAGAACTCTATACCGTAGTATGTACATATATTCCCAATTTCTTTAATAGCTGTATAGTACTCCAGAATGCAAATGAACCATTGTTTATACAGATAGGAGCTCTCAATTGATGATGATTGTGTCATTTCCAATCTTTTGCTATTATAATAGTGCTAAGATAAATGGTCTTGTGAAATCATCTTTTATATTGTTTCATTTGGGAAACGTAATTCTAGAAATCATTTTGCTGGTCCAAGGGTAAACACATAAATAATAATGCTTCATATTGCTGAATTCTGTCTGCAAATGCTCACATTGGTTTTGCATTCTCACCTGATTTATCTATTATTAAATCATAGTAGTAGAGTAGGCAGCTGAGAATTATACATTTGAATAAAAGAAAAGTTTATGAAAATTAATGCGTATCACTTAACACTACTAAGATTAAATCCTTAAAAATGAACGTCTTACATAGTTTACAGTAAATATAATATCCTTTTAATCACAGAGTCATGACACATTTCTTTCAACGTCTTTGCCTAAAAAATAAATGTGTTATATATATGTTGTCAGTGTTATTCCTATCTTACCTAGTAGGGAATCAATGATATTCTCAAGCTTTTTGAATCACAGAAAAGATTCCATTCTCAAAAGGAGTTAATACAAGTTGAAGTGGATTGTATATTTAAATGTAAATATTAAATAATGAAACTTCTAGAACAAAATAAAGAAAATCTACGCAATCTTTGTTCAGCAAAGATTTCCCAAAAAAACAAAATGTAATATGTGTAAAAGGAAAAATGATGAGTTGAACGTCATTAAAATTAAAATCTTTGGTTCTTTGGAAAAGAACATTAAGAAAATAAAGTTAAAAGCCACAAACTATAATAAACTATGATGCATTTGTCTACAAAAGGCTTGTATTCAGAATACATAAGCCATTTTCACAACTCAATGTTAAGAATACAAGCAATCCAATGAAAATATGAGCAAAATACTCATATACATATTTTGCAAAAGAAGACAATACTAATGGCCATAAAGCAAATGGAAATATCTTTACCATCATTAGTCATTGGAAAAATTACAATTAAACCAAATAAGTTACCAAAACACCTCCATTAGAGTGGCTACAATACTAAGTGTTGGAGAGGATGTGGAGCAATCAAATCTCATACATTTCTGACATGAGTGTGAGATGGTACAATAACTTCGAAAAACTAGCCACTTTTTAGGGTTTAACATACACTTACATTTGATTTAGAATTGCACTTTTAAGTAGTCACTCAATTATTTTCTTGTATTTAAATGAAGATTTAATGTTCTTAAATTACAGTGCATGAAGATCACATAAAATGAACCTCATTTTCAGCATCACAGATATTTGAAATATGAAAAGTCCAGGGATGGATATTACAAGTAAGAAAGGTACAATTTTTTTTCTTAGAAAAACTTAAAAATTGATTTTCCAGTCCAAAAATCCAAATAATGGTAGCCTAGGTTTCCATGAGGGCAAATGTTTCATATGTTCGATACCCAAAAATTTACTTACCTAAGTATCCATGAAACTATATGCAAATACTTACAGTAGTTTATTTATAGTAGTTACAAACTGCAAAATAGTGTTCATAGGCAGGTAAATGGATAAATACATTATATATCTCTACAATGGAAAGCTATTTTGCAATTTAAGTGGATGGACTGCTGATATGCACAATATCTATGAGTTTCATGTACATTTTGCTAAATAAAAAGTAACAGGTATAAAAGAATAAGTACATTATGCATCCATTTCTCTGAAATTTTAGACCTGACAATCTGAACTTTAGTGGGAGGAAGGGAAGAAATGGTTGCTTGGGGCTGGGATTGAAGGGACTATATAAATACTTTAAGGAAGTGGAAGATCTATACTTTGATTCTGATGGATTTACATGAATGTACGTATTTTCAATATTTATCAAATAATATTCATAAAATGGGCATGGTTTGTTACACTAAGTTATATTCCAAT
The DNA here is from genome assembly GCF_963930625.1 of Muntiacus reevesi. Lineage (NCBI taxonomy): Eukaryota > Metazoa > Chordata > Mammalia > Artiodactyla > Cervidae > Muntiacus > Muntiacus reevesi. Next base: position 69,634,336 of record NC_089251.1, on the reverse strand, counting down.
AAAGATGATTAAAAACATTTAAATAAAAATATTCTCTTTTATTTGAGGGACTACACTTTAAACACAATGTGTGCCATTGAGAGCCTGGCTTAAAATCAAGGCCACTTGAGGGCAAAATCTATAATTTAGGGATAGTAGGTAATCAGTTTCAGCTGGTAAAGAATCCGTCTGCAATGTGGGAGACCCCAGTTCGATTCCTGGGTTGGGAAGATTCTCCTGGATAAGGGATAGGCTATGCATTCCAGTATTTTTAGGCTTCCCTGGTGGTTCAGACAGTAAAGAATCCACCTGCAATGCAGGAGACCTGGGTTCAGTCCCTGTGTTGGGAAAATCCCCTGGAGGAGGGCAAAGCAACTCACTCCAGTATTCTTGCCTGGAGAATCCCCATGGACAGAAGAGCCTGGTTGGCTACAGTCCATGGGATCACAAAGAGTCAGACATGTCTGAGTGACTAAGCACACACACACAAATCAATGGATGCATGAATTAATTATTGATTTGATTACCACTGACATTATGCATTCAATAGCTATAGAAATGTTTACTGAAAAAGATATTCCATGCAAATAGTAAAAAGAAAAAGAGAAAAGTTAAACTAGTATCAGACAGCATAGACTAGATTTTAAGTAATTTTAAGTCAAAAATCCATTACAAATACAAAGGAAGCATTATATTTTAAAAAAAGAATTAACTTATCCAGAAAACAAAATGATTATAAGCATATACTCATGAGACAACAGAGCCCCTAAAGATATGAAACCAACACTGACAGACTTGAAGGGGAAAAGCACACATTTCAATAATAATAGTTGGTAGCTTCAATAGCTCACTTTCAATAACAGGAAACATTTAGATAAAAGATCAGTAAGGAAATAGGGGACTTTATAGATATATAAATGTATATGTATATATGTATATGTATACATATGTATATATATATACACACTATATAACAAGCATAGAATACACATTCTTCTCAAATGCATATAGAAAATTCTCTAGAGTAGACTGTATGTTAAGTCACAAAATAAATCTCAATAAGTTGAAAAAGACTGATATTGCACAAAGGATTTTTTTCTAACAACAATGTAGTAGAGCTAGAATCACTGATGGCTCAGACGATAAAGAAGATAAGGAATATGACTGTAATTTTAGGAGATCCGGGTTAAATCACTGTGTCGGGAAGATCCCCGGGTGAAGGAAATGGCTACCCACTCCAATATTCTTGCCTAAAGAATTCCATGGACAGAGGAGCCTGGCAGGCTAAGGTTCATGGAATCACAAAGAGTCAGACACAACTGAGCGACTTTCACTTTTTTCAGAAATAAATAATAGAAGGAAAATTTTTAAAAAACACAAATATGTAAAAATTAAACAATACATTCAAGGAACTAATGGGTCAAAGAATAAATTGCAAGGCAAATTAAAAATACTAAGAGATGAATGGAAATATAAGCACAATATAAAACTTATGGGGTATAGCCAGAGCAATAGTCAGATGAAGTTCTTTTTAGCAGTAAAAGCTTATGTTGAAAAAGAAGAAAGATCCCAAATCCATAACCTAAACATAGGAGGACATAGAAATAAAAGAACAAACTAAACCCAAAGCTAGGAGAAGGAGAAAAAATAATGAAGATTCAAATGGAGATAAAAAAAATACAGAATGGAAAATAATAGTATCAACAAATCCAAAAGTTGGTTTTCTGAAAACAAAACTGACAAAGCTTTAGTTAGACTGACAGAAATGAAAGAGACGATTTACAAATAACCAAAATCAGAAGTGATAGTGGGTACATTACCACTGACCAAACAGAAATATGTTCTAAAGATTATAAGAAAATGCTATGAACAAACAAACACCAATGAATTAAACAATGAAATGAACACATTTCTAGAAACATACAAATTACCAAAGCTGACTCAAGAAAAAAATATGAACAGACCTATAGCAAGAAGAGATGGAATCAATAATAATAAATATTCCAAAAAAGAAAATGCTAGGACCAGATATCTTCACTGGTAAATTCTACCAAACATTTAAAGAAGAAATAACACAAATCTTTTCCAAACTCTTATGGGGGCTGTGGGGAGTGGGGGGGCACTTTCTAACTCATTATGTGAGACCAGCATTATCTTGATACCAAAACCAGATAAAGATGTCACACACATACACACAGCTCAACTGATACAGCAAAAACTTTTGACAAAATCAACAGTATTTTATAACCAAAAAAAAAAAAAAAAATCAAAAAAACTAAGAATATAAGGAAATTTCCTTAATATGATAAAGGGCATTCATGACATATGCACAGATAACATCATACTCAATAATGAAAGATTGAAACCTTCCCTCTTAATACTACAAAGAAGGCAAAAATGCCGGCTTTTACCTTTGTGATTAAATATTGTACTTGATGTTCCAGCTAGAGCAATTAGGCACCAATATCAACCAATCAACCATTGAATAAAAGGCATCCAGATTTGAAAAGAAGTAAAACTATTCCCCTTGGCAGGTGACATGATCTTATAGGAAGAAATTCCTTCCAAATCTAAAAAGTCTAATAGTGTGAAAAATGAATTCAACAAAATTTCAGAGTAAAAGATCAATACTCCAAAATTAGCTGTGTTTCTGTATACCATCAATAAACAATAAAAAGAAAATAATAAATAATTCCACTTGTAACAGTGTCCAAAAGAATAAAGTAAATAGAAATAGCTATAACTAAGGAGATGAAGACTAGTACAGCAAAAACTAAAAAACATTGCTCAAAGAAACTAAAGAAGACTTTAAAAAATGGAAAGATATCCCAAGTTTGTGGGTTTAAAAGCTCCATATTGCTACAATGTCAAGACTCCCCCAATGTGATCTTGTTGATTCAGTGTAAGCTCTATCAAAATCCCAAGACCTTTTTAACATAAATTGAAAATCTGGTCTTCAAATTCGTGTGTAATTCCTAGGGTCTCCAAAGGGTCAAAATGGTCTTGAGAAAAGAACAAGTTTAAATGAGTTAAAACTTAAAAGTTTCAAAACTTACTACATGGCTATAGTAATATAGTTATCATGGTAATAGCATAGGATAGACACATGGAACAAAGGCATAGTATTGAGAATCCAGCAATAAACCCAAACATATCTGTGGCCAGTTGATATTTGACAAGAGTTCTAAGACAGTTCAATGGGGGAAATAACAGTCTCTTCACAAATGGTGCTGGGATAAATGGATATTCACAAGCAAAATACTGAAGTTAGACCTCCTATCTTAGAACATATAAAAATTAACTCAAAATGAATCAATCACATAAATATAAGGGCTAAAAATCAGAAAGCTTTTAGAAGAAAACAGATATTAATAAATCTTTATGAGCTCAGATTTTGTAATAGGTTCTTAGCCATGAAAACAAAAGCATGAGCAACAAAATACAAAATAATTTAATTGGATGTCATCAAAATTTAAAACTTATTCATCAAAGTATACTATCAAGAAAATGAAGACAATCTATAGAGATTGGGAGAAAATATTGTCAAATTACATATTTAGTGAAAGTCAGATTATATAAAGAACTCTTATAGATCATTAAGAAAAATACAAACAACTCAGTTTTAAAATTTGCAGATCCTTGAAGAGATATTTCTCTAGAGAAGATACACAAATGTCCAACAAACACATGAAAAGGTGCTTAACGCTATTAGTTGTTAAGGAAATAAATAATGAGGTACCACTTCACACTTAGTAGGATGGATACAATAATACTTAATTAAAAGAAAAAGAAAATGAAAAGTGCTATTCAAGATGTGTGATAATTGAAATCTTTATATACTGGTAGCGAGAACACAGACTGATGCAGCCACTGGAAAATAGTTTGGCAGTTCCTCGGAACAGCTCAGCACACACAGGATTACTATATGACCCCACAATTCCACTCCTACTTATTTACCAAATATAAGTGAAAACAGGTACTCATAAAAAGCACATGTACTCTCATATACAGAGCATACATAGCTGTATTTGTAATAACCAAAAGTCTGCAAACAATATGAATATCAATCAAATGGTGAGTGAATAAACAAATGCATCAAGAGCCTTCACCACGAAAATGATTATGTTATTGAAGGCTCAGTGAATACACATACATACATACATATATATATATATATATATATATATATATATATATATATATATATAGGCCTACCTCAAAGTTACAGTAAGTTCAGTTCCAGGTCGCCATAATAGAGCAAATATGGCAATAAAGCAAGTCATATGAATTTTTTGGTTTCCCGTTGCACATAAAACTTATGCTTTTACTGTATTGTTAAGTCTGTTAAGTCTGCAATAGCAGGACCAAAAACACAATGCACGAACCTTAACTAAAAATATGTTTTATTGCTAAAAATGCTGACCACCATCTGAGCCATCAGTGACATAATCTTTTTCCTGTTGAAGGAACTTGCTGCAATACTGATGCTGCTGACCAGTCAGGATGGTGGTGGCTGAAGATTGGTATGGTTCTCGCAATCATTAAAAAAAAAAAGCAATGAAGTTTGCTGCATTAGACTCTTCCTTTCATGAACAGTTTCTCTATGGCATGCACTGCTGTTTGACAGAGTTTTACCCAGAGAACTTCTTTCAAAATTGGAGTCAGTTTTCTAACACAGATGCTTTTTTATTGACTAAGTTTACATAATAGTCTAAGTACTTTGTTGTTGTTTTAACAGTCTTCAAAGCCTCTTTATTGGGAATAAATTCCATTTCAAGAAACCACTTTCTTTGCTCATCCATAAGAAGCAATGCCTTGTCTGTTTAAGGTTTTATCATGAGATTGCAGTAATTCAGTCACATCTTCAATCTTCACTTCTAATTTAGTTCTCTTCTATTCCCAACACATATATATCTATTTTCTCCACTGAATCCTGAATCCCTCAAAGTCATATCTGAGGGTTGGAGTCAACTTCTTCCCAACTTGGGTTAATGTTTCTATTTTGACATTTTCCTCTAAATCATGGATGTTCTTAATGGCATCTAGGATAGTGAATCCTTTGAGAAGATTTTCAGTTGACTTTGCCCACATCTTTGAGAGAAATCACTGTTTTGAAAGCTAAAGCCTTATGAAATGTATTTCTTAAATAATAAGACTTAAGCGTGAATCTTACTCCTTGATCCAAGGGTTATAGAACAGATGTCGTGTTAGCAGGCATGAAAACACTAGTACACCTCCATCAGAGTTCTTGAATGACCAGATGAATTGTCAGTAAACAGTAATATTTTGAAAGAAATCGATTTTCTTTTTTCCTGAGGAGTAATTCTCAACAGCAGGTTTAGAATATTTAGTAACCCATGCTGTAAACACATGTGCTGCCATCCAGGCTGATTTTCCCACCGATAGAATATGGGCAGAGTAGATCTAGCAGAACTCTTAAGGATCCTAGAATTTTTGGAATGGTAAATGAGCTCTGGCTTCAATTTAGAATTACTAGCTATATTGTGGAAGTGGGTCTAGTAAGGTCTTTACAACCTCCAGGCATAGTTTTGATCACTGTAAGTAAGTGAAGTTGCTCAGTCATGTCTGACTCTTTGTGACCCCATGAACTGTAGCATACCAGGCTCCTCTGTCCATGGGATTTTCCAGACAAGGGTACTGGAGTGGGTTGCCATTTCCTTCTCCAGAGGATCTTACTGACACAGGGATCGAACCGGAGTCTCTCATATTGCAGGCAGACACTTTACCATCTGAGCTGCCAGGGAAGACAACTAATTAAAAGTATATAACTCCATTGCTAAGACTAGTGAGGGGTACTCTTTCTGCCCCCTTCTGATGTCTATGTTAGAAACTTTCTCTAACCCTTTTATACTTTAATAAAACTCTACTACAAAAAAGCTCCGAGTGATCAAGCCTCATCTCTGGCCCCAGATTGAATTCTTCTCCTCCAGAGGCCAAGAATCCTGGTGTCTTTTGTGGTTCAGCAACAACCTTTGGTGTGATCACTCACCTAGAACCAGACATCCTGGAATGCAAAGTGAAGTGGGCCTTAGGAAGCAACACTATGTGCAAAGCTAGCAGAGGTGATGGAATTCCAGTTGAGTTATTTCAAATCCTAAAAGATAATGCAGTGAAGGTGCTGCACTCAATATGCCAGCAATATGGAAAACTCAGCAGTAGTCACAGGACAGGAAATGGTCAGTTTTCATTCCAATCCCAAAGAAAGGTAATGCCAAAAATGCTCAAACTACTACACAATTGCACTAATCTCACATGCTAGCAAATTAACGTTCAAAATTCTCCAAGCCAGGCTTCAACAGTACATGAACCGTGAACTTCCAGATGTTCAAGCCAGATTTAGAAAAGACAGATGATCCAGAGATCAAATCGCCAACATCTGTTGGATCATCAAAAAAGCAAGAGAGTTCCAGAAAAACATCTATTTCTGCTTTATTGACTACACCAAAGCCTTTGACTGTGTGGATCACAATAAACTGTGGAAAATTCTGAAAGAGATGGGAATACCAGACAACTTGACCTGCCTCCTGAGAAATCTGTATGCAGGTGAAGAAGCAGCAGTTAGAACTGGACATGGAACGACAGACTGGTTTCAAATCGGTAAAGGAGTATGTCAAGGCTGTATATTGTTACTCCGCTTATTTAACTTATATGCAGAGAACATCATGAGAAACGCTGGGCTGGATGAGGCACAAGCTGTAATCAAGATTGCTTGAAGAAATATCAATAACCTCAGATATGCAGGTGACACCAATCTTATAGCAGAAAGCGGAGAGGAACTGAAGTGCCTCTTGATGAAAGTGAAAGAGGAGAGAAGGCTGGCTTAAAGCTCAACATTCAGAAAACTAAGATCATGGCATCTGATCCCATCACTTCATGGCAAATAAATGTGGAAACATTCGAAACAGTGAGTGACTTTATTTTTTGGGTCTCCAAAACACTGCAGATGATGACTACAGCCATGAAACTAAAAGACGCTTGCTCCTTGGAAGAAAAGTTATGACCAACCTAGACAGCACATTAAAAAGCAGAGACATTACTTTGTCAACAAAGGTCCATCTAGTTAAGGCTATGGTTTTCCCAGTAGTCATGTATGGATGTGAGAGTTGGACTATAAAGAAAACTGAGTACTGAAGAACTAATGCTTTTGAACTGTGGTGTTGGAGAAGACTCTTGAGAGTCCCTTGGACTGCAAGGAGATCCAACCAGTCCATACTAAAGGATATCAGTCCTGAATATTCATCGAAAGGACAGATGCTGAAGCTGAAATTCCAATTGTTTGGCCACCTGATGCAAAGAACTGACTCACTGGAAAAGATCCTGATCCTGGGAAGGGTTGAAGGCAGGAGGAGAAGAGGAAGACAGAGGATGAGATACTTGGATGGCAACACTGACTCAATGGACATGAGTTTGCGTAAAATCCGGGAATTAGTGATGGGCAAGGAGGCGTGGCGCACAGCAGTCCATGTGGTCGCAAAGTGTCAGTCACAGTGAGTGACTGAACTGAGTGACTGACTGCCCAGTTTTCCCAGCATCATTTATTGAAGAGGTTTTCTTTGCCTCTTTGTATATTCTTGCCTTTTTTGTCAAAAATAAGGTGCCGAGAGGTGCGTGGGTTTATTTGTCTTCTTTCTAATTTGTTCCATTGGTTTATATATCTGTTTTTGTGCCAGTACCATACTATATTGATGACTGTAGTTTTGTAGGATAATCTGAAGTCAGGAAGGTGGATTCCTCCACGCCCACTCTTCTTTCTCAAGATTGCTCTGGCTCTTTGGTGTCTTTTGTGTTTCCATGTGAACTGTGAAATTTTTTGTTCTAGTTTTGTGGAAAATGCCATTGACAATTTGATAGGGATCACATTGAATCTGTAGATTGCAACTGGTAGTATAGCCATTTTCCCAATACTGATTCTTCCTACACAGGTACATGGAATATAAATTCACCTGTTAATGTCATCTTTGATTTCTTTCATCAGTCTTATAATTTTCTGTGTACAGTTATTTTGTCTCCTTAGGTAAGTTTATTCCTAGATATTTAACTCTTTTTCTTGCAATGATGAATGGGGTTGATTCTTTAATGTCTCTTTCTGATTTTTCATTGTTAGTATATAGAAATACAAGTGATTACTGTGTATTGATTTTGTATGCTTCCACTTTGTTAAGTTCTCTGATTAGCTATAGTAATTTTCTGATAGTATTTTTAGGGTTTTCTATGTACAGTATCAAGTCATGTGCATGTGAGAAGTTTACCTCTTTTTAGATCTGGATTCCTTTTATTTCTTTCTCTTCTCTGATTGATGTAGCTAGGACTTCCAAAACTATGTTGAATAATAGTGGTGAAAGTGGACACCCTTGTCTCATTCCTTTTCTTAGGGGGAATGTTTTCAGTTTTTCACCATTGAGAATAATGTTTGCTATAGACTTATCATATATGGCCTTTACTATGTTGAGGTAGGTCCTTCTATGCCCATTTTTGAAGAGTTTTAATCATAAATGAGTGCTGAATTTTGTCAGTCTTTTTCTGCATCTATTTAGATTATAACATGATTTTTATATATCAGCTTGTTAATATGGCGTATCACTGATTTTGCATATACTGAAGAATCCTTGCATCCCTGGTATAAACGCAACTTGATCATGGTGTATGAGCTTTTTAATGTGTTGTTGAATTGTATTTGTGAAAATTTTGTTGAGGATTTTTGCATCTGTTTATCAGCGGTATTGGCCTATAGTTTTCTTTTCTGCATTATCTTTTTCTGTGTGATCTTTTGGTATCAGGGTGATGGTGGTCTTGTAGAATGAGTTAGGAAGTGGTCCTTCCCCTGCAATTTTCTGAAAGAGTTTTATAAAGATAGGCATTAGCTCTTCTCTAAATGTTTGACAGAATTCTCCTGTGAACCTATCTGGCCCTGGGCATTTGTTTTTTGGGGAGATTTTTTGATTACAGCTTCAACTTCAGTGCTTGTAATTGGGTTGTTCATGATTTCTATTTCTTCCAGGTTCAGTTTTGGAAGATTGAACTTTTCTTAGAATCTGTCAATTTCTTCCAGATTATCCATTTTATTGCCATATAGTTGTTCATAATAGTCTCTTATAAGCCTTTGTATTTCTTTGTATTGTCTCTTTTAACCTCTCCTTTTTCATTTCTAATTTTGTTCATTTGATTCTTCTGTCTTTTTTTCCTGATGAGTCTGGCTAAAGATTTGTCCATTTTGTTTACTTTCCAAAGAATCTGGTTTTATTACTCTTTAGTATTATTTCTTTCACTTCTTTTTCACTTATTTCTGCTCTGATCCTTATGATTTCTTTTCCTTTGCTAATTTTGTTTTGCTGTTGTTGTTGTTCTTCTTTCTCCATTTGTTTCGGGTGTAAAGTTAGGTTGTGAAGATATCAATGTGATCCGTCTCATCTAATGTATCATTTAAGACTTGTGTTTCCTTATTAATTTTCTGTTTTGATGATCTGACCATTGGTGTGAGTGGGGTGTTAAACTCTCCTACTATTATTGTGTTACTGTCAATTTCTCCGTTTGTGTGTGTTAGTGTTTGTCTAATATATTGAGTTGCTCCTATGTTGGGTGCATAGATTTTTACAATTGTTATGTCTTCCTCTTGGATTGATCCCTTGCTCATTATGTAGTTTCCTTCCTTATCTCTTGTAATCTTCTTCATTTTACAGTCTATTTTGTCTGATATGAGGATTGCTACTCCAGCTTTCTTTTGCTTGCCATTTGCAGGGAATATATTTTTCCATCCTCTCACTTTCAGTCTATATGTGTCTTTAGTTCTGAAGTGGGTTTCTTGTAGACAGCATATACATGGGTCTTGTTTTTGTATTCATTCAGCCAAACTGTGTCTTTTGGTTGGAGCATTTAAGCTATTTACATTTTAAGTATTTATTGATATATATGTTCCTATTGCCATTTTCTCAAGTGTTTGGTGTTTGATTTTGTGGATCTTTGTCTTCTCTTGTATTTCTTGACTATATAAGTCCCTTTAACACTTGTTGTAAAGCTGGTTTGGTGGTGCTGAATTCTCTTAACTTTTGTTTGTCTGAAAAGCTTTTGATTTCTCCATCAGTTTTGAATGAGATTCTTGCCAGGTAGTCTTGGTTGTAGATTTTCCCCTTTCAGTACTTTAAATATATCCTGCCATTCCCTTCTGTCCTGCAGAGTTTCTGCTGAGAGATCAGCTGTTAAACATATGGGGTTTTCCTTGTAATTTACCTGTTGCTTCTCCCTTGCTGCTTTTAATATTCTTTATTTGTGTTTAATATTTGTTAGTCTGATTAGTATTTGTCTTGGTGTGTTTCTCTTTGGGTTTATCCTGTATGGGACATGATTGACTATTTCCTTCTCCCTGTTGGGGAAATTTTCAACTATAATCTCTTCAAAAATTTTCTCATATCCTTTCTTTTTCTCTTCTTCTTCTGGGACTCCTATAATTTGAATGTTTGTGCATTTGCTATTGTCTCAGAAGTCTCTGAGACTATCTTCAGTTCTTCTCATTCTTTTTACTTTATTCTGCTCTTCAGAAGTTATTTCCACCATTTCATCTTCCAGCTCACTGATTTGTCCTTCTGCTTCAGATATTCTGCTATTGATTCCTTCTAGAGTATTTTTAATTTCTGTAATTGTGGTTTTTAATCTCTATATGTTTATTCTTTAGTTCTTTGCTAATTGATTTTTGCAGTTTCTCCATTCTGTTTTCAAGGATTTTGATTTCTTTACTATCATTATTCTGAATTCTTTTTCAAGTAGTTTGCTATTTCCTCTTCATTTATCTGGACTTCTGTGTTTCTAGTTTGTTCCTTCATTTTTGCAGTATTACTCTGACTTATTGTTATTTTTTTTTTTAACCTATTGTGCTTGAGGTTTCCTTTCCCCAGGTTTCAAGATTGAATCCATTCTTCCTTTTGGTTTCTACCCCGCTAAGGTTCATGTAGCTGTTTATATAAGCTTCAGATAGAGTGAGATTTTTGCTGAGTTTTTTGTTTGTTTGTTTTTCCTCTGCTTGGCAAGGCTAAGTGAGATGATAATCCTGTCTGTTGATGACTGGGTTTGTATTTTTGTTTTGTTTGTTGTTTCGATGAGGCATCCTGCACAGGGTGCTACTGGTGCTTGGGTGATGCTGGGTCTTGTATTCAAGTGGTTTCTTTGTGTGAGTTCTTACTATTTGATACTCCCTAGGGTTAGTTCTCTGGTAGTCTAGGGTGTTGGAGTCAGTGCTCCCACTCCAAAGGCTCAGGGCTTGATCTCTGGTCAGGAACAAAGATTCCACAAGTGGTTTGTTATGGCATTAAGTTAGATTAAAACACATACCCCAACATGAGAAATCAAAGATGAACCCCAGACAAATGGCAGGTACAAAGTCAGGCAAATAATAATTAAAATAATGGAATAAACACATATCCATATACATCCATAAGTAAAATCAAAACAGTCTAACAAAAATAAAGTACAGTAGATTGACCAGGTGAACAAAGGAAACAAAAAATTATATCTACCAGTTAAGAACAAAATTAACTAAAGCACAAACTGGAAAACAAAACTAAAGCAAGATGCCAAGTGGGGAATAAAGCAATGAAAGCAAAACTAACAAATATGTTGAGGGGAAAGGAAAGAAAGTAAAGAAAAAAAGAATAGATATGCAAAGTTAAACAGAGGTAGATAAAGAAAATTTATATACATTAAAGATTAACTGCAAGGGTAAAAGAACAGTAGGAAAAGCAAACAAATGAATAAATGTAAAAAAAATTATTAGGTTTAAAAAATTAAAATTAAAAATTACAAAAAAGAGGTGGGGGGGGGAAAGGAAAGGAAAACTCCACAGAACTGCAAAATCAATCACATTGACTTATAAAAGAAAAAAAAAGACTCAAAAGCTTAATTAGATTTCATAGGGGCAATAAAATCGACAACTACAACAGAACGGGGCTGTGGGGGGAAACTACAGAATAAGTCAAAACATAAGTTTTTCTTGAGTCACTGCTGTCAGAGTCCTTTCCCTCACTGGGAGTCACAGTCCTCCTCACCTCCCTAGGATGCCCTCCAACACTGCTGGTCTCTGGACCTGCTGGGGCGGGGGCGGGGGAAGGCAGCACAGATTCTAATCTGGTCCTACTCCGGTGTGTTCTTGCCTCCAATGTCCACAGATGTCAGAACTAGTGTGTTTTCTTTTGTGGGAGCTCTCAATGTCCTTTTAAATATTCCATAGACACAGAGTCTGCCTAGTTGAATGTGTGGATTTTATCCGCAGTATGTACAGCTGGTGGGAAGGTTTTGGGTTTTCTTCCTTAGCCACACTGACCCTGGGTTCCAACCGTGGTTTTATTTCCACATCTGCAAGCAGGTCATCCACTGGTGTTTGCTCCTGAAGCTGCCCTGGAGGACCTGGATCTGCCCTAGTGAGGCCCAGGAACAGAGGTGGTGCAGCTGCTTGGGTCTCAGGGGTTCTGGCAGCACCAGGTCCTCAGGGGAGTTGGTGGCTAAGGCAGCAGGAAATACAGCGCTCTGGAAGGGGATGGCAAGCAGTATCGGCCAATATGCTCCAGTATTCTTGCTGGAGAAGCCCTCTGACAGAGGAGCCTGGCAGGCCACAGTCCACAGGGTTTCAAAGAGTTGGACATGACCAGAGTGACCCTGTGTGCATAGATGTAAGACTTCCTTTTTTTTGGCCTGAGGCAGCTCTGCCCCAGTGAAGGTTAAGTCTGAATGTGGGTGCAGTTGCCTGGGTTGCAGGGACCCTGGTGGTGCCAAGTGTGCAGGGACATGGACTGCTTCATTTGCAGAAGTTACGGCCCCATCAGAGTCTTTTTTGAGCCTCTGGTAGCTGGTAATCAGAAGGCCTCTTTGGCTAGTCTTTCCTCACAGCTCAGCCTGTCCAGGCACTTAGAGGGCTCCCTTGCCTGGGGGCCTTCTCTGTTGTGAGGCACATCAGGCACATAGAGGGGATCCCCCTGGCTAGGGTCCTACTCTGTAGTTCAGTGTCAGGCATTTACTGGGCCAGGCTCTCTACTGTTCAGCTGCTGGTGCTGTTGTGTGGCGAGAGAGTGGTTATGGTGATGGCTCCACCCCTACTCGTGACTCAGCAGTACTGCCTTGCTTCCATGGCTGCCTGGCTTTCCTCCACAGGAATTTCCCACCACAATCTCCTCCCTCACATCCCCTTGGTCCCTCTCTCTGCAGTCAACAGCAGCCCACAACCTAGGATTGGTCCACAATCCCTAAGCTCTAGCTCCCAGCCTCTGAACCTTCAAGGGAACCTGTGTACCTGTCCTGGATATATATGGCTGTGGCAAGGACTGTCTGCTTCTCATTCCATTTAGGCTGCAACAGATCAACTGTTTTACTCTCAGCCTTAAATGTTTCTCTTCTGACTCAGACAATTGCCCTGATGTGGGGATTGGACCCCTGCTTCAGTTTCCCCACCTGCTTAGAGCAGGTCCAGTCCTAGTAACACTCCTCTCTTTCCCCCTAGTTCCTTCATCCTACTGAATTTTTTGTGGTTCTATATATTCTTTTCCACTGGTCAGGTGCTCCTGTCTGCTCTTAGCTGATGTTCTGAATACACTTCTGTGTCTGAAGGTGTATTTCTGATGTATCCATGGAGAGAGATGTACTCCACGCGCACCTACTCCTCTGCCATCTTGTTCTCCTGATGCTTATAAATTTATTAGTGGATAAATAAAAAAGTATTCAGCATCTTGGTCACTTTTTTCCCCTTATTAGTTGTAGGGCATCTATTTATTTACCTGAAGTTATGGAAGGTCATAATAAAGAGAATACATAGAAAGGAATTTACAATTTAGTGGCAAAGAGTTTATATATATATATAAACTGTTTAGAATATGCTCTTAATCTTTCTTCATAACAATGCTGCTTCAATTGTATATTTCCTTGTGAAAACTTACAATAAAAGATCTTGGAGATTTTGATGATCTGATGTAGGCAGATTTGGATACTTCTTGCCTTTCATTGCTTTTAATTGACAATGGGTCTTGGATACTCAGAAATATTCTTGGAATCATTAACCTTGCTGAACCCTTAAATCTTACTAAGCCACATTCAAAAATAAACTTTCATTTGTACCAAATTCCTTAATAATGTTTCTCTTTTAGTGTGGGAATAAAAGGGTAATTTCATTGCTGTTGCCATATTTCAGTTGCTTCTGAGTAAATCTGCTTGGGGATGGATACTAAATTTTTAGGTATTTTTGCATAGTTTTAATGTATAATGCATGCCACACTTTCATAATGTCATGCATGTTAAAATTAATCTATTATTATTTTAGAAATATCATATCATTCTATTGAAAAACAAACTTAGACTTTTAGAAGAAAATCTAGGAATATGTGAACAAGAAAACAATTTTATCATTCCCAAAGGAGGAAGTAGAAGAAACGTTATAGTTCTCAAAACAAAACATAACCAACCAAAGAATAAAAGCAGCAGGAAGAAAAATATAGCAAAATATCAAGAGTTTATTTTAGTTTATTCTGAAGTACTATGGGCTTTACGTTTAGTGAAGATGAAAGAATCCCACATAACAGAAAACATGACCTTAATTTAGCAACTCAGTAGTACAGATCATTACCTCCCTTAAGACTAAGCCCTTCCCTTGAGGATTCACTCCATCACTACACCTGTTTTTAATTTCTAGGAAAGTGGATGTACTAAACAGTTGATTTGATGAACATAATTCAACCAAAATAATAAAATTACCTAACAGGGGAAAATAATTGACAAAATATTTTAATAAACATTTACTGTTTATCTTTTTATGTACCAGACCTATTTTAAAAACAACACTTTCATCATCCTTTAGTCCTTGTAGTAGTACTATGAAGTACTTGTGTTTGGCAGGTCTTGAGCAAACTAAATGTTGGTTGAATACAGTTTGTATGAATTATCCCCACTTTATGGATGAGAAGACTGAAACCTAGAATGGTTAAGGCATGTACCAAGAACCCACTCACTGTCAATGATAGAGCCAGCTCTCAGACTCAGGTCAATATGTTGACAAAAATTACATTCTTAGTTCTAAAGCCCAAGATTCTTTTAGTGTCTAACAAGTCAAGTAGAGATTCTTATTTCTCCTGTTGAGCAGATCTCTAAAATCAATGATATGTGAACAATTTGTCCTTTTAGAAGATCTTGATGATCTCCAACGTTTACTCTAAAATTGCCACCCTTGCAAATAGTGTTAAATATAATTTAACCACATTCTATAAGGGCCAGACTGTGCATATTAAATGAAGTTGCCCTTACTCTTTCTGCAATTTTAAGTAGGAAGAGAAGGGGAATTTAAAAAGCACTACCAACTGAGTGCCAAAACTAAGAAATGATTAAGAATTGCCTGTGCAATTTCGAAATAAAGATGTTCATCTTCCTGAAAAGCCTGGACTTCAACAAATTTTTATAATTCTGAAAAAGTGAAGTTTGAGGAGGGTAGACATGTATAGCCACTTCGTGCCTCAAGCTTCCCTTCATGTGTTTGGTTTCATGTGGGAGAGGCTGATGCGTGTTTCCAGTTATGAAACTCAAAGTATAATTGTAGTAAAGCTGTGAGTATGCACTGTTTGGAAATTTCACTGAGTGACCCTAGACTTGAAGCAGTCTGGACATACATGGTAAAAGATATCTGGGGGTGGTTCCAGAACTAGTGCCAGACTCTCCAAGGAAACACTTTCTTAAAGAAGAGAAAATCTATCTTATGATATCTAGCAGAAGATCTAGAGATATAGCTCCCTTCTCTTTATGTTTATGTGTGTGCAACATATGTGTACTGGGCTGTGCTAAGTCGCTCAGCCGTGTCTGACTCTTTGCGATCCCAGGAACAGTAGCCCACCAGGCTCTTCTGTCCCTGAGTATTCTCCAGACAATACTGGAGTGGGTTGCATGCCCTCCTCCAGGGGAGCTTCTCAATCCTAGGACTGAACCCAGGTCTCCCGTGCTGCAGGCAGATTCTTTACCATCTGAGCCATATTTAT
This sequence comes from Muntiacus reevesi, assembly GCF_963930625.1. Classification (NCBI taxonomy): domain Eukaryota; kingdom Metazoa; phylum Chordata; class Mammalia; order Artiodactyla; family Cervidae; genus Muntiacus; species Muntiacus reevesi. The sequence continues at coordinate 69,618,347 of NC_089251.1, read as the reverse complement.
AAATGGATATATTTTAATAAAATGTAATATTATATGTATATGTCAGAGTTAATAAACATAAACTATGTAATATTTTATGAGCTTTTTTAGAGACAGTACTGATGTAAGTATCAGATGCTTTCATGCCCATGGCCTCATTATAATTCATATTAACATGTTAGTGTGGACATCTTTAAAAAGAACAGTCTTTACTTCACCTCCTAATCCCAAAGCACACTTTTTTTTTTAACAATTGCCAAGGTTATTTTATATTTTATTAACTTTCCTTATGAAACTTGAGCCTCAGAAAAAAAATCCACAGGGAAAATTGATTTTTTCATTCTGTCAATGAAGTAAGGATATTATTATCTATGCATGAACTGTAGGAAGAAGAGAAAGTGGGGCAACAGCACTTTTTCTCAATGTGTCTTTTTATTTTATGATCAACAATTAATAATAAAGCAACTAAGAATTCATTACTTTGGCAATATTATAACAAAAAGATCTAGCTTTTTACCCCTTTAATTTTTGTTCTTATCAGAGCTGCACTGTGTTTTCATATTAAGAAGTAAATTGGCTATATTGTTACCATTTCATCACTGAGTTACTCAAGGTAAAAATACCAATATGGCCCAGATTTAATACAAGTCAGCACCCAAAAATGATGAGGACACTGAATTTTGAGCTCTCGACAAGGATTCCCTACTTGAGCTTAGATTCTCTTCATTCAGTGAATAGAAGGAAACTAGCTGTCTCCCTAATAGCCTGTGAAAGGCGAACTGGTATCGTTATAATAGACAAGTCTCTCACATTTTAAATTGGTAAAATTTAACAGTTCCCTTGTATCCACTTCGAACTTTAAAGGAAACATCATTTCACATTGAAATATTTTGCCGTCATTTCTCACATTTGGTTTGGATTTAAAAGTGTGTCTTAAGTTTGTTAAAAATCTCAAGATTTCAGGCACAAAACCAAATTGTGTGTATAGGAAAGAAGCTCCAAGTCTCAGATTCTTGTCTTTCCAACCTGGTTCTTTTTAAAAATATGAACCAAGGAAGATGCTTTTCTTTTATTTCATTGAGTTCACTAGCATAACTTTAAACTAATATCAAAGGGATGAGAAATAGCATGATGGCTCTTCCATTCGTTTTACATAACTTTAAAAATCATTGTTTTTCATTAAAAAATACAACAATCAATTATTCCAGAATTAACTTCTAATTTTATAATACCTCTGAGATCTTCTTTGCAGATGTCATTAAATAATAAAAGTAAATCAAAGTTCTTTTCTGAGAACAAAATATAGCTACTTACTGGAATGATATAATAATAACAAACAGGTAGGATTCTTTAAAAATTATTTTGAATAACAAATATTATACCAGACTCTTCAGCACCATCATTTGTTTATCTTGCCCTCTTGATGCTAGTTTAATTTGTGGGAATAGGATGAGTAATTTTAGCCCGTGTAATGAAGTATAGTTCTATAAGCGTAATCATCACATTCATTCTTGGTTTAAAAAAAAGAAAAACTTGTATTTAAAAATCATCTAAGCAACAAGGTCAAAAGGCACATTTCCAGGTTCTATTCCCATAAATTTTATGTAAAGGCTGGCATGAACATTAATTTTATAGTAGTATACCCAGGTGATAAAGAAGAAGGTCCAGAACATGTTTTGAAAGTCACTGTTAAGTCTTCCTCCAAGCTGAAAGCTCTCCTTTTTCTAGGACTGCTAGGACTGTAACATACTTGGAATGCATTTGTAGGCCATATTCTCCTGGGTGTTATTGCTCCATTTATAGAAACCGTTAAGATTTATCCAGTACCTTGATGGCAGAGAAAAGATGAAAATCGAGGAGATTTGCATAGTCATTCCAAGTTCTACATCTTTTAAATAAAACTAATGAATTATACACAATTCATAAGAACTCATTGCCCTAAAAGATTTTAAGTTCAACATTCAAATAAAAAGAGCCCTTTTATGGCAAGTTTACTTAATAACTACAATGATCTTTTTTCTGAAGGTGCACCCACAGGAAAAAAAAAATTATTTTACTGACATTTCCACATATTTTACCAGCATTAAGTGGAAAAATTGCTCACACTAAGGAGGCACCCATAAATATTGTATAAAATTCTTATTTAAAATTAAGAACCTCTCTCTTCAGCAGCAGTGCTCAAAGAAAAATGTCAGCCCTATGTCTAGTCAAAACAAACAAAAAAATCTTAAAATCATTTCAAGCTCAAAAGCACGTCTAGCTCTTAAGGAAAAAAAAACTGACAGTAGCCATAAGGAAGGAAGTTAAACATATTTTTCCTCAAAATATAGCTACCCAATTATAGCAGCTGAAAGACAGAGAGGCATTTTCCACTACTTTTTTCAACGACTGTCCTTCTACGTCATACAGAAGCTTCTTACTTGAATGAGGTACAATTCCCTGTAGTCTGAGATGACTGGTATGCCAAAAATACCTCTCTGCTGGATCTGCCTAGTAGAACAAATTGTGGGCTTTCCTGCTTTGCACAACTGTTCTAGAAAAACTTCTGGCACATAATCTTTTCTCTGGGCAATTTCTTTACATGTAGTTCATCAACTTTTGCTCATTCTCTATCATGTGTATTTGAATTAGCAACATTAAAGTCAGAATTTTAAGAGATAATAGTACTGAAGATAAAATCATTTTAGTGGCAAACAACCTATAAAAACAGGGAGTTATCCATCAAGAAAACAAAATTTTAGTTATATATATGCTTGTATAGATACATATATTGTTTTTTATATATGCCATATAATACTCTTAGTATCATACTACTGGCTTAAAACAGCATTCAAAAAACTAAGATCATAGCCTTCAGTCCCATCACTTCATGGCAAAAATATGGGGAAAAAAATGGAAACAATGATAGACTCTATTTCTTGGGCTCCAAAATCATTGTAGACAGTGACTGCAGCCACAAATTAAAAGCTGCTTGCTCTTTGGAAGAAAAGCTATGACAAACCTAGAGAGTTGGACCATAAAGAAGGCTGAGTGCTGAAGAACTGATGCTTTCAAACTGTGGTGTTGGAGAAGACTCCTGAGAGTCCCTTGAACAGCAAAGAAATCAAACCAGTCAATCTTAAAGGGAATCAACCCTAAACATTTATTTATGGAAAGGACTGATGCTGAAGCTGAAGCTCCAGTACTCGGCCACCTGATGCAAAGAGCTGACTCATTAGAAAAGACCCCGATGCTGGGAAAGATTGAAGGCAGGAGAAGGGGACGACAAAGAATGAGATGGTTGGATGGCATCACCGACTCAATGGACATGAATTTTAGCAAACTTCAGATGGTTAAGGACAGGGAAGCCTGTTGTGCTGCGGTTCATGGGGCTCGCAAAGAGTCAAACACAACTTAGCGACTGAACAACAAACCATACTACCATTTAAATTATTTTAATTAAGGCAAAACAAACCTATAGTAAAATACACAAAGTTATCTAATCTTAATTGTTCTGTTCAATAATTTTTACTCATATTTAGAGCTATTTATTTAGTAATTTCATTATTTATTTATTTATTGGCCATACCATGCAGCATGCAGGATCTTACATCCTGGACCAGGAATCTAACCTGTACTCCCTGCAGTGTAAGTGTGGGATCTTAACCACGAGACAGTGAAGGAAGTTCCTACCCATATTTTAATACACATAATTTTTACTTGTATGACTACCAACTAAAAAAGCATTTTAATAACATTTTATGATTTTTATCATTATTTATAAAAATCAACACCCTCCAACACCCTCAGAGAAGGCAATGGCAACCCTCTCCAGTATTCTTGCCTGGAAAATCCCATGGACAGAGGAGCCTGGTAGGCTGCAGTCTATGCGGTCGGGAAGAGTTGGATACGACTGAGAGACTTCACTTTCACTTTCTTGAATTTCATATAAATAGAATTACACAGTATACACTTGTTTGTGCCTGGCTTATTTCACTCAGCAAAATATTGTTAAGATTCAATTATGTTGTTTAAGTGTACCAGTACTTAATTTTTTAGCTACATTGTACTTAATTTTATAAATTTATCACAATTTGTTCAGTCTCCTTCTGAACATCTGAGTTGCTTCCACTTTGGGATTATTATCAATAAAAATGATATGATTATTCTTTTATAGATATTTTGTGAAAGTACACATTGTTTCTTTTGGATTTATAATTTGGAATAATGAAGGCTCTCGGCCACTGAGTTTAGTTCCAAACATTTTTCCTAAGTAATCCATGTCCCCAAGAGTTGGATACTAAAATGCGACTAAACACACGTGCGTGTGCTAAGTCACTTCAGTCGTGTCCGATTCTTTGCAACCCTATGGACTATAGCCTGCCAGGCTCCTATGTCTGTGAGATTTTTCCAGGCAAGAGTACACTGGAGTGGATTGCCATGCCCTCCTCCAGGGGATCGTCCTGACCCAAGGATCGAATCCACCTCTCTTACGTCTCCTTGATTGGCAGGTGGGTTCTTTGCCACCAGTGGACCTGGGAAGTCCAGGACTAAGCATACACTGATTTTGTTAGAAAGCACCTCGGAGAGACAATGCAGAGAGAGAGAGTCAGGAAAGTCGGAGGGAGCTATCACGTGACAACGCAAGTCTGGACTCCCCATGAAGAAAGAGAAGGAAAGTTGGGAGGAAGAATCTTACACTACTACAGTCTAAGGGAATTTTGGCTAGGCTATCATTCTCATGGCTCCTACAAACTCCATCCAGAAATGTGTGACAGTTCTAGATGTTTTATAACTTCACCAACATTTGGTATTGTCAGTCTTAAAATTTTAGTTGTACTGATCTGTGTATAGTGGAATCTCATTGTAGTTTTAACTTGTGTTTTCTTGATAAGCAATAATCTTGATTACTTTATTTGGATATTTATTGGCCTCTTTTGTGAAGAACCTGATCAAATGTTTTACCCATTTTTTGGATTAGATTGTATGTTTTATTTTTCCTTTTGATTTGTACAAGTTCTTCACACATTCTGAATAAAAATCCTTTGTTGGCCAAATATATTTTCAATACCTTACCCATCTATCATATCCCTATTTATTCTCTTAATGGTATATTTTTGATTTCCAAGGGTTCTAAGTCCTATCTATCAAATGTTTTTCTTTAAACAGAATTTGGGTTCTGTTTAAGAAAGTTTTGTCTATACTAAAGGCACAAGGATTTTCTTTAATAGTGTCTTCTAGAAATTATGTAATTTTGCCATTTATACTTAGATATATAGTCCATCTCAAATTAGCTTTTGGTGGCCATATAAGCAAAGGACTAAGGCTTACTTTTTTTTTCCGCATGGATATCCAGACACTCCAGCATCATTTATAGGGGAAAAAAAAATTCTTCCTGTTGTATTTCATTGGTACTTTTACCGTTAAATCAAGTAAACTTTTATTTAGTAAATACCAATTACTATTCATTATTTTAGATGCTTTATAAATAACTAATTTACTCTGAACCACAAACTTACAAAGTAAATTCTACTCTACCCATTTTATGAATGAAAAAGCTGAAGTACAAAAAAGAAAAGTAAGTATATGTTATTTACTAACCAAGTGGCAAAACCAGGATTTCAGCATAGCTATTTCAACTCAAGGGTCTGTATGCTTAACCACTAGTTCATGTCAACTTTCAGATGACCTGAATCTAAATCTTATGACAACTCACATAATACATTATCATGAAGCCACTGAACATACACGTATGCACAATCTTTTAATAATGTTTATTATGTTCAAGTATAAAATTAATATACGCTTCTTTATATATATCATGTAAATATAAGCATAAAGAAGAAAATAGTAAACATTTGTATATGAATTCATCACTCACCATTACTATTATGTTGTATTTTCTTCCCACAATTATATTTCTATTTATATATGCATACACACATGTATGTATTTATACACAAAATTGATGTATATTGTATACATATTTGGAAGTTAACTTTTATTTCATGTTTTATTTCATGAACATTATAATCTCAAAAATAAACTTTTAAAATAGGCATATGATAGAGCATTATGGATCTTCAATATAATCTTTATACTGTTTCTAATCTTTCACTGTTTCTATCGAAGTCCTATAAATTATTAGAATTTTAGACTCCTACACATTCCAAGCAGTAAAATATTCCCTTCTAAATGCAAATAATTTGCAGCCTCTTCACATTTCCTTATTAGCACAATAATCAAACCTAAGTAAAAATAAAGAAGTCCTATGTTATGGGCCTGCACAGAATTTATTAACCTGTGAAACCACATGAGAACTTATTATAATTCAGAAATGTACATTTTTCTAGTACAGTGAGTCCCAACATGGTATCTCTGGTCTCCTAGGGTTCCATGAAATAGTAATAACAGCCTTTGAGCTATTTTCAGTATTTCAAAAAGCTGAATATAAATCATATATTTATCTACAACAAAGCAAAATGCCAAAATGGCAGAAATTGTACATTAGTATAGTAACACTGGCTATTATATTCTAAAACAAAAATATGATTGGCTGATACATCATTTTAGTTAACTGAAAAAGTAAAATAAGTTAATCTTTACTTCATAAATTTACTTTTCAGTAGATAAAAATTTTTTTAAAATATGGCAGATGGGCAGAATTTTTAAATAAAAATGTGTCATGGTGGTAAAAATAACAAGTGAATCATCAAGTGACCACACAAGTGGTCACAAATGTAATTTTAAACCATCTCTCCCTCATATCTCACTGTATCTAACAATCACTAATTATCAGATAGCCTTCCAAGGTGGCACAGTGGTGAAAAATCTGCCCACCAACGCAGAGATGCGAGAGACACAATTTTGATCCCTGGGTAGGGAAGATCCTCTGGAGGAGGAAATGGCAACCCACTCCAGGATTCTTGCCTGGAAAATCCCATGGACAGAGGAGCCTGGCAGCCTACAGTAAACGGGGTCACAAAGAGTCAGAAATGACTGAATGATTGAGCATGTGCAATTATCAAATACACCTTAATATCAGAGATGTACACATGAGAAAAGTAGGATGGTAAAAATTGTCAGATATTTTCAATTATTATTCACATCTTGATTTCAGAGATGGTAAGACATATTGCCTAGAAATCAAGGTTAACAATATCGGTACTTTTCATGTTGTTAGAACAATAATTTTAATAAAACTATACCATGGATCCTATAGTTAAACTCATCAGTTAAATATGTCAAAGGTGGTAAAAGCCACAATTCCTGAGATTTAATTAAATAGAAGAAATGAATTTGCATAGTGAATCTTGGGGGTTCTTCCTGTTGGTGTTACCCTATGTCATCTGAACCCACTTCACACCACCACACAAGTAGGTAGATTAAACGCCTGGTAGGGAATAAGACAAAACCTGGTGGCATGCAATTGGCTTCCACTTCTAGAGACAATTTTTTAGCTCATGCAACAATGATTTTCAAACAAGCATGTTTTATGTTTGTAATGCTAGAGCTATTGAACAGATCAAGATGTGTATGGAAATATTTACATATGATTTTTCCCATTTGATGAACCAGGAACCTAAAGTTCAGAGAAGTAAGAGACTTACCTAAGGTGGGCCAGCCATTTGATAGATGAGTCAAAACAAATATGGACCAGTTTTACCTTATCAATGTGTTTGTGGATAACTTTAATTATTACTTGGGAAGTTTAACTTTTTTTAATAGCATACTAGTATATTCCCTTTAGCAAAATCAAGTTATTAAAGCAGGCTTGCATTCTTTCAACAACAAGAAGATGATGTTGCTTTATTTTAATATACTTATTTGATATGGCCTTGTTGCTCTGTTTCCTATTGGGAAGAATTATTCTCTTGGAAAAGGTATGCCCAGCTGGAGATATGCACAATAAATAAATTGCATATATGTTGACTATTATATGCATAATATAAGTTATTTATAAACGCCTTACATTGGCTCTAAGTTTCAAGTGGACCTGGTAGATTTCAAGAGACTAAAAAGAATGAATAGGTGAATTGAATAATAGGGAAAGATAATTTGCATTGAATATGGAAGAAAATTATTTCAATACCTTCCTTCTTCATATATTCTCTAATCAAGGGCTCACTAAAAATAATTTAACTTCATGAAACTGAATCTTATGTATATATTTTTAATCTTAAATTTCTTCATATTTTTGACCTTTGCAACCTCAAATTCATCTTTCAAAGACCTCAAGAAGACCAAAGGTACAAAAAATTACCTTGAGTATTTAATCTTCCTTGTATCAATATTATTGAGGGGGGTAATAGCACTTTTGTCTTCAACTGACAATTTTAATGCCAAAGAAACAATGGACTTTAACATTCATTCTATGATAACCTATTATTATTATTATTAGATTATTATTATTCTAGTAATAACCTTGACTATGATATAAAACTTATGTCTTATGATAGTTTGATTCATTATTTCACCAAGTTACTTTATTTTACATCTTAGTTAATCTTAAATGTTTACATTATTAAACTTCCAAGGACAAAAACTTTAGAATAATAAGGTGAATAAATACAAGTGGTGAAGTTAAAGTTTAAATTCCAGTTTGTCTCACCTTTTTCATTAGATCCTTTAGTCTTCTTACAATTATAATTTAAAATTTTAAAAATGGTATCATCTGGTGTAATCATCTCATTTTATTTTTTTATGTAGAATATTCTTGCCAAGAAAATAATGATGGGATAACTTCCTACTACCATGCTTTTTCTATACTGTAGTGTCTCCTTGACCAAATATATCACATGGAACACAACACAGGCAATAAGTACACCAAACAGAGCTATGTCATCATTATTTTATTCCAAATTCAAAGTTTAGCTACCAGTTATCTTGCATCAAGATTTTCAGAAATGCGTATAGTATTCTGAATTTGCAATTACTGTATCTAATATTACCTTGAGATCATTAATTACTAATTTAGATAAACAAGATAAAGAAATGTTGAGTGAAGCAGCAAAATTATTAAGATAGAAAACAATAGAAAATTTGGGGGACTTTTGTATACAATACAGACTTAAACAATTGACTATATACTGTTAAAAGATATTTCAGAATCCCACAGAACAAAATATTTGAAAATCATGCAATTTCTTTTAGCACTACATATTTTTACACTTACATAGTTTTCACTCCTTTCTTTTTCCTAAATAATATTTGTTTTTATGTCATAACTTGAAATAAGGACTTATCTCCATCCTGGTTCTTGATTAAGGAAATGGAATATATCTATTCCCTCTTCCGATATAATTTATCATAAAATTCTCTGAATAATATCCACCTGTCTCAAATTATTAAAATTTCTTTTAGATTTCCATGTTGACAACTATTTTATGACTTTTTTTGGAAGTGGCCAGAAGCAACTTTTCCAAGTCTGAATGCTCCAGCTTTCCTCCAAATCTATTCCATCCTACCTCTTGCATATGTCAAAAATGCCCACTGCAACTAATTTCTTCCTTAATTTCTCCTTATTAATTTACTCTTCTCTCTCTAGCACTTTGACATTTTCTACATTCAACTCTCTAGTTTTACCATCCTCCACACTGTACTCTCAGTGTGACATTTCCCTTGAACACAGAATCTGATTATAGCTTCCCATGCTCAAAATATATTGATCATTATAGTAATAATCCAATTTCTTGGGCATCCCCTATATGTTACACTATCCTCATTGCCTTATATAAATTAATGCACTATTCCTCACCATAACCTTAGGAAATGGGTATCTCCTTGTTCCACATGAGAAATTTGAGCTATAGAGAGGTTAAGAAATTTTCACAAGTTTATATAACTAATGAATGGCAGAGGCAGCACTCAAACATAGGAAGTTTGACCTTCACACACTGCTGCAAGCCTCCTCCACATGATGCCTTTCATAAGTATTCTATGATCTACAAACTAAAAATAAATTTAATTGCATGAAACTGTTGGCACCCAATACATATGACCTTGTCTTACTGCTTCAGTGAAAACAACTGTACTACCAACTCCCAGAACTTGCATTTATTTGCCTGAATGCCTTATTTGCCCTTGAGAGGCTGATTTACTGCCTGGTTGGAAGTAGTAATGAAGTAGCTCCCACCCTCAACCAGTGACCAAAGGAAACTGGTGTATAAATGTTCCAGTCACTTCAGTCGTGTCCAGCTGTTTGCGACTTATGTATGGACTGTATCCTGTCAAGCACTTCTGTCCATGGGATTCTCCAGGCAAGAATACTGGAGTGGGTTGCCATGCCCTCCTCCAGGGGATCTTTCCAATCCAGGAACTGAAACCATATATCCGGTGTCTCCTGCATTGCAGGCAGTTTCTTTACCCACTGAGCCACCTGGGAAGCCCATTAGCATACTGCTGCTACTGCTGCTGCTAAGTCACTTCAGTCGTGTCCGACCCTGTGTGACCCCATAGATGGCAGCCCACCAGGCTGCTCTGTCCCTGGGATTCTCCAGGAAAGAATACTGGAGTGGGTTGCCATTTCCTTCTCCAATGCATGAAAGTGAAAAGTGAAAGAGAAGTTGCTCAGTCCTATTCAACTCTTCGCGACCCCATGGACTGTAGCCTACCAGGTTCCTCCATCCATGGAATTTTCCAGGCAAGAGTACTGGAGTGGGCTGCCATTTCCTTCTCCCATTAGCATACTAAGAACCCCTAAACCTTGTTCCCATTAGCTCATGGTATCAGAATGTGGAGAAGCAAACCTACAGATCTGTCTCCTGACTACCTTCATAAGGCATGTAACTGGTCTCTTACCAACTGCATACAGGCCTCCTGAATGCATAGATTCTACAGCCCTGCAGCCCCTTAAACTGCTGCTGTAAGTGACATATGTAAAAAGCAAGAGCACCAGGATAAAGCCAAATGCTGATTGACTAGTGTCAGAGCACCATGTCACATCATCCCATCAAGCACAGGATATGAAGTAAGGGAAGAACAGAACCAGGAGAAATCATGTCCTAGAGCAGGGCTAGACCAGGAGCTGACTGTGGCTCAGATCATGAACTCCATATTGCCAAATTCAGACTTAAATTGAAGAAAGTGGGGAAAACCACTAGACCAATTAGGTATGACCTACACCAAATCCCTAAGGATTATACAGTGGAAGTGAGAAATAGATTTAAATGACCAGATCTGATAGACAGAGTGCCTGATGTACTATGATGGAGGTTCATGACAATGTACAGGAGACAGGAATCGAGACTATCCCCAAGAAAAATAAATGAAAGAAGTCAAAATGGCTGTCTGAGGAGGCCTTACAAATATCTGTGAAAAGAAGAGAAGCGAAAAGCAAAGGAGAAAAGGAAAGATATAAGCATCTGAATGCAGAGTTCCAAAGAATAGCAACGAGAGATAAGAAAGCCTTCCTGTGATCAGTGCAAAGAAATAGAGGAAAACAATAGAACGGGAAAGACTAGAGATCTCCTCAAGAAAGTTAGACATGCCAAGCGAACATTTCATGCAAGGATGGGCTCAATAAAGGACAAAAATTGTTTGGACCGAACAGAAGCAGAAGATATTAAGAAGAGGTGGCATGAATACACAGAACTATACAAAATATCTTCATATTTAAATATGAAATAAAGATATGATATAAAAATATCTTTATTTCTTATTGACCCAGAAAATCACAATGGTGTAATCACTCACCTAGAGCCAGACATCTTGGAATGTGAAGTCAAGTGTGTCTTAGGAAGCATCACTATGAACAAAGCTAGTGGGGGTGATGGAATTCCAGTTGAGCTATTTCAAATCCTAAAAGATGATGCTGTGAAAGTGTTGCACTCAATATGCCAGCAAATCTGGAAAACTCAGCAGTGGCCACAGGACTGGAAAAGGTCAGTTTTCATTCCAATCCCAAAGAAAGGCAATGCCAAAGAATGTTCAAACTATCGCACAGGTGCACTCATCTCTCACGCTAGTAAAATAATGTTCAAAATTCTCCAAGCCAGGCTTCAGCAATAAGTGAACCATGAACTTCCACATGTTCAAGCTGATTTTAGAAAAGGCAGAGGAAAAGATCAAATTGCCAATATCTGCTGGAACATTGAAAAAGCAAGAGAGTTCCAGAAAAACATCTACTTCTGCATTATTGACTATACCAAAGCCTTTGACTGTGTGGATCACAATAAACTGTGGAAAATTCTGAAAGAGGTGGGAATACCAGACCACCTGACCTGCCTCCTGTGAAGCCTGTATGCAGGTCAGGAAGCAACAGCTAGAAATGGACTTGGCTGCGGGAGACGGCGAGGGTGGGATGTTCTGAGAGAATAGCATTGAAACAAGTATACTATCAAGGGTGAAACAGATCACCAGCCCAGGTTGGATGCATGAGACAAGTGCTCAGGGCTGGTGCACTGGGAAGACCCAGAGGGATGGGATGGGGAGGGAGGTGGGTGGGGGGATTGGGATGGGGAACACATGTAAATTCATGACTGATTCATGTCAATGTATGGCAAAAACCACTACAATATTGCAAAGTAAATAGCCTCCAACTAATAAAAATAAATGAAAAAAAAAAAAAGAAGAAGAACTGGACATGGAACAACAGACGGATTCCAAATTGGGAAAGGAGTACATCAAGGCTGTATATTGTCACCCTGCATATTTAACTTATATGCAGAGTACATCATGAGAAACCCTAGGCTGGATGAAGCACAAGCTAGAATCAAGATTGCTGGGAGAAATATCAATAACCTCAGATATACAAATGACACCACCCTTGTGGCAGAAAGTGAAGAAGAACTAAAGAGTCTCTTGATGGAAGTGAAGAGGAGAGTGAAAAAGTTGGCTTAACAGTCAACATTCAGAAAACAATGATCATGGCATCTGGTTCCATCACTTCATGGCAAATAGATAGGGAAACAGTGGAAACAGTGGCTGATTTTATTTTTTGTGTCTCCAAAATCACTGCAGATGGTGACTGCAGCCATGAAATTAAAAGACGCTTACTCCTTGGAAGGAAAGTTATGACCAACCTAGATAGCATATTAAAAAGCAGAGACATTACTTTGCCAACGAAATTCTGTCTAGTCAAGGCAAATTTTTCCAGTAGCCATGTATGGATGTGAGAGTTGAACTATAAAGAAAACTGAGCGCCGAAGAATTGATGCTTTTGAACTGTGGTGTTGGAGAAGACTCTTGAGAGTCCCTTGGACTGCAAGGAGAGCCAACCAGTCCATCCTAAGGGAAATCAGTCCTGAATATTCATTGGAAGGACTGATGCTGAAGCTGAAACTCCAATCCTTTGGCCACCTGATGTGAAGAGTTGACTCATTTATTGGAAAAGACCCTGATGCTGGGAAAGATTAAAGGCAGGAGGAGAAGGGGATGACAGAGGATGAGATGGTTGGATGGCATCACTGACTCAATAGAGATGAGTTTGGATAAACTCCGGAAGTTCGTGATGGACAGGGAGGCCTGGCCTACTGTGGTCCATGGGATCAAGAAGAGTTGGATATGCCTGAGTGACTGAACTGAACTGAGGGCAGGGCTGGGGGGCACTGCGAGCGGGCTTGCAGGAGTGCCTGTGTGCTACAGGAAGCTAAGAGATGCACTCCACACCATGTTTCTACCAAAAAATGGGAAGAAAGTTGTCTGACAGGAAACCATTCTATCCTTAAATAAAAACAGAACATGGCTCATGAACTCTGAATGCACTTTTATGGCATAAATACATGTAAATCCATGGCTGATTCATGTCAATGTATGGCAAGACCCACTACAATATTGTAAATTAGCCTCCAACAAATAAAAATAAATGAAAAATAAATAAATAAATAAAATCCTTCTAGCTCCCCCCCCCCAAAAAAAAAATTTCAATTCTCTCTTTACATAAAGTAAAAATCTCAAGCCTTTTTGACTGAGTTCCACATTAACTGGCATTTTGTTTTCTTAAAATCTAAACGTTGTCAGTTTGAGAAGAAATCCACTGTGATATATAGATCTCCCCATTTAATTTCTAGGGTTTCTTCTTTTGTTCCTTGGTAAAAAAAAAAATTTCCCAAGAAACAGAATATATATATATATATATATATATATATATATATATATATATATTTAAAAACATGAACCATTAGAGAATGAAATAGGAAATCAAGGAAGATTTAAGTTTTGGCAGCCCCCCCCTCTTTTTTTCTTTAAGTTCCTTAATGACTGTGAAGTGAAGTGAAGCAGAATAAAAGGATCACTGGCTCCAAGTCTCCTAGAGATAACAAGTGGTCAAAGTAAAAAACAAACAAACAAACAAATGTACATCCCCAAACAAGGTCAGATAACTTCAATTCCCTGCCCTGTCCCATGGTAAAAAAAAAAAAAAAAAAAAAAAGAACATTTTTAGTAGCAGTTCAGAATTCATCTTTATCTCCTACCTGCTCCATCAGTGGAAGTTTAAAGTCATGATATTTTTAGACTGTCATATTTTTGTATATAGAATAAAAACTTGTGTTAGAGGACAATTGATTTTTTAAATATTTTGTGTAGAGAAAGAAGCAATAACTTTTAACTAAAATCCTCTACATTTTTTGATTACTGTTCAACTTGCTACCATTTAGCAAAAAAACAAAATTTCAAGAGTGTTCACCTCAAATCTTATTGTTTTACAACTGTGGCATACCCTCCATTAAAAATAAAAAGATGAAGCAGTCAATCATTGATTAATTTAACATGGCTTTCATTGGGAAAATTGGGGAGGCAAAAGGATGGGTCATGACAAAGAGGAGACCGAGAGACCAAAAAGGTAAATTAAACATACAATGGTTTCCAAACGAAAAAGAAGAAGAAAATAAGAAAATGTTATTTTTAACAAAATGGGAAAAAAGCATTGAAAGCCCATGAGTCAAGCTGTAGCCAAAACCATATTCTATCTTAAGTAGCTTTTCTTTACTTCCCTCTCCCCCCCCCCTTTTTTTCTCTTTTGCAAAATAAAATCTCTCTGCAAACCATCATCACTTTTAATCTTCCCCAGACTGGGCTCCATCTTGAGACCCATCATCCCCGGATATCTCAGGTGGAAGGCTTGAAGACATTTTCTTTTCCAGAGGGCTCTCTGGTTCCTCATCTCCTTCTTTGGGAATAGGAATCTTGTCCTTTGATGGCTTTGAAGCTGTGGGGTGATCCACTTTCCCCTTGCCTTTCACAGGACTTGGCGTCACTGTGGCCTTTAGCCTGGGCTTGGACATATGCTTTTCCTTACTCTCAGGCTTGGACTTCTTAAACATCTTTTTGTTTTTCTTTTTTGAGCTTTCATAGTTACCTAAGTACTCCAGCCTTATATGCCTGCTCAAGTGGAATAACTCTCAGGACTGACTCTTAGTGTTTTACAGTGGTTCCAGTGTGCCCAATGGGATTATGCGGATTAAATGTTAGCATGATTCTTAATAAACCCTTAATTGTTTACCTTCCTTCCAACCTATCTCACTTACTCTCCTGAGTACTTCTTGGGTTCATCTACAAAATAAAATAATTGCACTTCTATCTTTTGTACTTGAGTACTTAAGTACTCAAACAAAGCACATGGTATGAAATTTAGGATCTAGATTCTTGCCCTTTCTTCTCTACCAACTCATTCATTTCCTCTCATAGTTCTGACATATTGTTATTGTTGTTGTTCAGTCATTAAATCATGTCTAACTCTTTGCAATCCCATGAACTGCAGCACACCACGCTGCCCTGTCCTTCACTATTTCCTGGAGTTGACTCAAACTCATGTCCATTGAGTTGGTGATGCCATCCAACTGTTTCATCCTCTGCCATCCCCTTCTCCTGCTTTCAATCTTTCCCAGCATCAGGGTCTTTTCCAATGAATCAGCTCTTCCAACAGGTGGCAAAAATATTAGAACTTCAGCTTCAGCACCAGTCCTTCCTATGAATAGTCAGGGTTGATTTCCTTTAGGATTGACTTGTTTGATCTCTTTGCTGTCCAAGGGATTCTCAAGAGTCTTCTCAAGCACCACAGCTTCAAAGGGTCAGTTCTCTGGTGCTCAGCCTTCTTTCTGACATATGCCAAAATATTTATTCTCTGAGGTTACCACACTCTCTCAATCTTCCATAATTTTGCATCATTCAATCCTTCCACATGGAAGAGTCTTCACTTCTTAGTCTGCTTGAAAATTCTTGCTCATCTTTATCTTCAATTTAAAACTAAAATACAATCTCCCACATCACAAAGCCTTCTTTGACTCCCAGGGAAAATCAAAGGACATTTGCTTCTGTTGGTATATTTTGTCTCACATGATTATGGCAATTATTTCAGTTGTTTTAAATAGACCATCCTGTGTCTATACAAGGATACAGGCACTCTGGTGATACGAGAGACATTCAGTTCAGTTCAGTCACTCAGTCGTGTCTGACTCTTTGTGACTGGATGAACTACAGCACGCCAGGCCTCCCTGTCCATCACCAAATCCTGGAGTTTACTCAACCTCATGTCCATTGAGTCGGTGATGCCATCCAACCATCTCATCCTCTGTCGTCCCCTTCTCCTCCTGCCTTCAATCTTTGCCAGCATCAGGGTCTTTTCCAATAAATGAGTCAGCTCTTCATCAGGTGGCCAAAGGATTGGAGTTTCAGCTTCAGCATCAGTCCTTCCAATGGATATTCAGGACTGATTTCCTTTAGGATGGACTGGTGGGATCTCCTTGCAGTCCAAGGGACTCTCAAGAGTCTTCTCCAACACCACAGTTCAAAAGCATCAATTCTTCTGTGCTCAGTTTTCTTTATAGCTCAACTCTCACATCCATACATGACTACTGGAAAAAAACGTAGCCTTGACTAGATGGAACTTTGTCGGCAGAGTAACCTCTCTGCTTTTTACTATGCTGTCTATGTTGGTCATAACTTTTCTTCCAAGGAGTAAGTGTCTTAATTTCATGGCTGCAGTCACCATCTGCAGTGATTTTGGAGACACAAAAAATAAAATCAGCCACTGTTTCCACTGTTTCACCATCTATTTGCCATGAAGTGATGGAACCAGATGTCATGATCTTTGTTTTCTGGCTGTTGACTGTTAAGCCAACTTTTTCACTCTCCTCTTCACTTCCATCAAGAGACTCTTTAGTTCTTCTTCACTTTCTGCCACAAAGGTGGTGTCATTTGTATATCTGAGGTTATTGATATTTCTCCCAGAAATCTTGATTCCAGTTTGTGCTTCTTCCAGCCCAGTGTTTCTCATATTGTACTCTGCATATAAGTTAAATAAGCAGGGTGACAATATACTGCCTTGATGTACTTCTGACGTTACTACATGTGTATATCCCCAACACAGAGTAGACATTTAGTATGGTAGCTCAGATGGTAAAGAATCTGCCTGCAGTGTGGGAAACCTGATTTCAATCCCTGGTCAGGAAGATCCCCTGGAGATGAGAATGGCTACCTACTCCAGTATTCTTGCCTGGAGAATTCCGTGGACAGAGGAACCTGGCAGGCTACATACAGTCTAAGGGGTTGCAAAAGAGTCAGACATGACTCAGCATGCATGAGACTAATAGATAAAAGATTTTCTATGTCCAACAAGGTCAATTTGATGATTAAGGTTTGACATTATCTACAAATTCTCAGCTGTGTGTCAATGTTACAAATGTTACAAAACTACTTACTGTATTATAAGATTTACCCATCAAGGAGGAAAATTTTCTTCTACCCATAAACATTTTTAGTGGTCTAATAGTCAAATGTACATAAGACAGATTAACAGGAGAAAACAAGTCGAATTAACTATTATTGGGGAGAGTCACCCAATAAGAATGAGACCCACAGGCAGTCAGGCAGTAGTAATTTATATGTCATCCTGAGCTAAGGATTAGGGGGTAAGGGTCTGAAACTTCAAAGGGAATGAAGATCATTTACAGGGAGTTCAGAAAAGCAAATACTTAGTAAAGAAATACTTGCCATGCCACGCAGGCAATGAGATACATAGGAGGCTTTGAACAAGAAGACCTTGCAACTGCCCCTAGTCTGCCACCTCTCACTCATAATCTTTGAAGTTATTTCTGCTGATAGTTCCATTCCTGGAATAGGTCCTCTGTTTAAGCTCTTTTAGGTAGTTAAGTGAAAGGTAAAAAGAAAAACCTCAAAAATCTTGAGTCCTTTGTTTCTTAAAAATAATCAATCTAAAATAATCCTTATGCAAGGAGATACATTTTTGGGTGGCAAAACTCTCCTCCCCTAGATAAACAAAACAGGCAGCAAGTGATTATGATATTATTTTAAGTAGAATTTGAAAAATTAAGTAAATGTAATTTTTATATCATTACAATGAAATTGGAGGCCTTAACAATGTGTGTTCAGTTGTGTCCAGCTCTTTGCAATCCCATGGGATGTAGCCCACAGGCTCTTCTGTCCATGGAAATTTTCATGGCAAGAGTACTGGAGCAGATTGCCATTTCCTATCCTAGGGGATCTTTCTGACCCAGGGATCAAACCTACGTCTCTTGTGTTTCCTGCATTGGCAGGCGAATTCTTTACCACGAGCGCCAGTTGGGAAGCCCAACAACTTAATGGGATTATATTCAATCATGTTTTGCAATTATATTATGAAATATTTTCATGAAATATGAAAAAACTTAAAACCATATTTTAATAGCATCAGTGCTAATTATATTTCCCAGATGTGGCACAGACAAAATACTTTAAACAATCTGCTAAAGGCTGTTAATATTATAAGCTAAATTTTTTTCCTAGTGACTATCAGTTGATTTATTACTTGGATGAATTTCATGTGGAATCAAATATGATTTTGTAAACTTCCTCTCCATCAGTTTTCCTTCCCTTTGGCTAGTTTAAATGTACAGTTTTTTTTTTTTTTAAATAGATATAGATTCTTTAGGTAATTTTTAAAAACTGTGAAATAGTTTTCTACTCCTAGGTAATTTACCCCTACCTCTAAGAGTAAATCCCAAAAAAGCATTGCGGCATAAAGAGATCCTTTGGGGGTCTATATGCCTCAGATAGCAGAAGACTCCAGTACTTTTTCTTCTGGGCTAGCCTAACAGAGCGTCACAGCTGATATTTTAAACATGATTCTGAGAATTGAGTTTAGTTCCCTCAGTGACACTAAGTCATACTCCCTCTTGAACATCTATTTGTGTGTCTGGCTTATACATCTAACACTTTTCTTTTTTCCACCTTCCATTCGTGAAGAGAATTTTCAAGATGCATTCAAGTCCAGAAATTCAAAATTATGGTTCCCAAAGCAAATGTGACTCAGCCAGGTTGTGAAATAAGGCAATAAAGCAAATGCCTATATTCAGCTTTTATTTTTACTCATTTCAAAAACGTTATTCCCTGGAATGGCCTCATGAGACAGACACCTCATAGTGATTTGCTTCAGCAAACTTCTTACCCATCTGGTGATCTCCAGAATGAAAACGAAACTGGCACAAGTGACAGAAAGCCAGCTAACATAGAATAGGCCCATTTCCTTCCTGTCTTAAGTGCATGCACTTCCTAATGATTTGGAATGCTTTTACGACCTTCCAGCCCTCACATATCCAGCCTCTAACTTCAGTCCTTCAGATCTCAACTTAACTACATTAGCCAACCAACACTCCCATCTTACAAGCATTCATAACTACCAGTTTGTCTACTTGATAGTATTTTTCATAGCTGTTTTTAAATAACAGTGTATTTATTTATAGAATGTATGCCTTTGCCACTAGGATGCCAGTTACCAAGACAGAAATCTCCTTCATTTCCACCTAGTAGCTAATATAGTGCCTTACTCTTTATAGATACTCAGCAAGCATAAATTAATGAATACGTCTCATCTTTTTACCAGTTTGTGCAGTTTTTACATTAATTGATTTTGGCAAGTCATCTCCTCCAGATTTGCTTGTATCATCCTAGTAATTCTTCTTTTGCCAATCAAGTCAGTTTTTCTTGATCTTTCTATTTAAAGACAAAATCTCTCTGTGACTCTACCTCAGCATCATTTCTAAATGTATTTGCACTGATACACTAAAAATAAAAAGAAAAGATTAGTGTGACTCCAGACTGACTCAGACTCTGAGCACCACAAAGGGAGGATCTATTATATCCTTACATTTTCAGCAAATAGTGTTAACTGAATTCTTATGAAATAAATGGATGAACAAATGAACAAATGAAGGAAAAACATACATCAGAGGACTTCATGGTACTGCTTCCCATGTTATAAACATCTTATATATTGTAATGTATCAGTTGATGACTAACAGAAGCAGGCACTTATTTGACAAACCCATTCTAAACCATCCACCAGTTTCAGTAATATGTCAGTTCAGGTAACATGACACATTCTGCTCTATCAGTATAATATTCTGTGTTTCCCATGATACTATGCCTTTTAAAGCAGTTTCTGAGGAATGGTTTTTAGAAGTCAAGGGCATCCAGGTTTAGCCTAATGTGACTAATGTGGCAAGTCAGTTGGTATTCACTTTTATTGAATGCTTATGGAATCCCACATGAGTTTTGAATTTCATGCTAAATACTGGGCATACAGAACTATAAAACACGGTGCTGATCTACAGGGGTATGCAATGAGAAAGCATAAGTGAAAAAAAATTACAAGGCAACACATGCCATGTGCAGACGAGTGGAAGTGACTAAAACTTCTCTTGGCATTCAGAGAACTAAGTCATTCTTTATGGAGGAGTTAGGAAAAGATTCACGAGGAATCTGAACTTAAATGGCAATATAAAAGATTCAAATCAAATACATGATAGACAAAGGAGGAACCATGATCAAGGCTACAAGGGTTAGAATTCATATGCTATTCAAGCAACATGCAAAAAATGGTGGAACCCTAATGATTAAACAGGCAGTGCTGGCTAGAGTCGAGAATTGGAGTAAGTGAGCTATCTGTGGTGAATCTGAAGATACTATAGATGATTAGATAGTATATGACTGTCAGGGGAGGAAACATTTCCTCTACCTTTGTAGATTGTTACTGGAGCCATGTGAATTAAACTAACAAAAAGATTAATACAGGAAAAATAATACAATGTTTATGAATGTTTTGCATGCATGGGAGTTCACAGAAAAGTGAAACTCAAAACGGTAGTTAGACTTAAGGGCTTGTATATCCTTTTAAAAAAGGAAAGAGAGTTTGGGCATCAAGGGATGCTAAATCTTGGGGAAGCGACTAAGAAGCAACTAATAGAAGATCAATAAGGATTATTTTAGTTATCTTGCTGTCAGCCTTCTCTCTCTGGTGATAAGACTGTCAGACTCTCATCTTCTGGGCAGAGATGGGGACACCTTCACAAGGGAAAAATTTAGACAATTCAGGGGAAAACAGAAAATTCTTCCCACATCTGCTGATTCTCAACTTCATTCAGCTCAAATTAAATACTTCAGGCAAAGAGGCATGTATGGAGGGGTGTAGCCTAATCTCCTTCATGACCTTGGTCACCTAGTTATGGTTCTTGAACTTTATCTTTGTTGTCACTGTTCAGTCACTGGATCGTGTCCAACTCTTTGTAACCCAAAGGGCTACAGCACAGCAGGCTTCCTGTCCTTCACTATCTCCTGGAGGTCACTCAAACTCACGTCCATTTAGTTGATGACACCATCCAATCATCTCATCCTCTGTCACCCCCTTCTCCTTCTCCCCTCAATCTTTCCCAGCATGAGGGTCTTCTCCAATGAGTTGGCACTTTGCATCAGATGGCCAAAATATTTGAGCTTCAGCTTCAGCATCAGTCCTTACAATGAATATTCAAGGTTGATTTCCTTTAGGATTGACTGGTTTGATCTCCTTGCTGTCCAAGGGACTCTCAAAAGTCTTCTCCAGCTTTATCTTATGTGTAAACAAAGTAACTGAGAAAGTTGAACAGAACATACGCTATTTGCCACCCCTTCACCTCTCCCAGCTTATCTATCATACTAGCTGATTTCTAAATATTCTCCTTTGCTTATATGAATATAGAGGAGCTAATCTCTGATCCATGATCATCTCAGTCTCCTGAAAATTTGCTTGAGAGACACAGTCTCAACTTATCACCTCTGACCTTCAAATCTATTGATAAACCTTGTGGTCATATATCTACTTCTGCCAACTGGTAAAAGAGATAGTAAGGGTAGGTATGGGGCTTCACAGGTGTCACAAGTGGTAAAGAATCTGACTGCCAATGCAGGAGACATAAAGACGTGGGTTCGACCCTGGTTCAGGAAGATCCCCCGAAGGAGGGCATGGCAACCCACTCCAGTGATGGGACACAAGAATCAGACACAGCTGAAGAAACTTACACACACGCACACAAGAGTAGGTATATAATGTAATGCAACTAGGAAAAAAAATGGGATATTTCAATTTTGAATATCCTATATAATAATATGTCTATCTGTGTGCCCTGTATGGGGAAACAAAGAAGTTGTTTGTGGGGAACAACTGTATGGGGAAACAAAGAAGTGAAACTATATTTGACAATTGCACTCAACGTGTTATATCATTTTCTGAAAATGTCATGAAATCCAAATTCCTCTTACCAATCTTAAGTGTTATGAAAGGAATTTTATCTTTACCAATTCTTTGAACAATTATGATAGCTTTTATAATTATAGTCTGAGATAATACCAGCCTATTTGCAGACAAGATGAGATGAAATACCTTGACATCAGTTGCAGAAGCATCATATAATTCCATTAGGAACATTTAGATTACCATAGCACCATCTGGATATCTCTTTGTTAAGGAGTTATTTTTCACAGATTAATGTACTTTATGATACATTTATTCATGGATGAAGAGTTAGTTGATGAAAACAATGCAACCATAACTCGCTGCTATTCCTTTATCTTCAAGCAAACATCAATGCCTCGTTTTTCAAAACATCCTGGAGAGATTTTTAAACCTAATTGTAGGATTTTAAATTTCTGAGATGTTCATGCACAGCACAATTTCACTTTTTTTTTTTTTTTTTGATGAACATTTCTTGCTGGCATGGAAGTGAGAAGAATCAGATTTTAGCATGAAAAGCACAGAAACAAAAGTTCTATCTGCCGATAAAAAAGACTGTCTGACGTGAATAGTATTAATCAGAAGGCACATCTACAAAGAAGCATCCAATTAAAAAAAACAAGCAGCTTCAGTGAGTACAGAGTGATATCTTTTTCAAATCTGAGCTCCCAATCTAGTACCCTTAAATGTTTATTTGCATTTTAATTGCTTGAATAACAGTAGGATATTAGCGAAATTCCTCAGAAGGCAAATAGTCAAAAGACTCCATTTAAGGCTTATAGTAAGTGATTCTCATTGGTACCACAGAACACTTTCTTTAATAGAATGCCTTTAGAAGGCAGACTCAATTTGTAATTCTGGGGCATATGCACTGCTTTTAACAGCTGTGTTTAGCATGGCTTTAGGATGCTTGAGACAAAGGCCTAGGGCCTCCTTTCTATATAATGGCCACAAAAGATTAAATTATATATTCATGCATGGAAATAATGTTAATAACCCTGTGGATTAATAATTCTTTACTTACATGTCTCCCTACCTTGAAATCTATATCATATAACAAATGAAGAATATTTTCATTAGTTGGAATAAAAGCCAGTTGCAGTAACCAAGTTATTGTCAAACACTCTTTGTACAGTAATAGATTTTCAAAAATAAATGACCACTCCTAATCTCCCCAAAATTGGAATAATATTTTGGTGTTCTGTTTGTGTATATCCAAACATTTTTGGATCTAAGTGCTCAAATATCTGAAATGTCAACAAGTGGAGCAACTAACACTTAGGAACATTTTATTTCCACTACAAAAAATCAACATAATACTTGGGCAAAAGTACTGCACAAAACACACTCTTTATGTAGGTTAATGTCATAAATACTAAATTGGATAAGAGAGATACATCTGTGAAAACTTAATTACCTGGGAAGTAGATCACATGCACCAAATTTCATTGTTTTAATAATTTTTCTTTGGAGTGTCCCATGGCCCTTCTTATTTGTTGACCTACCATCAGATTGCTGTAATGAATAAATTATTGACTTTTCCCCCCCTCTCTTTCAATAAGAGAAGAAAGGTATAAACTGCAGTAAGGAATTTAGACAAAATTAATTCCAAGCAGTCATGCATCTTACCTTTAAACTACAGACTCAGAGGTTGCATGTGTCGGTAGAAGCATCTGTGTGTGTACATGGCATTTACATGTGTTTATATGTATATGTAAATACATGTATCCTCATCTAGATCCATATCCATTGCAAACCGAGGCAAATTCAGAATAATAAGGACAAAGAACAAAGTGATTAGCTTTGTCCTGCCACTGCTTGTTACTAAAATCAAAATAGCATCACTTCTGAACTGAAATACTATAAACAGCTTATAAGAAATAATAGCTAATATTTGTTGAGCACTCGCTAAGTGGCAGAAGCTGACCTAAGTACTTTTAATGCAATCATTAATTAGGTCTTTGCTAAGTTACTTCAGTCGTGTCCGACCCTGTGCGACTCCATAGACTGCAGCCCACCAGGCTCCCCCATCCTTGGGATTCTCAAGGCAAGAACACTGGAGTGGGTCGCCATTTCCTTCTCCAATGTGTAAAAGTGAAAAGTGAAAGTGAAGTCGCTCAGTCGTGTCCGACTTGTAGCGACCCGATGAACTGCAGCCTACCAGGCTCCTCCGTCCATGGGATTTTCCAGGCGAGAGTACTGGAGTGGGGTGCCATTGCCTTCTCCATGGTCTTTATAGCCATGCTGTAAGGTAGGTACTATTACTATTCTCTCTCTTTTTTTCTTTTTTTGAATAGAAAAACTAAGGCACAGAAAGTTCATACAAACTTTTCAAAATTACAGGACAAATGATTTGTCAAAAAAAAAAGTAGTTTGTACCAACTCCTTTCTCTTAAACACTATTTCATGGCATCCTGGTTGGAAGCATAATTGAATGCTAAAAGATTTTGGAACAAGTGGCTAAGTTAATAAAGCCTACTGTACTTTAAGGCTTCTCTGGTGGCTCAGATGGTAAATAATCCACCTGCAATGCAGGAGATCTTGGGTTGGGAAGATCCCCTGGAGAAAGGAATGACTAGTCTTTCCAACATTCTTGCCTGGAGAATTGTATGAACAGAGAAGCTTAGTGGGCTGAGTTCATGGGATCACAGAGTCAGACATGAAACTAACACTGCACCTTAAATTTGCACCAAGAGATTTAACGCAATTGTCTATGTTTTTGTGTTGTTAATGTACTGTTTCATGCTTCAATGTTAATCCCACAAATAACCTTCAAGCTCCTTGAGAGCAGATATCAGCCCCTTTGTTATACATCTTTGGAATACACTGAACAGATAATATAATGCCAAGTACATGGCACGTTTGCAAGAAATGATCTATTTTTTGATAAATAATATATTTGAAACTCATTCTCACTTTATCTGATAAATTCTATTTCATAGTTTTCAGTGATAGAAGATATAATATGCTTAGATATTCCAGTTTTGTCATTGAAAGTATAAAAAAACTCTATAGTATTCCTGCACATGGATCATTTATTCTGGGCAGGAACTTCTATGTTGACAAGGAAATGTGGATTCCTGCTCAAATCTTACAGAAAATATATTCAAAAGAAGGGTTCTTTTAGGTTGCTTCTTTACTTTCAGATCCTTTCTCTACTGTTCTCTGCTCTATTCTGCTGCACTGCAGGGGCTGATCCTGCAACCACCACACTTCCTAGGCATCCCCTTGCCCACTTGTTCTGAGTGAAGCTTCCTAAAATATGCAGACAGGAGACTAAAGAGTGAGAAGAAGGGAGCCTTGGTATTTTAACCTGAAAGTGGCCCTCTCAAAGGTTATAACTGTCACCAGATCACCCTGGTTTCTAAGATCTGCTAACAACTCTTCCATTGTGTCCCAGAAGACCTAGGAGTGGCCACATCTTCTTTTGCTTATCTCTTGGTTGCTTCCTGCTCCATCCACCCTGTCTGCTGTTTGGTCTATCTTTCCTATTAAACGTGCAATGAATTAATGCACTAAATTCCTCTTGTTTAAAATACATGTAGTGATTTTATTTCCCTTATTAGATTCAGACTGATGTAAGATCTATTGTAGATTCATAGCATTTGGTAACTCGTCAAAAGTTTCTGTCATAACAGATTTGGTTCTATTATCATCTCTGGTATTCTTTATTTTCTACTTGGTTTACTTATTTACAGAGCATCATTAACAAAGTGATGAACTTTGGCATTTCAATAATTCTACATTAGAATTTATTGGAGAAAATATTTTGTAAGTTCTGTGTTTATACACTTGACACCAAGATCTGAACTATAATTAAGCAATGCCAATAGCCTGAAATGCAGGAAACCCAAGTTCAATCCCTGGGTTGGGAAGTTTTTTTTTTTTAATTCTTGTGTAAAAGGTCATGTCTATTTACAGGAAAAATGACCTTCTGCCTCCATACTTATTACATTCACTGATTCATCAACAACCTCATGTTCTGAAAGAAAAAGTTACTATAAAAAATGTTTTAAAAGTCCATGTGAGTTGTGCAATTGATGTTTTTGTTTTTAAACCACAACTATATTTTAGATGAAAAAAAATATCCACAAGAAACAGAAGTTTTAAGAGCAATTCCTTCTGTAAAAAATGTCGATCAGAGGACATGCTTTATCTCCTTGCATTATTCTGTGATAGTGGTGCATTTAAAAATAAAGGATGGCTTCTCAAGTGCCTGCCAACAAAGACAGTTGAGAGTGACTCTTATATCTTTCCAAAGCAGTGACTATAAGAACCACAGTTTGTGCTGTCATCTAGCAGGATGCCAGGAGAGAAACAACCATATTAAGGGTTATATACTATTGAAGTGTTAGTAGATCAATTGTTCTTTTTTATGACCCCATAGACTGTAGCCCACCAGGCTCCTCTGTCCATGGAATTCTCCAGGCAAGAATACTGGAGTGGGTTGCCATTTCCCCCTCCAGGGGAACTTCCCTTCCCAGAGATCGAACCAGGGTCTCCTGCATTTCAGGCAACTGGCATTGCTTAATTACAATTTAAATCTTGGTCCTTAGTGTGTAACCACAGAACCTACAAAATATTTTCTCTGATAAGTTTTGTTATAGGATTATTGAAATGCCAAAGTTCTATTTCTCCAATTAAATAGAGAAAATGCACAGTGTTATCCTCCTATGTTTTATTCATCTCTGATTCCCTACTGCATCTAGCAGTTTCCACATTAGCAGATTCTGAACGACAAAGGGTGGAAAATGGTGCTAGAGGAGGCTTTGTTGTGGTGTCATTTTATTTTCTGGAAATAGTTAACAAGTCTTAATCCAGTAGTCAAAGATATTTTTGAGTACCTATTATATATACTATTCTAATTATTACAGGGTATACCAAATCAATATACAAAAATTCTCTGCCCTTTAAGACTTCATAGCTTAAGGGAGCTAAAATGATCAAAATCAAAGTATGTTTATATGTGTGTACATATGTATATATAGAAATAAAATCATACAGTTTTAGTAGGTAGAGTAAGAAAGAAAAACAAAATCATCTGAGCTTCATGAACTCCAATCAGCAAGAATTTATGAAAGGTTCTCCTTCTTTTGTACCACACTGGTTTGACATACATTAAGTTTTAGAGGAAAAACATGGCATTGGAACCAGGCTGTAAATAATGGATCTGTGAGCCAGGTATGAGAGAGTAAGGGGTTAGCAAAGAACATCACAGGCAAGAGGTCTGGTATGAACAAGAAACGGCTGAGTTTATTGACAAAGTGAACTTTGTCATTTGGTGTTGAGATATTCACTCTTTTCCCAAAGTTAATTTTATTAAAGTTCAATGAAGATATTGTTGGAACACAGAGATTACAAATACAAGATATGTGTTTATGCAATAAACATTATCAGTATCCCTTGTTTGATAACCCAGTGAAAGGCTGGCTTTTCCTTTTACTTGATTCAGTAATTTATTCATGTCAAAATGGATTCCAGTATGCTCATTTTTTAATTTGGAGTTAAGCCAGTTATACTACATTTTAATTTTTTTACTCAAATCATTCCGGATTTGATCACTGGACACTTGACAACTTGGTTCCTTTATTCTTTTGACACATGCCAATCTTTTGTTTTTTGAATATTCCCTTACTTTCTGATACTACAAGATGTTCCAGAATCATCTTGTGTTTTCCCTGCTCTAACTTGTGAATCAGCCATTGACCCAGGAATTCTTGGTGGATTTTATTGGAGAGTGAATCTGGGTAGTGGGTAAGCTCATTGCCCCTCAGGTTTCATTACTTCCAGACACTCTCAGCAGGCAGAAAAGATGATATATTTATGTATACTAACTCACATATCAACCTATTTCTGTAATTGTCTCTGTATCTATATCTCTGTATACATATTAAGCAAAATTTAAGACCATACTGATGTCTTTGATTCTAATTCAGTAGCACAAAGTTTATTCCAGCCTTACTTTCTTGTTTATCTGTAGCTTTCATCTCCAACAGTGAGAAATCTGACTCCTGCCATCTGCCATCTATTCACTCATTTGTTCTTCCTCACTATATGCGTATAGTGGTTTCAGAATTGTTCTTCTATACTTTTATAAGAAACAATTCTACCAACTAGA
The DNA here is from genome assembly GCF_963930625.1 of Muntiacus reevesi. Classification (NCBI taxonomy): domain Eukaryota; kingdom Metazoa; phylum Chordata; class Mammalia; order Artiodactyla; family Cervidae; genus Muntiacus; species Muntiacus reevesi. The sequence continues at coordinate 69,589,791 of NC_089251.1, read as the reverse complement.
ATACAAAGTTTACATGTGTACAATTCCTTTCATTGATGATTTTATACTCTCCAGTTAAAACATCTTTTTCTAAAGTTACTTAGATCATTTCCTTCAGTTTGTTCTTATTTACTTTGCAAATATTAAAGTTAACTCCTTTTATTTTATACTTCTATGAATAAAGCCAGATAACTATCATTCCAGTACCATAAAGAGCAGTTTCTCTATCCCAAAAGTTATCTCCTGTGTGTTCCCTTTTTATTGACTTCATCTAAGTAATCATCAGAAAACATCTACTGAGTGACCAGATGGGTATACTTTAGTTTCCTAATGCCAATCTAAAATTTTGCCCCCAAACTTTCCATCTTTTCCAAAAAGAAAAGATAAGTTCTTAGTACAATATGTAAGATTCTTTATGATCTGGTTTCTCACTCATTTATTCTCATCTAATTTCTTCCTACTGAATGACTCATCTTCCTTGAATAAGGAAGTTAGTCACTCTTTTCTGAGTAATCACATAGCACCAAAAACAAACTTTTATTCTAGCATTCCTCGTATTGAATCATAACCATTTATGTACATTTGCCAACAAAGGTCCATATAGTCAAAGGTTTTTCCAGAAGTCATATACGGATGTGACAGTTGGACCATAAGGAAGACTGAGCTTATGGTCCAAGAACTGGTGCTTTGGTCCAAGTCAAAGAATTGGTGCTTTCAAATTGTGGTGTTGGAGAAGACTCCTGAGAGTCCCTTGGACAGCAAGGAATCAAACCAGTTAATCCTAAAGGAAATCAACACTGAATATTCATTAGAAGGACTGATGCTGAAGCTGAAGCTCCAATACTTTGGCCACATGATGTTAAGACCTGACTCATTGGAAAAGACCCTGATTCTAGGAAAGGTTGAGGGCAGGAGGAGAAGGAGGTGACAGAAGATGCAGTGGTTGGGTGGCATCATTGACTCAATGGACATGAGTTTGGCAATTACCAGGAGATGATGAAGGACATGGAAGCCTGGTGTGCTAAAGTGTATGGGGTCACAAAGAGTTGGGCACGACTGAGTGACTGAACAAGGACAACAGCAATGATGTACATTTCTGTCTCCCCAACTTGAAATGAGCCTGCCTAGCTGATACCTGATGCTATTCATCTCTGTTTTAAGCAATTTGAACAGTTCCAGACATATAGTAAAACCTTGATGTAGCCAGATGAAAAAGGATGTGAGTGAAGTGGTGTGTTGATTCTGGGGGTTGGCAAGGGCAAGTCAGAAACAAATGTATAAATGATTATTGGGTCCCTAGCTCCAAAAAATAAGGTTCCTGCAATGGACTTATGTCTCCACTAAATTTATATGCTAAAGTTCTAATCCCCAGTATGGTGGCCTTTGAAGATGAGACTTTTTTGGGAGTTAATTAGGTTTAGGTTACTGCCCTTATGAAAAAGAGCAAGAGATCCAAGCTCTCTCTCTCTCAACCATGGGAGGATATAGCCAGAATGCAGCAATCTGTAAACCAGGAAGTGAGCCCTCTCTAGACCTCAAATCTGTTAGCACCTGATCTTGGACTTCCCAGCCTGTAGGAAATGTATGTTTGTTATTTAAATCATAGTATTTTGTTACAGTAGCCCAAAATGAGTAAGAGAGTCTCTGAGGATGCAAACTATCAACACATGTCAATAATTGTTAATTGGCAAATGAATGACTGCATAGAACATTTTTAAAGTTCTGTTTTTGATCTTTAACCCTGTGAAAAACAAGAAAAAGGGTAAGTAAGTATTAGTGTTCCCCATCTAATTTTTTTTCTGTTAGTCCCTTAAAAAGAGACAGCATGTAGACTGAGGGTTTGATAAAGGGCTTTTGTTAAAAATGTAGGAAAATCAAAGATGACTTTGTTCTGGGTAATCTGACAAGGAAAGAATAGTGTTTTGATTCTCAAGTTTATCAGAGTCTGTTTTCCTGAATGAGATAAAGAAATTGAACCAAATACAAATCTTTCTCAGAGTTATGAGGGAGGCAGACAATGAAACAAAGAAAGAAAAAATATCCCTAGTTTTGCTGTAACAGCTTTATGGGGGTGAGTTGGTGAGAATGAAGCCCATTCACCTAGATGGCAACTGATGGAGAAAGCTGATCAGGTTCCAGCCTGTGGCTGCTGCAAGTAACCTGACTCTGGTCCATTTGCAGTAACACTGAAATCCAGCTCTATTTTGCGGACTAGTTGCTTGCCCAACCTCTTCCCCTCTGTCCCAGTTATGGAATCGAGCCACCTCTATCTCAAGTGGGAAAATATTTGGAGATTAAGCTTGATTAATACCATTCTGTGTTCACAAAGATCACAACAATTCCGATCACAGCTTTTAAATGTGTAGAGTGACCAACTTGGTTAATAAACCTGCCTAAACCATGCAGAATTGAAATAGGTCATTTGAATGTGGCCAGCTTGAAGGTGTCATCTGCACCAAAGGCGCACATAAGAAGTAAAAGAAATACTCAGAGGAAAGATCATTTTGGGATTAGATATTCTGGAAATTATTCTAAATAAGTGGTCAATTTTTAGCTGAGTCCTCAAGAGTGAGTGTGATGCTGAGTGAAGAGAATTCCCACCCCACCCCCCCCCTCGGAAAGAGAAACTGCATGGAGGTGAGATCATGCAAGTCCATGTGGGTCAATGGCTACCCTAGTCTTAGAAGAATAATAGGTTAATAAAGGAGAACAAGACATTAAAAGACTTAAAATATCATTTGAAAGCTGAAGAAAGCATAGAGATCAAAATGTTACTTGAGAAACAAACCTACAGAGAACCGGTCTCTCACAAAGGAAACACCCATGCTTATTCTGCTGTTGACTAAATCACAAACTAACAAAGTCCAGGAGGTACTTTCTGGAAGATTCCCTCACTGCTGACCCCTAATTTTTACAAGCTTGCCTTGGTTATGGTTTTGACTCATTGTATCCTTTGCTAGCTGATAAAGCTTCAGATACATTTTTGAGATTCAGAATACACTTTTTTTTTTTGTTTAGACTAACAAAAATAAACCTGCTCCAAAAGCAAGGTCAGAGCCCTTGACTCACTAGGGAAACTGAATCTCTTCCTTTTTTCCCTCAGTCTCTTCTAAAACGCTTGTGCTGACTGACAATCTGGAAGATGTTTGCACATTCATGAATGCTTACTTCGAAATTGCAGTCTTCTGCAACTCTATGGTTTCCAAGAAAATTATATTGTTTCTAACGGCTTAGTCAAATGGTTTAATTGTTCTTCCATTTGACAGCCTCACTCAGTTTTCATTTTGTGAGGCAATAAATGTTTCCTACTGGCTGGTTTTACTCAGCACATTTAGATGAACTATTTATTACTAAGCATATAATATATGGTAGGAATAAAAAAATCCACATTTTTTTCTAAAATGTAACATGAAAATGCCTTAAAAAAAACTCACTGTGGCATTTACCTTCTAATAACCACCTCTTTAAATTATTTTTCATTTCATCACATGTGGGAAGATTACATGTGTTGTGTACCAAGGTTCATATGTGTGTTGTGGGTTATGTATTAAAGTTCTGGTAAATATAATTACGAATGCATCAAAGGTAGTTAAGCTACGTGGTTCTGATTAGGTATATTGTCAAACTGTATTAATAGCTGGCAGTATGGGGGAAAAATCCTCTGACTACTCAAGATGCAATTGACTGTACAACATTATTCTATTCTCTGAAACTGACAAACCATTTTGAATAAAGCATTATATTTCATTACCTAAAACTCTGTTCTTTTCTTGATACACAATAAGCTTCAACTAACACTGTGTACAGTGACTAAGGCTGGCAGGTACATGTGTATCTAGTTTCATAATTATTCTCATTATTCTTTTCATAAACAATAAGCACAGCCGCCTAGAGTCAGGCTTTCCCAGGCATCATTCACAAAGCTGTTTCCCTCTTTGCAGCTCAGGTTTCCTTTAGGCCTGTACAAACACCGGTCCTTGGTCCACACAATTGTGCAGCCAGCAGCTGGAGGGACACTTGGCACAATGGCTGGCTCAAAATAGGCACTCGCGGTCTCTCTACAGAGCGCCGAGGTGGGGAGCCTGGAAGAAGCTGATCTTGAACTAAAACTCACAGCATCTCAGCCTCGCCAGCACCCGCTTGCTGACTCTCTGGCCACCAAGTGAGCTTCCTGACTGCCTGACCATCCCCAGCTCTCCGGCTCCGCCTGCTCCTTGACCACCGCTGCCCCCTGCCTACGCCCTGCTCTGGGACGCACCGCGCATGACTGCATACTGCTTCCGGGTCACACTCTGCTCTCACTGCACTTGGCTCCCTGAAGATGATCTGCTTGTGAGATACCTTACTCCCGATCCACCCTCTGCTTTCTGCTTATGCATACAGTTTCCAATGACTACGTCCGGTTCGGTGACCCTGTACCGCTCCCTGGCTAAATACCGTGCTACCAAAATGCATTCTATTCCCCCCAGCGTTCTATAACCTGAGGACATCCTGCTCCTTCACTATCCCTGAGCCCTAACTGCACTGCGGCTCGGCCACCCCGCTTCCTGCCGACACCGACCTTGGTGACAACACTGTGCTCTGTGATGGCGCTCAGCTGCCTGCTGCATCGTGCTCCCGTTCTGCGTCCCGCCCTCTGACTGCCCCCTGCTCCCTGCTGACCCCTCCTCCCTGAGAGCACTGCTTTTGGACTGCATTCTGCCCCCTGACTGCACTCTCGGTGGCTACATTCCGCCACCTGACTACACCCTGTTCCTGGAGTCCGCCTCCTCCCGATGACCCGCTCTTCCACGGCTGAATTCAACTGCTTCACTGCCCCCTGCTCGGTGCCTGCACCCGGCTCCCTGACTACCCGTGCGCGCCGACTGCACTCCCACCCGGCTTCATGACCGCACTCAGCGCTCCGAGCACATCCTGTCCCTCCCCAGGGTCAGCCCCTGCAGCCCAATCACGCTGCGCACTTTGACTTTATCTGTCCCCTTATACGACCCCAGGCCTTGACCACCCCCTGCGCCATGAGCACATCCTGCTCCCTTACTCTGTTCAGCCGTCAGCTTCCTTTGCCCACGCTGTTCCCTCATGGTGTTAAGAACACCCTCACTGCCTGCTTTCTTTCCGCTTAGGCCTGTGTTGTTGGCAGCTCTTGGCTAACCTGACTCTCCAAACTGTCATTCTATAACACGTATAATCCTTGTTTCATTCTGATCTTATCTAGTTTAGTGGTGGGTAGATAGCAAATAGTTTAGGCATTGTAGGCCATGAATTCTCTTTGGCAACCACTCAACTCTGGAGTTACTGTGCAAAAGCAGCCGAAGACAATATGAAAACAAATGTTTGTGGCTGTGTCCCACAAAATAAGCTCTTTTTATGCAATCAGGCAGTGGGCAGGATTGGGTCCATGGAACTTACTTTGCCAACCCCTGGTCTAGAGTATTTTTTAATCTCTGGTAGGGGACTTAGTACATTCTTATCACCATTTTTACCAATTTAACAGAAAGCAAAAACTTTCTTGTATTCTGCTTTAAAAAATGAAGGCAGATCAATAATTTATATAGGTTCAAGGCAAAAGCAAATGGGTGGGGACTTAAAATTATCCAATAGGAGTCTTTTATTTTTCAGGTAAAATTAAATTATTTATCCTAGTGTCTTTTGTTTCCTAAAGTAAACTCAGCTTAATGTTAGAAGAACTATTTTTTCCCAGACTCAGTAAAAGAAAAACCCTGAAACATCTAATAGTCTGTGAATGAGAGTTCACTTGCAAGTAACGTGTACAAGGTCATGTAAAGCCTCTGAAAAGGCAGCAGTGGTGTCACAGTGCCTTTTTCCACCTCTTAAACAATACTTGTAATTCCACAGTTAATTATATTCCTGCAAGCATGTTTTGGACTTCCAAGGGAAACAAGTTAGGAACCACAAGCTAGCTTACCACAAGTTATGTAACTCTCAATGTGAATGTGTTTCACATCCTGTATAAAGTTTTAAGTTAAACAAGAAGAGAATATATGAATGCTTGAGGTTGAGTACTTGGGGACAAACTTTATATTTCTAATCAGGGGTTTATGTCAATTGCAACCTTTGAACCAACTCTTCAATATAAAGTCAGTCACATTATTCCCTAGCTATGAAATCTTGAGCAGTTTATTGAATGCTCTAAGCCTCCATCTTTATACCTCTAAAATGGAATAGTAATAGAGTAATAAATCAGATTGGATACACAGTAAGGTCTTAACAAATTTAAGCTTCTCTGATTACAATTATCTAGGTCATTGGGGCTGTTAGTAGCTTTCACACAAAGGTTATATATAAATGTGGCACTCATATAAATTCTGGCATTTTCTGAGTAGTTTATAGCTTTAAAATTTTCTACTAAATTAGTTGAAATGTAATCTCTATACAATCCTGGAAAGTGAACTTCAATAAGGAAACTGAACTTCAATAAATCTGAATGGTTTTCACAAGTTCGTTTAGTTTTTTATTAGTATAACGATTCAGTTCTTCTCAAGTAGAAGAACCATTGAGTTCTTCTCAAGAGATATAAACATCTTGAAGAATCAGTTACCTTCATCAATCACACCTAGGGGCTTTGTAGGGGAAGTACACCTCTCAAAATGCTAGACTTGGACCAAGGTTAACTCAACGTCAGTAGTTTCTAATGTATCCTGAGAAACTTGGACTTTTTACTGAGAGGTTCAGCCTGGCACAGAGAAATTCTGTTTACAAGAATAGTGCTTTTATTCACTCTTTGATGCTTGAAAGAACTTCACATGAGGAAAATCCCTTTATTCAACAATTTGAAATATGACTTAAAATAAATTTTGGCAGATGGCACTGTGTGGTTCCATTCCTACTTATATCTTCACCTTCACGTTGATTCTTTTCTCTTCTGTGCTCCCTGTGCATCTGAGCTGGAGGGGTCTCAGTTCCTCAAACTCTCCTACTCCTAAGTCTTCCAACAGCAATTCTGTCCAGTTGAAAACAAACCATTATCCCTTGCAATTGCCATTAATGCTTTATATTTCAGCACACATATCATTTCCTTAAGAAAGCAATTTATGTGTCCTGAGACTAAAGTTAAGGTATTATAACTTTTAAAATTATTATGTTTATATTATAATTATTTAAATGTCAGTCTGAAAGTATTTCCCTTTTGTCTGTCTTCCTCAATATAAGTCCCACTGAGGCAGGAATCATGACTCTCTTGCTCACTGCTCATTTCTCAGTATCTATCATATACTCTTCCCTCAATTAATATTTGATTGAGTTGCATTCCTATTAAGGGGCAAGTAACCAATATCACATCTTTTTCCTGAGAAAATCATGATAAGGGAGTACATTGAGAGGGCACAACGGTGCTATAAACCTGATTGAGGTTAGAGAACAGTAAGAGGAAAGGTCATAGAAAGGGGCTGTTTCAGAAACTAAAGAAAAACACAATCCATTCACTAGTTTACATTTCTTTCCACCCTTAGTAGAACACAGTGAATTTTCCTCTTCTCTACACAGCATACTTATATGGACTAGGAATAAAAACATGATTGTCATATCAATGCAGATGGCTGAATGGTAGCTACCACCCATGGGAAGTATTGGAAAAGAACAAAAGATCACACTCCTGAGACGGTCAAGGTGAAGTCTCATATTCAAAGAATCAGGGAGCAATCCTGGCCTCAGGGTGTTCTGAGCACAGTGGTGTGTGTTGTGCATTTAACACAACTCACGAGGGGACATAAATCATATATATTTGGAGCTATCACCTATTTAAGTGGGCTTTTAGATATCCTTTTGCTTTAATTATTCCAGGGAGGACAGTATGTAGGTCCCAGTGGCAAAGACTCCTAAGATGAGGAACTGATGCATTAATTAACATTTTATCAGGTCACATTCAACAGAACCCTAACTTTACCAAGTAAAGAATTAATTTACACCTACAAGATGGATGCATTTTGGGACTGGGGCAGCTTGTTCAGAAAAACATCAAGGACTGAGACTATGTTCCTGTTTTATCATCTCTATTTATAAGATAAGCTGGGACTTGGAAGGTTTGAGTTAGGTATATTTTCTTCTTAAAACAAAAGTGGAGTACCTTAGTAAAGGAAGAATGGAGATAGTATTAATAGATGTTGGGTAGGCAGATAATAATGGTTGGCATACTTAGGGTTACATCTAAATGTAGGACTGCAGCTGGTGCTTTCTGGCAAGTGATGAGGTTTGAACACTGGGTCTGGGCCAACTACACTCTAGATCTAATTCCTAAACTGGTCTATCATAAGTATGGATCTGTCATTTAACCAGCATGCAACTTCAAAATACTGATTTTTAAGGTATTAAAGAATGGACAGAGGTGAAAGGAAAGAGGACAAAAAGCATCTCTTTTTGAATGAGATGCTTAAAACAGATCATAAAATAAAAAGGCTTAGAGAATCAGTAGTTAGAATAAAGAGAATAATAACATTTAATTTTCAAAATAGTAAAAGGACTTATCTAGGCGTGGGTGGTAAGAAGGAGCATGCATTCATGTTGGTCCAATAGTTACTATACCTAGTACTAGACTACTTTATTTCAACAGAACCTGCAGAGACTAGGCTCACTGAATAACAACATCTAATTATATCAACAGGGATATCACTATATTTTGCATAATGGGCTAGTTTCAAGCAAGAAATTTTGTGCCATACTTGGGATTAGCACTCCCTTTAAGAGGTACATGTGTATTCTTTTTCATAAGAGATATAGAAGCTGCTAAGGCACCAAATGGGAATGAATTTAAAGTTTTCTATTTTATTTAAGTGACTCAATCATTCAGATTTTCCCAGGGAGAAAAATGTCTCTAGGATAAATGGTGAGTTAAATTCTTTTAAATGTAATAATTATTTCAACTAACCAGATCTTTTCTAATATATTGTCTCTTTTGAATTAAATTATTCCCACTAAATAATTATGTACTTTTGGGTACTTCATGTGGCAACTAGCAAATCTAAATTAAAAGAATTTAATTTAGAAACATAACTATTTACATAACTCTCTTTAGTGTCTTTCTTCAAGTTCCTTTCTCTTTTATTTCTACTTTTTCTTTATCACATTCCCTAAGAAGAGCAGTAGTGAGAAATTTGGACCTAGTAGAAGCTAGAGAAAATTACTCAGTCTTTCTGAGATTTCATTTTCTTATCTGCTGCTGGGAGATAGGAAGTACCTCACCTGGTTAGAAGGAATGACTGGAGAAGTAAAATGCATGTATAATATCTAGCAGATCCTGGCACATAGTAGGTGCTCAGTAAAAGTTAGTTTCTCAATCCCATCTCTCTTCTTTCCCTCCATCTCCATTTCTTTCTTTATTTTCCTTAGGTATGCAAGGTGTTAAGCCATTCCTCTTAATTTTGTAGACTATCTCTTCTCACATCTCCCTTTTTTTTTTTTTGGTTTTTGTTTTCACCCAGTTGCACTTTGAACACTATTGTTAAATTCAACCATGACCTGAGGGTTGAATTTGAGAAAGTGATTAAAATTCAAGAATAATCTCACTTGGAGATATGAGAATTAAAACTCTCAAAAACATTAGGCTCCCAGGAATGCACTAAAACCAATCCAGCGAGAAATGACTTGCTGGCAGTCAGTCCAAGGATCCTCAGGAGGATCTTGTTTCCCATGCTTATGCTGGCTGGGTCAATGTTATCCATATTCAGGTGCAAACATAAAGAGAGAATCATTTTCTGCATGGGGCAGTGCCTATGGCTGCTCTACATGGGGAATGTGAAGTTGCCATTCCCATTGAGATGAGGAATTTTGAGTGTTAGAATTATCTAATATTGCCTCAGTTAGGCTTGCAGGGTTTAAAACAGAGCTTTGTAACTCTTTTGATCTCAGCAGGACAAGCTCATTGGAAATATAACATCTGTTCACCTAATGCTTGTCTCCTCATGTAAGTCTCATTGTCTGATTGCTTGAAGTAAGTCTTAAAACTTTCAAGCAAGTAAACCCAAAAATGTGCATGTACACAAATATCATGCTAGAATTATATCTACACCTTTCACTGTACTACAAAATTCTCATTATCTGACAGGATCCATTGCCTCATCATTTAACTTCTCTTCTCTTAACCAGGCAGAACAATTTTCCTTGTTTGCATCTACTTACCCAAGAATTAAATAACAGATATCTCTGATGCTTCAGGTGCTATGATAGGCAATAGAATAAAAGTGGTGAGGAAAAGAGACACATTCATTGCCTGTCATAAAATATAGATATTAAACAAATGGTGACACAGAGGTCACCATTGTTTTGTCTGTCCAGTGTCCTTCTAGAATGAGACCTTGTCACACATACATACTTTCTTTCTGATAATAGCATCATCCCTTGGAGGAGAGGTCATGTGTCTCTGACTGGACCCATCACATTATTCCATATTTCTCTAACCACAGAGACTGGTACAGAGTTGGGCATGTGACTCAAACTGGCTCAAAAGTATGCTTCTTCTGGATTTTTCCAACTATAAACAATGAAGAAGAGCTCAGAAACTTTTGGCTGCCATGACGCACCAGATGAAGGTTCATTTGAAGTAGGAAAAGATAAAGTAAAGCACAAACAGACATAAACTGAATATAAATAAAAGTGATGAAATCCTACTAGTTTTATCCTTGCTTACAGAACCCAAAGTACCTGGAGGTCATCTGGTTTCTATATGGTCTCTTTAGATTCTGGAAAATGCCCAGATATTATGCAATATTCATGTCATGTAATCTCATTTTAGTTATATTTCTGTCACATGCAATGAAAAACATTCTTACCAATGAAAAAATATAAATACATGCTTACTAAAGGTGGTAATTGTTTTAAAGAAAATATTTGACCCAGGAAAGTTTAAAATAGAGGGAGCCATCTCATCAAAGAGGGCAGGAAAAACTATCTTAAGGAGGGACATTTAAGCTAATATCTGAAGGATGAGTCTGTGTTAACTAGTAAGGGAGGGAGAAGGAAAACAAGTGCAAGGCACCCTGTTTGAGTTCCTGAGTGAAGTCCAGCATTGATGAGATGCTGATCTGCAGACCCAAATGGTCAAGGGTCAAAGCACAGTCTCAGGGGACATGTTTTTCCCACTCAGGGTTATAAACATTAAACAGTCCCTCACATATATTTATCAAACTTAACTTGTGGATAATTTTGATCAGCTGGCATTGTATTATAAATTCATTGATAACCATAACTGTATCTTCATAATCATTAGTAATAGCCACTCTCCTATATAGCTTATGGGGAAGCCAAGTGACCCTATGACTATGAAATAAATATAGCAAAGTAAAATATGAATGAAAAAAAAAGTACTGCAGAATGGAGTTTTGCTCCGTTTGCATAGCCATAAGAGCTGAAAAGAAAATCTGTGCACCACAGACTTAATTAGGATAGGTGACTCTACCACTTAGAAAAATGAATGATTACTTTGCCTGAATTTGGTTTGCAAACACAAATATTTGATTGGCATCTAGGGCATTCCTGAGAGGTGGATAGATCAAAAATTGATAGATCAAAGATAAAAAAAAGAAAGCATGATTATTAATTTTTTTATGTTTCAGAAGTAAGATGAGAGTGCAAAGAGGGAAATAAAGTAATGGGTATCCCAGTTTAAAATACTTATATATCTTTCAACACATATATTTTTCTCTTTAAATTCTAGAGGCCTATGGCCATAGTCATGTACTACAGGGAACAGATGTTAGTGATGATTTAGTGGGAATAAATATATCCAGAAAGAAAAATAAACATTAACCAATAGCATTATGTAAAAATTTAAGAAAAAAATTGTAAACCCCAGTTCACTTATATTTTATTGCCTAGGAAAAGTTATCAATGCTTATAAAAACATGGCTTTACTTAAAGCCACAGTCATTTAAAAAATAATATACTGGTACCTTGCAGAAAAAAAAGATTAAAACAAAATTACAGCAATGCCATTTCATTAGAAGGTGTAGCGATGTGCATCATGTTAAAGTACAGGAAATCTTGCTCATTCTGGCTCAGCCTGTTTCCATCAGTGGGAAATGACTGACTAGCTCACACTCAAGATTAGCTGCATGTTAAACTAAGGAACCCCTTCAATTATTACTGTTATCCATATTCCTAACACAGCTTATTAACTGCATATTTCTAGGTTCAATGTCTATATTTAGTACTGTAATCTTCTTTATTAAACATTTCTTCTAGTAAAGGGAATAAAGTAAATGAACATGTCACTAAACAATAGATGTTAGAATTTTTCCAGTCCATTCTAAATTATTTATGAAGTGATTTTTTTTTTTTTTAAATCACTTAAGGGATGGAAGAATCAGGGAGTTTAGGTTTCCTTAGGGCAAAAATAAAGGAAACAGAAAAAACGGAGCAAAACCTGCCTCTTACACGGAGGTGGCTTGCTTCCTTTGAAGTTCTTGTGAATCTTGCTTAGTATTGCTAATTGAGAACTCTCATTAGCATTAGAAAGCTTTAATTAAACGTTTACTCCCCTGTGCAGGGTACCACATCACTTTTGAATTTTGTAGGTCGAGCCCTCTGCGTTACTTGTAGTTGAAGATGCCTAGTCTTCTGCTTGATCCACAAGCCCTTAATCCTCTGGCACCTGTCTACTTCACCAATCTCATCCTTACCAACCTCTTCACTGAACATTCTCACCCTGTAACTAATTACTTTCAGATTCTCAAACAGCACAAGCCTCTTTTCCTCTCAGGGCTTCCTGAACACTGTTATTGGCTTAGGACACCTCCTTCCTCTCTTTCCTTCTTTCTCTTAGCTCCTGTTCTCTCTTACAAACTCACAACCAACACTACCTTTTCAGGAAGCCATTACTGATATTACGAGGTTGGGTTAGGCGCTGCCCCTGTATATAATCTCCTGGCATCGTGTGCTTAGCCCTGACATAGACCTTTGTAAGCCCTTTGTACTGTAAGTGAACATTTTATTAAGTGTTCTAGTGCCTGGTACAGTTCATATAATAAACATCCACTAAATATTTAATGAATAAATAGGTCAAAAAATGAATTACAAGTGAAAAACCTATGAACCAGAAAATCGAGTCACTCATTCCTTAATAAAACGGCAAAAAATAGTTTAATACGCTAAATAACTCTGATATTTTCAAAATATCCTGTGTAGTTATCTCTAAACCAATTATTTGTACTTCTATTTATTATATTGGTACCTTTTAAAAGCCTTCCCTTTCATAAATCTTTTAAACACAATTAAATTGACACTAACTTGTATTTAACTCATCTGTGTATTTGACCTGCAAAATCATATTCATTTAACACTCATTTAAAAAAAGAAACAACACATTCATTTTCTCTAAAACTTGCAGTCTTAAAATGACACCTTGCTGGAAGCTGATAACTGTCTTGATTATTCTAATCTAGACCAATTGAACAAACAATTCATTTTGAAAAATGGCAGGTGACCTCATAACTTTTCAATTAGTTATCTGTAATTATATATTATTCAGAGTAGATTCTACTTATAATTATAGAATTTTGGTTTACAGGAACTTAGTAGTCAGCTAGTCTGGGTAGAACTTACAGTTCAAGTTCATCTACTTATCTGCTTCATCTCTCAAGACTGTTTATAGCTTTACAGTTTCACAGCACAGTTTGACTCAGTGCCAAGGAGGTGGATGAACCATGTAAGATTACACAGGCGTGGGAGAAACCCACAACTCTGTGCTTCTCCCTCCGGTACAATTTAAATGGAGTCACCCATTTAAATTGCTCCAGAGAAGCAGGTGCTGACTCTACTTCTTCATTCTGATCAGCATTCAGTAGATGAAATACTCCATTTGATAGGAAAATGTTACATTTCTACTTCTTGCTATGGTCAACATTTAATAAATTAGGCTTTGATAGTAGTTGCTCAACCATTTTTTCACCATCTTTCCCATGATGCTTTTGTTTTAATTTTTCAGTTCTCTGAGGCCTATTTGCTAATTGAATTGAAGAAGTTAGTAAAAATGAAACCAGTTTTCGTTTAACAAGACTAAATACCAGTTTGAGTTTTTGTAAAATATTGGAGAAATGATTATTCAAAAAGAATTATAATTAGAAAGGTAATTAAGAGTAAATAAATATTACTCTTCCCTCCTGATTTTACTTTAAATTGTTGAGAGTCAATCTAAAAGTTATTCTTTTGTTTAGAAAAGATGCAAGCTTTTGCTAACGTAATTTCAGGAGTCAAGACTTGTGAGATGCAATGAGACATGGACTCAAAAGTAGTTCAAAAAGATACTTTGATAAAGATCTGTCAAGTGACACATTAATAATGCATTGGGATATTATAATAAATATGATAAAAGCCACTTTTCTCCTAATTGACTTAACTGGAAATAGAAAATGGACACTGATATTATGAAGGCTAGTTATTTACTAAATTATGGAGATGGTGGAAAGTCACACAAACTATTAGTTTTCTTGTCTATAAAAATGGAGAGAATAACACCTTGCATATGGGCTGTATTAATTATAACATATGGACCCCTTAAACAGTGACTAGCATTATTAGGCTTCAAATCATAGTGGTTATTTTTATTACCAGCATCTTAATGTAGTATTTGTTGAGTGTGTATTACTAGACCAACTGCATTATAATTACCAAGTGAACTTAAGAAAAAAATGTTTCTGAGTTATAACCCAGAGATCCCAATTTAGAATATTAGGAAACTAGACCTAGGACTTTAAGTTTTTAAGAAATATCATTGAAAAATTATTTTTATTTATCATATTAACTGAGCACTGCTGTATTGAATGAAACAACTCAGTTTTTAATAAGGTGAATAGGGTGTATATGATCACAAAATTATTGTGGCATCTCAACTTCCTACTTATTCTTATGAGATTATGCCTACCATTTTATATAGCCTCACTATGTTGTGGTTAGTATGATCATTTGTATTCTCATGAATTCATAGGGTAGACTAACCTTTTCTCTGCTTATAAATTGCACCACAGGCACTGAGTAAATCATATTCTAATGAACTATTTTTAAAAACTGTTATAAGATTCTTGTAATATATTAAACTATATGATTTTAGAGTTAACTTCAAAAGAAAGAAACAAAAAAGCTTTGGTAGTGCTTTAGCTTGCAATTTAAGTGTTTCCAAGGTGTACTTTTGACCTACATACTCTGTACAACTGACCCAGGTATTATAACTAAAGTATAAACTTCTCAGTGTAATGTCTGCTAAATGCTTAGACTGCTCTTTTCTAGGGTCTAGGAGGCATCAATTTAAAAGAGGTGTCATTTGTAAGAACTAATATATATCTTGTGGCAGTAGAAATCTCTGCCACCTCATGGGGTTGGGGAAACTCTATTGTGAGAATTTCATAGAATTATCCAACATTTTACAGACCCTGTAAAAGCAATTATCCATTAGCATATCTGCTCTGGTCCTGAGGGGGGGAAAAAAAAACAACTAACAAACAGTTAACACTAATGAAATTGTAAGCATCAATTAATTATTCCTTTTGGTTTTAATAGCCAAGAAGAAGTGTGCCATCAACCAATTTAATAAGGGAACTCCTCTCTTGTTGGTTTTACTCTTATTATTATTACCTTTCATATCAGTGATTGCTTGCATCAGCTACCTTCAGCTTCCACTGACTGAAGCCTCCAGAGGCAACTGCATCTGAAGGTGTTTAGCTGAATGTACAATTAGCTTATTGTCAAAAAACTGCAGTACACAGATCATATGTTAATACAAAGAAATCTGGATGTTTCCCTCCTGACGCACACCAGGCCTTAAAGGTCAGCATGGAGTTCAGGAAATTTTTAACACCATTCCTTTCTCTCAAATTAACTTCAGCTCTGAAGTATCCAAGGGGATCTAGAGTATTAATTTTAAAGTATTCTCAGTGAAATAGGGTTTTATGAGGCCAAACAAAGATCAAATTCATTTCAACCTATTTTCAGCCAGGCAGGATGATACAAGAGGTTAAGTATTCTAGGTTTTAGTCACACCAGGATCCTCCTACTGGTTTTTTGAACAGAAATGTTTTGATCTCAAAGTGATCTTTGAGATTACTTCAAATACCTCAATTAAAGTGACCTTTGGTAAACATTTATAAGTAATACTCCTCATTTTTCAGATAAGTAAAAGTTGAAATTGAAGAGAATAAATTATTTGCCTAAAATCTTACAATTAGAACCTCACAGTCTAGATTCTTATCTCGTACTCCTTCTAAATCATGCATTTTTTAAGTAAGACTGTTCTAAGAGATGGAAGTTGTACCTTTGCAATTTGCCTCCACGCTACAGAATATCAGAGAAAAACCTCCAGGATTTTTCTCCCATTCTCTCCAGGCTTTGCACAAATTTATTTTTGGATTTCAATGGTCTATTAGAAAACACTATGATTGAGATTCTCTGGTAGTTCCCCACAGCTAAAAATTACCTGTAATTTTCCTGATATCTTTCTGGACCCAACACTCACTCTTGTGAGATCTAGGAGTTATAAGTGTATGTTTTATGCTATCATCTTCTTAAAAGGCATAATAAATGTCATTAATTAATTAACTACAAATAATAAGTTTAGTAGAATGGAAGCAAAAGACTTAACTCAGTTATACCATAGGTTCCAAACAAGATTTCAAAAACAATTTTGTGGTGGAATAAAAATATCTGACATGGTTGTAGGGCTGTTTGTTTGCCTCAATGTATTTTGTACAAGATACCTGAGAAATCTTATTACATTTTCTTCTTAAGATAACACATTGTAATCAGAAAATGCATTTTAAAATGCGAGTCAAAAACATATGGACATCACTAATTTGCACACACATATGAATTAGCACAATATTAACTAAGAGAAAAATCTTGGGTAAAGTGACCTCACGGGTTGAAGATTAGAAAAGATGTGACTGTAAAAAAAGAAGTAAGTCTGGGACAGTGTAAATACTAAAGGAAGTCTCTGTGCCACTTATTAGGGGCTCCTAATCACTTCAAAGATCAAGATGGACAAGAAAAGGAAGGCAAAAAGATCAGCAAGCAAAAGGGAAGGCACTTCTTTACTTTCACAGCTTTCTATAGAGACAAACATAAATGGCACTCATGGAAATAGGATGAGAATTCTAAAATAGTTCTAGGAACTAAAATGGCAAGCATATGTCTTGTCATTATATTCAATCAAGTCAAGTTGTTAATGGCATTTATACTCATTTATCCAAAAGGAGGAGGAGATTCTGCATCCCATATCTCTGTGAAGGTCTGCTTTTCTCTTAGATCTCCAGGGTTTACAATGTTAGGCGGGTAATCCATCTAGTCAAAGCTGTGATTTTCCCAGTGGTCATGTATGGATGTGAGAGTTGGACTTTAAAGAAAGCTGAGCACTGAAGAATTGATGCTTTTGAAATGCGGTATTGGAGAAGAATCTTGAGAGTCCCTTGGACTGCAAGGAGATCAAACCAGTCCATCCTAAAGGAAATCAGTCCTGAATATTCATTGGAAGGACTGATGCTGAAGCTGAAACTCTGATACTTTGGTCACCTGATGCAAAAAACTGACTCATTGGAAAAGACCCTGATACTGGACAAGACTGAAGGCAGGAGGAGAAGGGGACAATTGAGGATGGGATGGTTGGATAGCATCACCAACTAGATGAACATGCGTTTGAGCAAACTCTGGGAGTTGGTGATGGACAGGGAAGCCTGGCATGATGCAGTCCACAGGGTTGCAAAGAGTCAGACACAACTGACTGACTGAAATTAATCTCTTCATATTACATTAAAAAATCACTAAGTCATCCCACAGGTTTTCAACACATTTCACTTTTCACTAAAATGTCCATAAAAATAAATTCTACAGCAAATTTTCCTACTCTGTTCAATCCACCTCACCTCATGTCTTTAACATCACAATAAGAGTCAGGTGCCTTATCTTGGCTGACAAGACCCTTTGTGATAGACAGATCCATGCCTTCTTTTCTGAAGGTTCTCCATTCTGCCAGCTTGCTTGTTAATTTGGCTAATCTAGCCTTGGTTTTTCTCAGTCACATTAAGCACATTCTTGCTTTGGGGCCTCTTCACTGGTACTCTCTTCCCACTGACCTTAGGAGGCTAAAGAGTACAGTGGATAAGGCATGGGTCCTGTGACTGGAAGGGACTGGTTCATATCCTGGCTCTGTTGCCCATGTTTTGCTACAGCTTAGTAGGTGATTTTACATAGCTTGCTCTGCATACCACTTGGAACAGTAAAGAGCACACATAAAGAGCTTGATCAATGATAGCTATCACCATTTTTGTAGTTATTATTACTTACTTTTACATAAAGCCTAATTCTTGCCATTTACATCTCAGCTTACATCTCACCTCTTAAAACAGGCCTCACCTTACCATCAACATAGCCCCTATTACTTTTCACACAACAAGGTATTTTTCCCTTCATAGATCATAGCATTGATGTGGTGAAGGGGTTTGTTTAACTCAATGAAGCTAAGGGCCATGCCTTGTAGGGCCACAAAAGACACACAGGTCAAAGTGAAGACTTCTGACAAAATGTGGTCCACTGGAGGAGGAAATGGCAACCCACTCCAGTACTCTTGCCTGGAGAAACTCATGGACAGTATAACAAGAAAAAGATATAACACCAGAAGATAAACCTCCCAGGTCAGGAGGTATCCAATATGCTAATCAGGAAGAGCAGAGGGCAATTAATAATAGCTCCAGAAAGAATGAAGCAGCTGGGCCAGAGCAGAAATGATACTCAGTTGTGGATATGTCTGGTGGTGAAAGTCCCATGTTGTAAAGAAAAATATTGCATAAGAACCCAGAATATTAGGTCCATGAATCAAGGTAAATTAGATGTGGTCAAGAAGGAGATGGCAAGAGTAAACATTGACATCTTTGGAAGCAGTGGACTAAATTGGATAAAAATGGTAGAATTTAACTCATATGACCATTATATCTACTAATGTGGGCAAAAATCCCTTAGAAGAATTGGAGTAGCCCTCATAGTCAACAAGAAAATCCAAAATGCAGTACTTGGGTGCATCTCAAAAGCAGCCAAATGATCTTGGTTTGTTTCCAAGGCAAACCATGCAACATCACAGTAATCCAAGACTGTGCCCCAACTACTGATGCCGAAGAAGTTGAAGTTGACTGGTTCTGTCAAGACCTACAAGATATTCTAAAACTAACATTAAAAAACAAACAAACAAACAACAACAACAAAAAAATCCCAAACCTCATTTTCATCATAGAAGACTAGAATACAAAGTGAGAAATCAAAAGATGCCTGGAGTAACAGGCAAGTTTGGCCTTGGAGTACAAAGGCTACCAGTTTTGCCAAGAGAACATACTGGTCATAGCAAACACCCTTTTACAACAATCCAAGAGATGAATCTACACATAGACATTACCAGATGGTCAATATCAAAAGCAAATTGATTATATTCTTTGCAGCCAAAGATGAAGAAGCTCTATAGGGTCAGCAAAAACAAGACCAGGAGCTGACAATGGCTCAGATCATAAGTTCCTTACTGCAAAATTCAGGCTTAAAATTGAAAAAAGTAGGGAAAACCACTGGGCTGTTTAGGTACAACCTAAATAAATTTCCTTATGATTATGCAGTTGAGGTGATGAATAGATTCAAGGGATTAGGTCTAGTAGACCTGAAGAACTATGGACAGAGGCTCGTAATACTGTATAGCATTTGGTGACCAAAACCATCCCAAAGAAAAAGAAATGCAAGAAGACAAAGCGGTTGTCTGAAGACAGTTTATAGATAGCTGAGGAAAGATGAGAGGCAAGAAGCAAAAGGCAAGGGAGAAAAAAAAGGGGGGTGGTGGTGGAATACTTAACTGAATGCAGAAGTCCAGAGAATAGCAATGAAAGGTAAGAAGGCCTTCCTAAATGAACAATGCAAAGAGATAGAGGAAAACAATAGAATGGGAAAGACGAGAGATCTCTTCAAGAAAATTAGGTGTATCAAGGGAATATTTCATCCAAGGATAGACATAATAAAGAAAAGAAATAGTAAGTACCTAACAGAAGTAGAAGAGATTAAAAAGTAGTGGGCAAGAATACACAGAAAAACTGTACAGGAAAGGTATTAATGACCCGGATAACCATGATGGTGTGATCACTCACCTAAAACCAGACACCTTAGAGTGTGAGTTCAAGAGGGCTTTAGGAAACATTGTAACAAACAAAGCTAGTGGAGGTGATAGAATTCCAGCTGAGTTATTTCAGATCCTAAAAGATGATGCTGTTAAAGTGGTGCACTCAATATGTTAGCAAATTTGGAAAACTAGCAGTGGCCAAGATACTGGAAAAGGTCAATTTTCTTTACAATCACAAAGAAGGCAAATGCCAAAGAATGTTCAAATTACTGTAGATTTGTGCTCATTTCACATGCTAGCAAGGTTATACTCAAAATCCTTCAAGTTAGGCTTCAGCAGTACATGAAATTAAAACTTCCAGATGCACAAGATAGGGTTAGAAAAGGCAGAGGAACCATAGATCATATTGCCAACATTTGCTTGACTATGGAGAAAGCAAGGGAATTGCAGGAAAACATCCACTTCTGCTTCACTGATTACACTAAAGCCTTTGACTGTGTGTATCACAACAAACTGTGGAAAATTCTTAAAGAGATGAAAGTACAAAACCACCCTACCTGTCTCCTGAGAAATCTGGATGTGGGTCAAGAAACAACAGCTAGAACCAGACATGGAAAAGCAGACTGGTTCAAAATTGGGAAAGGTGTACAACAAGGGTGTATATTGTCAGTATGCTTATTTAAGTTATACACAAGTACATAATGAGAAATGCCATGCTGAATGAATCACAAACTGGAATTAAGATTGCCGGGAGAAATTTCAACAACCTCAGATATGCAGATAATACCAGTCTAATGGCTAAAAGTGAAGATGAACTAAAAAGCCTCTTGATGAGTGTGAAAGAGAAGAGTGAAAGAGCTGGCTTGAAACTTAACATTCAAAAACAGAAAATCATGGCATCTGGTACCATCACTTCATGGCAAATAGAAGGGGGAAAAGGGAAGCAGTAACAGATTTTATTTTCTTGGGCTCAAGAATCAATGTAGATGGTGACAGTAGCCATGATATTAAAAGATGCTTGCTCCTTGGAAGGAAATCTATGACAAACAAAGAGAGCATGATGAAAAACAGAGACATCACTTTGCCAAAAAAAGTGCATAGAGTCCAAGTATGGTTTTTCCTGTAGTCATGTATGCATGTGAGTGTTGGACCATAAAGAAGGCTGAGTGATGAAAAATGCACGCTTTCAAACTGTGGCACTGGAAAAGACTATCGAGAGTCCTATGCACTGCAAGGAGATCAAACCAGCCAATCCTAAAGGGAATCACCCCTGGATATTCATTGGAAGAAGTGATGCTGAAGCTGAAGCTCTAACACTTTGGCCACCTGATATGAAGAACCAACTCATTAGGAAAAACCCCGTTGCTGGGAAAGACTGAGGGCAAAAGGGGAAAGGGGAAGTAGAGGCTGAGATGGTTAGATAGTATCACTGACTCAATGAACGTGAATTTGAGCTATCTGTCCTCCACTCCAGGAGATAGTGGAGGACAAAGTAATCTGGTTGCTGCAGTCCATTGGGTTGTAGAGTTGGACAGGGCTTAGAAACTAAACAACAACAACATCAAGGTATTTTAATTTCCTCCTAGCAGTCATGAAACTATCTGATGTTTCCTACTGATTTATTTACATACTGTCATCCCAAACCTCAATGAAGACTTTGTGACAACAAAGAACTTGTCAAGTTTCTCCACTGCTGACTCTCTAGGGCTTAGTATATACTTGGTATATTAAACACTCAATAAATATTTGTCAAGTAACTATGGCTCAGATCATGAACTCCTTATTGCCAAATTCAGACTTAAAATGAAGAAAGTAGGAAAAACCACTAGACCATTCAGGTATGACCTAAATCAAATTCCTTATGACTATACAGCAGAGGTGAGAAATAGATTTAAGGGACTAGATCTGAGTGCCTGATGAACCAGGAATGGAAGGTCATGACATTGTACCGAAGACAGGGATCAAGACTATCCCCAAGAAAAAGAAATGCAAAAAAGTAAAATGACTGTCTGAAGAGGGCTTACAAGTAGCTGTGAAAAGAAAAGAAGCAAAAAGCAAAGGAGAAAAGGAGAGATATATTGAATGCAGATATATTGAATGCATTGAATGCAGAGTTCCAAAGAATAGCAAGGAGAGATAAGAAATCTTTCCTCAGTGATCAATGCAAAGAAATAAAGGAAAGCAGTAGAATCGGAAAGACTCCTCAAGAAAATTAGAAGAAGCAATAGAATGGAAAAGATCTCCTCAAGAAAATTAGATATACCAAGGGAACATTTCATGCAAAGATAGGCTCAATAAAGGACAGAAACGGTATGGACCTAACAGAAGCAGAAGATATTAGGAAGAGGCGGCAAGAATACACAGAAGAACTGTACAAAAAAGATCTTCATGACCCAGATAATCACGATGGTGTGATCACTCATTAGACCCAAACATCCTGAAGTGGGCTTCACTTGAATGTGAAGTAAAGTGGGCCTTAGGAAGCATCACTATGAACAAAGTTAGTGGAAGCGATGGAATTCCAGTTGAGCTATATCAAATCCTAAAGATGATGTTGTTAAAGTGTTGCACTCAATGTCAGCAAATTTGGAAAACAGCAGTGGCCACAAGTCTGGAAAAAGTTGGTTTTCATTCCAATCCCTAAGAAAGGTAATCCCAAAGAATGTTCAAACTACTGCACAATTGCACTCATCTCACATGCTAGTAAAGTAATGCTCAAAATTCTCCAAGCCAGGCTTCAGCAATATGTGAACTTCCAGGTGTTCAAGTTGGTTTTTAAAAAGGCACAGGAACCAGAGATCAAGTTGCCAACATCTGCTGGATCATCGAAAAAGCAAGAGAGTTCCAGAAAAAAACACTTATTTCTGCTTTATTGACTATACCAAAGCCTTTGACTGCATGGATCACAATAAACTGCGGAAAGTTCTGAAAGAGATGGGAATACCAGATCACCTGACCTGCCTCTTGAGAAGTCTGTATGCATGTCAGGAAGCAACAGTTAGAACTGGACATGGAAAAACAGACTGGTTCCAAATAGGAAAAGGAGTACATCAAGGCTGTATATTGTCACCCTGCTTATTTAACTTATATGCAGAGTACATCATGAGAAACACTAGGCTGGATGAAGCACAAGCTAGAATCAAGACTGAGGGGGAGAAATATCAATAACCTCAGATATGCAGATGACACTACCCTTATGTCAGAAAGTGAAGAAGAACTAAAGAGCCTCTTGATGAAAGTGAAAGAGGAAAGTGAAAAAGTTGACTTAAAACTCAACATTCAGAAAACAAAGATCATGGCATCTGGTCCCATCACTTCATGGCAAACAGAGGGGGAAACAATGGAAACTGTGATAGACTTTATTTTCTTGGGCTTCATCACTGCAGATGAAGACTGCAGCCTTGAAATTAAAAGATGCTTTCTCCTTGGAAGAAAAGGTATGACCAACCCAGACAGCATATTAAAAAACAGAGACATTACTTTGCCAACAAAGGTCCATCTAGTCAAGGCTATGGTTTTTCCAGTAGTCATGTATGGATGTGAGAGTTGGACTATAAAGAAAGTTGAGCACCCAAGAATTGATGCTTTTGAACTGTGGTGTTGGAGAAGACTCTTGAGAGTCCCTTGGACTGCAAGGAGATCCAACCAGTCCATTATAAAGGAGTTCAGTCCTGAATGTTCATTGGAAAGACTGATGCTGAAGCTGAAGCTGAAGCTCCAATCTTTTGGCTGTGAAGAACTGACTCATTGGAAAAGTCCCTGATGCTGGGAAAGATTGAAGGCAGGAGGAGAAGGGGGTGACAGAGGATGAGATGGTTGGATGGCATCACCGACTCAATGGACATGAGTTTGAATAGGCTCCAGGAGTTGGTGATGGACAGGGAAGCCTGGCGTGCTGCATTCCATGGGGTCGCAAAGAGTCATACTGGACTGAGTGACTGAACGGACTGAGTGACTGAACAGACTGATGATTTCATTCCTTCAAGATCTTCCTTCTTTAAAAGAAGTTACACAATTGCTTTGAGATTTGGGAAATATTTACTTATTCTTTTTCTATGTGCTTTCTGCCAGTCAGATTGTTTAGTTTATTTTTTATGTATTCCATGACTGAAAACACAAAGCTGTTTAGTCCTAAGAAATATGAATTCTATGAAACGTGTATGGCATATTAGTGGATATATTCTCTTTCCTGGAGTTAGCATGATGAAGTTAAACTCTGAAAAATAAGCAACAGAGCTGTAAAGAATTGCTTCCCAGAAATTCTGATCCCAAATTCTTGTGTCATGGTGTTATTAGAATTTCACTTTGGTAAAAAGCAAGAGTTTCATCATTAATATTGGCATGCTTTCAGATTGGAAGTTTTTTTTTTTTTAATACTCCAGCATCTCTGCAGAAGTGCTACCAGCCCATATGATATTATGAATTTTCTAAAAGCTCAAATTTAAAGATGATTGTATATAATAATTTTTTCATATATGATTATCAGACATCTTCAGAGATTGAAAGCTGAAAAAGTTCATCATCAGTACACAAAATGTTAAAAGAATTTCTTTAGGCAGGAGGAACATGATACCAGATGAAAATATGAATATATGCAAAAATATGAAGAGTGCTGAAAGTTAGTAAATACATACCCTTTTTCTTAGTACTTAATATATTTCAAAGATACATGATTGTTTAAGAAAAGCATTAACAATGTTGTTTTTGGTTCACAACATATATAGAAAAAGAATCATAACAACAGCACAAAGTCCCAAAGGGTTGAAATGAAAGTAGTGTTTCAAAGTCTTAGAATATGTGTGATATAATAATACTTGAAAGAAGACTATCACAAGTTACAGATCTATACTATAAACCCTAAAGCAACCATGACAAAATGAAACACATATACAACAATAAGTAAGCAAGGGAGATAAAAATTAGGAGATGTTGGTAAAAGGTTACAAGCTTCCATTGACAAGATAAATAAGGCCTGAAAATCTTAAATAAAACATGATGACTACAGTTGATAACACTGTACTGTATAACTGAAATATTCTGAGAGTAGACTAGATGTTCTCATACCCTGCTGCACCCAAAAACTAAATATGTTGTGAGGTGATGGATGTGTTAATTAACTAAACAGAAGGGATCCTTTTACAAGGTGTATGTATATCTAATCACCGTGATGTACACTTTAAATATCTTACAATTTTATATGTCAATTATATCTAAACAACATTGAAATAAAAAATAAAAAATACTCAGTTGAGGAAAATAAGGCAGAGAGAGGAAAAAGAAAACAAAAGTAGAATGATTAGAAACAAAATAGGTGGTATATGTAAATCTAAACATATTAATAATCACATTAAACAAAAATGATTTAAATGCCCCATGTAAAAGTCAGAGATTATTAGGAAGGATGAAATAGCAACATCCAACTATATGCTACCTAAGATGAACATATTTTAAATAGACACAAAAAATTAGTTAAAAGAAAACAAATGAAAGTACAATGCTAACACTAATGAAAAGAAAGTTGGAGTGACTATATTAATATGACAAATTAAATTTCAGATCAAAGATGATTATCAGAAACAAAAAAGATAACTTCTTAATGATTAAGAGGGAAATTTATCAAAAGGACATACAGTCCTAAATGTTTATGCCCAAAAATATTAGAGCTATTTCAAATCCTGAAAGATGATGCGGTAAAAGTGCTGCACTCAATATGCCAGCAAATCTGGAAAACTCAGCAGTGGCCACAGGACTGGAAAAGGTCAGTTTTCATTCCAATCCCAAAGAAAGGCAATGCTAAAGAATGCTCAAGCTACTGCACAATTGCATTCATCTCACATACTAGTAAAGTAATGCTCAAAATTCTCCAAGCCAGGCTTATGCAATACGTAAACCGTGAACTTCCAGATGTTCAAGCTGGTTTTCTTAGAAGAAGCAGAGGAACCAGAGATCAAATTGCCAACATCCAGTGGATCATCGAAAAAGCAAGAGAGTTCCAGAAAAAACATTTATTTCTGCTTTATTGACTATGCTTGGCTGTGTGGATCACAATAAACTGTGGAAAATTCTTAAAGAGATGGGAATACCAGACCACCTGACCTTCCTCTTGAGAAATCTGTATGCAGGTCAGGAAGCAACAGTTAGAATGGACATGGAACAACAGACTGGTTCCATATAGGAAAAGGAGTATGTCAAGGCTGTATATTGTCACCCTGCTTATTTGACTTATAAGCAGAGTACATCATGAGAAACACTAAGCTGGATGAAGCACAAGCTGGAATCAAGATTGAGGAGGAGAAATATCAATAACCTCAGATATGCAGATGACACTATCCTTATGTCAGAAAGTGAAGATGAACTAAAGAGCCTCTTGATGAAAGTGAAAGAGGAAAGTGAAAAAGTTGACTTAAAACTCAACATTCAGAAAACAAAGATCATGGCATCTGGTCCCGTCACTTCATGGCAAATAGATAGGGAAACAGTGGAAACAGTGGTTGACTTTAATTTTCTGGACTCCAAAATCACTGCAGATGGTGATTCAGTCATGAAATTAAAAGACGCTTACTCCTTGGAAGGAAATTTATGACCAATCTAGACAGTGTAATAAAAAGCAGAGACATTACTTTGCCAACAAAGGTCCATCTAGTCAAGGCTATGGTTTTTCCAGTAGTTATGTATGGATGTGAGAGTTGGACTATAAAGAAAGTTGAGCGCCCAAGAATTGATGCTTTTGAACTGTGGTGTTGGAGAAGACTCTTGAGAGTCCCTTGAACTGCAAGGAGATCCAACCAGTCCATCCTAAAGGAGATCAGTCCTGGGTGTTCATTGGTAGGACTGATGTTGAAGCTGAAACTCCAATCCTTCGGCCACCTAATGCGAAGAGCTGACTCATTGGAAAAGTCCCTGATGCTGGGAAAGATTGAAGGCAGGAGGAGAAAGGGACGACAGAGAATGAGATGGCTGGATGGCATCACCGACTCGATGGACATGGGTTTGGGTAAACTCCAGGAGTTGGTGATGGACAGGGAGGCCTGGCGTGCTGCGGTTCATGGGGTTGCAAAGAGTCAGACACGACTGAGAGACTGAACTGCACTGAAAAAATGTTTAATACATGTGAAATTGATATAATTGCAAGGAGAAACATAAAAACACATTTATTGTTGGAGATTTCAACATCTCTCTCTAATAAAACAAAGAGGCAGCAAATATGCAAGGAAAAAAGTAGATGTCAACCAACTTGACCTGATTGATATGCATAGATTCTGCCACTGAATAGTAGTGAAATTTATACATTCATTTCTGAAGACATTTACTGAGGTAGGTTATATTCTGTAAAATATGGGAAAAATCATAAAAGAAGTGTTATATAAGCTAAAAAGATGCAAGAGTTCAAGTCATACAAAATATGTTCTCTGAGCACAATGCAATTATATCATAAAGTAATAAAAGAAAGCTTTTGGAAATTTAAAATATTTGCAAATTAATCAGGACATTTTTAGATAAACTATGGTTTAAAGAAGAAATCAAAATAGGAATTAAGATACATTTTGAATGAATGAAAATGTAACCAGAACATATAAAATCAGTTAATTACCACTTAAGCAATATTTACAGGAAAGGTTTATATTGTAGAAGAAAGGTCTTAAAGCAATGGATTCAACTTCCATATTAACACCAGGAAAAGAGGAGTTAGCTACACCCAAAGCAAGTAGAAGGAAAGAAATAATAAAACTCAGAAGGTAAATCAAAGAATAAGAATATTAAACAATTAATAAAATTAATGGAACAAAAGCTGTTACTTTAAAGGAAATCAACACAATTAATTCATTATTGGTCAAATTAAGCAAAAAAAAAAAAAAAAAAAAAAAGACAAAAATTACTAACATCCAAATTGCATGCTAAGTTGCTCAGTCAGATCCTACTCTGCAACCCCATGGACTGTATCCTGCCAGGCTCCTCTCTCCATGCAGTTATCCAGGAAAGAATACTGGAGTTGGTTATTTCCTCCTATAGGGGATCTTCCCCACTCAGGGATCAGACCATGGCTTTCATGTCTAGCGCCATCTGGGAAGCCCCAACATCCAAATTGAGAGACACTAAATAGTTCATATATATAAGGAAATTAGTAAATATCATGGATAATTTTAAGTGAATAAATTTAAGATAGAGATGAAACAGACCAATTCTTTGAAATATTAAAATTACTAAAGTTCACTCATGAGAAATTAATAACTTGAGCAAACATGTTTCTATTAAAATATTGAATTTATAGTTAAAAACCTTCCCCACAGAGAAAAATCCAGACCCAGATTTCTTCAATGGTAAATTTTATCAACATTTAAGGAAAATACAAAACTAATTCTACATAAGAAAAGCAGAATTTACACACAGACACAGGTATATACACAGGGAAAATACCATGTGAAGATTGAAGCAGATATTGAAGCAATGTACCTTAAAGGCAAAGAATGCCAAGAATTGCTGACAATCTCCAGAGGCTAAGTAGAAGGGAAGGATTCTTCCCTAGAGTCTTTGGAAGAAGCATGGCCCTGCTATAACTTCAAACATCTATTCTCCAGACATGTGGAAGAATAAATAGCTCTTTTTTAAAGACACCAAGTTAGTGGGAAATTATTACTGTAGCTGTAGGAAATCAATGTAAATCACAATTAAAATTGCCATATGCATCCTTGTAAAAAATGTCAAGCTGATTTTGAAATTCATGTGAACATTCAAAAGATCTAAATTATCAAAAAGAACTCTGGAAATGAAGGACAAATTTTGAGGACAAACTCTACCAGATTTAAAGTCTTCATATGGTCCAACCATTTCACTCTTAGAAACAAAGACTTATAAAGAAATGTCCATAGCCCCAAATTGAAATCGACATCAACATATTGATGCATATATACACCAACAAGTGAATATGCAAATGTATTTTGATATATCCGTATTATAAATGCTATTCAATCATTAAAAGGAAAAAATACTGATTGATGTATGAATCTCAAATTAATTACTGTGAGCAAACAAGCCAGATCCTTCCTCCACCCTGTGAAAAAGAGAAAATAATTTATATACTATGTGATTCTATTTTTATAAAATCATAACAAATGCAAACTAATTGTGATGACAGAAGATGAGTGGTTGCCTGTTGTCAGGGTAGGATAAGGTTATGAGAGGAAAGGAAGGAATAACAAAAGTGCTCAAAGAAACTTTTGAGTTTGATATTCATGTTATTTTTTAGTTTGATTATGGTTTCATGGATACATACAAGGTCAAAACTTATCAGCTGTTATACTTTAAATATGAGGAGTTTACTGTATGCCAATCATACCTCAATAAAACTGCTAAAAACAAAAATAACAGTCACCAACCTTTTCACAGCATTGTTGCTATCTCGTGCCTCTGCTGACTGAGACGCAAATTTGGGACGGAATATTTTCTTGTGATGGATGTATACTTTAGGATACCAAAGTCGTTTCCTGATATTTGTGTTCTCTTATTCAAAACCCTATCCTCATTCAACTATGCATATTCACCTTAGTCCGAATCCTAAGAATGATTCTGATTCAACATTTGCTATCATTTGATTCCCCATCTTTCCTAGGAACTGAGTTCTTCATTCCCTTTAAATCTATATCTGCAATTACTTGCTATTATTGCCTAATATCACCTACATCTAAGACCCAGATCAAGTATAATTACAATGTCAATTTAATAGTATATTGTAAAGGCACCAGACCATTTCTATCTATTTGTATAGCTTTTAAAATTTTCTGCATGACAGTTTTACACACACACACACACACACATATATATATACACACACAAAACAGTGATTATATATCTATTATTATATAATTTATATACTATATTATGCATATTAACATTAGTAATATATTAATTATATAATAACATGAATATGATATATATATATATATAAACATAAATTATCCATTCTAATGGGGTCAGACAGTTTTATTTCAAAATCTATAAATTAATCTAGATGGGTTCAATGACCCATCATACCTTAAGTTCATA
Source organism: Muntiacus reevesi (assembly GCF_963930625.1). NCBI lineage: Eukaryota > Metazoa > Chordata > Mammalia > Artiodactyla > Cervidae > Muntiacus > Muntiacus reevesi. The sequence continues at coordinate 69,559,694 of NC_089251.1, read as the reverse complement.
AGACCATGAAGATAAATTTTAATCTATAAATAGAACCCAATCAAAGAATAAGCAACTGATGCATTGAAAGCCAATACTAGTGGCTTCGGTTTCACTGTTTGATAAACCTGTGCCCAAAGACGTTTACTTCATGGATCTATTCACGCATTCATTCATGAAAGCTTTATTCATTCATCCTCTCAACAGGTTATTAAACACTTTCCCCAGATCAGGTATGATGTCAGACCAGAGAGATAATATGTTAAAAAAAATGGATATAATTCCTATTCACATTATATTAGAACACAGTAAGGGATTTTACTTTATTTAATCATTATTTTATTTAACTATTAACAGTTAAATAATATTTAACTAATATAGTTAAGTGATATTTAAATGTTAATACTTCATTTAACTATTTATTTAACCAAGTCATCTAAAATCATATCTGGGACAGTGCTAATAAGAAGATATATTTCTAAGAATATCTAAAACAGAGATATTTGTCTTAAGAGTTGTCAGGGAAGGACTGCCTCAGTAAGTGCGGCTTGAGTGGAGATCTTAAATGAGATTTGGTTAACCAGGCCAAAAGGGAATGAAGGAGATTTTCAGGCAGAGGAGATACTTAGGTGGGGCCTGACGAGATCATGGAAGGTAGAGTAACACAAACCCCTTTCAGGGCTAACCCTTCTATACTTATTATTTGACCATCTAGAAGCCTCTTTGGCCTTAATTGATGAATAAACATTGAGATCAAAGGAGCCTAGATTCTTGTGTAACTGCACAGAGCAAACACCACCTTCTGACCTCTAATCTTGGTCCTTAACAAGAATAGTGTAAATCTCTGCTTTATCAGACACTGTGTTTTGCAGTTATTTGCTATAGGAGACAGCATTAAATGTCCTAATTCATGGGGATTGATTAATCTCAGAAGTTTTTCCACCGGGGAAATTCTGTGATTTGAATTTACCATTTGAATATAAAGATGATAGTGGTCCCTAATGCTTTGTGTGCTTTACTAGCCTTTCAAACAAAATCATTAATACTTTATCTACTTTATTTATTGCATCTTATAAACAACTCAGTAAATAACAGGTAGTTGATAAATGTTTTCTTATTTTTCAACCAATTTATCTCTCCTTGGTATAGAGGAGTATTCTTTCTCCACTGCATTATATTGCTTTTCACTTGAAATTTCAGTATTTACTGAAAAAAAAAAAAAAGAAATTGTATCTGACAGTCTTCACGCTTAGAGACTTGGAGTGAATTTTTTCCCTACTTTTCTGAGGTTTATAATAACTGAATCTGCAATTAAGATTACTTCCATAAAATACTGAATGATTAATGATTTTAATAATATTAAATTGCTTTTAGTAGATTGCTAATGACATTAGGATCAGGATATAAACCAAAGCAGCTGGTTATAGTCACTGATGTTGAAAACATGTGGGTTTCAATTGCTTATATTCCAAATCAAGTATAAAACTTTCTTAACCAAATGTTGAGAAAAACATTAGAGAAACTTAGGAAAAACATAATAAATATAGCTATAAATTCAAATTTTAATTACTATGTCTGAGATGATATCAAGAATTTTGAGATGTGTGATCAATCTGTCTTAATTATATAATGTGCATATATATAGCTACCTATATATTTAAAATACACATCTTTCTTTCAGGAAACCCAAAGGATTTTATGACTAGTAAAAGAAAGAATCCTATGAATTAACTGATTTTTGGTGATACTGTCATTTTCATTAAAAAACAGAACAAGTACAGTTTTTGAAAGATTATTACTCCAACCACTTAGCAATACTCTGGTTTGGTTCAGAAAACTCATACTAAAAACAAGCTTGCCTCCTCTACCACACAAAATCTTAAGCTAAAAAATCACCATTGCTGCCACACAAAAAAAATATTTTCTATGCCTCCCTTCTAAATAAAGATGGCCAAGAGACACAGATCTGGTTAATGAGATATGTAATTTGGCATTGTTTGGTGTCTTTCAAGAGGGACTGATTCAGCTGGCATATGCCTTCTAACTTATGCACTCCCCCACTTTCCTCACTGGAATACAAACATGATATCTGGAGGCAAAATAGTCATGCTAAGTGTGGGGGGAGATAAACATATCCTGAATGGTGGATAGAAAGCGCCTGGTGATTGATGGCATCATGAAGCCACCATGCCTGTTCCTGACTATCTTTCTCTGAACTTTTTATTATGTTGAAAAACAAAACGCTCTATTCATTTAAGTCACAAATTAATATAATTCTGACTGACTCATCAGTTTTTCAAAGTCATTGGAAATTCTTTTAACAGTATACTTAATGGTGAAAACCATGCCCTCACAAAATGCATATATAGAAGTATTAAATCTCATCATCTTTCACAGGTATTTGATGTATAGCTACACGCATATTTCTTAGGTTAGAAATTTTAGTTGTCAATGGAGTGAAACCAGGAACAATAGAACTCAAGCAAAAACATCCTATTTTTATAATCATATTATCACATTTCAGAGATTTTTTTCCCTTGGAAATAGAAGAAAAGTACAGAAAAGAAAGTTGTGTACTGGATTGTCTTTCAAGAAAGCAGAAGTAGTAAGTAATAGGATATTGGAAGACTTGTCAGAAAGTATGTAGATATTTAAGACAAGTTTCTTCTTGTGTAAGCAAACCACCAAAAGGCATGGTAGCTTTGTGCAATTCTTCAACCTCTGTGAGTCCTTACAAATTTAAGCAAAATCAACGTTTATTTGGAATCACATTTGTTTAAGGCATTGTGCAAGTATTATGCTAGATACTATATAGAAAATAAAGACAACCGAGTCTCAATCTATTCCATCACACTGCTTAGAATCTAACCTGAAAACACAAGATAAAACAAAATGACGTCATTTGATGAGCTAGTTGAGCATGAATTTCATATAAAATTATTTAAAATCCTACACATAATTCAAAGTCTAGTAGACTGTTGATAAGTATGTGTACATTAAATAACACAGGGGGAAACAAATTTCTCTGGTATAGCACAATAGAGAGCAATTAGTTTTGCCTGGAGAGCCTCTGTCTCTCTTTAATGGCTATGTTTTTCTGACTCTTGAGACCCCATGGACTGTGGCCTGCAAGGATCCTCTGTCTGTGGGATTCTCCAGGCAAGAATACTGGAGAGGGTTGCCAGTTCCTTCTCCAGGGGATCCTCCCAACCCTGGAGTTCAACCCAGGTCTCCTGCATTGCAGGCAAATTCTTTACCAACTGAGCTATGAAGTGAAACCCCAAGGGAGAGCCAGAGGTTATGAATATTTAGACATTTGCACTGAGTTTGGATGAGAATGACATTGATAACCAGGTCTTTTTAGGAGTGGTAGGGAACTGGGTGAAGGACATTTTAACTGTGAGCGAAGTGATAAAGGTGTTACAAAATGATTGGTGTAGTCTGAAAATGCAGTATGTCTCTCGGTGCTAGGAATCAAGATGAATGGGGAGATGAGCATTTAATGAGAGTATGTTGCTGTTCAGTTGCTAACTCATCCTCTGGTACCCCATGGACTTTAGCTCATCAGGCTCCTCTGTCCAGACAAGAATACTGGAATGCGTTGCCATTTCCTTCTCCAGGGAATGACAGGATGAAGCAGGTTTACATAGAATTATGACTTTTCTGCAACAAGTTTGGATATTATTCTCAGTTGAAAAACATTCAATTTTTTTTTTTAAAACTAGAAATGTGATTCTGCTTTTGTTTAGAACTATAATCTTGGGCAATGTGAACACTGGTTGGAGAAACTGAAACACAAATGCAGGAAGATTGATCATCTAGGAGACAATTTTACTGATCTAAGTTGTTGAGGACCTAGTTGAAGATTCTACCTCCAGAGTAATGAACAAAAGGTGGACATATTAAACAATAAGACTGAAGATCCTAAGCTTTGGCAAACAATTGAATAGGTATTAAGAGTAGAAGGGTGAATTTGAAGTAAGACTTAATCTGAGTTTATGGAAAAATGAGGAGATGAGCGTTAATTAACCTAAGAATAAAAAAGGAGATAAAGACGTGGAAGGGAAAATACTAACTTCAGTTTTATTCATGTGTTGTCTGAGGTGTCAGGAGTATAAGTTTATGTAAGTGCTCAGGCTTGCCCTTCATTGCTTCTTTTCATGAATTATAAATAGGATGGTATCATTAATGATGCCTATGTTTTAAGAAGGTGAATTTTCTAATAATAACTATAATGAGTATGCTGTAGTCACAATACTAACTTTGTTCATGTGATAATTTACAAATATATTTTATACTCATTTTCTACTTAATGCTTACAATGATCGTAAGATCACTGGGGCAAGAGTTAATATCCCAGGTTTTTAGATGAGTCAAGGAAATGAGAGAATTGAAATCACAGACAGGTAAAAATCTGGTGAAGGTGCCTGGAACACAATTCTTTTGAATGCTTGTCCAAGGATTTTTTCACTTTATTATTGGTCTTAGAACAAAGATACAAGCTGAAAATTTACAAACTCGTTTTGGTAATAGTAATAGCAAAGATTATGCAAACTAATATTTTGGAAAAGTCATTATTTTAGATGTGTGTATGTAACCATGTATAAATATTATATGTAGTATGTATACATATATGTGAGTATGTGTATATACACGTGTGTGGAAAGGATGTATGTATATTTATGTACATATACACACACACACACATAAGCGTATGTATTTTTTTTCTATTTACTTCAACTAAAATAATACATTTTAAGAGATTGAGTGCAGAAACATAAATGAGAATTAATTTTTCCGTTAAGATGGATATTAAGATATTGTTCAATAAGTAAAACAATGCTACTCTTTCCACAAGATTTCTTTTGCTTTGAAAATGTATCAATACTTCATAAAAACATGTAATTACTTTATAAATGCTATTTTAAATGAATTATAAGTAAATATTTGTACTTTTTGTTTCAATTTCAATCACAGTTAATGTTGATAAATATTTATCCATGAAAGAAAAAGTCATCAATAATTTTTAAGAGTGTAAAGGGTCTTGAGACCAAATATATATAAGAAGTGTTATTATAAAATTTCAGACAATTTATATGTAGTTGTTGCTTTAAACCTTCATGATACCTCTGCAAGGATTGAGAGCTTGAGCTCACAGGCTCTACATGTAAGTCACCTGTCACCCTTACTCAAATAATAGCTCCATAACTGACTAGCTATGAAATCTAAGCAACCTACTTAACTCCTCAGTGCCTCAGTTTTATCAATACTACAATGGTAATAAGGTATTTAGCTGAGCTAGTCCCAGAGAATTCAAGAGTTATGACATGGCATTTCAAGGGCTGGGTGGTAGAAATAGTACACTCCAGCTGCAGGCAATAAAGGGATGCAGTGTCTGCAGAGAAAAAATAAAATTTTTAAAAAAGTTACCAAAAGTCAATTTGCTCTAATTATCACCAGGCACCTGTAATTCTAAACAATGTCAGTAATGAAATACTTGTTCTCCAAAACATCTTTTGTTAAATTAAGTTTTAGACAATCACCTGCACTCCAGGTGGACGACATCAACTGCCCCACCAGGAAAGAAACCTGGGGAGCTCTTAGCTTTGCTAGAGAGCCTTCTAGGCTACTGTCCACAGGGTCCCAAAGAGTCAGACATGGCTGAAGTGACTTAGCATGCACTCATGCACTTCCTAGTTCTAGAGTCTCCTTGACATCTACGGGTTGAGCCTCTGTTTCAGCTGCATCCCAGTTCAACCTCTCAATTCTACTTCTCTCACTGCTGACAGAAATTGTTCGTGAGAGTACCAGCCAACATCTCATGTATTCAAAACCGTTTTAGAATCTGTTTCCCAGGGAATCTGATGCAGACAAGTAGCTAATCCAACATCATACAGATAGTGAATTTCAGAACCAGAATTCAAATACCAGCAAATTTGACTGCAGTGTACCTATGACCACTTAATTACTACCTCATTATATACACACAATTCCTTGTATCCCCAATAACTACAAGCAAAACAATGATCAGTGTTTCAGTGAGGCAGGCAACCCTAGATTTTCTCTTTGGCCTGATGTTCAGTCAGGAGCTTAAATCACTAATGATTAGAGGGACAATTATAACCTATGCTTGGAGTCATTGACCAGAAGCCACTTTGAGTGGCAATCTTCCTAACCTGCAAAATCTCTGGAACAACCACAAAGAGAGATTGGAATCTGATTCAGGGAGTAAATGTTGATGTCTCACCTCATCAGCAGAGTGTGCACCCTTCCTTGATGTCTCTGTGTGAGCTGTATTCTGATAGCCAGTTGCTGGATTCATACTTATTTCCCTGAAAAGAAAAAAGAGTTTGTGCTCTTACAAACCCTGATTGTCTACCAAACCATTAGCTAACCTTCAAGGAGTGTCATGCAGAATGCCTGCTTTATTTCTTTTGATTAAAAGTAATATATTTTCCAATATTTAAATGGAAAATAGTTGGGATTTTACTTTTACTTTGCACAAAACCATAAAGAAGGAAAGCTCATACACATAAGCATTCCCTAAAAAGTACTCATTTTGTTTTCTTTACAGTGTTTGTTACCGCCTGATATTTTCTCAAATTAACTTGCTAATGTGTTTATTTTTTTCCCTGTTCCTTTAATATAAAATGAATGAGTAAGGAACTATTCTATCATTTTTAAGCTACTAGAAGAATGTAGGACAGACAGTTAGTGTTTAACAATGCTGGTTCAATGAATGAATATCTGGAAAGAAAGGATAATAAAACAAATTTTGAGAATCTGGTTAAAGTTTGAAGAAATATCTGTATTATTATTTATTTTGTGCTTTGAAAAAATTTTAAAAGTTCTTACTTTCTATCATACACTATGCTTGATACTAAATTTGAAGTGGCAAATTAAATGCATAATACTGTCTTGAGAGACTCACCAGAACAAACCAGGATATTTTGTAAACCACATTTGCACTGGATTATTAAAAATTTAGTAGAAATTTTAGTGGCTAATATAGCAATACTTTTAGGTAATATCTGATCATGTGACAAATAAGAATCAACATTTAGTAGATGAATGCAATGTGTTAGTCACTGTGTTAAGACTTCCAAAACATATTATTACATTCTAATCCTGAAATGTACTCTGTGTCAGAAAGTATTCATACCCCCATTTGTTTCCTGGAACCCAGGATTCTAACTCTAAAACCCACTAAAATTTCTAGCCACCTTCAACCTGGAGAAGGAATTTCAACCATCAGGAAGAGATAAGATGAGTAACTCAGTTTTTGAGACAGTCATTCAGATAAATATGTTAGTAACCATTTAATCATATCTCAATAGTAAAAACATCCTATTCATTTTTATATCACAATTTTTATGAAGCCTTTATTAGTGACACGTACTATGAAATAATTATTGCTCTCAGATGGCTTGGGTATTTCTTCAGGTCCTAAGTTTAATTGAACAGATATTACTATAATATAGTATGAAATAAACAGATATTCCACAAAGGAATTTATACAAATGGACAATAAGCAGTGAAAATGTACTCAACATCATTAGTCATTGGGGAAATATAGGTTAAAGTCACAATGAGATACCACTGAGCACAGACCAGAATGGTGAAATTAAAAAGAGAAAAAACCTCAGGGATTTTTCTAGGCTGAGGTCAATGACCTGTATCTTGAGAGTTATTTTTGTTATACCAATCTGATGCACTTGTCAAAGCTCATCAGATGGTACACTTAGAATCTGTACATTTCAGTATAAGCAATGTTACATGAAAAAAGTGAGCAAATGTTCAATTCTCGTTATTGATATATATATACTGCATACTTAATGGTGAAGTGCATGCAACTTACTTTTGAATAGTATCAAAGAATAATAAAATGGATTGATGGATGATAGAGGGATAGATGGTTGGATAGATATATACACTGTTCAATTTTTTCAATGTTTCTATATGTTTAAATATTTTCATAACAAAAGGTTAGAAAAAAGTATAAGGACTTTCTTATGTCTTCTAATATAAAAATTCCTACATAAACTATATCATAGGGTCTTCCTGACTTTCCTAGGCAGAATGTATCCCATCTTCTTCTGCACAACTAAGAGACATAAAGGATTAGGATAAGAAACAGATTATCTGGATCCTTCTCTCATTATTTATTTATTGTTTAAATATTTTGCCTAAATTATGAATTGATTTTTTAGAAATATTTATAAGTTAATCATTGTGGTGGCTTTTCAAGGACAGGACTTATCTGCATTCATCATTATATCTCTTTCCAAAATTCATTTCACTGTTCTGCATATGACTGATACTCAAAATTATCTGTTAAACAGAATTGAATTTTGGTTATCACCATCTACATTTACTTCCCTATATTTCATTCTCTTTTCTTCACATATATGTTGTTCAATTTGGGCTTCCTAATCATCCATGATCCTTTCTGAAAATGAGGGAATATGGATCAGGAGGTTTTGATTAAAATAATAATTTTAATTACTAGTAAAGGGTAAAGGGGATTAAAAAGTACAAACTTCCAGGAAAGTAAATATTAAACTTTCTGGGAGAGTAAATATTAAAAGATTTCAAAACAAGGATAAAAATTTGTAACTATGTATAAAGATTGATGTTAACTAGACTTATTCTGATCATTTCACAATTTCTACAAATATTGAATCACTGTGTGTTATACTTGAAACTAATATGTGTAATGTTATATGTCAATTATATATAAATAACAATAATAAAAATCAAGAGAAAAAATAACATTTGGTCAACTAATTTTTACTGCATGTAAAATGAACTTGAATCTGAACCTTTGATGTAAACCTAACTCAATAAAAAAGTTACATCAACAGGGAGTATGTGGAAGGTGCACAGTTAGGAAGATTTGTATTGGTAAGGAAAATAGGTTTAACATACATTTAAAGAGGTGAGTTTTTTTATATATTAATTTTGATTTTATTGCCAGATCATTTTGGCTTGCATGAATTACAGTTTCATGTGAGAAATAATGGATGTTCATATCTATTGTGTTAATACCTTTCCATAGGTTCTTCTTATTTAAATGTGGAAGAACTTTACTGTGTTACAAAATATCTGCCTGTTTTTAAAGATTATTTAGCATAGGTCCTCTTCAAAAAACACACCTTTTCATATGATCTTGAGGAGCTCATTGCAGAGGCAACAGTGAAGCATCCTCTGGTTTGTTGATAAGTACACTTAAAGTCCAAAGTGAGATGACCTTTAACTTCAACAGTGGTAGGCTCAGGAAATAATTCTATGATTTTAATATTTGAAATAATAGTATGATTTCAATATTTAGGTAACATAAAGTATAATGGCAATAGGAAGGAACTTCTAGGAGTTTATGAATTCAAATCTAAGTAGAAGTAAGAAAATGTAGGTGGGAGAGAATAGAACTTAATTCTGTATAGTAATAAAGTCAAAAGATATGTTGAATATCCATATATCCCTCACATGAGTTTCATGTCTAGACTACACACAAAAAGTATGGAACATGGACTCTGCTCTCAAGGGGCACGCTTCTGTCCTTCAGGAGAATTCTCACAGAAGGAAAGTGAAAAAAGTCTTGTTGCTAGAGTCAGGAACTTTCTGTTTGACCCACCTGCAACTTTAGTTGAAAATATCAATTTTTTATACATTATAGTATCTATTATGATATGTGGCATATTATAATATTATATTCATATATATATATATGTATATATATACACATATATATATAGCATTACTTGGCACACAGTAAATCCTTACCATCATTATTCAATACTCTACTGGGATTAGAAGGGGAAAATGGGTCTTGTTTGAACGGTTAGACTAGGTTCAGTAAATCTTTAATCCAATTTTCTGTTGATGGGTGGGGCTGTGTTCCCTCCCTGTTGTTTGACATGAGACCAAAATATGGTGGAGGTAATGAAGATAATGGTGACCTTCTGCATTATTTTCCCATATGTGCACTGCTGCATTCAGTGCCCCTGAGCCTGCAGCAGACCCCACAGTCAGTCTCTCCATTCAGGAAACTTTCATAAGCCTCTTATCCTTATCCCTCAGATGGTAGACAGAATGAAAACCACAATCACAGAAAACTAAACAAATGGATCATGTGGACCACAGCCTTGTCTAACTCAAGGAAACTATGAGCCATGCCATGTAGGGCCACCCAAGATGGATGGGTGATAGGGTGAATAGAGGATAGGTGAATAGGATGAATAGGGTGAATAGGACAGGTGATGGAGAAGAGAATGGCAAATCATTTCAGTATTCTTGCCTTGAGAACGCCACGAACACTATGAAAAGGCAAAAAGATAGGACACTGAAAGATGAACTCCCCAGGTCTGTAGGTGCCCAATATACTGTTGGAGAAGAGTGGAGAAATAACTCCAGAAAGAATGAAGAGATGGAGCCAAAGCAAAAACAATGCCCACTCGTGGATGAAACTGGTGATAGAAGTAAAGTTCGATGCTGCAAAGAACAATACCGCATAGAAATCTGGAATGTTAGGTCCAAGAATCAAAGTAAATTGGAAGTGGTTAAACAGGAGATGGCAAGAGTGAACGTCAATATTTTAGGAACCAGTGAACTAAAATGGACTGAATGGGTGAATTTAACTCATATGACCATTATATCAACTATTGTGGGCAAGAATCCCTTAGAAGAAATGGAGTAGCCATCATAGTCAACAAAAGAGTACAAAATACAGTACTCCGGTGCAACTTCAAAAATGACAAAATGATCTCTGTTTGATCCCAAGGCAAATCATTCAATATCACAATAATCTGAGTCTATGTCCCAATCAGTAAAGCTGAAGAAGCTGAAGTTGAACAGTTCTACGAAGACCTATAAGATCTTCTAGAACTAACACCCAAAAAAGATGTCCTTTTCATCATAGGGGACTGGAATGCAAAAGTGGGAAGTCAAGAGATATCTGAAATAACAGGCAAATTTAGCCTTGGAGTACAAAATGAAGCAAGGCAAAGGCTAATAGAGTTTTTCCAAGAAAATACACTAGTTAGAGGAAACACCCTCTCCCAACAACACAAGAGAAGACTCCACACATGGACATCACCAGATGGTCAATACCGAAATCAGATTAATTACATTCTTTGCAGCTAAAGATGGAGAAACTCTATACAGTCAGCAAAAGCAAGACTGGGAGCTGACTGTGGCTCAGATCATGAACTCCTCAGTGGCAAATTCAGACTTAAATTCAAGTATGTAGGGAAAACCAGTAGACCATTCAGGTATGACCTAAGTCAGATCCATTATGATTATACAGTGGAAGTGAGAAATAGATTCATGGGATTAGATCCAATAGACAGAGTGCCTGAAGAACTAAAGTAAAATCAAGTCAAGTCTCTCAGTTATGTCCGACTCTTTGCGATCCCATGGACTGTAGCCTACCAGGCTCCTCTGTCCATGGGACTTTCCAGGCAAGAGTATTGGAGTGGCTTGCTATTTCCTTCTACAGGGGATCTTCCTGACCCAGGGATGGAACCCAGGTCTCCAGCATTGCAGACAGACACTTTACCATCTGAGCCACCAGGAAGCCCTAAGAACTGAGAATGAACTAAGGATGAAGAACTAAGGATGGAGGTTTGTGACATTCTACAGGAGACAGGGATCAAGACCATTTCCAAGAAAAAGAAATGCAAAAAGGCAGAATGGTTGTCTGAGAAGGCCTTTCAAATAGCTAAGAAAAGAAAAGAAGCTAAAGACATAGGAGAAAAGGAAATATATATCCATTTGAATGCAGAATTACAAAGAATAACTCAGCGAGATAAGAAAGCCTTCATCAGTGATCAGTGCAAAGAAATAGAGGAAAGCAATAGAATGGGAAAGACTAGAAATCTCTTCAAGAAAATTAGATACCAAGGGAAATTTTCATGCAAAGATGGCACAATAAAGGACAGAAATGGTATGGACCTAACAGAAGCAGAAGATATTAAGAAGAGGTGGCAAGAATACACAGAAGAACTATATAAAAAAGTTCTTCATGACCCAGATAATCACGATGATGTGATCACTCACCTAGAGCCAGACATCCTGGAATGCGCAATCAAGTGGGTCTTTGGAAGCATCAATAGGAACAAAGCTAGTAGAGGTGACGGAATTCCAGTTGAGCTATTTCAAATCCCAAAAGATGATGCTCTGAAAGTGCTGCATTCAGTATACCAGCAAATCTGGAAAACTCAGCAGTGGCCATAGGACTGGAAATGGTCAATTTTCATTCCAATCCCAAAGAAAGTCACTGACAAAGAATGTTCAAACTACCGCACAATTGCACTCATTTCACATGCTAGTAAAGTAATGCTCAAAATTCCCCAAGGCGGGCTTGTACAGTACATGAACCATGCACTTCTAGATGTTCAAACTGGAATTAGAAAAGGCAGAGAAAACAGAGATCAAATTGCCATCTGTTGGATCATAGAAAAAGCAAGTGAGTTCCAGTAAAAGATCTACTTCTGCTTTACTGACTATGTCAAAGCCTTTGACCGTGTGGATCACAACAGACCGTGGAAAATTCTTCAAGAGATGGGATACCAGACCACCTTACCTGCCTCCTAAGAAATCTGTATTCGGGTCAAGAAGCAACAGTTAGAACTGGACATGGAACAACAGACTGGTTCCAAATAGGAAAAGGAGTATGTCAAGGCTGTATATTGTCACCCTGCTTATTTGACTTATATTCAGAGTGTATCACGAGAAAAGCCGGTTGGATGAAGCACAAGCTGGAATCAAGATTGTGGGGGAGAAATATCAATAACCTCAGATAAGCAGATGACACCACCCTTATGGCAGAAAGTGAAGAAGAACTAAAGAGTCTCTTGATGAAAGTGAAAGAGGAGAGTGAAAAACCTGGCTTAAAACTCAACATTCAGAAAGTTAAGATCATGGCATCCAATCCCACTACTTCTTGGCAAATAGATGGGGAAACAATGGAAACAGTGATAGACTTTATTTTTTGGGCTCCAAAATCAGTGCAGATGGTGACTGAAGCCATGATTAAAAGATGCTTGCTCCTTGGAAGAAAAGCCATGACCAACCTAGATAGCAAATTGAAAAACAGAGACATTACTTTGCCAAAAAATATCCATCTAGCCAAAGCTATGATTTTTCCAATAGTCATGTATAGATGTGAGAGTTGGGCCATAAAGAAAGTTGAGTGCTGAAAAATTGATGCTTTTGAACTGTGGTGTTGGAGAAGACTTTTGTGAGTCCCTTGGACTGCAAGGAGATCCAATGAGTCCATCCTGAAGGAAATCAGTCCTGAATATTCATTGTAAGGACTGATGCTTAAACTCCAATACTTTGGGTACCTGATGTGAAGAACTGACTCATTAGAAAAGACCCTGATGCTGGGAAAGATTGAAGGCAGGATGAGAAGGGGATGACAGGGTATGAGGTGGTTTCATGGCATCACTGACTTGATGGACACGAGTTTGATCAAGTTCCAGGAGTTGGTGATGGACAGGGAAGCCTGGCGTGCTGCAGTTCATGGGGTTGCAAAGTGTTGGACACGACTGAGCAACTGAACTGAACTGTGATTAGAAGGACACATATTCATCCAGGTGTATATATATTCACCATTTCTTGAAAGCAATATAATTCTGTTCAATAAGTCAGAGTTATTCAAATCCTTCTTGTCTTTGTTTTCAGTAATGAAATAACAACATAGACCATTTTTAGGCTAATGTTTTTAAAAATCAGCTATGTGCTGATGGTAGCTAAATTTTAATATTAAAAATGATATGCCACAAAACAGATACATTGACCAATGGAATAGAATTTGGAGCCCAGATAAAAACCCATACGTATATGAGCAACAAATATTAACAAGGGATTCAATAATACTCAGCAGGAAATGGAAAGTTTCTTCAATAAATTATGCTGGGAAAACTACATACATACTCAAGCAAAAGAATGAATGTGGCCCCCAACTTACTCCAGTTACAAATATAATCTGGTACTGTGTAAAGAATTCCATGTAAGATTTGTTACCATGATACTCTAAAAATAAAACAAAGTTCCTTTAAATTGATCTTGGTAATTTTTTGAATTTGACAGCAAAAATACAAGTGACAGAAGCAAAAATCAAGTGGGACTACATCAAACTAAAAAACTTCTGCACAGCAAAGGAGACAATTAATTAAAAAAAATGTGGAATTGGAAAATAATGTTAGCAAACCATCAATCTGATAAGAGTTAATATCCAAAAATACATAAGGAACTCATACAGTTCTACTGAAAAAGAAACCTGATATAAAAAATGGGCAAAGGACTTAGACATTTTTCCAAAAAGGAAATACAAATGGTCAGGAAGTATGTGAGAATGTCACTATCATTAATCATCAGAGAAATACATATCAAAACCCCAGTGAGATATCCCTGTCACCTGCTAGAGCAGCTGTCATCAAAAAGATAAGAGATAAATGCTGGCAAGGATATCAAGAAAAGAGAACCCTGGTGCACTGTTGGTGGAGATTTAAATTAGTATAGTCACTGTAGAAAACAGTGTGAGCATTCCTCAAAAAAGTTAAAAATAGAACTACCATATGATCCAACAACCTCACTTCTAGGTATACATCTAAAGGAAATGAAATCATAGTCTCAAAAAATATCTGCACTCTCAAGTTCACTGCAGGATTCACAATAGCAAAGACCTTGAAACAAATATCCATCGGATATAGATAATGGCATATCTATCTATCTATCTATCTAGGGAGAGAGAGAGAAACACTGTATGATCTCACTTATATGTGGAATACAAAAACCCTGAACTCAGAAACACAGGAGAGAATGGTGGTTGCAGGGGCTGAGGAGGGGTAGAGAAAATGGAGGACATATTGGTCAGGGGATATAAAGTTTCAGTTATAAGATGAGTAAGTTCTGTGGATCTAAGCTATGGCATGATGACAGTGATTATCAATACTGTATTGTATAGTTGAAAATTGCTGAGAGTAGAGTTTTAATATTCTGTCTTTAAAAACTACAATGGTAATTATGTGAGGTGAAGGTTGTGTTAACTAACCTTATTGTGGTAAATAATTTAAAATATATATACATCTCAAGTCCTTACACTGTACACCTTAAACTTACATATTATTGCATGTCAATTAAATCTCACTAAGTCTTCCCAGCTGGTTCAGTGGTCAAGAATCTGCCTGGGTCGGAAAGATCGTCTGCAGAAGGAAATGGCAATACACTCCAATGTCTCGTCTGAAAAATCCCATGGAGAGGGGAGCCTGGAAGGCTGCAGCCCATGCAGTCACAGAGTTGACACGACTTAGTGAGTGAGCCTCGATAGGTGGCTGTTCAGCGCTGAAGTGGCAAGTGACGGCTGCGCAGCGCTGCAGAAGCAAGCAGCCTAGAGGTCCTGACCACGTTTAATTGTCAGCGGTGGAGGCAGTGAGGAGACAGCCCATGTCCAAAGTCAGAGAAACCCCTGTAAGATGGAAGGCGAGGAGAGGGTATCAGAGGGCAGACAGACTGAAACCACAATCACAGAAAACTAACCAATTTAATCACCTGAACCACAGCCTTGTCTAACTCAATGAAACTATGAGCCATGCCATGTAGGACCATCCAAGACAGATGGGTCATGGTGGAGAGGTCTGACAAACTGTGGGCCACTGGAGAAGGGAATGGCAAACCACTTCAGTCTTCTTGCCTTGAGAACCCCATGCACAGTATGAAAAGGCAAAAAGATATGACACTGAAAGATGAACTCCCCAGGTCTGTAGGTGCCCAGTATGCTACTAGAGATCAGTGGAGGAATAACTCCAGAAAGAATGAAGAGATGGAGCCAAAGCAAAAACAATGCCCACTCGTGGATGAAACTGGTGATAGAAGCAAAGTCTGATGCTGTAAGGAGAAATATTGCATGAAACCTGGAATGTTAGGCCCATGAATGAAGGCAAATTGGAAGTAGTCAAACAGGAGATGGCAAGAGTGAATGTCGACATTTTGGGAATCAGAGAATTAGAGTAAACAAGAATGGGTGAATTTAACTCAGTTGACCATTATATCTACTACTGTGGGCAAGAATCCCTTAGAAGAAATGGAGTAGCCATCATGGTCAACAAAAGAGTCCAAAATAGAGTACTTGGATGCAACGTAAAAAATGACAGATGATCTCTGTTCGTTTCCAAGCCAACCAGTAATGCTCAATATCATAGTAATCCAAGTGCATGCTCCTACTAGTATGCTGAAGAAGCTGAATTTGAACAGTTCTATGAAGACCTACAAGACCTTCTAGAACTAACAGCCAAAAAAGATGTCCTTTTCATCATAGGGGACTGGAATGCAAAGGTGGGAAGTCAAGAGATATCTGAAATAACAGGCAAATTTGGCCTTGGAGTACAGAATGAAGCAGGGCAAAGGCTAATAGAGTTTTGCCAAGAGAATGCACTGGTCAGAGCAAACACCTTCTTTGTTTGTTTGTTTTTTTATTTATTTTATTTATTAATTTTTTACATTTATTTTTATTAGTTGGAGGCTAATTACTTTACAATATTGTAGTGGATTTTGAAATACATTGACATGAATCAGCCATGGATTTACATGTATTCCCCATCCCGATCCCCCCTCCCACCTCCCTTTCCACCCAATCCTTCTGGGTCTTCCCAGTGCACCAGGCCCAAGCACTTGTCTCATGCATCCAACCTAGGCTGGTGATCTGTTTCACCACAGATAATATACATGTTTTGATGCTGTTCTCTCGAAACATCCCACCCTCGCCTTTTCCCATAGAGTCCAAAAGTCTGTTCTGTACTTCTGTGTCTCTTTTTCTGTTTTGCATATTGGGTTATCGTTACCATCTTTCTAAATTCCGTATATATGTGTTAGTATACTCTAATGGTCTTTATCTTTCTGGCTTACTTCACTCTGTATAATGGGCTCCAGCTTCATACATCTCATTAGAACTGATTCAAATGAATTCTTTTTAATGACTGAGTAATATTCCATGGTGTATATGTACCACAGCTTCCTTATCCATTCATCTGCTGATGGGCATCTAGGTTGCTTCCATGTCCTGGCTACTATAAACAGTGCTGCAATGAACATTGGGGTGCACGTGTCTCTTTCAGATGTGGATTCCTCGGTGTGTATGCCCAGAAGTGGTATTGCTGGGTCGTATGGCAGTTCTATTCCAGTTTTTTAAGGAGTCTACACACTGTTCTCCATAGTGACTGTACTAGTTTGCATTCCTACCAACAGTGTAAGAGGGTTCCCTTTTCTCCACACCCTCTCCAGCATTTATTGCTTGTAGACTTTTGGATAGCAGCCATCCTGACTGGCGTGTAATGGTACCTCACTGTGGTTTTGATTTGCATTTCTCTGATAATGAGTGATGTTGAGCATCTTTTCATGTGGCAAACACCCTCTTACAACACAAAAGAAGACTCTACACATGGACAACACCAGGTGGTCAATACAGAAATCAGATTGATTATATTCTTTGCAGCTAAAGATGGAGAAGCTCTATATTGTCAGCAAAAACAAGACTGGGAGCTGATTGTGGCTCTGATCATGAACTCTTTATTGGCAAATTCAAACTTAAATTGAAGTAAGTAGGGAAAACCACTAGACCATTCATGTATGACTTAAATCAAATCCCTTATGATTATACAGTAGAAGTGAGAAGGAGATTTAAATGACTAGATCTGATAGAGTCCCTGATGAACTATGGATGGAGGTTCATGACATTATACAGGAGACAGGGATCAAAACCATCCCCAAGAAAAAGAAATGCAAAAAGGCAAGATGGTTGCCTGAGGAGGCATTACAAGTACCTGAGAAAGGAAGAAAAATGAAAAGCAAAAGATAAAAGGAAATATAAACCCATTTGAATGCACAGTTCCAAAGAATAACAAGGAGATATAAGAAAGCCTTCCTCAGTGATCAGTGCAAAGAAATAGAGGAAAGCAATAGAATGGGAAAGACTAGAGATCTCCTCAAGAAAGTTAGACATACCAAGCGAATATTTCATGCAAAGACGGGCTCAATAAAGAACAGAAATTGTATGGACCTAACAGAAGCAGAAGATATTAAGAAGAGGTGACAAAAATACACAGAAGAACTATACAAAAAAGATATTCATGACCCAGATAATTACAATGATGTGATCACTCACCTAGAGTCAGACATCCTGGAATGTGAAGTCAAGTGGGCCTTGGGAAGCATAACCACAAACAAAGCTAGTGGAGGTGAAAGAATTCCCAGTTGAGCTATTTCAAATCCTAAAGGATGATGCTGTGAAAGTATTCCAGTCAATAAGCCAGCAAATTTGGAAAACTCAGCAGTGGCCACAGGACTGGAAAAGGTCAGTTTTCATTCCAATCCCAAAGAAATGCAATGCCAAAGAATGGTCAAAGTACCACACAATTGCACTCATCTCACACTAGTAAAGCTAGTAAAGTAGTAAAGTAAAGGTTGCTTTAGTAATAGTTCAGTTCAGTTCAGTTCATTCACTCAGTCGTGTCTGACTCTTTGCGACCCCATGAATCACAGTACGCAGGCCTCCCTGTCCATCACCAACTCCCGGAGTTTATTCCAACTCATGTCCATTGAGTCGGTGATGCCATCCCGAAATCTCATCCTCTGTTGTCCACTTCTCCTCCTGCCCCCAATCCTGCCCAGCATCAGGGTCTTTTCCAATGAGCCAACTATTCGCGTGAGGTGGCCAAAGTATTTGAGTTTCAGCTTTAGCATCAGTCCTTCCAATGAACACCCAGGACTGATCTCCTTCAGGATGGACTGGTTGGATCTCCTTGCAGTCCAAGGGACTCTCAAGAGTCTTCTCCAATAACACCACAGTTGAAAAGCATCAATTTTTCGGTGCTCAGCTTTATTCACAGTCCAACTCTCACATCCATACATGGCCACTGGAAAAACCATAGCCTTTACTAGACGGACCTTTGTTGGCAAAGTAATGTCTCTGCTTTTTAATATGCTGTCTAGGTTGGTCATAACTTTCCTTCCAAGGAGTAAGTGTCTTTTAATTTCATGACTGCAATCACCATCTGTGGTGATTTTGGAGCCACCAAAAATAAAGTCTGACACTGTGTCCACTGTTTCCCCATCGTTTTCCCATGAAGTGATGGAACCAGATGCCATGATTTTAGTCATATTAATGTTGAGGTTTAAGCCAACTTTTTCACTCTCCTCTTTCACTTTCATCAAGAGGTTTTTTTGCAAATAGAAAATACTAACTTTAGTAAAGCTAGTAAAGTAATACCCAAAATTTTCCAAGCAGACTTCAACAATACATGAACTCTGAACTTCCATATGTTCAAGCTGGTTTTAGAAAAGGCAGAGGAACCATAGATCAAATTGCCAACATCCACTGGATCATTGGAAAAGCAAGAAAGTTCCAAAAAAACCCCATGTGTTTCTGCTTTATTGACTGTGCCAAAGCCTTTGACTTTGCGGATCACAATAAACTGTGGAAAATTCTTCAAGAGATGGGACTAGCAGACCACCAGACTTGCCTCTTAAGAAATCTGTATACAGGTCAGGAAGCAACAGTTAGAACTGGACATGGAAAAACAGACTGGTTCCAAATAAGGAAAGGCGTATGTCAAGGAGTATGTATATTTTCATCTTGCATATTTAATTTATACGCAGAGTACATCATGAGAAATGCTGGACTGGAGGAAGCACAAGCTGGAATGCAGATTGCTGGGAGAAATATCAATAACCTCAGATATGCAGATGACACCACGCTTATGGCAGAAAGTGAAGAAGAACTAAAAAGCCTCTTGATGAAAGTGAAAGAGTAGAGTAAAAAAGCTGGCTTAAAGCTCAACATTCAGAAAACTAAGATCATGGCATCTGGTCCCATCACGTCATGGCAAATAGATGGAGAAATATTGGAGACAGTCGCTGACTTTATTTTTTGGGTTCCAAAATCACTGCAGATGGTGAATGCAGCCATGAATTTAAAAGATGCTTACTCCTTGGAAGGAAAGTTATGACCAACATAGACAGTATATTAAAAAGCAGAGACATTACTTTGCCAACAAAGGTCTGTCTAGCCAAGGCTATGGTTTTTCCAGTGGTCATATATGGATATGAGATTGGACTGTGAAGAAAGTTGAGCGCTTAAAAATTCGTGCTTTTGAACTGTGGTGTTGGCGAAGACTCTTGAGGGTCCCTTGAACTGCAAGGAGATTCAACCAGTCCATCCTAAAGGAGACCAGTCCTGGGTGTTCATTGGAAGGACTGATGCTGAAGCTGAAACTCCAGTACTTTGGCCACCTCATGGGAAGAGTTGTCTCATTGGAAAAGACCCTGATGCTGGGAGGAACTGGGGGCAGGAGGAGAAGTGGACAACAGAGGATGAGATTGTGGGATGGCATCACCGACTCGATGGACATGAATTTGGATAAACTCCGGGAGTTTGTGATTGACAGGGAGGCCTGGTGTGCTGCAGTCCATGGTGTCGCAACAGTTGGACATGACAGAGCGACTGATGTGACGTGAACTGAGCTGAGTGATGGAGCACGTAACTCAATAAAGCTAGAAAAATAAAAAATAAAAGGGTACATTAGTGAAAAAAAGTCACTAGTGCCAAAGTTTTCTAGAAAGTTCAAAAATAGGTAACTATCTGCTTATTTGATGTGTTCACTTGAACAGGCATGTCAAAATTAGCATATCTATACAGATGGCTAACAAACACATGAAAAGATGCTCAACATCACTCATTATCAGAGAAATGCAAATCAAAACCACAGTGAGGTACCATTACACGCCAGTCAGTATGGCTGCTATCCAAAAGTCTACAAGCAATAAATGCTGGAGAGGGTGTGGAGAAAAGGGAACCCTCTTACACTGTTGGTAGGAATGCAAACTAGTACAGCCACTATGGAGAACAGTGTGTAGACTCCTTAAAAAACTGGAATAGAACTGCCATACGACCCAGCAATACCACTTCTGGGCATACACACCGAGGAATCCACATCTGAAAGAGACACGTGCACCCCAGTGTTCATCGCAGCACTGTTTATAGTAGCCAGGACATGGAAGCAACCTAGATGCCCATCAGCAGATGAATGGATAAGGAAGCTGTGGTACATATACACCATGGAATATTACTCAGTCACTAAAAAGAATTCATTTGAATCAGTTCTAATGAGATGTATGAAGCTGGAGCCCATTATACAGAGTGAAGTAAGCCAGGAAGATAAAGACCATTACAGTATACTAACACATATATATGGAATTTAGAAAGATGGTAACAATAACCCTATATGCAAAACAGAAAAAGAGACACAGATGTACAGAACAGACATTTGTACTCTATGGGAAAAGGCGAGGGTGGGATGTTTCGAGAGAACAGCATCAAAACATGTATATTATCTATGGTGAAACAGATCACCAGCCCAGGTTGGATGCATGAGACAAGTGCTCGGGCCTGGTGCACTGGGAGGACCCAGAAGGATTGGGTGGAGAGGGAGGTGGGAGGGGGGATCGGGATGGGGAATACATGTAAATCCATGGCTGATTCATATCAATGTATGACAAAATCCACTACAATACTGTAAAGTAATTAGCCTCCAACTAATAAAAATAAATGAAAAAAAACACCCAAAAAATTTCCATTGGGGGGAAAAAATTAGCATGTCTAATAACTCCTTATACCTGTACCTCACAACCTGTTTTGCTTTCAGTATTCTTATCTCCTTAATTTGAACTATCTCCCATCCAGTTGATCAGGTTCAGTATAGTCTCATCATTGACTCATTTTTTTTTTTAAACATCTGGAATCCAGTCTGTCCTTCTGTAATATCCTGTTTGCTCCATATTCAAAATATCCTATATTCTACATTTATGCATCTCACCTTTCTCTGCTACCACTCCAGTATAAGCCACTAGCACTTAACACCTAGTCTCTTTAGACTACAGTCGCTGCATCTCCTTATTCCTATGTATGTACTCTTTCAGTCTCTTCTCCAACAGCAGTTTGAATATATTTAAAAATATCAGAGAGTGTGATATCATTGCTCAAACTTTCTAATAGTTTCCCATTTCACTCTGAATAAAATCTGTCTTAGAGAATCTGACTCGGGAGAATGAGCTAAGGCCCCTCTCCTACTTCACTTCTTCAATCTCTCTCTCCCATTCACTGGGTCCCAACCACATTGTTATGTTCTTGGAACATGTTCACATGTTCAATACACTCAGATCACTCATTGTCTGCATTTATTCTTCCTTTTTCTGAAACACTTTCCCCCTAACTATTAATATATGAACACCAGGCTCAATCTTCTCCTTTAAGGCTCAGTTCAAATGTCAATGCCAAAGAGAATTCTTCCTGACTACAAAACAATACCCTTCCCATTTTCAGTCTCCTTATTTTATTATCTTCATAATACTTATTATTAATGACACTTAATATTTTAAATTGTATGAGGGGAGGGACATATGTTTTATTTACTGCAATAACTCCATGCCTAGTTAAGTCCCCGACCCACAGTAGATGAAAAACAAATATTTGCTGAATGAATGAATAAATCGTTGGTCAATTCGAGTTTCTTATGACCATCACAACATTGAAATGTGGTTTGCTGAAGTGGTGGTGTGATTCTGTTTAATGATGATAATAGTAGTAATAATATTAAAAACCTTGAAAACTTAGAGTTCATAATCTCCACTATTCAGGTTTTATTTTCCTGTAGTTTTAAAATTATCTAACCATGAAGCATTAAAATGATTTGTGAAAACAAATCCTTAAGATGAATTAATTTATTCATTTTATACATTTTCCCTAGAAAGGTTACATAAAAATTAATTAGTGAAAGCAATCTCAACAGAAGGAATCAGGAACTATTAAGGGCTGCTTTTTAGTTTATATATCACTATAGTAAGCATATAACTTTAAGTATTAATAAATTCTTTGGTTTTGTTAGTAAATTAATTTTTAGTGTTCATAGTATTACATATCTTTTAATTTTCTAATGTTTTGTGAGAATTAGTAATTTTTAGTGTGGCCATTAGCTGTCAATATAATAATTCTTTTGAACTGGATGGAAAAAATGTTTAAAATGCCTTTCTACATAGGAAAATAAAGACACATAATGTCCATACACTTTGTAATTTGATTTATAAGCTTCAGTGATGTATCCCTTGAAAAGCAATACTGTGAAAGGGGTGGTAAGAACAGCACACACACAAAAGCCTATAACTTGATTTCATGCACAATTGTCATAATACATAAGAGCACAGAGAGGGAGTGAGATAACGCAGCAAGATAGATGGGAGATTAAAAAAGTGTCATCACTCACTCATGATTCTATTCCTTTTTCTCAAGGGGCAGAGAGAAAAATATCATCTCTTTATCTTCAGTTCAATAAAACAAACTCTGAATGATGTCACCATGGACAAAAAGGATTTCACGGAAATCATTATAAAACGTGTTGAAGACTATCTCAAGGGAATAGAAAGACAGGAAGACTGTTTTATTGAATCACATAAGATGCATATAAATATTCTACACAAGCATATTCCCATATGAGATAGAGAATCTAATTTGGGATTTGCAGCTCTTTCATCAAAGCATCAGGTTTGTGATGTTGGGAAGTCATTTACTTCGAAG
Organism: Muntiacus reevesi; assembly: GCF_963930625.1. Lineage (NCBI taxonomy): Eukaryota > Metazoa > Chordata > Mammalia > Artiodactyla > Cervidae > Muntiacus > Muntiacus reevesi. Next base: position 69,536,089 of record NC_089251.1, on the reverse strand, counting down.
GGATGACAAATCACAGTCCCAGGTTTTTAGACAATCAGAAATGGGCTTTTCTTACCTCCATTTTCTCATTTTACGTTTAAATCTTATTGAATAAATGTCCAAGAAGTTTAAAATATTGTGATATGACCTTATATAACTTATTTGACAAGGGACTGACTAATAAAATAGTCTTTAATAGAGCTATAATTTCTTATGTCATTTTATTGGCAATTACTGGAATCTAATAAATGTTTTACAGTTCAACCAATTCTTTGGGGAAATTCATGTAACACATGAGAAAAATATGTACTGAAAAGAAAAAAAGTGCAGAAACAATATAATCTCAAATTAGAGCATATATATATTCTAAAGAAACAGTTTCAATTTTTTTTTTTTTATTTAAGAGAAAAGGTTTTATTTTTATTTAAAAAAATTTTTTTAGGTTTTATTTTTAGAGATCTAAAAATACAATTAAAATAATCTGAATTGATTAACTCTTCGAAAAATCTGATCCTAAATATCTACAGGTAGTGTAAAAAATGAAAAGACAAAAGTCTTGTCTCTTAACAAGAAATGTTCTGAAGTGGTCTATCATTATTAATTAACTTAAAATTCACTGTCGAAACATTAGTCACATGTTTGCTATTAACGTCAGCCTAATCAGCGCCTTCATGTGGAAATCTCAGATTTCTGCCTGATATTGCATTTCAAGACAATGCTTCAAGAAAGGGGTGATTCAGGAGGGGAGAGTGGTTAATAAGACATGTCTAATCATTCTATAATTACCATTTAAAATACATGACACTCAAACAAAAAGTGTGAGAAAAAAATAGATTAAAATAGAGCTATTGTTCACACTAGATAATTTTTCCCTCTGTTTCAAAATTAATCCATAGTAGATAGGAAAGGACTCAATTAATTGGATAAATGAAATATTTACATAAATTCTTAGAAATCAATCTTAGACATAGTGGCCAAATGATTAATCTGCATATGCCCTGTGAAGAACAGACATAAGAGTAAAGTAAAAAAAAAACACAAAAAAAACAACTTCACAACACTGTTCATCTTCTCTCATTTATTCCTGTTCATTCTTTTATCTCTTTCTTACATCTATAAAACTATATTTAAATAAGTGTGATTGCTTTTAAATATTTTAATACTATACCAGTTTGACAGATACAGATACAGGATGGTGAAATGGAAAGAGTATAATACTTTAAGTTGTGAGATTCAGGTCTTGATTATCTGATATGAGAAAAGTTCCCTTATTCTTTTCTTAAAATGCATTTCTTAAAATTGCTGCTCATTTTTAATAATGACTGCACCACTTATTATGTATGTGCTTTGGAATATATGTTTTCTAGTCTCAGATTCTTCATTTGTGAAATATAAACAAAGACATGTATTGTAGTTAGATAATATATGTTGAAATGTCCAACATAATGCCAGAAGAATGGGGAGCATAATTGTAATAATACAGAGAATTATACATTTTAAAGGGAAAATTCAAGGAATTAATGGAAGCATAAAACAGAAAAACTTTGGTAACTTCAAATCACTTAGTTAATTTCTAAAGGGGCTATACATCCTTTTTGTATCAGGAAATGTGTATGGAAAGTCAGAAAAAAATGTCTTTAAAAAGCATCATTCAGCTATTTATAATTGAGTGGCTCTATTTGACTAATATAGCTCCAGGAACTGAAAAATATTTCCTATTCTATAAAATCAGGCTGGCCCAAATCATTAATGGTGCTTTTTGGCATTGCTTGACTGTTTCATTGCTTCACCAGATAGTTTTTCATGAGTAATTGTAGGTCACTACTTGTAAAGTGGATGCATTTGCATAGAACACATTAATCAACAATCATTCATGCTTTGAGAAATAGTGAAACAGATGGAAACAGCAATACTACAAGTGACTGACTTTTGCCTCAGCAGTCTGGGTGGATGCTCAATCAAGAAAATCAGTTTATTGTGGTGATGATTTATTTTAGCTTCCAAGTGCTGTGTCTAAGAAGCAGTTCAAGAAATAAGACCTTCTGAAATGTCTCTAGACTTTTCTCTCCCTAAAACATGCAATAGCAAAATGATGTCTTTAGTATTACATGTTAAAAGCCAAATATCTACATAGGCTATTTCCCACTGGCATTCGTTTTTCCATGACTTCAAGGGTGTAGGTTGCAATTTCTGTCTAATGCTGCTAGTTTATAAGATGACTTTGGTAAACATCACTGATATATTTCTTATTTACTCTTTAATCTGAAGTTATTGCAGATTCATCCCCAAGGCTAGCCTGAACAATTATTATTATTATTTTTAAATTTTTTCAAGTTTAAGAATCATAGCACCAGCTCTGGAAAAGCACATCGTCACCTGAGTTACTATCTTACTTTACATGGAAATTATTTGGAGGAAGACAAGACCTATTCTAGTTTGACATAATCCTTGCTACTGGGCAGAGTGAGATGGGGAAGCAGTATGTATAATTCTCTCAGATGTATTTACTCCTTCACATCAGTGCTGGCTTTAAGAGAAAATTAAAAGTTATCCCCGATGGCTCAGTGGGAAAAGAATCCACCTACAATGCAGGAAACACAAAAGATGTGGGTTCAACCCCTGAGTCAGGAAGATCCCTTGGAAGAGGAAATGGCAAGCCACTCCAGTATTCTTGCTTGAAAAATCTCATGAACAGAGGAGCCTGGTGGGCTACAGTCCAAAGTGTTGCAAAGAGTTGTACATATGACTGAACAGCAAAGCACATATAAAAATCAGGGAAGAAGCTCACAGTAGAAAATGGCAAAGTAGTAACCTCTAGAAGAGAAGAAATCAGAGTGATGACACAAAGTATTTAAGACTGATGACAAGAAAGATACATTTTATGTTCACAAAAGATGAAGCAATTCTAAAGTCAGCAAACATTTTTAATAATTAGGGGACCATTGCTACACAATAGTTATTTTTTTAACTTTGAGAACAATTACTTTCTCTCAAGTATGGTATCAATTTTGTAGCAACCCTGTCCTTGGAAACTTTAAAAAACAAGTTGGATGTAGTGATTTCAGAATCAATATGAAAGTGTACAGGTGAATACACCAGATGGACCTTGGTCCTTTCCAATTCCATAATTCTATGGTGATAGGAAATCCCAAATTCCAATCTTGTCTTGGCATATTTGATTGGTTTCTGACAGGAGAGCAGCTGGTGTTTGTGGTTGTGTAATGAAACTTCAATCACCAATTGGGCTAACTGTACTAAAATATGATGGAAAGCATTCTGGTTTGGTGATTTTCATTTAACCAGTTCTTCTAATTTTTATACACTCCACGTTGGATTGCATAATTGAGTGCTTATTTTACCCCCCAGTCATTCAGTACCAACATCAACAAAATCTGGAACTCCATGCATGACCTGGGGCACATGCACACAGAATCACACTTTGGCAAAGTGAAATGGAGCAGGTAGTAGGGAGTATTAGCACATATTAGTCTATTATAACGTCGTGGAGAAGGCCCTAAGATCAAAGGGGAGAGTCTATTCTAACACTTCAGTAAAACACAAGAGCGAAGTCTACAGGTAAAGCTAACTAGCTGAACTCCAATCCTGCAACTCACTATATGGTCAGACTGTCAAAAAATAGCAGAGGTTTAACTATGAGCCTGAGACTTCACTGCCTGATCTTGAAGTAAGTGAGAAAAGCAAGCCAGGAATTTAGATCTACTAGGATCAAAGTAACAGGTGGGACACAAAGAATGAGACTTATGTGCAAACAATTTTCAAATCTAGCTCCCAAGACTGGGTTATAATGTCTGTGATGATACCCAGACAAAGAAAGTGAAAACCCTTTTTTCAATAGAATACTGCTAGGACAGGAAAAGAGTGTTTATGCAGATTCCTTAGATTGTTTTGTTTATTTACTATTATTATTTTTTTCTTTGTGACTCTTTTACTGGTCCCAGAAATTAGAACTGGCTTAAACCACAGGAAGCTCAGCCGAGAGGAAGATTTGGAACCTTGAAGCGTTGAATGAAAACCATGGAGAGAAACAAAGTTACGTCAGGCACGCTCACTTGAAGACTGGCACAAGGTGAAGTTACTGGAATACCAGTGGATGAGGTGAAGATGAGGAGCTTAAAGCCAGAGCGACAAGTTAAATGATGACTCCAGACTCGGCTAGTGCTGCCAAAGGTAAGAAATACGTAGCAATTTGTGTGCAGCAGGATAAGCTTAGTGGAGGACTAATTTGTTCAGCTGTTGTTCCAGCTTATTACCCATCTTTGGCAGATAGAAATGGTTAATTGCTTCAGAAGTGGCCTCTGATGCTAGTCTAGGGGTATTTCTGAGCTATTTGTCTCTGAAATATTTCATGAATGTGAATATGAGCTCTAAGACCAGAGAGTTGAGATTAAAAACAAAAACTAAATTCTACTTCCCGTGCTTTTACGTTTAATGATTATTTTTGAACCATTACATTTCACAGGTGGAATTCAGTAAAGTCAGTCAAAAATTCATTACAGTCTTGTGCACCAAGAACAAAAAAAGACAATCCCATTAAAACTAGTCTACGGTGCCATAGAGTAATAACTTTTCATCCCATTTTAGTAGGATTAGCTAGTAAAATAATGCTTTATTTCAAGTAACAAGGATCTGATACTGTCATTTTTTCCCAGTGGAAACAGAAAAAAAAAATCTTATTACAAATAAGTCTCCTATAACAAAATTTTCTTTCCAATTTCATTTATTTTTATAATATAGTGTCATGTCTTAAAAAAATAAAAATAATAGTAGAAATCTATTTGATGTTAAGTAAAGTTTTCATATCAGTCACATATATTATATGAATCAATAAATACATATGTATAATAAAGATTACATTGACATTGCTTATGGATACATCTGTGATAGCTATTCTCTGTGAAATAGGATTGAATTGCCAAGACACAAAGTCCTAAAAATCATTGTTGTTTGTTGTTGTTGTTGTTGTTCAGTTACTGAGTCATTTCTGACTCTTTGTGACCACATGGACTGCAGTACAGCAGGTTCCCCTGTCCTTCACTATCTCCAGGGGTTTGCTCAATTTCACATCCATTGAGTCAGTGATGCTATCTAAATATCTCATCCTCTGCTGCTCCTTTTATCTTCAATCTTTCTCAGCATCAGGGTCTTTTTCCAAGAAGTCAGCTCTTGGCATTAAGTGGCCAAAGTATTGGAGCTTCAGCTTCAGCATCAATCCTTCCAATGAATATTCAGAGTTGATTTCCTTTAGGGATGACTGGTTTGATCTCCTTGCTGTCCAAGGGACTCTCAAAAGAGTCTTTTCCAGCACCACAATTTGGAAGCCTCAATTCTTTGGGGCTCAGCCTTCTTTATGGTCCAACTCTCACATCTATACGTGACTACTGGAAAAACTGTAACTACGACTATATAGAATTTTGTTAGCAAAGTGATGTCTCTGCATTTGAACACACTATCTAGCCTTGTCGTAGCTTTCCTTCCAAGGAGCAAGTGTCTTTTAATGTCATGACTGCAATCACCATCCACAGTAATTTTGAAAAGTGAAAGAGAAGTTGCTCAGTCATGTCCGATTCTTTGCAACCCCATCGACTGTAGCCCACCAGGATCCTCCATCTGTGGAATTTTCCAGGCAAGAGTACTGGAGTGGGTTGCCATTTCCTTCTCCAGGGGATCTTCCTGACCCAGGGATTGAACCCGGGTCTCCCACATTGTAGGCAGATACTTTTACCATCTGAGCCACCAGGGAAGGCCCTGGTGATTTTGGAGCCCAAGAAAATAAAGTCTGTCACTGCTTCCACTTTTTCCCCTTCTATTTGCCATGAAGTGATGGAAACCAATGTCACGATCTTAAGTTTTTTTTTAATACTGAGTTAAGCCAGCTTTTTTGCAGTTAGAACTGCTGCTTCTTTACCCATATTCAGGTTTCTCAGAAGACAGGTAGGGTGGTCTGGTACTCCCATCTCTTTAATGATTTTCTACAGTTGTGATCCACACAATCCAAACTTTCAGTGTAGTCAATGAAGTAGAAGTAAATGCTTTTTTTTCCCTGGTATTCTATTGCTTTTTCTGTGATCCAACAGATGTTAGCAAATTGATCTCTGGTTACTCTGCCTTTTCTAAACCTTTCGTATATATCTGAAAGTCTTCAGTTCACATACTGCTAAAGACTAGCTTGAAGAATTTTGAGAATGTGAAATGAGCACAATTGTATGGCAGTTTGAACATTCTTTGTCATTATCTTCTTTAGTGTTAGACTCAAAACTGACCTATTCCAGTCTCATGGCCACTGCTGCATTTCCCAATTTGTTGACATATTGAGTGCAGGACTTTCACAGCATCATCTTTTAGGATTTTGAATAGCTCACCTGGAATTCCATCACCGCCAGGAGCTTTGTTTGTTGTAATGCTTCCTAAAGCTCACTTGACTTCACACTCCAGGATGTCTGGCTCTAGGTGAGTGACCATAACATTGTGGTTATCCAAGTCATTAAGACCTTTTCTGTATAGTTCTTCAGTATATTCTTGCCACCTCTTCTTAATCTCTTATGTTTCTGTTAGGTCATAATTATTAATAATATGTTATTTTTCCAACCTAAGAGAACCTACTCATTTTATGGACATTAAGTGATTTAAATTATTATCATGCAGTAGTCATGTATGGATGTGAGAGTTGGACTATAAAGAAAGCTGAGCACCGAAGAATTGGTGATTTTGAACTGTGGTGTTGGAGAAGACTGTTGAGAGTCCCTTGGACTGCAAGGAGATCCAACCAGTCTATTCTAAAGGAAATCAGTCCTGAATGTTCACTGGAAAGACAGATGTTGAAGCTAAAACTGCAATACTTTGGCCCCCTGATGAGAAGAACTGACTCATTTGAAAAGACAGATTGATGCTGGGAAAGTTTGAGGGCAGGAGGAGAAGGGGGAAAGAGAGGATGAGATGGTTGGATGGCATCACTGACTCAATGGACATGAATTTGGGTAAACTCCGGGAGTTTGTGATGGACAGGGAGGCCTGTTGTGCTGCGGTTCATGGGGTCACAAAGTCGGACACGACTGAGTGACTGAACTGAACTGATGCTATTTTAACAATTTGATAATATCTTTGTGGTTTAGTTGCTAAGTTGTTTCCAACTCTTGAGACCCCATGAGCTGTAACCTGCCAGGGTCCTCTGTCCATGGGATTCTTTAGGCAAGAATTCTGGAGTGGGTTGCCATTTCCTTCTCCAGGGGATTTTCCCAATCCAGGAATTGATCCCAGATCTCCTGCATTGCAGACAGATTCTTTACCAACTGAGTTATATTGAAGATAGACTAATGAATGCTATAGTCAGTATCTCTAAACCACAGTAATTTCTCCTTTCTTTTCAATTATAGATTGCTGTTTTATAAAGATTAATAACTGTTCTCCTGACTTATAAAGTATCATGTCATTTTGAAAAGTCATTGTATTTTTTTCAGAAGAATATATATATACACACATATATATGTAAATGTACTTATGTATTTCCATAATTTTCTGTATCTCAATATTTAAGTTCTTAAATTTTTAGAGGTCTAAAAAGAAGAGACTGGAATGATTTCAAGACACATGAATATTATGTGGCCTAAAACAAAATAATTATGCTACAGTATTTAATCATGTCTAATATTCACGCTAATGATCTATATTTAGACTAGGGAACAGTTGAGAGTACACTGTCATTGTTTTATCAGAGTCTTGTTATAAAATTAGGGAAAGTATTTTTCAAGGCAGATCTAAGATGACAGAGTTGAGCATAATATGAAAACTTTGACATTCTACTCTTTAGTAAGACTTCCTTTCGTATTCCTACTCCTACACATTTAAAATATATTTTTTATGTCCTTTACAATGAAGAGCAGCTTTAGTTATTCTGAAATCTGAAGGTGAGTAGTTAAGACAAACATTTAGAAAACAATAATGTACAAAATAAAAGGGAGACTTTGACTTTCTCAAATGGCACACACTATTTCTGGAAGATCTGACATTCTTCCAGTAGAATTTCCAGTGACAAGGAATTTTCCCGGTATATCTATATATTTAATCAAATAGGGAAGCTTACTCTAAAGAAACACAGATGTTTATGGTTCTGCTTCACTAACAATGTTTTCTTTGCCAAACATTATTGTTTGGAGAGTCATTAAAGGTTTGACTAAAAGCAACTCTACATTAAAAGAAGAGAGTTACAGTTTAGTTTGAAGTAATTAAATCACTTGATAGCAAGTGAGGCTGAACTGCAGCAACGGATGATTTTTTTCAAAGCTGCTGTAAAACTCTTAAGTGAGCTTGGATGTCAGCCTGTTTTGCAGATAAGTCAAGTGGCCCTTTGCATATGCATTTATTTGCCTTTAGAAAAGCAACACAGTTCAGTGGTAGATAGAGAACACCCTACAAGAAAATAGATTCTTGACCCAGTGATCTTGGAAAGCACTCAAATAAACAAATTTAAGGTTTTCTTATTTCAGCAAAATTCTAAGAGTACTTAATATGCAGTCATGGCTTGTGGGTAAACTAGAGATGAACATTTCCCAAAATTGACTACTAAACTTTTCCCCCTCCCCACTTAACATTTTATCAAATTGGTAATTTGCGGGATTCACTTCCGGATATATTGCTCTGAAGTGTTATTCAGGTAGTAAATCTAGTCTACCTCTGACATTTTGGAATTGATCAACCTCATCCTCACTTCCTCAGACACAAACTGGCTCATAAAAGAAATTATCTGAAATGTCTGCCTTCTGGGCAGACTCTTCTCGGTGTTTCTACTTCCTTCTTTAGCTTGTGCTTGTTCCCCTCGTTGTGAGTTTAGGGCTTGGTGAGCTTGATATAACACCAGAATAGCCGGATAAGTGGAGACACCTCTTTTCCTCTCGCCCCACCAACAGTTCTCTAAAATAATTTGGTTTGTATAATCACTCATCTTCTTACCTTCCCCAGTATTCTAAGAAAGTATTACTTTTGTGAGCTCAGTTTGGGTTTTTATAACACAGAGTATTATTGATCAACTATTGATCAATTCAAAAGAATTGATAGAGGCAAAGGAAAGATAGTAACAGATTAATAATAACAATAAATACCACAATCATACTGCTGACTTTTCTGAAACAGCTACAGTTTATCAAGAATATGGTAGTAAATGAAACAGAAAGAAAAAGAACAGAAGTAGGAAAGTTTGTTCAACTACATAATAAGAAAGAAAATTCATAAAGAAAGACAGGAGGAAAACAGTCAGAAAAGTCTTGCTGGCTGAAGAAGCAGGGGACATTGCAGTATGTAGGAATAGGCTTGAGGAAAGCCTTTGGAACCACTTCAGGGATGAAAGATAATTTTGAGTGAGGGTAAAGGTAATTCTGAAGAGGATCTAATTGATTCTGATTCAAATCTCCTTTAATTATCTAGGTAAAAACTGGGATGTCCTGTTAATTACTTTTAGCTATTGGGCTAGTTTCCATTAATGAATATGTTATACAAGGACAGTGAGGCATTTTGTGTTAAATTTAGATCATATTAGCTCCTTTCACTGGCAAACCTTCTGGACTTGTGGCTCAGCTTTTTGATTTTTAGATTTTCATCTATTCTTTGCTCTGCTCACTGCCTTGGTTTTGACAGTACTAACTGTGTTGAATGAGAAATTTCTATACCATTTCTAAGCTCGGTCATTCCAAAAGAGACCATCCCTTAGCTCTGGATGAGTTTCTTCTCCCCATCACCTTTCCTATCCATAGTCAGAGGGACAGGGCACTTTGTTAATTATCTTCAAGTATCTTCTTGTTTGTTAATCTGTGTCTTCTCTGTGCCACAGTGTTCTTAGACCAAACAAATTAAAAGTGAAATGGTTATTTATATCAGAGACTCAAGATGTCCACACCTCAGCTGAGGCTAGGAAAAGTGAAATTCTTACAGTTCTATTTATTTAAAAAAATAGTTTGGTAGAGCCTAAGAAGGGAAAAGAAGAAAAAAATGGAAAAATAGGCTTCATAAACTGTGAGAGCCTGGATGTGCTTCAGATTGAAGTGTGGAAGTGAGGCTATCTGTGTGTGAATAGTGAGGACTTTGCCCTGCTAGTCAACAGAATGGAAGAAGCCATGAAATAGGCAGAAGGCAGAGTAAGGACACATATGTAACTTCCCTTCATGCAATTAAGGCTTGGAAGATTCCATGTCCACATCTTACCGGGCTGAACATCTGTACCATCTATGGAAAACTCTCAATCACACTGCAGCTAGACAAAGTTCAGATGTCATATTGCAAGACATAAAAATGTATGCTTACATTGCTGTAATTTTCTCCCCCCTCAATTTCCCCCAAGCTAAGGAAGTTATTCTCTCTTTAACACTCTGTGCCAAATATTTGCACTCATTTATGTATTATCTGGGCTTCCCTTGAGGCTTAACTGGTAAAAAAAAAAAATCCGCCTGCAGTGCAGGAGACCTGGGTTCGATCCCTAGGTTGGGAAGGTCCCCTGGAGAAGGGAATGGCTACCCACTCCAGTATTCTGGCCTGGAGAACTCCATGGACTGTATAGTCCATGGGGTCACAGAGTCGGGCAAGACTGAGCAACTTTCACTTTCACTTTCACGTATTGTCTGACCATGACGTGTCTCTCTCTGTGCGACAATGCCTCTCTCCTTTAGGTACCCTGTGACTTGGCAGCAAGCCACAGTGATTTATCACATTTTTTATTCCTTGCTCCAGCTGCAAATCTTATGACAACTAGTCCATTGTTTTTATTATTTATATTTTTCCATAAATTTCCTTCTTGTTAATTACTTTTTCCTACATAGATAGTAATAATTGAGTCTCACAATGATGTTAAATAGCATTTTAAAGAGAACCATCATGCTTAATTGTCTTGGAAATAGTACAGATTTTTTTTAATATACTAATATTTCACTGAAATCCTCATTTAATTTTTCTATCAATCTGCCACATGATTTATGTTTCATACTACCTTGATTCATAAATAGGCATATTTATCATTTTTCTTAGAATAGACTTGTTTAGTGCTTTTGTATCTTCTGATTTATATAAAATTTATATAAAAGTTATTCATCACCATGCATTTTTTTATATCTGAATATTAAACAAGGGAATGGTTCATATTATTTCTAAGAAGTTTCTCTTGGCCAAAATGGCAACACGTATTTGGTTAGAATTTGCAACAAATGCAATGCTCAACACATGGGATATCTTTATTTCTTACTGAATCTGGCTAGCACATCACAAGGTGTATTGGAAAACTTTAAGTCATTTGAGACCTTCTGCCAGTAAAACTGGAATGTATGGAAATGGTAGATGGTAGTGAGAACTTTTTTTTCAGCTTCAAATATTTAGAAAATGCATGGGTTTATTAAAAGTATATATAGTGAATCAAATAGCTAAAGGAATGTAGATTTTTATGTGTTTGTGTAATATAGTTTGCTCTATTAAGATATAGGCAACAAATAGATAGAAACTATCTTATGCATTTTTCCAACTAACATGGAAATAGCACAGTAGAAACTCAAGAGAGTTTTATAAGAAAATTAATTAATGAATGAGTGAGTGACAGTTACTCAGTCGTGTCCAGCTCTTTGTGACTCCATGGAGTGGAGACCACTAGGCTCTTCTGTCTATGGAATTCTCCAGGCAAGAATACTGGAGTGGGTTGCCAGTGATGAATAGACTCCATCAATTTTGGAAGAAGTAGCAAGGACCTGTTATTTTTTGGCTTCTCATATCTATTCTTCATTTTTCTGTTAACTCTATCTAGGTTTCTTCCAGAAACCACCCTCACTCCCAAATTCAGCTCCCAAGCCTAAATTGAAACTTTTATCTGTTTCAAAGATAAATCCTGTGACCTCTATGTAAGTAAATTAATGCATCAATCCATAAATGTCTTGAGTTCATGTCCCAATGAATTGAATGGATTTTCTTAGGGAAATCTTCAGAATGATACTCCTGTTCTAAAGCAAAGACTGAAACTCAGTAAACACTGGGTCAGGAGAAGATGTCATCATACTGTGACCATATATGAGGTCATTCCATTGAAATTGAGGATGGAAATGCATAGACAAAGGCAGAATTAAGAGATGGGAAAAATCTAGTTCCTTGGTGATGCAATTAAAACCTCTGCCTCAGGTTTTGGAGCCAGCCCTGTCTTGAGACCTATTAGCCTAGCAAGGCAAAAAAAAAAAAAAAAAAATTAGATTCTATATTTGGTTCAGTAGAGACTTTACATCTTTTGCACTTGAAGCTTCTTTAATTAACAAGACAAAATCATTAAAGCTCTACTGTCAGAAAAGAAACTGAATGAAGTTTTTGCTCTTTCATTCTATCCAAGAATAGAACAAGATTCTATATCTCAACTGTTAAGGCAGTGGCTTTCAAACTATACCCAAGCTGTGCCTTCATCTAAGTGCTCCTGGGAAAGAGGAAGAGGATAGAGACACAGAGTTCTAGAACATTACACTGAATCAATCAGAGACACCCTACATCTATCTCTCCTGAGCTTTTGCAGGAAGAGTTTTGACGCTAAGACAAATTTGATAGCCGCTGGTTAAAACTGTGTTTTAACGCCTTTAAAGCAGACAATAGTAGAACTGATGGACATACGTATTGTTCTGTTTTAAAAAACCCAACCATAACACTATAGAACCATGTTTATTTTATAATCTTCTACTTTAATAAAAATAGCATTATTTAATTGATTATATAAAAATGGTAACTGAAATCACTCTACAGTTTGACATCTTTTAATTTTCATCATTTAGTGTTTTACTTCTCTTCCCTCAGTCACTGAAAACTAAGTCCCTGCTATTCTTTTCATAATTTTAATATGCATGATAAAGCACATTTTTTAGTTCTTTGTTAAATAAGTCAAATCCAGCATTTGTATTTATTCAGTGAGATTTTTCCTTAATAAAATAATAGATTTACTTTCTCAAAATTTCATAAATATTTCGACTTCGGTTAAAGATTATGTTAATCAGTAAGGAAGTATCAACCTGCTGCTGTCCTTCAATAATGCAGCTGTTAGGATAATGTATACAAATGAGATAAAGCATTTTTCAAAGGTGTTGCTCAGTGCTAGGCACAAACACCTACTCAATATTAGTCATCACTGAGTCATCATCATAATCACTATCAATTATCATCTTATCCTTAAAAAAATCTTTAAAATTCTTTCTAGATATATTATTCTAGAAATATATAAGTAGTAATTAAAACAAATTTCCATATTATTTTTTAGCTAAATTTTTATTTGGAAAATATATTTACAGAAAAGTCGCCAAGAGAATATAGAGGGTTCCTATGTATCCTTCAACAAGTACTGCCAATTAAGATAAAAAATCTAAATAATGTTTCTGTTAATATTTAAAACTTATAAATCTAATCACTATTTTTTATATAACAAATTATGTTTAGACACCTCTGATTTGCACAAGTAGATCAATTTTCTTGAGTTGCACAACAGCCTAAAGCAAAACAACACTAAAATAAAAGGCTGATATATCCTGAAATAGCATTAATGAACTAGACCTTGTAAAACTGAATAATCACAAAATAAAACTGGTGAATTATTTAAAGATAGGATTTTTTAAAAGATGGGTTATTCAATAATAGCTTACATAGGTTTACAGCTAATTATTTACTCTATAACTACAAGGAGAAAAGGGAAAAAAAGCATCTTACATCATAGAGCATGAATCTCGAATAAACTTAAAATGTTTTAACCCAGTTTTTAATATTCTTGAACATATTGTCAAGGGACATTGCCAAATCTATTTTTATGGATTTTTTTCCCTTTTAATAAGGTTGATGCTTTCTTGGAGATACAAAATGCATCGGTGCCAGAAAATGGAAATAGATTCAAAGCTTTCTTTGACTTCCTAGCTATTTTTAAACTCTGTAGTTGCTTCCATTGGTCCGAATACACGAAGATGAAGGATCACCTCTAAAACCTCAAAGTGTTCTATAGCATTACTAAGTTTATTCTCGTTATTTGGTGCAAGTACCTTCTAACACAATGATTATATATCAAATATAGATTTGATTCACTCTCAAAAATCTATTTGTTAACAGTAAGCACAGCAAGAATTGTCTGAACATCTGTCCATGAAGAATTGGCTTGAAATGACTAATACATTTCACAAAGAGCAGCAAAAACTCTTTGATTCTAATGTTTTTCACACCTCATGCACTTGGGCCAAATGAAAGTTCTCTATATATCTCTCACAGGTTATGATGTGCAAACACTGCTCCACTTAAAAACAGGTTTAGTTTTTCTCTTTCGTCAGTTCTTGGGATATTTATACATTACTAAGTTGGCTGGCATGTAATATTTATGGCAACAAATGCTATCAAGGAATAAAAGCTATTAGGTTGAAAGAAGAATCATTGAAAGAATATAATTAAATTTCCCTCTGGTCCCTGAAGGCTCCACACTGAACCACATATTGACATCTGTACCTGACTTAGCATCATGGAACCACACTTCTGCTAATTTTCATTTCTTTTTATGTGCTTGCCTCTGATCACAACTTCATTGTTGTCCAGATACTGTACTTTTAAAATTTACTTCTAAGTAACAAGAAACTATCAGAAAAGCAATTATTTCAACTTGTACAGAACCCCAGGCTCATTTCATATGGCATGCTTCTCTAGGATATGAGTCTGTCAGTCACCAGTATCATTCTGGGTACAATCCAGACCATTACATTGATGTAATATTTAAGGTAGAACAAACTTCAAGCTGTCCTTTAATAACCCACGGGCACATTTTAAATGGTTTGCTTAATTTCAAACCCTTTGTATTTTTGCTGGCAGAGCCTCCTCTACTTCTAGGAGTACAAAAGGAAAACAAAATTGAATTTGATCAGTCAAAAACAACAACCAATAAAACAACAAAAATGTCTTACTGAGAAGTAACTGTATTGGATATTCTAACTTCAAATAAAAAAATCAAGGGATGAACATAATGACTAATGTAATTGTTTATATCAAACGTCATTGATCTGTTGAGTTGAGGAAGCATTCAGTTTAAAAACAAAAGTAAAAACCTATATAGGGCTGAACTCTAAAAGGTTTCCTGAGGAAGACAGTTTTAACTTCCCTGTATATTATTCAAATTTAGTATAAATGTATTCACAAAATGAAGTCTACTTGGCACATTTATACAACAGCAGAAATTTGGAATTAAATATACTAAACAAATTATAACATCCATGCAATAAACTATTATGTACATACAAAACAAAATCAAATGGTATTTTTTACATGGAAAGATGTTCATTATGTTGAATGACCATTCAGGACAGAAAGCAATATGCATTTTATTAACCTTCAATGTTATTTCTGGAGGTAGAGATAATGGATGCTTTCTCTCTCTTTTGTTCATACTTTTTCATACATATATTAATTGTGTAATTAAAATTTTTTGACTCATAAATAGTTAAGAAGAAAATGACAGCCAATTGATGAACAGAGAAATTGATGATTTTTTTAATATTTATTTTTATTTTTTTTTAAATTTAAATTATTTATTTATTTTACTTTACAACATTGTATTGTATTAGCCATACATTGACTTGAATCCGCCATGGGTGTACATGTGTTCCCCATCCTGAACCCCCCTCCCAACTCCCTCCCCTTCCCATCCCTCTGGGTCATCCCAGTGCAGCAGCCCTGAGCACCCTGTATCATGCATCAAACCTGGACTGGCGATTGGTTTCACATATGATAATTTACATGTTTCAATGCCATTCTCCCAAATCATCCCACCCTCGCCCTCTCCCACAGAGTCCAAAAGACTGTTCAATACATCTGTGTCTCTCTTGCTGTCTTGCATACAGGGTTATCATTACCATCTTTCTAAATTCCATATACATGAGTTAGTATACTGTATTGGTGTTTTTCTTTCTGGCTTACTCCACTCTGTATAATAGACTCCAGTTTCATACACCTCATTAGAACTGATTCAAATGTATTCTTTTTAATGGCTGAGTAATATTCCATTGTGTATATGTACCACAGCTTTCTTATCCATTCCTCTGCTGATGGGCATCTTTTGTACACATTATTGTTTAAGTGTATTGCTGACAGAATAATAGGTAATAAATGTGAAAATTCTTTAGAATAGTTGGTTGAGTAAATTTTCAAAAATAAAACCCATCTGAGATAGTCATAGATTTAGACAAATACTGTTTGCATAAACTTAACAAAAATTAGTTATGAGAGTCACTAATAAACATGAATGCAAACATCCAACATAAGAAAAATTATTAAATAAGTGACTGTGCATCCATTTGATTGTGCTTTACATACCAGTAAAAATATTTAGTAAAAGTTTACAATGGAGTGAAAAATGCTCATTATATAGCACTTTCTAAATATATCACTGTAGATAAAATTTTATATAAAGTGTAATCCCAATAAAAATATGCAATGAGAAAAATAATTTAAAAATTTACTAGTAGGAAAAAAGGCAAAACATTAGTGGTTATTGCATTAGAGGTGAGATTACAAGTGTTTTTCTGATATTTGTCTGTAATTTTCTGCACTTTCTCAGCTTCTTACAATGATCATATATTACTTTTTCTAGCTCATGCATATTTTTTTCTCATCAGTAATAATAAAGCAAGACAAGCACCTAGTGGTAGAGACCAGTATTAGAACTATTTTAAGATAAAGAACAAGCTATATATTGATGTACTGTCCATAATATAGGGCTAAGAGAAAACACCAAACTCTCTAAATAGGAATACAAATATATCCAAGAGTTATGTGTTCAGCTAAATTCTACATGTTCTCTGGGATCCAACTCAAGTCCCACTGTAATTCTTTCTAGACTGTACCAGTCCCAATTGATATGGCATTTTTCACCAATTCAAATAATTAATGCCTATATTTATAGACTAGCAAAGGAGTAAACTCTCTCCTGTGTTATTCATATATCTAGGAAAGGACTAAATACATTATTGCTTCTAAAAATACTTTAAAATTTATTTACACAACAAGAACTGGACTTTTCATTTCTAGAATATTAATGAGAAGTGGATCCAGTCAGAATCCACTTCTGAGTGTAACTCTCAGATACTATAGATTCATTTTTAGGATGACCCTGTGATTTGGATCATCCCTCTAACCTTACATCTACCTCAATAAACATTTTCAGAGTTACATTCCTTTTGGTAATGAGAATAAATAAGTTAATAAGATACAATTTATGTTAAGATATAGTTTTAATTGCTATTAGAGACAACCAAATAAGAGTGATTAAAGTCACTCTCTGAAAAAGTGTAGACAGAATAAGCAAGTCATGGTTTATTTGTACCGTGTATTTGGAAATCTAGCCATCTCTTATTCTATTGGTCTACTATGTCTAAGATTGTCATTATTACATCAAAGTAGCAGAATGATGAAGCAAAAGAAAGGGCATTCTTCTCCTCTTATGGATACAACTTGGAGGTTGTACACACTTTCCTCTCAAATCTTACTTGCTACATGTGTGCTGTTCAAAGAATAGCAACAAGAGATAAGAAAGCCTTTGTCAGTGATCAGTGCAAAGAAATAGAGGAAAACAACAGAATGAGAAAGACTAGAGATCTCTTCAATAAAATTAGAGATACCAAGGGCATATTCCATGTAAAGATGGGCTCAATAAAGGACAGAAATTGTATGGACCTAACAGAAGCAGAGGATATTAAGAAGAGGTGGCAAGAATATACAGAAGAACTGTACAAAAAGTTCTTCATGACTCAGATAATCATGATGATGTGATCACTCCCCTAGAGCCAGACATCCTGGAATTTGAAGTCAAGTGGGCCTTAGAAAGCATCACTCTGAACAAAACTAGTGGAGGTGATGGAATTCCAGTTGAGCTATTTCAAATCCTAAAATGATGCTGTGAAAGCTACACTCAATATGTAAGCAAATTTGGAAACCGCAGCAGTGGCCTCAGGACTGGAAAAGGTCAGTTTTCATTCCAATCCCTAAGAAAGGCAATGCCAGAGAATGCTCAAACTACCGCACAATTGCAATCATCTCACAAGCTAGTAAAGTAATGCTCAAAATTCTCCAAGCCAGGCTTCAACAATATGTGAACCGTGAACTTCCAGATGTTCTGACTGTATTTAGAAAAGACAGAAGAACCAGAGATCAAATTGCCAACATCCACCGGATCGTCGGAAAAGCAAGAGAGTTCCAAAAAAACATCAATTTCTGCTTTATTGGCTATGCCAAACACTTTGACTGTGTGAATCACAATAAACTGTGGAAAATTCTGAAAGAGATGGGAATACCAGACCAACTTACCTGCCTCTTGAGAAGTATGTATGCAGGTCAGGAAGAAACAGTTAGAACCAGACATGGAACAAGAGACTGGTTCCAAATAGGAAAAGGAGTAAGTCAAGGCTGTACATTGTCACCCTGTTTATTTAACTTATATGCAGAGTACATCATGAGAAATGCTAGGCTGGAGGAAGCACAAGCTGGAATCCAGATTGCCAAGAGAAATATCAATAACCTCAAACATGCAGATGACACAACCCTTATGGCAGAAAGTGAAGAAGAACTAAAGAGCCTCTTGATGAAAGTGAAAGAGGAGAATGAAAAAGTTGGCTTAAAGCTCAATATTCAGAAAACTAAGATCATGGCATCTGGTCCCATCACTTTATGGCAAATAGATAGGGAAACAATGCAAACAGTGACAAACTTTTTTTGGGCTCCAAAATCACTATAGATGGTGAGAGCAGCAATGAAATTAAAAGACACTTACTCCTTGGAAGGAGAGTTATGACCAACCTAGATGGCATATTAAAAAGCAGATAATTGCTTTGCCCACAAAGGTCCATCTAGTCAAGGCTACAGTTTTTCCAGTAGTAATGTATGGATGTGAGAGTTGGACTATAAAGAAAGCTGAGTGCCAAAGATGTTTTTGAACTGTGGTGTTGGAGAATACTCTTGAGAGTCCCTTGAACTGCAAGGAGATCCAACCAGTCCATCCTAAAGATCAGTCCTGAATATTCATTGGAAGGACTGATATTGAAGCCTAAACTCCAATACTTTGGCCACCTGATGCGAAGAGCTGACTCATTTGGAAAGACCCTGCTGCTGGGAAAGATTGAAGGCGAGAGGAGAAGAGGACGACAGAGGATGATATGGTTGGATGGTATCACCAAGTTAGTGGACATAAGTTTGAGTAAACTCCGGGAGTTGGTGATGGACAGGGAAGCCCGGCATGCTGCAGTCCAGGGGGTTGCATAGAGTTGGACACGACTGAGCAACTGAACTGAACTGAACTCTGTTGTCCAATACTATAACCCCTAGCCATGTAGGACTATTGAGAACGTGAAATATAGCTCAATATCAATTGCAAGTTGGGCCAGAAAGATGGCTGAGCATTGAAGAATTGATGTTTTCAAATTGTGATACTGGATAAGACTCTTGAGAGTCCCTAAGACTGCAAGGAGATCAAACCATCCAATCCTAAAGGAAACAAACCTTGTACATTCATTGGAAAGATTGATGCTGAAGCTGAAGCTGAATCTTCAATATTTTGGCCACCTGATGTGAAGAGCCAACTCATTGGAAAAGACCCTGATGCTGGGAAAGATTGAGGGCAAGAGGAGTAGGGGATGACAGGGGATGAGATGATCGAATAGCATTACTAACTCAATGGATATGAGCTTGAGCAAACTCTGGGAGACAGTGAAGGACATGGAAGCCTGTGTGTGCTGCTGTTCATGGGGTCTTAAACAGTTGGACACAACCAAACAACTGAACAACAATATACTTTAAGTTTAAAATACAATGGACTTTGAAGACATAGTATAAAAAATAATGTAAAATATATTCTTAATATTTTTATATTGCTTGTATGCTATAATGATACTGTTTGTGGTATATTGGATTAAGACATCTTTAAAAATACTTTTATGTCTTTCTTTTTACTTTAAAAATATAACTAAGAAAAAAATTTAAATTACATACATGATTTGAATTATGTATCTATTAGAATATAATGGGCTAGAGAGGATGAGATGGTGATAGCCTCACAGACTCAATGGACATAAATTTGAGCAAATTCTGGGAGAAAGCGAAGGACAAGGAAGCCTGGTGTGCTGCAGTCCATGGTGTCATAATGAGTCAAACACGACTTAGCAACTGAACAACAAAAACAACAAATTTCCTTAAAAGACAGTTAGGAAATTTTGGAAATGTTTGTTTCCTCTGAAAACTAGGGGGTTTGTTTACCATGATGTAGATGGAATAATGAGGAGGAGAAGACAAATTGTAGTATCTTCCATATGTAATTTCCTTTCAGGGAACATAGATTTATCACAAAGAAGGAGTAGGTTCATGTTTTAGCACTAGGAGCTGCTGGGAGGAAATTCTTCATAGGTGTTCTGCATTTCTGGAAGTTTTGTGACTGACTCGCTGGCTTCCTTTTGTTTCAGACTATCTTTCCAAAGATGTCTGTATAGTGAATGGCCTTGGATGATGTAGTGTCTTGCTTGACAGCAAGGGACAGGCTGGCATGGTTTCTGTCTACTCATTTTAAAAGAGTCAAATTTCCTAAACTAAGGGCTTTATCTCCTATAATGCGACCCGTTGCAAGTACAGATACCATTTGGCCCTCTTCACATGGCCCTATGGGATTTAGAGCTCAGGGAAGTGTAAAAATCGTGATACTCTGAAGACGTTATTGCTCAAGTAATAAACTGTTCTCTGTCTCTGATCCATAAGTCTTGTTTGTTGTACTTTACGTAACTTTAAAAGGAATGCACAATATCTAATAAGAGTGGATGTATTTAAAGCACAGTCTTAGATGTTTGGCAATTCTACCACACATGACCATTGTATGCTGCGCATGAGTGATTTAACTTCTTTGTACCTCATTTTCCTATTTAAAATTAAACTGAACCTCATTAGATTCATTATAAAGATTATATGAGATAAATTTATATAAAGTGCTTAGAAAAGTGCCAGGCATATGTTTTCACTCAATAAATGTTATTGTTACCAATTAGATGAGGAATTATGGCTAGATGCAATAAATAGAAAATGGCATTGAGCAAATGTGACAGAAATTTGTTTTATATGGATAATCATACATGACTGGCATTGTGCAAAATACAAAACAGAACTATTTTGGTTGGATATAACAATCTTACTGCTTTGGAGTGTGACACATGGCCTGATCCATAAAAATCTAAAGTACCAAATCTTACACTTCTTTCTCATCTGTAACCTTAATGAGAAAGACCCTGAAGATCCAGAGTGATATAGAGCTGCAAGAAGGAAGAAACTAGGGTACTTAGATGTCTTTGTGATAAAAATCCATCTATCTTCTTTCCCTCCTACACATCAGCCTACATAGAACTACAACATAAGCAAGAAGTGAACCTTTCTCATGTGAAAGTACTAAAATGTTGGAATCCTTTGTAACAGAAGCCTACAAATGACTAATAAAGGGTAGAGAAAAGGAACCTCCTCTGAAGGGAAAGAAGACAAAAAGAAGATGAAAAGAAGTCATGTAAGTAGGGCTTCCTGGGTAGCTCAGGGTAAAGAATCCACCTGCCAATGCAGGAGGGATGGGTTCAATCTCTCGTCTGGGAAGATGTCCTGGAGAAGGAAATGGCAACCTGCTTCAATATTCTTGTCTGAAAATCCCCATGGACAAAGGAGTCTGGCGGATTAGAGTCCATGGGGTCACAAAGAATAGGACATGACTTAGCAGCTGAAGAACAACAAGGCATGTAAGTAGTTTGGTTGAGATCTGGCTCTGCTGGTACAAAGAGCATATGAAAAATCCATGCTGGGAAGCTAACACAACTGAGTTGTTCACATGCAAAACTCCCTAAGTAAGCCTGGGTTCCCAAGTGTAAATGCCAAGGTTGTGGTCCTTGAACTTCTCCAGCTTTATGCAAAGTCCTACCTCCTTCCAAAGGTGTCTTACAGATTACATTTCAATAATTACGAATGTCTCATAGCTCTCCAATCATAATATGCATACCTAATAGTGATTATCTTACATCTGTCTTTTTAAAATGTTAATCCTTCTCCCTGGAATGCCCTCTCTCTTTTATATGCTAAACCTTCACTCATGTGTCCTCCAAAAGTCAGTTTGGGTGAGTCTCTTCTAAGAAGCTTTCCATAATCCTCTCAAGGCCAGGGCAAAAATAGAAAAAAGTGTTCTGTTTTACTTTGTTTTCACAACTGAATTGAGTACATATCACCTTGTTATTGGTGTGGAGGAATAAAGTTTAAAAGTAGTACATTGAGAGACTGTATTTCCTATGACTAGGACATCAATAACAATGCCTGGTAGTTTGTCCTCTATCAGTATTAAGTATCTATTTCATAGCTAGGATTGCCTTTGGCATAATACAGACATAAAAATGATATACTTTCTGCCTTATAAATAGTTTCTATCTAGGTAGAGGAGATAGGCTAACTAATGAGGCCAGCAATTCATAGATTAAGATGGAACAAAATCATATCAGTCAAAATGTATATTGTATAATTCTGAATCGAGTGATCTGCAAATAAGAAGCAAAAACACTGCACCAGTCTGTGGCCTTCCTGAATATCAAACTATCACTAGTCTAATGTCTGTAGGTATTCAGCCATGAATGTGAATTAAATGAGACAATTAAGTCACAAGAAGAGAAGGCATGCTCCACATAACTCAGATGAACTGGACTGTAAAAAGTGTAAGCATATAGGATTTCAGATAAAAGAGATTCTTGGTAGGGACTGGTATGGGCAAGGAAAACATCAAGAAGTCAGGATCTGAGTCAGACTATCAGGATAGAAGTCACAAGAAATTTGTACTCAGACAACTCTGGATTGAAATTACAAATGTATCACATAGTAGCTATTTTATTTCATAGATTGTATTTTCTGATATATAAGAAGAAGATTCATAGCAACTATTTTGCTAATATTTTTGTTAATGATTTTTGCATCTATATTCACCAGTGATATTGATCTGTAATTTACTCTTTTTGCGATATATTCAGTGTTGTGGAAGGTTGACGCTGGCCTCAGAGAATGAGTTCAGATGGGTTCCTTCTTCTGTAATATTGTGGAATAGTTTAGAAGGATAGGTGTTAAGTCTTTTCTAAATGTTTAGTAGAATTCACATGTGACGCCATCTGTTCCTAGACTTTTGTTAGTTGAAAGTTTTGTGGATTTTTTCTGCTTGTGTATTTTGCTTTGTTTTTTAATTTTAAATTACTGATTCAATTTCATTATTAGTAACTGGTGTGTTCAGTATTATTTCTTTGTGATTTAGTCTCGGGAGATTGTACATTTCTAGGAGTTTGTCCATTTCTTTCTGGTTGTCTATTTTTTTGGTATATAGTTGATCAGAGTAAACTCTCATGAGTGTATGCATGTCTGTGGTGTCAGTTGACTTCTTTTTTGATTTCTGATGTTATTGATTTGAGCCTTCTAACTTTTCTGATTGATGAGTCTAAGGGTTTATCAATTTTGTTTATCTTATCAAAGACCTGGCTCAAAGTTTTCTTGATCTTTTATTATTTTTAGTCTCTCTTTCATTTCTTTCTGCTCTGATCTTTAAAATTTCTTTCTTTCTACTAACTTTGGGTTTTTTTTTCTTTTATTTTTCTATTTCCTTTAAGAGTAAGGTTATGTTGTTTATTTGTGGTTTTTCTTGTTCCCTGGGGTAGGTGTATATGGCTATAAACTTCCCTTGAAGAACAGCTTTTGCTGGGTCTCCTAGATTTTACACCTTTATGCTTCCATTTTCATTTGTCTACAGGTACCACTTAACAAAATTCTAAGTATGAAATATAGTATTGTTAACTATATGCAGTATAGTGTACAATACAGTTCTAGGACTTCTTCATTTTGCATAACTGAAATTTGTACCTTTTGACTAATGCCTCCTCACTAGTTCTGACATCTAGTCCCTGGTAACTACCATTTTACTCGGTTTCTATAAGTTTTACTATTACATATTATTCCTGTAATTAGAATTTTGTGTTGTCTGTCCTTTTGTGTTTGGCTTATCTCACTTGGGTTAATTCATGTTTTCACAAATAGGATATCTTTCTTTTTTGTAAAGACTGAAAAATATTTTGATGTATATAACTGCCAAATTTTCTTTAACCATTCATTGATTGACAGACATTCACACTATTTCCACAACTTTGCTATTGTTATTAGTGTTGCAATCAACATGGGGGTGCAGATATCTCTTTAAGATCCAGATTTCAAAATGTTTGGTTGTGTACCTGGAAAGGTGATTACTGAGTCATATGGAAGTATTATTTTTTTAATTTTTTGAGAAACCTCTGTATTGTTTTCCACAGTGGCTGCACCAGTTCACATTTACACCAACATCATATAAGGGTTCCTTTTTTCCCACATCCTTGTTTGTACTTGCTATCTTTTGTCTTTTAATGGCCACCCTAAAAGATGTGAGGTGATAACTAATTGTGATTTTGCTTTGCATTTCCCTGAAAATTACTGATGTTAAGCACCTTTACATGTACCTGTTGGCCATCTGTGTGTCTTCTTTGGAGAAATATCTATTGGAGAAATATCTATTGGAATTATTGGAGCAAGAAAAACAATGCTGGAGACATCATACCTCCAGATTTCAACAAATTACAAAGCTAAAGTAAATTTTTATGCTTACCACATAAAGACATATAGGTCAATCAAAAAAAATAGAGATCACAGAAAGGAATCCATGCATAAACATTCAGCTGATCTTCAACACAAGGGCTAAGAACATACAATAGGGAAATGATACTCTCTTCAATAAATGGTGCTGGGAAAACTGGATATCTATCTGCAAAAATTGAAATTGGATTCTTATTTTACATCATATGCAAAAAATAAACTAAAAATGAATAAAAGCCTTAACATAAGACCTGAAACTGTAAAACTATTGGAAGAAAATAGGGAAAAGGATTCTTGACATTGGCTTTAACAATGACTTCTTAGATATAACACAGAAAGCTCAGGAAACAACCAAAAAGTAGACATATAGATTATATTACACCTAGAAGATTTTGCATAGCAAAGGGAATGATCAACAATGTGAAGAGGCAAACTAAGTGTGGAAGAAAATATTTGTAAGCCACATATCTGATAAAGGATTATCATGAAAGATATAAAATGACTTCCTACAATGCAAGAGCAATAACAACAACCAGAAAATCTCAAGCCCAAACAAACTAAGACATATAACTTCTTTACTTTTTTTGTATTGTTGTTACTTCGGCATTTTAGGTTGCTTTGACAGAACCACTGGTAAGTATTGTTAAAAGAACTTTATCATTTTTTTTTTTTTCATCCAATCTTCATCACCAGTAAACTAGCCCCGCTTCTTGCTTCTGAGTCCCCGTCCTTGTGCTTGGTAGCACTGGTTTGCCTTTGATTTTCAGGATATGCTCCTCTTTGAGACTTTCTGATGCTTGCTCCTCTCTTTGACATACTCACCATGAGAACTTCCCTTCTATCTAACACTTTACCACCTAAATGTTAAATTTCTCTTTAATACTTGAGTCAGGAAGATATTTTATCCAGGTAGAAAACAACACTGACTAAACCTATTTTTTAGATTCTTAGTTAGATAAACTTTGATTTGTGTGAGACAGTAGAGTTCTGTAGTCTAGCACAGCGAGGACCTAGGCCTATCCTTGATAAATGAATGAATGATGCATCTTCACACCAGGCAGGATGAAGCATGAGCTGGAATCAGGATTGCCAGTTCAGTTCAGTTCTGTTCAGTTGCTCAGTTGTGTCTGATTCTTTGCAACCCCATGGACTACAGCACATCAGGCTTCCCTGTCCATCACCAACTCCTGGAGTTTACCCAAACTCATGTCCATAGAGTCAGTGATGCCATCCAACCATCTCATCCTCTATTGTCCCCTTCTCCTCTTGCTGTCAATCTTTCCCAGCATCAGGGTCTTTTCCAACGAGTCAATTCTCATCGGCTGGCCAAAGTATTGGAGCTTCAGCTTCAGCATCAGTCCTTCTGATGAATATTCAGGACTGATTTCCTTTAGCACTGACTGGTTGTATCTCCTTGCAGTCCAAGGGACTCTAAAGAATTTTCTCGAACACCACAGTTCAAAAGCATCAATTCTTTGGCACTCAGCTTCCTTTAGAGTCCAACTCTCACATCCATAAATGGCTACTGGAGAAATCATAGCTTTGACTGAATGGAACTTTGTTGGCAAAGTAATGTTTCTGCTTTTTAATATGCTGTCTTGGTTGCTCATAGCTTTCTTTCCAAGGAGCAAGCATCTTTTGAATTCACGGCTGCAATCACCGTCTGCACTGATTTTAGAGCCCAAGAAAATAAAGACTGTCACTGTTTCCATTGTTTCTCCATCTACTAGCCATGCAGTGATGGGACCGGATGTCAGGATCTTAGTTTTTTGAATGTTGAGTTTTAAGCTAGCTTTTTCACTCTGCTCTTTCACTTTCATCAAGAGGCTCTTTAGTTCCTCTTCACTCTCTGCCATAAAGATGGTGCCATCTGCATATCTGAGGTTATTGATATTTCTCCCGGCAATCTTGATTCCAGTGTGTGCTTCTTCTAGTCCAGCATTTCTCATGATGTACTCTGCAGATAAGTTAAATAAGCAGGGTAACAATATACAGCCTTGATGTACTGCTTTCCTGATTTGGAACCAGTCTGTTGTTCTATGTCCAGTTCTAACTGTTGCTCCTTGACCTGCATACAGATTTCTCAGGAGGCAGGTAAGTTGGTCTGTTATTCCCATCTCTTGAAGAATTTTTCAGTTTCCTGTGATCCACACAGTCAAAGACTTTGGTGTAATCAATAAAGTGGAAGTAGATATTTTTCTGGAACTCTCTTGCTTTTCCGATGATCCAGTGGATGTTGGCAATTTAATCTCTGGTTTCTCTGTCTTTTCTAAACCTAGCTTGAACATCTGGAATTTCATTGTTCATGTACTGGTGAAGCCTTGCTTGGAGAATTTTGAGCATTACTTTGCTGGTGTGTGAGATGAGAGCAACCGTTTGGTAATTTGAATATTCTTTGGAATTGCCCTTCTTTAGGAATGGAATGAAAACCCACCTTTTCCAGTCCTTTGGCCACTGCTGAGTTTTTCATATTTGCTGGCATACTGAGTGTAGGAATTTCATACCATCATCTTTTAGGATTTTAAATAGCTCAACTGGAATTCCATCACCTCCACTAGCTTTTTTGTAGTGATGCTTCCTAAAGCCCACTTGACTTCGCGTTTCAGGATGTCTGGTTCTTGGTGAGTGATCACACTATTGTGGTTATCTAGGTCTTGAGGATCCTTTTTGTATAGTAGAAATATCAATAACCTCAGATATGCAGATGACACCATCCTTATGGCAGAAAGTCAAGAGGAACTAAAGAGCATCTTGATGAAGGTGAAAGAAGAGAGTAAAAAAGCTGGCTTAAAACTCAACATTCAAAAAACTAAGATCATGGCATCTACTCCCATCATGTCATGGCAAATAGATGGGGAAACAATGGAAACAGTGACAGACTTTATTTTCTTGGGCTCCAAAAATCACTGTAGATGGTGACTGCAGCCATGAAATTAAAAGACTCTTGCTCTTTGGAAGAAAAGCTATGACAAATCTAGTCAATGTATTAAAAAGTAGAGACATTACATTGGCAACAAAGGTACATACAATCAAAACTATGTCTTTTTTTTTCCCAGTAGTCATGATAGATGTGAGAGTTGGACCGTAAAGAAGGCTGAGCACCAAAGAATTTATGCTTTAAACTGTGGTGTTGGAGAAGACACTTGAGAGTCCCTAGGACTGCATGGAGATCAAACCAGTTTATCCTAAAGGAAATCAGTCCTGAATATTCCTTGGAAGGACTGATGCTGAAGCTGAAGTTCCAATATTTTGGCCTCCTGATGGGAAGAGCTAAGTCTTAGAAAAGATCCTGATTCTGGGGAAAATTGAAGGCAGGAGGAGAATGGGACAACAGAGGATGAGATGGTTGGGTGGCATCACTGACTCAATCGACATGAGTTTGAGCAAACTCTGGAAGATGGTGAAGGACAGGGAGTTTGCATGCAGTCTATGGGTTCACAAAGAGTTAGACAGAACTGAGTGACTGAACAAGAAAATAATGCTGTTTGTATTTCACAAACAGCCTTTCATTTTATCTTTATGGATCCATACTATACATTCGCCACTAGATTGTTAGCATTTGGAGAGTGAAGCTTATGCTTTTCACATTCTTTTTCATGTGAATCTCATAAGATTGTATACTTGAATCCTGGTTTCCTCTAACCAGCATGACTAATCTCTTTAGGAATCTTTCTTTTAGGTCATGCATTCCACCTGTAGGCTTATAGTGAGTTCCTAAACCACCTACCCCAGCATCCATTTACTTGCTGAATTTGTGGAAGATCAGCTTCTTTGTTCCCACTTACTATCCCCATTTCACCATTTCACTCCACAGTAAAAGAAAAACAAAAACCAAGAAACAAAACAAAGTACCAATTACCATCACAGATGTGCTTACCCTTCAAGGTACATTTTGCTTTATCAGTGATGCCAGCCTAAATTTCCATTAAGGCACACATTCCTGTGAACTTGACTTTTAACTGAGTTGAAGTAACCAATAACTTTAAAATGTTTATTTTGTTAAATATTTTAGTTTCTTTTATATTGTCTTTAGCACTGACAATGCCTACTTAGTGGCCAAAGATAAAAAGTTGGTAATAAATTAGCATGGTTTTGATTTTTCTTACCCAATGTTCATTTCCCCTCAAGAGATTTGACTATCATTTATGACTCAATAATAGTATCCATGCTTTTTTTTTTTTACTTTGTTTACTCAACTTTTAATGCACCCCCCCCTTTTTTTCTTTTTCTTTTTTTTTCTATACCAAAGCAGCCCAGAACAAATTTTGGTGTTCGTTGGGAAAGCTACCTGAGTTACAGAAGTAAAACAGTCTCTTTGAAATGAAGTGATTCTAACAAATACCTCATTTCTCTATGCCAAATTTATTATACTGTACTTTTGCCTAGAGCTATTTTCAATATGGTTCTGTTTGATGAGTATGCATTTATTATCTTATCATAAGCATAATTCTGCAGCCTTGAATGAAGGCATTTTCCATAACTTGAAATATGTTACTTTTTTATCTAGGTAGTTTCTACCTCTGGTAATAAATCTGATAAAAAAAACACAAAGTATATAATGGAATATAAAGTAAATGATATTTAATAGTCCCTCATATGTTTAATTTACAAATGTTTTTTCTGTGAAATGAAGTCAAACTTTGTATTATCATAATTATTTGCTAATATATGTGCATATATAACACAGCAATAAAACTAAATTAAACCAACATAGTCTCTGATTCCTTGAAATATCAACCTTAGAAAATAATTCAATTCAATAACAATTTATTAAGAGCTAATTACATGTCAGATTTTTTGTAAAATCAGTGTTACATCTACATGAGGAACGCAGACAACTGAACAAATACCTCAGGTAAATAAATCATGTGCAAGTTTACATTATAGAAGAACAAGGGAATGAATACAGATATGTGCACTAGAGAGGATAGAAAAGAAAAAAGAAAAGAGTCATTTCAAGATTAAAACATTTTAGAACTCAGTAGAAGTAACCTTTCATATTCTTTTCTCTGCCAAAAAAAAGAAAAAATATATGTAAAAAGAAGGGACTTGCCCATAATTAAAGAATGGATCAGTTTAAAGCAAGAGACTAGACAGACTCTAGGATTCCTTCCAAATAATCACAGCTAATATTCATTTAATTTTTATGACATGTTAAGCATTGTTATGCTGCCAAAATTTATCTTCCCAATGATACTAAAAATGAATAATAGTACTTTTTCAGACACACAGAAGTATAATTAACTTCATGGGACTGTTGCAAACAGAATGCCCACAATATGTATTCAATCACACAATAAAAAAAAGCTAAGATGGGCTTAGAAAATAAGAGGATATTTTGGTGGATGGGTGTTCAGTGGGCAGTAATTATATTATTACTGATTAGGAGAAAGGAAGGAGACATAAAGTGATTGGAGAAGTGAGGTAGCATACCAGTTATCAACTGTGTAACAGATGACTTGGGATGTAGTAGCCTAAAACCAAAACCATCAGCTGATCTGGGACAGAATAGACTTTGGCTGGGCTTGACATGCTCTTACTTGGCTGATTGGTCAATGAAGGCCACGTATTGGCAGTTCTTGACCTATCAGCTATGAGAAGGAGGTGACTGGGCCCTGCATCTGTCATGGTCCATCGTGGCAGGCTTGGATGGTGGCAGATTTCAAATACCGAAGCCTGGGTTCAGACTGTACTGTGTCATTTCTATTACATCCTATTGCCCAAAGCAAGTCACAGGTGGCGGGGGAATAGATGTTACCTCTTGTTGGGCAAGCTGCAGAGAATTATGGCCACTTTTGCAATCTTATAGATGGTGAGAAATAGAAGAGATGAACTGGAAAGAAGTAAGCGGAAAACAAAGTAACACCAAACTGCTACACATATTTTCACCCCTAAAATCACAGAAATAATTGAAGGTAGACTAAAAAGAAAATATTTGGGAGACTATTGACAATTATATTTTTTTATGATGAAGATAAAAATTTCTTATAAGATCATTTCAAGCATTTACTATATCTTTTGACCTTAGCTTAGAAAAGGAATTGGCTTTGATTTAAAAAAAATGATCTTTATAATTCTAGGTGACTGATACCTTTTTGCATAGAAAAAACACCAAAGATGAATCAAGCAATTTTTCTAATATACATTAAGATGCAAAGGGCAAAATAAATGTGCTAGTACTTACTATAAACTGTAATTTATCTGGGCAATAGGGCATTTTTCAAGTCATAAATTTTTATCTTTATTTTTCCCTTTGACAGGTATGTAAAAAATAGATTTTACTTGCACAAACTTAAACCTATCTAACTCCTGTTATTGTTTAGTAGAGAAGCTAAGCTTGCTGTGAAAGCAGGCACAGAAAATTTTAATTTTAATTCCTTAGAACCAACAGGTGCTTAAAACTCTCAACACAAATATGTTATTGATGGTTTGTTTACATTTAGATGTTGGGTGTTATATGCTCTATTTCTTTTCTTTTCTTTTTTTTTCTGATTAGAATTCTTATTTTTATCACTCAGTTTCTTCAAAAGACATCAAGACTGATCCAATTGGTCGTGAAAATGTGCCACAAGGAACACACACACAAACACAGAGTTAGCAAGTGTTAGTCTGTTGGGTTCTGTGCTCATCTAGTTTGAGTCATATTACTGATTATGGACCTACTTCTCTGGTCTTCCCTGGCTCTTCAATTCTCCTAAACTCTCTCTCTTTTGGACTCCTTGCTTCTATTTATAACCAAGCATTATTGAGGGCTGCTAGAGGAGTAAAAGATAATTCCTTCCTTGTAAGCTGGCCTATGACTTGGATAGAGAAATGCAAGATTCAAGAAACCATAAAGAAGTTACCTTGGACCTTATCATTTGTCATTCACCTATGACTCCCATTGCATTGTCTATCTCCCACACTGGACTATGAACTTCTTAAAGGACAAAGATCATGTCTGCTTTGCTTACCACAGTATCTAACATATAGGAGATTTAAATGTACTATTTTAATTAATTCCAAATTAACTTAGTTTATGTCAAAAACATTTCTTGTTATGATGGCTCTAAGGTCAACTTTTTACTTCTTTATCAAGCTGTAGTGTGTTTGCTGAGTCAACTACTATTACTATCCAGTTAAACAAAATTGTAATTGAATGTTTGATAGTGGCATATATTATTAGTTCCATGAAGGAATCAGGTAATGTTTTCTATTTATAAGTCTTACATTAGACTATTAATCTTTATATATTTTTGTCTAGTGTTATATTAGGATCTATATTTTCATGACCTCATATATGCATTAGAAGCTGGATTTTATAACTTGTCATTAAATTATAGATATTAAAAACTTTGTTTTACTCTGTTAAATAATGAATATATGGGAATGTGCACAAAAAGTACAGTGCAACAATTTATCACCAGGTGAACATCAAAGAACCATAACCCAGGTCAAAACCAGAAAATTGTCAGTATCTACAAAAGGACCCTTTTACTCTCTCCAACCACTGGTCTGTCTTCCTTCCAAGAAACCACTATTATAACCTATTATGATCACTTTCTTGCTTTTTTAGAGTATTAACACACTAGTATAAATCTGGAAACTCTCTCTCTCTATATATATGTATCTTTATATCTATATCAATATAAATATTGATACATATATTTCTATATATTGAATCATATATTATGAATTATCATGTGTTCCTGGTTTCACTTTCAGTGATATGTTTATTAAATTCATCATTATTTTATGTAGCTACATCCATTTTCAATGTTTTATTCCTTCCAATGTATGAATATATTACACTTTAATCATGCATTCTTCTCTTGGTGAACATTTAGGTTGTTATATGTTTGTTATATGAACAACACACATGAATGTATGGATTTCTGTTAATTAGTACATATGCAAATATTTAACTTCAGTAAATTATACCAAACTGTCTTTCATGTTTGTTGTGAAAATTTACACTCCCACCAACAAAATATAAGATTTATTTTTGACTTTCTTGCCAAAACTCCTTAATTTTAGCTACCCTAATTGGTTTACACATAGCACTATCACTAATTTTGATATGTATGTCCCTATGAGATGATTGGATGCCATCACTGACTCAATGAACATGAGTCTGAGCAGACTACACGAGGTGGTGAAGGACAAGGAATCCCGGTGTGTTGCAGTTCATGGGATTGCAAAGAGTTAGACATGACTTAGTGACTGGACAACAGCCATGAGTAATGAGTTGAAAATTTTTCACATAATTTTTGACCCTGGTTTTCTCTTTATGTGTGCCCATTCAAATTAATGGAGTCTTGGTTTTTCTAGTTGTTGTTTTCTTCTTCTTCTTCTTCTTTTTTTTGCTCAAAAGCAAATTCAGAAATATGTTTTCCAAGCAAACAAACAAAAAAAACACACAAATCTAAAAAACAAAAAAACACACAAATCTAGACTGTCAACTTTCACACAAACTGAAGTAATCACAGTCAATCAATAAGTCACAAAATCTCTTGGGTTTGTATGGGACATAACTAAAGTTATAGATCACATTGTGAAGAAGTCACAAATTTGTAATTCTGAGTCTTCCAAATCCTAAGCATATATACCATTCCATATATCCCTATTAATTTTTTAATGTAATTAATGTTTTATAATTCTCTATATAGTCTTTCTACATGAAAAGGCAAAAAGATAGGACAGTGAAAGATGAACTCCCCAGGTCAGTAGGTGCCCAATATGCTAAAGGAGAAGAATGGAGAAAAAAGTCCAAAAAGAATGAAGAGATAGAGCCAAAGCAAAAAGAACACTCAGTTGTGGATGTGACTGGTGATGGATGTAAGGTCTGATGCTGTAAAAACAATATTGCATAAAACCTGGAATGTTAGGTCCATGAATGAAGGTGAACTGGAAGTGTTCAAACAGGAGATGGCAAGAGTGAACATTGACATTTTAGGAATCAGTGAACTAAAATGGACTGGAATGGTTGAATTTAACTCAGATGACCATTATATCTACTACTGTGCAAGAGTCCCTTAGAAGAAATGGGGTAGCCATCATAGTCAGCAAAAGAGTCCAAAATGCAGTACTTGGATGCAATCTCAAAAGTGACAGGATGATCTCTGTTCATTTCCAAGGCAAAACATTCAATATCACAGTAAGCCAAGTCTATGCCCCAACCACTAGTGTCAAAGAAGCTCAAGTTGAATGGTTCTGTGATGACCTACGAGGCCTTCTACACTAACATAAAAAAGAAAAGTCCTTATCATCATAAGGGACTGGAATGCAAAAGTAGGAAGTCAAGAGATACCAATAGTATCTCTTTTGGTACTTGCCAAAAGAGATACCAAGATACCAAAAGTATCTCAAGGCAAGTTTGGCCTTGGTGTGCAAAATGAAGCAGGCCAAAAGTCTAATGAGAATTTTGCCAAGAGAACGCACTGGTCATAGCAAACATCCTCTTATGTCAACACTAGAGATGACTCTACACATGGACATCACCAGATGGTCAATAGTGAAGTCAGATTGATTATATTCTTTACAGTAGAAGATGGAGACACTCTACATAGTGAGCAAAAACAATACCAGGAGCTGACTGTGGCTCAGATCATGAACTCATTGTTGCCAAATTCAGGCTTAAACTGAAGAAAGTAAGGAAAACCACTAGACCATTCAGGTATGACCTAAATCAAATCCCTTACAATTATACCATGGAAGTGACAAACAGATTCTAGAACTGATAGAGTGCCTGAAGAACTATGGATGGAGGTTTGTGACATTGTACAGGAGGCAGTGATCAAGACCATCCACAAGAAAAAGTAATGAAAAAAGGCAAAATGGTTGTCTGAGGAGGCCTTAATTTTCTCAAATAGCTGAGAAAAGAAGAGAAGCTAAAGAAAAAGAGAAAAAGAAAGATATACCCATCTGAATTTAGAATTATAAAGAATAACAAGGAGAAAAAAGAAAGCCCTCCTCAGTGGTCAATGCAAAGAAATAGAGGAAAACAATAGAATGAGAAGGATCAGAGATCTCTTCAAGAAAATTAGAGGTACCAAGGGAACATTTCATGCAAAGATGGACACAATAAAGAACAGAAATGGTATGGCCCTAACAGAAGCAGAAGATATTGAAGAGGTGGCAAGAGTACACAGAAGAACTATACAAAAAAATTCTTAATGACCCAGATAACCATGATGGTGTGATCGCTGACCTAGGGCCAGACATCCTGGAGTCCAAAGTCAGGTGGGTCTTAGGAAGCACCATGATGAACAAAGCTAGTGGAGGTGATGGAATTCCAGGTGAACTATTTCAGATCCTAAATGGTGATGCTGTTAAAGTGCTGTTCTCAATATGCCAGCAAATTTAGAAAACCCAGCAGTGGCCACAGGACTGGAAAAGTTCAGCTTTCGTTCCAATCTCAAAGAAGGCAATGCCAAAGAATGCTCATACTACTGCACAATTGCACTCATTTCAGAAGTTAGCAAATTAATACTCAAAATTCTCCAAGCTAAACTTAAATAGTACATGAACTGAGAGTTTTCAGACATTCAAGCTGGATTTAGAAAAGGCAGAGGAAGTAGAGATCAAATTGCCAACATCCATTGGATCATAGAAAAAACAAAAGAGTTCCAGAAAAACATCTACTTTTGCTTTATTGATTATGCCAAAGTCTTTGACTGTGTGGATCACAACAAACTGTGACATATTTTTCAAGAGAGGGAATACCAGATCCCCTTGTCTGTTTCCTGAGAAATCTGTATACAGGTCAAGAAACAACAGTTAGTACCAGATGTGGAAAAACATACTGGTTCCAAATTGGGAAAGGAGTACGTCAAAGTTATACACAGTCACCCTGCTTATTTAACTTGTAGGCAGAGTACATCACATGAAATGCCGAGCTTGCTGAAGCACAGACTGGAATCAAGATTTCCTGGAGTAATATCAATAATTGCAGATACACAGATGGCAGAAAGCAAAGAGGAACTGAAGAGCCTCTTGATAAAGTGAAAGAGGAGTGTGAAAAAGCTGGCTTAAAACTGAACCATTCAAAAAACATCCAGTTCCATCACTTCAATGCAAATAGGTGGGGAACCAATGAAACATGACAGACTTTATTTTCTTGGGCTCAAATTTCAGTGCAGATGGTGACTGTAGCCATGAAATTAAGACACTTGCTCCTTGGAAGAAAAACTATGACCAACCTTGGCAGCAAATTAAAAAGCAGAGATAGTTACTTTGCTGACAAAGGTCCATCTAGTCAAAGCTTTTTCCAGGAGTCATGTATGGATATGAGTGTTTGACTATAAAGAAAGCTGAGCACTGAAAAATCAATGCTTTTGAACTGTGGTTTTGGAGAAGACTCTTGAGAGTCCCTTGGACTGCAAAGAGATCCAACCAGCCAATCCTAAAGGAAATCAGTCCTGAATATTCAGTGGAAAGAGTGATGTTGAAACTGAAATGCCAACACTTTGGCCACGTGATGCAAAGAATTGACTCATATGAAAAGACCCTAATGCTGTCAAAGACTGAAGAAACAAGAAGAGTGTGACAGAAGATGAGATGGTTGGATGGCGTCACCTATGTAATGGAAATGAACTTGGGCAAACTCTGGGAAATTGTGAGGGATAGGGAGGCCTGGCATGCTGCAGTCTATGGGTTCTTGAAGAATCTAACACAACTTGGCAACCGAATGACAACAAGTTATTCTGAACCTTTAAGAAAAAACTTTAAACTCAGCCCTGAACCATTTATTATCATAATTTTCCTACTTACTTTTATCAATTTTAGAAATTTATTTCTTTCATTTTCTAAGTTTTTTTTTTTTTAAACTGTAAGACTTTCATCTGTCTTATTCTTGCATCTATTGAAATCATCATAGAATTTTTTTCTCCTTTTCTAATCAATTGCATTAATTTGTTTTCAAATGTTAAGCCACTTTGGTATTCCTGGAATATACCAATTAAGTTATGAAGTATGATCCTCTATATGCACATGTTTTATATATATATATATATATATATATATATATATATATATATATATATATATATTTCCTATCAGTTCAGTTCAGTTTCTCAGGTGTATTTGACTCTTTGTGACCCCATGGACTGCAGCACATCAGGCTTCCATATGCATCATCAACTCCTGAAGTTTAGTCAAGCTCATGTCCATTGAGTTGCTCATGCCACCCAACCATCTCATCTTCTGTCATCCCCCTCTCCTCTTGCCTTCAACCTTTCTAAGAATCAGGGTCTTTTCAAACAAGTCAACTCTTCACATCCGGTGGTCAAAGAGATGGAGTTTCAGCTTCAGCATTAGTCCTTCCAATGAATACTCAGGACTGATCTCCTTTAGGATGAACTGGTTGGATCTCCTTGAAGTCCAAGGCACTCTCAAGAGTCTTCTGCAACAATACAGTTCAAAAGCATCAATTCTTTGGGCTCAGCTTTCTTTACAGTCCAACTCTCACATCCATACATGACTACTGGAAAAACCATGGCTTTGACTAGATGGACCTTTGTTGGTAAAGTAATGTCTCTGCTTTGTAATATGCTACTTAGGTTGGTCATAGTTTTTCTTCCAAGGAGCAAGCATCTTTCAATTTCATGGCTGCAGTCACCATCCTCAGTGATTTTGGAGCCCCCCAAAATAAAGTCTTTCACTGTTTCTGCTGTTTGCCCATCTATTTGCCATGAAGTAATGGGACCAAATGTCACCATCTTAGTTTTCTGAATGGTTTTTCTTTTCACACTTTTCACTCACACCAACTTTTTCACTCTCCTCTTTCATTATCATCAAGAGGCTCTTTAGTTTTTCTTGCTTTCTACCATAAGGGTGGTGCCATCTGCATATCCGAGGTTACTGATATTTCTCCCAGGAATCTTGATTCCAGCTTGTGCTTCATCCAGCCCAGCATTTCTCATGATGTACTCTGCATATAAGTTAAATAGGCAGGGTGACAACATACAGCCTTGATGTATTCCTTTCCAAATTTGGAACCAGTGTATTGTTCCATGTCCAGTTCTAACTGTTTTTTCCTGACCTGCATCTAGACTTCTCAAGAGGCAAGTCAGGTGGTCTGGTATTCGCATCTCTTTAAGAATTTTCCAGAGTTTGTTGTGGTCCAAACAGTCAAAGGCTTTTATATAGTCAATAAAGCAGATGTAGATGTTTTTCTGGAACTCTCTTGCTTTTTCGATGATCCAACGGATGTTGGCAAATTGATTTCTGCCTCCTCTGCCTTTTCTAAATCCAGCTTGAACATCTGGAAGTTCACAGTTCATGTACTGTTGAAGCCTGACTTGGAGAATTTTGAGCATTACTTTAGTAGCATGTGAGATGAGTGCAATTGTGCAGTAGTTTGAGCATTCTTTGACTTGCCTTTCTTTGGGAATCACCAATAGCTCAGTTGGTAAAGAATTGGCCTGCAATGCAGGAGACACCGTTTGATTCCTGGTTCAGGAACATCTGCTGGAGAAGCCATAGGCTACCCACTCCAGTATTCTTGGGCTGCCCTTATGGCTCAGCTGGTAAGGAATCTGCTCACAATAGGGGAGACTTGGGTTCGGTCCCTGGTTTGGGAAAATCCCTTGAAGTAGGGAAAGGCTACCCACACCAGTATTCTGGCCTGGAGAATTCCATGGAATGTAAAGTCCATGGTGTCTGTCGCAAAGAGTTGGACACTACTGAGCGACTTGCTATTTCACTTTCCCTTTTCACTTTCTTTGGGATTGGAATGAAAACAGCTTTTCCAGTCGTGTGGTTACTGCTGAGGTTTCCAATTTTGCTGGTGTATTGAGTGCAGCACTTTCACACCATCATCTTTTAGGATTTGAAATAATTCAGCTCGAATTCCATTACCTCCACTAGCTTTGTTCCTCGTGATGCTTCCTAAGGTCCAGTTGGCTTCCCATTCCAGGATGTCTGGTTCTAGGTGAGTAATCACACCATTGTGATTATCTGGGTCTTGAAGATCTTTTTTTGTATAGTTCTTCTGTGTATTCTTGCCACCTCTTCTTAATATCTTCTGCTTCTGTTAGGTCCATACCATTTCTGTCCTTTATTGAGCCCATCTTTGCATGTAATGTTTCCTTGGTATCTCTGATTTTCCTGAAGAGATCTCTAGCTCTTCTTATTCTATTGTTTTCCTCTATTTCTTTGCATTAATCGCTGAGGAAGACTTTCTTATCTCTCCTTGCTATTCTTTGGGACTCTGCATTCAAACAGGTATATCTTTCCTTTTCTCCTTTGCTTTTCACTTCTCTTCTGTTCACAGCTTCCTCAGACAGCCATTTTGCCATTTTGGATTTCTTTTCCTTTGGGATGGTCTTCATCACAATGTCATGAACCTCCGTCCATAGTTCTTCAGTCACTCTGTCTATCAGATCTAATCCCTTGAATCTATTTGTCACTTCCACCATATAATCATAAGGGATTTGATTTAGATCATACCTGAAAGGTCTAATGTTTTTCCCTACTTTCTTTAAGTCTGAATCTGACAATAAGGATTTCATGACATGTGCCACAGTCAGTTCCCAGTCTTGTTTTTGCTGACTGTATAGAGCTTCTCCATCCTTGGCTGCAAAGAATATAATCAATTTGATTTTTGTATTGACCATCTGGTGATGTCCATGTGTAGATTCTTCTCTTGTGTTGTTGGAAGAGGGTGTTTGCTATGACCAGTGTGTTCTCTCGGCAAAGCTCTATTAGCCTTTGCCCTGCTTCATTCTGTACTCCAAGGCCCATATTTATTAGATTTAGTCATGTTTATTCTTTTCATTGTTCTTTGTACATTTTTATAGCAGCTTTCATCCATATGAACACATTATTCTACTACTTGAAAAAAACTTTTTCTATTATTTATTATGAGTCTCTTTGTAATAAATTCTTCCATGTGTTTATCTGAAAATATCATTATTGCCATATCATTCTTAAACATATATTTCTAACATTTCAAAGATATTTTGAAGCTGTTTGGGGCTTCCATTTTTTTTTCCTTGCAAAGTCAGTGGCGTGTTTTTCTTTTTTTTTAAGATTTTTCTTTTTGACTTTGATTGTCAAGAGTATAAAATTATAATTTTGTTTATATTTAATTAACTTTAAACATGCATAAAATGGTATTTCTTGAGTTTGTGATTTTAGATTCTTCTTTAGTGTTGGAATATTCTCAAAAAATGCTCTGCTCCATTCTTCCTTCTTTGTCATCTGTGACTCCCACCCTCTTATTCTTTATTTTATACCTTTAATTTAGTAAAGGTAGGATAGTGTTTTTAAACCTATCTCAGTTTTGTTAGATATTTTGGAAAGTGTTTTTTAGAACTATCCCAGATTTTTAATTCCCTTTTTGACCTCAGCTAATCCAATTATATCTTAATTTGACTTATTATGCTTATAAATTCTAAAATTGCCATTGTTATAGCCTTATAACTACTTTTTTTACATTTTCTAACTGCCTGTTTAAATGTTATACCTTAAATTTTTATCTTTTTGAACTCTATAAGCATAGTCATTTTAAAATTTGCATCTGGTTTGTTCCAAATATGGAGCTTAAGTGTCTGTTTTTATTGATTGCTTCTACTACAAATTTCATGATTTCTGGTGTGTTTTTGTCCCTTGTTATTTTTTATTGTTTGCTGAAGATCATCTTTGAAATATTTCTTCTGAAAATGATTTGAGAATCATACTAAAGCTATTTCCTTCCAGAAAGGAATTTGCTTGTTTAGGCAAACTTCTATGGACATGCCGAGAAGGCGATGGCACCCCACTCCAGTACTCTTGCCTGGAAAATCCCATGGACAGAGGAGCCTGGTGGGCTGCAGTCCATGGGGTCGGTAAGAGTCGGACACGACTGAGCGACTTCACTTTCACTTTCCCTTTCATGCATTGGAGAAGGAAATGGCAGCGCACTCCAGTGTTCTTGCCTGGAGAATCTCAGGGACAGGGGAGCCTGGGGGGCTGCCGTCTATGGGGTCGCACAGAGTCGGACACGACTGAAGCGACTTAGCAGCAGCAGCAGCAGCTATGGACATGAGCCATATGGAACGTCATTAACAGTATGAAAGAATTGAGATGAAGCAAAGATGAGATACAATCCCTAGGACAGCTTCGACAGTCTCACTTTATCTTACTTCTAAAGTTCAGCCCTTGTGAATCTCTATCTTAAATACAAGGTCAACCAGCTTCTGACCTTGTTTGATTCTGAACTCCAAATGATCCATAATGATGCTATATTCTCAAACATAGTTAGTGAACATCTACCATCTGCTATAGAGAGATAGACAATTTTAGTTATTTTTTATTTTTTTTGCCTTGTGATGTATTTCTAATCTCCCAACAACAGTGCTAATTATGTTTAATATGTTGTACATTGCATCTCTAGTGCTTATTTTTCTTATAACTAAAAGTTTATACTTTTTGATAACATTCATCTAATTCCCCCTCCCCTGCCACACACCACTACTTGTCACAGATCTGATCTCTTTTCTATGAGTATGTTGGTTCACTTTTTATGTTCCTGGTATATAACATAGTGATTTGATATGTTTATACATTTCAAAGTGATCACTATGATAAGTTTAGTCGTTATTGTCAATATACAAAATATTACACAATTATTGACTATATTCCCTATACTGTACATTTCATACCTGTGACTCATTTTGTAACTGGAAGTTTGTACCTCTTAATTGCCCTAACTTATGTCTCTCCTTCTCCTACTCCCCCTCTCCTCTGGGAACCACCTATTTGTTCTCTGTATCTATGATTAGGTTTCTGTTTGATTATGTCTGTTTATTTACTTTTAAAATTCCACATAGAACTGAAACCATACAGCATTTTTCTTTGTCTATCTGACTTATTTCACTTAGCATAATACCCTTTGCCATTCTCATTATAGTGGTGAGTATCCCTGCCTGTCATGTGGGAGACCAGGATTTGATTCCCTGATGGGGAGGCAACACTTCCTTGGCTTTCCTGGTTGTTCAGATGCTAAAAAATTTGCCTCCAATGCAGGAGACCTGGGTTCAATTCCCAGGTTAGGAAGATCCCCTGGAGAAGGGAATGGCAATCCACTTCAGTATTTTTGCCTGGAGAATTCCATGGACAGAGGAGTCTGGTGGGCTACAGTTCATGGGGTCACAAAGAGTTCCTCACGACTGAGAGGCTAACACTTTCACTTTCACTTTTAATACTGTTTAGGTTC
Source organism: Muntiacus reevesi (assembly GCF_963930625.1). NCBI lineage: Eukaryota > Metazoa > Chordata > Mammalia > Artiodactyla > Cervidae > Muntiacus > Muntiacus reevesi. The sequence goes on along the minus strand of NC_089251.1, from coordinate 69,494,256 downwards.
ATCAATGTTTTTGTAAATGGCAAAATTTCATTTTCTAATGACTAATATTCCATTATATATAAATGTATATACACATTTTCATTATCAATTCATCTATTGATGAACAGTTAGGTTGCTTCCATATCTTGGCTACTATAAATAATGATGCTCTGAATATTGGGAGGCATATATCTTTTCAAATTATTGTTTTCAGTTTCTTCAGATTAATATCCAGAAGTGGAATTGTTGGACCATATAGTTCAGTTCAGTTCAGTTGTTCAGTCATGTGTGACCCTGCAACCCCATAGACTGCAGCACGCCAGGCCTCTCTGTCCATCACCAACTCCCGGAATTTAGCCAAATTCATGTCCATTGAGTCAGTGATGCCATGTAACCATCTCATCCTCTGTCGTCCCCTTCTCCTCCCACCTTCAATCTTTCCCAGCATCAGGATCTTTTCAAATGAGTCAGCTCTTTGCATCAGGTGGTCAAAGTATTGGTTTCAGCTTCAACATCAGCCCTTCCAATGAACTCCTTTAGGATGGACTGGTTGGATCTCCTTACAGTCCAAGGAACTCTCAAGAGTCTTCTCTAACACAGTAGTTCAAAAACAGCAATTCCTCAGTGCTCAGCTTTCTTTATAGTCCAACTCTCAACATCCATATATAACTACTGAAAAAATCATAGCATTGACTAGATGGATCTTTGTTGACAAGTAATGTCTCTGTTTTTTAATATGCTGTCTTGGTTGGTCACAGCTTTCTTTCTGAGGAGTAAGGGCCTTTTAATTTCACGGCTGCAGTCACTATCTGCAGTGATTTTGGAGCCCCCCAAAATAAAGTCAGCCACTGTTTCCACTATTTTCCCATCTATTTGCCATGAAGTGATGGGACTAGATGCCAATATCTTAGTTTTCTGAATGTTGAGCTTTAAGCCAACTTTTTCACCCTCCTCTTTCACTTTTATCGTGTCCAGTTCTAACTATTGCTTCCTGACCTGCATACAGTTTTCTCAAGAGGCAGGTAAGTTGGTCTGGTATTCCTATCTCTTTCAGAATTTTCCACAGTTTGTTGTGATCCACATAGTCAAAGGCTTTGGTGTAATCAATGAAGCAGAAATATCTATTTTTAATTTTTTGAAGACTCTTCATGCTGCTTTTCCAGAGAAGGCACTGGCACCCCATCCCACTACTCTTGCCTGGAATATCCCATGGACAGAGGAACCTGGTAGGCTGCAGTCCATGGGGTCACGAAGAGTCGGACATGACTGAGCGACTTCACTTTCCCTTTCACTTTCATGCATTGGAGAACGAAATGGCAACCCACTCCAGTGTTCTTGCCTGGAGAATCCCCGGAATGGGGGAGCCTGGTGGGCTGCTGTCTATGGGTTCGTGGACAGAGTTGGACATGACTGAAGCAGCAGCAGCAGCAGCATGCTGTTTTTCATGGTGGTTGCACCAATTTACATTCTCATCAAGAATCCTTTTCTCCACATCCTCATCAGCACTTATTATTTGATGTCTTTCTGGTAATAGCCAATCTGACAGGTGTGAAGTGGTATCTCATTGTGTTTTTAATTTGCATTCCTCTGATGGTTACAAATTTTGAGTATGTTTTCATATGCCTGTTTGCCATCTGTGTCTTATTTAGAAAAGCATCTATTCAAGTCCTCTGTCCCTTTTGGCTTGTAAATATCTTCTCCCATTCAGTAGGTGGCCTTTTATTGTGTTGATACTTTTCTTCACTGTGCAAAACCTTTGTAGTTTGATGGAGCACCATTTGTTTATTTTTGGTTTTGCTTAGTGGATTAAAAAAAATGTTATACCACCCTTTTTATTTGTCTCACAGTAGGAAAATGATCCAAATATTCAGTTTACTATTACATAAGTCAGACATATCAATTTTAAATTATAATGCTACTTCTATTTTGGTAGAAAACTCCCAACCCTCCTCCCTTCAAAAGAAAAGAAAACTGCTGCTCTGATTGTTATAAGCTACTTATCTAGAATAAATGGCATTGGAGATACATGCATGATGCAGGTATAAGGATACTGCAGATATATACAAGGACTGGATGGGTTTGTTTTTGTCTATGTTAAAGTTATTTTTCCTTTTATATGTCATTTTTTTTTTAACCACAGGCTTTTAGAACAAAGCATTTTTTTTTCAAGGCTTAATGTTTATTATTTCAGTTGTTCTCATCTAGTCTGTCTCTCTTCATTGACTCATCTACTTAGGAACTTCTTGCATCTGTCCTCTGCAACTAAATTAATTCAATCCTTCTCTAAGGTCTAACTGGAGCCCCAATGGAGCAGCATCTTTGCAGGATTCCAGTGCATAATCATAGCCCCATTCTATGAGATCCTAATGCAGAAATGAATTATCTAATGGCCAAGGAGGTAAGAGCATCATCTCTGGAACAAGACTGCCTTGGCTCTTTCTCTGAGTAACACAAAACTGGATAAGTTACATGGTCTTTGTTGAACTGTTTTCCTCCAAAAAAATAAAAATGTGTTGAATTTTTAACCTCATGTCACATGATGACAGAAGCAGAGACTGGAGAGATGGATCTGTAAGCCAAGAAGTCCCAGGACTAATTGCCAACACCAACAGCCATGAAGACACAAGGAAGGATTCTTCCAAGGTTTCAGAGGGATCATGGCTCTGCTAACACCTTGATTTTGGACTTCCAGAAATCTGATGTGTGCAGAATTAAAATTCTGTTGCTTTAAACCTTCCAGTTTGCAGTACCTTTTTATGGAAGCCCAAGGAAACTAATATTGTATAACTTCTTTCTGCCTACTTTCTTTGTCTATAAAATGCAGATAATAATAACACTTGTGTATCTCTAGAGGTTTTGTGAATGACATTGTGCAACAAGCAAGTGGATGGTGACTGGCTCTTAATGAATGCTATGTAAGTCCTCTTTAAATAACAGAAGTACACAGATATACTTTCAGTTATTTTCCATCTAATTGTTCTATTAATTTTCAAGTTCCATTTTTTATCTGTATGGTTTTGCAACTTTTAGGTCTTTATGAATTATATTTTTATATCCTGGTTTGTAATTTTGACATTTCCCCTATGACTTGATTGCTTTATATTCCCCCTCATCTCAAACACACTCCCACCATTCTCTCACCCTTATGCTTATGTCAAATTCCTCATTAGCTCATAATTTCTAAACGTTGTTTTGACTGTGGAAACTGAAGGAGAAAAAAGAGCTAAAATGAACAGTTTCCAGGTAACTGTGGAACTTAAAATACAAAATGTGGGTTTTACTCCTAGTTCTGCTACAAACCTGTTAAATGACTCAGGTATAACACTATGAAACCTCTTTCCTTAGGAGATTGGGTTAAATGCTTTCAAATATTTTATCAGTTTTAGTTTCTGTGATTAAATTATTCTGTGTCCTCTGAGTTGAACCATGACAATGAAAAGCTAGTTTTCACTCATCCATTATGGCCCAGCACACATGGTGGGGTTGGGAGGAAAGCAAGTATCAAAAAGAGCATTTGATTATTAGCTGATATGGGGAGATGCAATGACTGTTCACTGAGATAGGGTAATGCACATTATTGTTGTTCTTGCAAAATCTGGCCTCTCCACTACAATTACCTGTGCAAGCACAGTTCAGGGATACTTCCAAATGCCTGCTCTCAGCACACACACTTGGTGTAGCTCAGATTTCAAAAAGCCTGTTGTTCTGAAAAGTTTTCATATTCATGGTAACATAATGAAGGGAAGAAAGTACTTTCATGTTGCAATGCATCATTTTTACTTTTTACATCAAAACACTGTGGCATTTGCCTTTAACTTGTTTAGCAAAATGATAATTATTTTTAAATATTAGATGAACATTTTCAATGGTAGTCAAATTCTTGAAAAGTTATAAACACTTTAATTATTTCCTTACTATCAAGTATTACCTGTGTGGGAAAAGAATACCATGTGTCATTTCAGTAAACAAAGGACACTGTGCCATCAATTCATTAGTCACTGCAGTCACCTCTGATGGTGCACCCTGAGGAAAACTCATGATGGTGAAAACCAGGATCCCTGCCCTAGGTAGTTAACATGCATATCCAAGAAATTATTTCAATAAGTTCAGACTCTAGCATCTTCCCACACATAGAAAAGCACCAAATTTTAAAACTTGAAGTGCTTGGATTTTAAAGGTAATTAGCAGTAATTTTTTGATGTTCAACAACCTGTTTTTTTGTTTGTTTGTTTTGTTTCTCCACAAAACTATTTATCCTGGCTCCTCCCTTATCTTCATAGCAGTCTCTCAAAGCTATCTGAGAGGCTGTATCCTTGGCTTAAATCCTCATTAAGTTCACCAAATAAAACATAATTCTCAAATTTCAAGTTGTATGTTTTCTTCTGTTGATACCTGATTGTTTTCTATTTGGCTTCTATGTCTACCACTTTGCTAAAAAACTTTTCAGAGTTAATCAATTGCTAAATCAAAGTCTTGTTATATTCTTTATTCTTTTATTTATGCTCACTTGAAATTGTGAACTGTCTCTCCCTTGATTCTTTCTCTGCTAAGTTTCCTTGATAACATGTTTGTTTGTTTTCAGTTTCTTCCTAATCTAGCCATAAATGTTTGATATTTCTTTATCCTGTTTTATAAAGAAAGGCATTGCACAAAATATTTATTTATATTTCTTAGTCTCAATCTCACTTGAGCTTTAGGCTTCTGAGTTTCTTCAACTTTCTTCATGTGGTTTAGATTTACATTCATTTATCATTCTGTTCCGGGTTTTCTGTGCTATCTGTGATTTGCCATTGCTGTTCTCAAATATTATTTTTCTGGTTCAAAAAGGACTATCAACTTTATACAGATCCTATAGTTCCGAAAATAAAGTCCACAGCTCCATTAGTTACACTGGTAACTGTATAGTCCAGCACTTGGGTTGGGGTTTCTATTTTGACATTTCAAAAATGTGTCTCCACATTTTCTGCACAACAAAATAAACTTTAAGAAATTTTTCTTTCACAAACTTGGCTTTTGATTTTACTTTTCTTACTACATTTTCTTTAAAATAATATAACACACAGCATCATCATAATTAACACAAGGCAGGCTGAAGGGATAAGAATGAGCAGAATCAAGAAAATTATCAAGTTACTTGTACTCATAGGTAAGTAGACATTTGAAGAAGTAGTCTTTCATGCTAAACTCATCTGAGATATCTTTGTATATAAATTATTTTTTTGAGCTAGCATGAGACTGATGCATCTAATAAAGATTACAAGTCACTCGCTGTATTATCTTTAATAAGTTAAAGATATGCACAATTCATTTTCAAAATATTTTCACCATTTAATTTTAAAGAGGTTTTTAACTTTTAAAAGCTTTTAACTTTCCATTTTTTAAGGACAGTTATTGTTCTATGACTCCTTTGTCCCCCAAAACAACCAGAAAAAGAAATAATATCAGTATTGTGTGGACTGAGTATTGCTAGCTCTGAAATCCCCTCAGGGTAAGTGAGGACAAGGAGGAAATCCTTCTGCAATTCCCTAAGTGTTTTCAGTGAAGAGAGGCAAAGCATCTGGCACACAGTATTTTGTATTCAGCCAGCTTCTCCAAGTAGAGTGTTCCCCAGGAGTAAATTAGGCAATTAGCAGAATCATTAACTATTTCAAGCCAACAAAATATCACTTAGTGCACCAAAGTAATAATGAGCAAATTAGTAGTCATGCAGTCAGAGACTGCTAAAGAAGAAAGCTGCTCACTTTGCAGAGCCCACTCTCTCATTTGTCCAATGGAAAGCCAGTTAATGACCAAGACAAAAGGGGTTTACAATGGTATTGACTAGATTCTCTGGGGGCAAAGAACTAAATACATACTAAACATATGTAATCACTCACATACTTCAACACTACTGTATTGTTAAACATTCAGAGTTCAGCTTTTTTCACAGTATCTTTACTGTCATGTGGTACTTAATTGAGATATACATGTCCAGAAAAAGTGAGGCTCTAATTTATTCTGCACCTATGTGAATACTTAGCTTTGCTCATTAATGACAGCATTGTGATCACAGGGCTCTATTTATTCATCTGTAATCAGAAGTTCTAAATTTAAGGAAAGACTATGTGAGTTTTAGAGACCAGATACATTGAGAAGCTCTTCTTGAATCTACTCTACAGGATTACTTTCAGGATGCTATAATATTTGTGAAAACAATTAGGAAGATATTTGGCATCTTATATATGTTCAAGAAGCATTACTTGGATCTGAATTTTATATCAACACTTACTAACTCTGATTCTCATTGTAGCTTAGGGTAAATATTATTTGTTCTTCATGTCACATGGCATTGTAGAGATGACGAAGTAGGACGTGAGTGTGAAAACACTTTACACTGTATTAATAATTATACTTTTGACTATTTCCATGTGCCACACAAACTCTATGGGTCAACGTATTGCTGCAACTGCAAACCACCTACCTATAAATTTCTAGAATATACTAAATTATCAATAAATGGGAGCTGCTATTACTAGAATGGTATACTATCATTATTATTAATACTGATGTTTTACAGATATTGTTTCTACACTTTCTAGTGTCCTCACTTCAGTCATAATCTAAGAAAATAATTTAAAAATTAATCTGAAGTCACAAATGACTATCTTCTTTTAAAATTAAGACATATTTTCATTTTATTAAATATCATTTTTAAATTGATTATTTTGAAAAGAGCATTATTCAATTTACTTATCCCAAAGATTCTTGGTTTTTTTTTTTTTGGCTATACAACTTTCCTTTCCTTTCTTCAGGAAGGAAGAGAAGTTTAGAAAAAGGCATATTTCTGATAAGGAAAAAGAATTGTATTCATCTAAAAATAATTTGGGATATTTCATCACATTTTGGTTTCCTAGGCATAATATGATGTTTCTTAATGTGTAGAAAATTAGAAGGAATACACAAAGCACCTTAAATAATATGTTTGTGGAATTTGAAACTGGATATGTCACTTGAATTTAGAAAGACATTAACATAGCCCTTAGATATGTATAGCTGAATCAACATGCTATATCTGAGTAGCTATAATTACATTTAATGGATGGAACCACTTGTTAATAAAATGCAAAGATCATTTGATACTAAAATAACCAAGGTTGAGCACACATAGTGTTACTTGCCTGCCTTCATTGTTTCTTTCTTTCCCTCTCCTTCTCTTCCCTTCTTTCCTTTTTCATGGTCTTTTCTCTTCCTCCCTTTTTTTCCATTATTTCTTTCAATAGGCCTCTGGAATGTAAGCAGAAATGTTACACTGTGAAATTAACTCTTTTTTTACTACAAGAAAATAACTCCTTTAGACTGTTTTTGTCTTGTGGTAAGTAACTATAAAAAGTAATGTATTAAAATTATTGATATTCTGCAAAAAGAGTTTTCAAAATACATGTTCTATTTTTTTGTTTGGAAGTTTATAACCTAAAATAGGCAATGCAGACATAAACACAAAACTGGAGCACATATGGAGACAGTAGTAATCGGAGTCTCTAGGTTATTTCCCACAGTATTTGTTTATATCACTAATTGGATAATATGATGATGTAAAGAGCACTAGAAGAGACCAGGAGCTGGTGTTATTTCTGAATCTATACTGTACTATCTGACCATGGTTAAATCCTTATTTCTCAGGACCTCAGCTTCTTTGTTAATAGTGTTTTAAAAGACTTATCCTGCTCACTTCAGTTTTTTTTTGTTAATTAATATCAACTGAAGAATGCAAAATGCTTTAAAGATGTGATATGATATTAAAGTGAATAAAATTATGTTTCATCTCTGCCTCATTAATGCAACTACAAGTTCTCTGAAGCTAGAACTACATCTTCAAAATAAAAAAAAAAGAAGAAATCTCTCACTCTGCCTGTTAGTCTATGTTATGTGCTAAATAAATAACAGCTAAATACAAGTAATAACACAGGAGCAATACATATGTAAATGCCAAAAGTCATTCCAAGGCACTTATCACAAGAGGTCAAATATATATAGACATATATGAACTGAACTGATGACCCTACTGAATATAAAATGAAATAATCATGACAAATAGATACAGTGAGAAAGTGAGAAATAAACTATCAAAACCTGTATTACTATAAAGATGCATTACCTAGGATGAAAACTATTTTTCTAGTTTAATTTCTCACCACTCTCCTTCTCTACATACTTGTTCCAATATGCCTGGATAGTTTAGGATTTCATGTCTTTCCTCATTCAATTACATTCTCTCATGGGAATGCTCTTATAAACTAAGGGAAAAAAAAGCTCCTTGGGGTCCAAATCCAAATCCAAATCACACCTTCAGTGTGAATTACTCATCCCTTTGTTTCATTTCTTCTCAGCTACTCATCTGTTTCATTATTCAATGTGTGAGCTACAAGTCACTGTGGAAGGAAGGATGAATCTGAGCATATATGTCATTTGCCATGTACAAATCTGGTCTTACAAGTTCTTCTAGGCAGCAGGCGTGATATTTATCACATGACCATGTTACACGAACTGCATTTCTTCAAGTTTCCCAGAGCAGTCTTCTAGCTGCTCTTCCTGAATCTGCTTGCCACCTAATGCCAAGGCCAGTGCCACACATTTAGATGTTGGTTAAGGCAGCACCTCATTTCTGGATTTAATTTCTCTCTCACTATCTCTTGCCATGTAGGAAGAGATGTGAAGAAGTGAGAAATGTTCGTTGCTCAGTTATGTCTGACTCTTTGCAGCCCCATGGACTGTAGCCTGCCCGACTCCTTTGTCCATGGAATTCTCCGGGCAAGAATACTGAAGTGGGTAGCTATCCCTTTTCCAAGGCATCTTCACAACCCAGTGATTGAACCCGGGTCTCCTACACTGCAGGCAGATTCTTTACTGTCTGAAACCATTCCAAAATTAAGTGACTTAAAGCAACAATTCATTTGCTCATGAGTCGACAGAGAAGCAAATTAGCCAGGCCTCCAGGTAAGGTGGCAAGTCTCTCTCCCATGTTGTGGTGACTGGGCTTTCTCATGCGACTGCAGTTATCAAGTAGTTCAATTTTTAGGGCTTGGTCAAAGGTCTGCTGGTGGTTAAGGCTCTGAGCTGGGTCACATGTCTCCATAGCCTAGCCTAGGATTTTTCACAAGCCTCAGTAGTGAGAAAGTGAGAGTGGCACCTGCAAGGGCATGGAGCCTAGGGAATGACACATAATATCATTTATATAATCTACCATCATCCATAGAAATATCACAAGACTAATTTCAAGGAAAAGGAGAGTCATATGGCAAGTTTAGTTCAGTTCAGTCGCTCAGTTGTATCCGACTCTTTGTGATCCATGGACTGCAGCATGCCAGGCCTCCGTGTCCATTGCCACGTCCTGGAGTTTACTCAAACTCATGTCCATCTAGTCAGTGATGGCATCCAACCAGCTCATTCTCTGTTGTCCCCTTTTCCTCCTGCCTTCAATCTTTCCCAGCATCAGTATGTCTTTTCAAATGAGTCAGTTCTTTGCATCAGGTGGCCAAAGAGTTAAAGCTTCAGCATCAGTCCTTCCAATGAATAATCAGGACTGATTTCCTTTAGGATGGACTGGTTGGATCTCCTAGCCGTCCAAGGGACTCTCAAGAGTCTTCTCCAATGCCACGTACAAAAACATCAATTTTTCAGCGCTCAGCTTTCTTTATAGTCCAACTCTCATATCCAACATGATTACTGGAAAAACAATAGCTGGGCTCTAAAATCACTGCAGATGGTGATTGCAGCCATGAAATTAAAAGGCGCTTATTCCTTGGAAGGAAAGTTATGACCAACGTAGACAGCATATTAAAAAGCAGAGACATTACTTTGTCAACAAATGTCCATCTAGTCAACGCTATGATTTTTTTCAGTGGTCATGTATGGATGTGAGAGTTGGACTATAAAGAAATCTGAGCACCGAAGAATTGATGTTTTTGAACTGTGGGGTTGGAAAAGACTCCTGAGAGTCCCTTGGACTGCAAGGAGATCCAACAAGTCCATCCTAAAGGAGATCAGTCCTGGGTGTTCACTGGATGAACTGATGTTGAAGCTGAAACTCCAATCTTTTGGCCACCTGATGCGAAGAGCTGACTCATTTGAAAAGACCCTGATGCTGGGAAACATTGACAGAGGAGGAGAAGGGGATGACAGAGAATGAGATGGTTGGATGGCATCACTGACTCGATGGACATGTGTTTGGGTGGACTCCGGGAGTTGGTGATGGACAGGGAGACCTGGTGTGCTGTGATTCATGGGGTCGCAAAGAATCGGACATGACTGAGCAGCTGAACTGAACTGAATAGCTTTGACTACATGGACATTTGTTGGCAAAGTAATGTCTCTGTTTTTTAATTTGCTGTCTAGATTGGTGATAACTTTGCTTCCAAGGAGTAAGCATCTTTTAACTTCATGACTTCAGTTACCATCTGCAGTGATTTTGGAGCCCAAAAAGATAAAGTCTGTCACTGTTCACTGTTTCACTCTCCTCTTTCACTTTCATCAAAAGGCTCTTTTGTTCTTCCCTTCTGCTATAAGCATAGTGTCATCTGTATGTCTAAGGTTATTATTTCTCCCAGTAATCTTGATTTCACCTTGTGCTTCATCCAGGCCAGGATTTCTCATGATGTACTCTGCATATAAGTTAAATAAGCAGGGTTAATATACATCCTTGACATACTCCTTTCCCTATTTGGAACCAGTCTGTTGTTCCATGTTCAGTGCTAAATTTTGCTTCCTGACCTGCATACAGATTTCTCAGGAGGCAGGTCAGGTGGTCTGGAATTTCCATCTCTTGAAGAATTTTCCATGGTCTGTTGTGAGTCACATGGTCAAAGTCTTTGGCATAATCCATAAAGTTGACATATATGTGTTTTCTGGATGTCTCTTGCTTTTCAATGACCCAACAGATTTGGTAACTTGATCTCTGGTTCCTCTGCCTTTTCTAAATCCAGCTTGAACATCTGGAAGTTCACAGTTCATGTATTGTTGAAACCTGGCTTGGAGAATTTTGAGCATTACTTTGCTAGCAAGTGAGATGAGTGCAATTGTGCAGTAGCTTGAGCATTTTTGGAATTGCCTTTCTTTGGGACTGGAATGAAGACTGACCTTTTCCAGTACTGTGGGCACTGCTGAGTTTCCAGATTTGCTGACATGTTGAGTGCAGCACTTTGACAGCATCATCTTTTAGAATTTGAAATAACTCAACTGGAATTCCATCACCTCCGCTAGCTTTGTTCGTAGTGATGCTTCCTAAGGCCCACTTCACTTTGCACTCCAGGATGTCTGGCTCTGGGCGAGTGATCACACCATTGTGCTCATCTGGGTCGTGAAGATTTTTTCCAATAGTTCTTCTGCGTATTCTTGCCACCTCTTCTTAATATCATCTGCTTCTGTTCAGTTTCTACTCTTTCCATCCTTTATTGAGCCCATCTTTGCATGAAATGTTCCCTTGGTGTCTCTAATTTTCTTGAAGAGATACCTACTCTTTCTCATTCTATTATTTTCCTCTATTTCTTTGCACTGACCACTGAGGAAGGCTTTCTTTTCTTTCCTTGCTATTCTTTGGAACTCTGCATTCAGATTGATATGTCTTTCCTTTTCTTCTCTGCCTTTGGCTTCTCTTCTTTTCACAGCTGTTTGTAAGGCCTCCTCAGACAACCATTTTGCCTTTTTCCTATGTTTTTCTTAGGGATAGTCTTGATCACTGCCTTCTGTACAGTGTCATGAGCCTCTGTGCGTAGTTCATTAGGCATTTTGTCTATCAGATCTAATCCCTTGAATCTATTTCTCACTTCCACTGTGTAATCATAAAGGATTTGATTTAGGTCATACCTGAATGGTCTAGTGGTTTTCCCCACTTTCTTCAACTTAAGTCTGAATTTGGCAATATTCATGATCTGAGGCACAGTCAGCTCCCAGTCTTGTTTTTGATGACTGTATAGAGCTTCTCCATCTTCAGCTGCAAAGAATATAATCGATCTGATTTCTGTTTTGACCATCTTGTGATGTCTATGTGTAGAGCCTTCTCTTGTGTTTTTGGAAGAGGGTGTTTGCTATGGCCAGTGTGTTCTCTAGGCAAAACTCTGTTAGCCTTGTCCTGCTTCATTCTGTACTCTAAGGCCAGATTTATCTATTATTCAAGGTATTTGTTGACTTCCTACTTTTGCATTCCAGTTCTCTATAATGAAAAATACATCTTTTTTGGGTGTTAGTTCTAGAAGGTCTTGTAGGTTTTCATAGAACCATTCAACTTCAATTTCTTCAGCATTATCGGTTGGGGCATAGACTTGGATCACTGTGATATTGAATGGCTTGCCTTAGAAATGAACAGTGATCACCCTGTCATTTTTGAGATTGCATCCAAGTACTGCATTTCGGACTCTTTTGTTGACTATGATGGCTACTCCATTTCTTCTAAGGGATTCTCACCCACAGTAGTAGATATAATGGTCATCTGATTTAAATTGCAGAGGGGAATGCAAGTTGGGATGGACAAAGTAACCATAAGCATTTTTACAGATAACTCACTAAACACCAGTCTAGTAAGAGTAAAACAAGTGACTGAGTTTATGTCTGTGCTGAGAAGCACAGAAGTATGGCTAATACTACCTGTGCTTTTCTGGTTGCTCAGTGGTAAAGAGTCTGCTTACCAGTGTAGGAGATGGTTTGATCCCTGCATCAGGAAGATCCCCTGGAGAAGGACATGACAACCCACTCTTACATTCTTTTTTTTTTTTTTTTTTTAAATTATGAAAGTGTGGTAACACATTTACAGGAGACTTGGAGAATATAGAACAAAGTTACATGTAGTTCCACTATATATTATGATCATTTTTAAGTAAGTAAATTAAGAGTTTTAACTGGAGTTTCAATATCAAACTCACAAATTAATAGAGTGAATACACAGAAAAGTGGAAGGACATGGTAGACCTGAAAAACACCATTAGCCTATTCAATATAATTAAGATTTGTACAGTTTTCACACAAGTGTAGGATACAAATTCTATTCAAGTTCCCATACACTATAAACTAGGAGACACTGGAACATATCCAGGGCCATAAAACAAAGTGTAAAAATTCCATGGTCTAAAGGTATTGAAATCATACAGAGTCTGTTCTCTTATCACTGTAGAATTATGTTAGAAATCAATATCAAAAGATATTTGGAAATAATCCACATATTTTCAAGTACAATGTGACATTCACCAAGAAAAATCTTTGATTTAGTCATTGAAAGCTTCAATTAAGTTAGAAGAATGAAAAAAATACAGAAGGTGATTGCAGAGAAGAAAGCATTTAAATGAGAAATTGACATCAAAGATACTTTCAAAACCTCATGTGTTTGGAACTTAAATGTCCAGTTTTAAATGATGAGTATATCTAAAATTCTAACAGGAAAAAATATAAAATATTTGTGACATAATAAAAATGAAAAGAGACTTTACTAGAACTTGTTGCATGCAGTTGAAGCTGCCCAATGCAACTAAATACAATCGCAATCCAGTATTCTTCCCTGGGAAATCCCATGGAGAGAAGAGCCTGGCAGGCTATAGTTCATGAGGTCAAAAAAAGAGTCAGACACAAATCAGTGACTAAAAAACAACAACAATACTATTTGGAGAAAATAAATATTTCTCATGGAAAAGAGGAGGTTCTATGAACAATGTATATACCTTCTAAATCACAAGTATTATCTTTCCTTGAAAGTTCTTTAAAGCTGTGCCTGAATTCAATTAGTATTTGTTGAATAAATGAATGTCACCAGGCATGCCTATAAAAGAGTCTAGACTTGTGTCCTATACTATAGCAAATTCCTTAACACTATTAAAATTTTTTTCAATAAAGATTTGTTCAGGTTTATTATTGCTTCCTAATAATGTATATTTTCCTATGGGATGTTTTATTCTGTTGAGATTAATATTATTTTGGTCATCCATCCTAAGTTCTTATTTTAAACTCTCTGTATTAGTAGTCATGGCCCTTTTCTGCATCTCCTCTGTAAGATTTTCTCAGCCTTCTTAGCTGTCTGTTTTCTCTATTAATAACTTTGTTTTCTAACTTCATTCTCAGAATTAAACTAAAGATATTTAAACACAATTCATTTTTCTTAAATTAAATCTCATATCATATTACTTCACATTTGCAGAGGAGAGTATTTTTCCTTCTCCCTCTTCTTTGCACTATATCATTAAGATATTAACTATAAATTATGTATTAGTTTTGATTCTAACTCTCAAAAAATTAAAATTGCAAGATGAAATGTGAAGTGGAACAAGGGATTATTGCCTGTTGCCTTTTCTAATTACAGCACATAGTAATCCTACTAAGCCCTGTTTTCCTGATCTGCTGCCATGTGCTTTATACATATATATATATATATATATATATTTTTTTTTTTTTTTTTTCTCAGAAGATTGGAATTCTGGTATAGACTACTGCTGCTGCTTCTAAGTTACTTTAGTCATGTCCAACTCTGTGCGAGCCCATAGACAGCAGCCCACCTCCATCCCTGGGATTCTCCAGGCAAGAACACTGGAGTGGGTTGCCATTTCCTTCTCCAATGCATGAAAGTGAAAAGTGAAATTGAAGTTGCTCAGTCATGTCCGACTCTGTGTGACCCCATGGACTGCAGCCCACCAGGCTCCTCCACCCATTGGATTTTCCAGGCAAGAGTACTGGAGTGGGGTGCCATTGCCTTCTCCGTCTGGTATAGACTACATTTGTTTAAATAGGGAACCATGGACAGAACTTACAAAGACAAAAGAGTAATCAAGGTGTGACTTTCCCATTAAATTCTCTGCTCTTTCAGTATAATTCTTTCTTCTGGCTTTCCTTTCAATACAGTGGCTAAATAGTGGGTGAAATATTCCTGAACTAGTCTTGTATATGTGTTTCTTTAGCCCTTCAGTAATAGAGACAGAATTGCTTAGATCAAGAACAGAGATAGAGTTGAAAGGAGGCTGAAATGTCTTTTATTCTCAATACAGATAATGCATTTGAGATTTTGTACATAAATAATAGAAATTTCTTTCTTTTCTCTTTTTGGTAGAGCAAATACCAGGGAGAAATGTGAGCCAAGAGGTAGTGTAGACTAGATTGGGCTGCCACTGATCATTCCTACCAAATGGATGTGGGTCTTAGGGCACCTTTCCTTGTCTACTTTAATCATATTCCTTCAGCATCGTACGACTTTATTTTGATGAAAGAATTGATACAGAATGCCACATGTTACAAGAACTTAGTAGCCTTCTTCACACTGCCTTTGCACATGTATGTTTGGAAGTTATCTTAGAGTACTGGTTCTTACAAACAGTTCAGGAAATTCACCTCAATTCTAGAAATCAGAAGTGTAGAAAGAGAAGTTGGTATTGCTGGCTTCCTTTGTAGGCCTTCAGTTTCAGCCCTCCCAGTCCCATGTTTCTCCAAGCCCTGAGCATTCCTTGGGTTAGCTGGCTAGCTGCAAGTAGTATGTGGGTAGAATAAAGTACTGGGGAACTGACACAGAGAAGAGAATATAACTCCAAATGTATGTGTCAGGGAATAATATCTAACAGGTATGCATTTATCAACAGTGCAAGGGTAATAAGGAAAATAACAGTGATACACATTGAAGTTACTATTTATTAGAAAGTTGTGAGCATATACTTAAAGCTCAATAATAATCATAAAAGAAATAAAAGTAGTCAGTTAGAGAATAGAAAAATACAGAAGCCAGGGTTCCTTTGGTGCAGTAATATTATGCTCTGATCCTTCTGTAGGTGTTGTTTCTATAACCATCTCTTGCTGAATTTTTATAAATGATTAAAGATGTAAGGGGATTGATACTTACATTTACAATTTCTCTGGATTATTACTTCTTGAAGGAAAAAATACTATCTAGATGGGTTCTGTTATTCTCAGAGCTTCCCTAGCAACTAAACAACCATTAACAGTGAAATAATTATGGGAAATATAAATAAACCCTGAAAAATATGAGCATTTGAGAGGTATTAGGTCTTCCTTTATTCAAACAATCTTAATTAATTATTCTAGTCAGGTAGCTTTTAAAGGTAGTTTATCAAGTGACAAACCCCTGTTTTGAAAATTAATATTTTACATAATAAAAATTACATATGTAATAAGACAAATAATAGAAAAAGAGCACTCATTGCCCTGCCTTCACCCTGAAACCCTTGTCTGGATCCCAGGAGACATTGAGACTCCATCATTAAACCTTGGAACTTTGTCCTACACAATTTGATAACCATCGTAGCTGGGCCCAGGTCAGTCCTTAAAACTTGTACAGCCTCCACGGTCATGGTTCTTCTGTCACATACTACCACATCACCTGGAACAAGCTTCTTCTGAGGCTCCAGGTTTTAGAACTTGAGAAATAGGAATGTCAATAAATCTCACATCTCATTTTCCAATCAAATACAATGATAAACACAGGTGTCAAGATGGGCATCAAAAAACCCTTACATTGCCAATAAAGTTTTTTGCAGGACATAGTCTAGGTGCAAACAAATGATGATTGTGATCCCTGCTCCCCCCTCCCCCACTTGCCACTGGATGAATTAGACAGATTCATCTGGTCATAGGTAAAATTGATTAGCTAGAGGCCTGTATCTACAGCGCAAAGAGCTAAAGAGTATGCACATTGTCTGCAGGCAGCCAGATCCTGGAAGAGGGGTAGGAGAAAAAAGCTGCAGCAGGCATGATCGATTCTTTCTTTCAAACTTACAAATAAACCAAATTATTTCCCTAGTGGTGAGGTTGTAAAGATATGAAGAAATGCTCAGCGTTTACTCTAATAGGGGTCTCTCAAAATGGAAATACTGGATATGGGCAGTAAGTGCTCCATAAATATTTGTCATCTGACATTTGGGTCAAATTATACCTACTTGGGGCTTCCCTGGTAGCAGCTCAGCTGTCCCAGGTTCGATTCCTGTGTCAGGAAAATCCCCTGGAGAAGAGATAGGCTACCCACTCCAGTATTCTTGGGCTTCCCTGCTGGCTCGGACAGTAAAGAATCTGCTTGCAACGTAGAAGATCTGCATTTGATCCCTGGGCTGGGAAGATCCCCTGGAAGAAGGCATAGCAACCCACTTCAGTACTCCTGCCTGGAGAATTCCCATGGAGGGAGAAGCCTGGTGGCTTACAGTCCATGGGGTTCCAAAGAGTCGGACATGATTCAGTGATTAAATACACACACATATATACCTATTTGAGAGGTTTGTGCAAGTGAGGTGATGTTTTTGAAAGTATATGATTTTTAGCATTCTCTCCATTATTATCTTAATTATTGCTATTTCTCAAAGATTCACTTTAGTAATATGCTTTTGTTGCTACTTAATGACAGAGTCATCTCCTCTGAAAAAGAGCCAAGTACATTATAACAACCAAACAGCTAATTTGAATGTATGGATAGTTGTTTTTACACGCATGATGATAATATGCTTTAAATGTTTAAGATTATGGATTCACTTTGAAGATGACTGATTACCACCAAAACAAAAAAGGGAAGAAGAAGAAGAAGAAGAAAAAAACCCACCATTGAGCCCAACATACTATTATCAGATATTTTGGTTAAAAAGTTTAAATCATAAGGTTCCAGTGTAAAAGTATGCTTACTTAAAATCAAGATAGGTACCATTAATCAATTTATTTTCTCAGTTGAACATATAACTTTGTTTCAAAAGGTTTACTTTCATTAATTTCCTAACATCATGTGAAGATTTCAAATATGCTTTTAAAAGAACATATTTGTAAAGATTTCTTACATATAATTTGATAAAACTCTCACTGGTCCTTACTAAGAATCACCTAATATGAATGTGATCTTATTTTCATATTTAAATATAACACTCTATTTTGATTCTTGGTCTGATATATCCAGAAAGATTTTCAGGTCCAGGACTCCAGGATCATTTGATCCTATAAGATCTTATACATTTTTATGTTGATCAGAAGTGCAATTGAAGTGTTAAGGTAGACTATTTCTTCACTGCCCTTACCAGCGTGCTATAAGCATAAGCGAGTGCTAACCTCATCTCCTTCTTCACGCAGCAGAAAAAGAAAGAGCAGCTTTGCAGCAGTATCATTGCCACAGGGTGTCTCAGCCCAAACTTAAACTTAATCATAACCACTTACATCAGAAAGAAAACCAGAACACTGATATTCAGAAAGAAACGGCTTCTGCTGCTTAATGGTTATTTTTAATAACACTATTTTTAATACATGTTCATTTTAATAACTAATAGCAGCTGACTGGGGACTTGTGATATTTATTTATGATGACAGTCTACTCCAATAAACATTTTATTAAGGTGAAATTCCACAGTTCTTACAGTTTGAAAAACTAAACTCTTTTATTAAAAAAAAAATCTTTGGCAAGCTTTTGCTGGTAGTAGTAAATATAGTTGTTGTTTTTTTAATTATAGAGGGATTTTAACTGACAAAGTAGGTTTTCTTTCTTTTAAGTTATTTATCTTCTTTCTCCAACAAGTTTTGATATCAAATCAGGAGGTCTTGCTGAAATGTACAGTTTGTGGAACAAGCATAGTACAGGTAGGTTATGAGGGTCAGATTTTTCTGAACCTGTTCCAATGCAGCTTCTTTGCAGAGATACTTGGAGAATAGCCAACATGGAATCAATTCTGAAATACTCTGCTAACCCATCTGGAAGAACATGTTTGTTTCTCAAACAGTCAAAGAGCTCTGCAAGGTGAAGCCTGCCTTCTGTAATGGGGAAGATTTCCCTAAGGGAAGTCTGTAGCAGGCAGTACAGATGTCACTGTAGTGGCATATCGGGACAATGGGAAGACATGTGGCTAGAAGAAATGGACCACTCTATGAGCATGTTGGAGTCTGGGGAAGTCAAACAGTGCCCTGCACAGCATTGCTCTGAGTACCCTGATTCCAGGTCTCTCACAGAGGCCAAAGAGATGAGGAAGTCCAACAGACACACAGGAGCAGGGGCTGGCTACTTATCAAGATATGTCAGTATTCAGAGAATATGGAACACAGGATTTTATTAATAGCACAGAAAAGAAACTTGGAGATTATTTAGTCCAAATTTCTATTTTTACAAGTGAGAAAATGGACTCTAAAACTGAAGATTTGGTTTGCCTAACTTTTTGCAACACTCTTATGGGAGAGGAATGATAGGATCCATTATGAATATTTGGAAAAAACCTAAATGTTCATCAACAAAAGAATGGATACATAAAGTTGTAAAGCCTTAACAACAGTGTACAGGGGAAATATGATGCATAGATTGACTTAACTGTGCATCTCACATGCTTCAGAAAGTGAAATTGAAACCCCATTCAGACCCCATGATTTGAAAATGTGAAAGAATTAGATTTCCCACTTATTTGTAGATTTGCGGCAATAGCCTGATGAATAAAGATGGAAGGTAGAGAGGTAAGCAAATGTTCATGAAAAAAGTCAAGATGGTGTTCCTGTCACCTCATCATCCAGCAGAGAAATACCATTTGCTGGAGAAGTGACCCTGGTATCATTTTCAGAATGAAAGAACTGCTGATACAATAGTGCTATTCTAATTAAGAGAACACACCATCCAGAACAAAAAAGCAATGCTTTCCTCTTAGTTGCTAATATTTCCCCCCCTCTGTAATATTCAGAGAGATTCTGCAAACAAATGTCTTAATGCTAAAAGTAATGTTCCTGATTAATTCTGATTGAACACACACTATGGGCTAATTTATAGAGATTATTTTAATTATCTCAAAAGATTCAGTCAAAACTATTATTATTATTCCATTTTATAGATGTTCAAACAGAGACTCAAAAAGGTTCAGTTGTCCAAGGTCACAGACCTAGGAAATGGAACAATTTGGAATCAATACAGTTCCTTTGCCCTTTAAGACTGAGAGAAAAACACACAGTGTAAAAACTGTGAGTTAAGTTTTCTTCAGTAACCTTACTGAGGATGATAGCCTAGAGAGACAGTCTTTCAGATAATTTTGAGGAACTGCTCTGAAGAGGTTAGGGAGGAGACAGGCTATGTGTGATTTTTTTGTTGCTCTTGTTGGAAAATAAACATGTAGTTGAATAGCAAAGATTTTCATTAATCACAAAGAACAGATACCTGAAATTAATAATTTTACTGCTTTTTTATATATGGAAAGATAGAAGAATCAAGAGTCAATGAAATTTTTTCCTTAGACATGTGTCTTTAGCTATCTAGGAGCCAGGATATCCAAAGTACAGATATCCTGTTTTCCTCTATCCTGAATGTCCTCAAGGTGCACTCTTGGTAGGTGACTTAACTGGCTTAATCCTTCTAGAAATGGAATGGAAGGCAACATTTTTTTTTTTTTTTTTCTTTACACCTTCCACTAATGTCTGTTTGGTTAAAATTTTTTTCCCCATCTTTTTCATTATTGTTCTGCAAGACTTTATTAGTGTGTCTGTTTGATGCCCAGAACAAACATTTAGGTAATTTCTCCCTTTCCTCCCCCAGATGTTTTGGGGTAATGGAAACCTTGCATCAATCTCTAGGGAGCAGTCATCTTCCTTGAACTGTAAATGAAGTGCTAGCTCGAGTCAGATTTCACCTACTGTGTTACCTTGAGCCAAAATCTAATTTTTTTTTTCAGCACAAAAATTCACTGTCAGAATTCTACATGCTATATCCTCCTTCCAGCTTAAGTCAGAAGGACAATACTGATTCTTCATTTGGGTCAGCAGATGGATTTTTCTCACCTCAGTCGCAAGCATCTGAAAATAGTACTAGATAATTCAAACATTCCAGTCGCAGAGACACATCACATTCTTGTATATATAAATGTCTTGCTTATGTTTACTTTTTTCCCTCTCAGGGAAAAGTTAGAGACATAATTGCTTATGAAAATTAGAAGATGCTCATACAAGCAGGTGACATTATGGCTATAGAATGAAATATTTTAAAGAACCCTAAAATATTATGTAATTCAAAATGTGTTTACTCACGGGAAAAGGGCATATGTCAACCAGGGAATACCAGACACCTGTGCATTCTTCTTAAAAATATTCCATTCCATCCTCCAACACACACAGTCTATTATAATCCCTAGGAGAATATTGTCTCCTGCAACTTTACACTGAAATTTCCCTGACATTCACAGACTAAATGAGCCATCATTACTAAGAGGAATGTGAAATAAACTATGTGTGTACTGCAAAGTAAGAATACTATTGGACTTCCCTGGTGGCTCAGATGGTAAAGCATTTGCCTATAATGTGGGATACCGGGGTTCGATACCTGGGTTGGGAAGATCCCCTGGAGAAGGAAATGGCAACCCACTCCAGTCCTCTTGCCTGGAAAATTCCATGGATGGAGGAGCCTGGTAGGCTACAGCTCACAGGGTTGCAAAGAGTTGGACACAATTGAGTGACTTCACTTCACTTCACTTAAGGGATACTGTTGGAGAAGGAAATGGCAGCCTACTCCAGCATTCTTGCCTGGAGAATCTCATGGACAGTGGAGCCTGGTGGGCTATAGTCCATGGGGTCACAAAGAGTCAGACATGACTGAAATGATTTAGCACAGCACAGGAATACTATGTCACCAGTCTTGGAAGAAAATGGAGCCCATGCATGCCAGACAAAATAACAGAGAGGGTTTAACAAGGGGAACTAATTTACAGAGGTATTGGGAGAACTGAAAGCCAAAAATGAGAAGGTGAATTAACCTAGGAGTTAGCAGTGTCATGAAACTAGTGTCTTACCGGGGCTGGAGTAAAACAGCGAGAGTAGGAGCCCTGGATTGGAACCACCCAAAGTAGGTAGAACCAGGAAGAGAAGAACCACAGTGGGAAAAAAATTTCAATCTCTTGAGCCTCCTATTGGTTGACTCTATTAGGAAATCAGATTTCAAGGAAGCCATAAAAGGTTAGCTTGCAGGGCACAGTTTCCCACAATACAGAAGAAGAAGCGGGGAATAAAGATAAGTGAAAATAAATGATGAACAGAACTGTTTCAGTCCACTCTCCTATTTCTATACAGGAGAGCATCATTATCTCTTGATAAACAAGACTGCAGTTTTTCTTAATAACAAACCTCATAGTTTCATTCACATAGCCAGAAAGTCATTTCTACCACATACATTTAATTCATTTTAGTAGCCAGTTAATTCACTTTTAGTGAACTTCAGTTGATGATTATGTCACATGTGGAGGTTGTGGCATCATTGCACTTCTAAAACTGGAAGGATACATCTGGGATAGACTGTTGGAGCGCACAGACAGAAACTTGTGTGCACCAGGACCCAGGAGAAAGGAGCAGAGACCCCACAAAGACTGACCCAGACTTGCCCTGAGTGTCCAGGAGTCTCAAGCAGAGGCATGGGTCAGTGGTGGCTTGCTGCAGGGTTGGGGCAGTAAGTGTAGCAGTACATGCATGGGATGTTTTGAAAGAGGTCGCCATTATTTTCATTACGTCCACCAAAGTTTGGCCCCAGGTAAATACCAGGGAGGGAACACAGCTTCACCTATCAACAGAAAATTGGTTTAAAGATTTGCTGAGCATGGTCATACCCATCAGAGCAAGACCCGGTTTGCCCCTCAGTCAGTCTTTTCCACCCGGAAGCGTCCATAAGCTTCTTAACCCTCTCCATCAGAGGGCAGACAGAATGAAAACCATAATCACAGAAAACTAACCAATCTGGTTACAAGTACCACAGCCTTGCCTAACTCAAGGAAACAATGAACAATGCCTTGTAGGGCCAGCCCAGATGGATGGGTCATGGTGGAGAGTTCGAATAAATGTGGTCCACTGGAGAAGGGAATGGCAAACTACTTCAGTATTCTCGCCTTGAGAACCCCATGAGCAGTATGAAAAGGCAAAAAGATAGGAAACTGAAAGACGGACTCCCCAGGTCGGTATGTGCCCATTATGCTACTGGAGATCAGTGGATAAATAATTCCAAAAAGAATTAAGAGATGGAGCCAAAGCAAAAACAACACGCAGTTGTGGATGAAACTGGTGATAGAAACAAAGTCCGATGCTGTAAAGAGTAATATTGCATAGGAACCTGGAATGTTAGGTCCATGAATCAAGGCAAATTGGAAGAGGTCAAACAGGAGATGGTAAGAGTGAACATTGACATTTTAGGAATCAGTGAACGAAAATGGACTGGAATGGGTGAATTTAGCTCAGATGACTGTAATATCTACTACTGTGGGCAGGAATCCCTTAGAAGAAATGGAGTAGCCATCGTAATCAACAAGAGTCCAAAATGCAGTACTTGGATACAATCTTATAAAATGACAGAATGATCTCTGTTTATTTCTAAGGTAAGCCATTCAATTTCACGGTAATCTAAGTCTCTGCCCTGATCACTAATACTGAAAAAGCTGAAGTTTAAGGGTTCTATGAAGACCTACAAGACCTTTTAGAACTAACACCGAAAAAAAATGTCCTTTACATTGTAGGGGACTGGAATGCAGAGTAGGAAGTCAAGAAATACCTGGAGTAACAGGAAAATTTGGCCCTGAAGCACAGAAAGAAGCAGGGCAAAGGCTAAAGAATTTTGCCAAGAGAACACACTGGTCATAGCAAACACCTTCTTCCAACAACACAAGAGAAGGCTCTACATATGGACATCACAAGATGGTCAATACAAAAATCAGATTGATTATATTCTTTGCTGCCAAAGATGGAGAAGCTCTATACAGTCAGCAAAAATAACACTGGGAGTTGACTGTGCCTCAGATCATGAACTCCCTTTTGCTAAATTCAGACTTAAATTGAATAAAGTGGGGAAAACCACTAGACCATTCAGGTATGACCTAAATCAAATCCCTTACAATTATGCAGTGGAAGTGAGAAATAGATTCAAGGGATTAGATCTGATAGACAGAGTGCCAGTTGAACTATGGACGGGGGTTCGTGACATTGTACAGGAGACAGGGATCAAGACCATTCCCAAGAAAAAGAAATGCAAGAAAGCAAAATGGCTATCTGAGGAGGCCTTACAAATAGATGTGAAAAGAAGAGAAGCAAAAAGAAGAGCAAGAGAAGGAGAAAAGGAAAGATATACCCATTTGAATGCGGAGTTCCAAAGAAGAGCAAGGAGAAATAAGAAAGCCTTCCTCAATGATCAATGCAAAGAAACAGAGGAAAAAATACAATGCGAAAGAGTAGGTATCTCTACAAGAAGATTAGAGATATTAAGGGAACATTTCACGCAAAGATGGGCACAATAAAGGACAGAAATTATATGGACCTACAGAAGCTGAAGATATTAAGAAGAGGTGGCAAGAACACACAGAAGAACTATAAAAAAAGATCTTCATGACCCAGATAATTATGATGGTGTGATCACTCACCTAGAGTCAGACATCCTGGAATGCAAAGTGAAGTGGGCCTTAGGAACAAAGATAGTGGAGGTGATGGAATTCCAGTTGAGCTATTTCAAATCCTGAAAGATGATGCTCTGAAAGTGCTGCATTCAATATGCAGCAAATTTGGAAAATTCAGCAGTGGTCACAGGACTGGAAAAGGTCAGCTTTCATTCCAACCCCAAAGAAAGGCAATGCCAAAGAATGCTCAAACTACTGAACAATCACACTCATCTCACATGCTAGTAAACTAATGCTCAAAATTCTCCAAGCCAGGCTTCAACAGTTTGTGAACCGTGAAACTCCAGATGTTCAAGCTGGATTTAGTAAAGGCAGAGGAGTCAGAGATCAAATTGCCAACATCCGTTGGATCATCAAAAAGGCAAGAGATTTCTAGGAAAACATCTATTTCTGCTTTACTGACTATGCCAAAGCCTTTGACTATGTGGATCACCACAAACCGGAAAATTCTTTAAGAAATGGGAATACCAGCCACCTGACCTGCCTCTTTAGAAATCTGTATGCAAATCAGGAAGCAACAGTTAGAACTGGACATGAAACAACAGACTGGTTCTAAATTGGGAAAGAAGTACTTCAAGGCTGTATATTGTCACCTGGCTTATTTAACATATATGCAGAGAACATCATGAGAAATCCTGGGCTGGATGAAGCACAAGCTGGAATCAAGATTGCTGGGAGAAATATCAATAAGCTTGATGAAACCATTATATGGAAGAAAGTGAAGAAGAACTGAAGAGCCTCTTGATGAAAGTGAAAGAAGAGAGTTAAAAAGTTGGCTTAAAGCTCAACATTTAGAAAACTAAGGTCATGGCATCTGGTCCCATCACTTCATGGCAAATAGAAGGGAAAGTAGTGGAAACAGTGGCTGACTTTATTTTTTGGGCTCCAAAATCACTGCAGATGGTGACTGCAGCCATGAAATTAAAAGACCCTTGCTCCTTGGAAAAAAAGTTATGACAAAACTAGACAGTATATTAAAAAGCAGATATATTACCTTGCCAACAAATGTCCATCTAGTCAAGGCTATGGTTTTTCCAGTAGTCATATATGGATGTGAAAGTTGGACTATAAAGAAAACTGAGCATCGGAGAACTGATGCTTTTGAACTGTAGCATTGGAGAAGACTGTTGAGAGTTCCTTGGGCTGTAATGAGATCCAACCAATCCATCCTAAAGGAAATCAATCCTAAATATTCATTGGAAGGACTGATGTTGAAGCTGAAACTCCAATATTTTGGGCACCTGACACAAAGAAAACTGTTACATTTGAAAAAACCCTGATGCTGGGAAAGATTGAAGGCAGGAGGAAAAGCGGACAACAGAGGATGAGATGGTTGGATGGCATCACCAACTCAATGGACATGAGTTTGAGTAAACTCCGGGAGCTGGTGATGGACAGGGAGGCCTGGCATGATGCAGTCCATTGGGTGAAGAGTCAGACACGACTGAGTGACTGAACTGAACTGAACTGAAGGATACATCTGCCATACTTAGTTAGTGTCGACATATGATGGTCAAAAAAGTGAAAATTTTAATTATATTTTTCAACTTGTACATATTTCATTGTCTCACCATGTTAATAATTTTGCATTTGATGTAAGGGTTTTTTGAAAACCATCTAATATCCAAGAATATTTCTCTTGTTTCTTATATTTTGTTCTTTAAATTTCATAGAAGGGCACCTTTCTTCCTCTGGTCATTTACACCAAATCCTAAACTCTTAATTTAATATTTTATTAAAGTCTTATTAAGTTGGAAGAACAAAGTATGTTAAAGCTTTGATAGAGGTTAAATTTATAATTTAATGGTGTAAATCAATAATTTCCAAGGTACAGTAGTAGCATTAAATGTGACTTTCAAATAATGTATTGAATTCCTCTTATGCCCAGACTCATGTTTCTCAGCCCATTTTTTTCTATCAGTCTTTTCTGCAGCAGCCATATTCATGGAGGCAGAACTGGGCAGCACCTTACTTCATCAGCAGGCTCTAATGTGGGAACCTCGAGTAGTCTTGATACCTCACGGCATGCACAACCTAAATGTGCTAGGAAGGAAATCTGTTGTTGAGTAAGCTTAGACAGATGGGAGGAAGCAGTCAAGAGATAAATGTAATTTTCTTCCAGTTTACAGATAAACCCCTCTAAGGCGCATTCTGCACAGCTCTCAAAGGCTTCAATAGGACTCAGGACAAACTGCTCTTCGTGGTAACCAATCTGATCATGTCTTCTTGTGTTAGTTTTCCCCTCTTGTCCTCAAGAGAAACTCAAGTCCTTGTTTCGATCTTCACTTCCATGGAGAACAAAAGCTGAGGCAAATACGTCATGTATTTTTAAATTTTTATCATATATTTTACTGCATTGTATTTTTATTTCATATTTTGTCATAATTTTTATTTTCTTGACACGATTGCCAAAGATTTTATATATATATTATATATGATTAAAATAATGCATTTAATATATCATATTGAATATACATGTATATTTATGTATATATATATCTTGTACTTTTCAAAGGACTTAAAAACTACATCTATTATTTTGAAGCCATAATAGGGGCAAAGAAATTACTATTTCTTTTATTTTCTATGAAAAGAAACTGATACGGAGAAGGTTAAGTGGTTGCTAAAATGTTTCTCCATTCAAGTCCACAGGATGGAATCAAACTTCAATGTGCTTATTGAGAACTTGTTTTTAGGAAGCTGTAACCAAACGATCAGATGTCTATCTCTTGCCTTGAGTTAATGCAGATGGCATTTTACTAGGTGCAGCTTTAAGTGATGGAGTAGAATAACCAAGGCCTTCTGAGAACCTGGAGTGGCACACAAATCATCCTTGTATACAACCATCATCAGTGATCCGATCTCCTACTAGCAAAGGTCATAAGGAGGAAAAAATAGTTGCAAAAAGCACTTAATAGCAGAAACTTCAATCACAAAGACAGGCTTCAAGATCATATTGATCTGGAAATACTGCTGGTGAGGTCATTGGTTAATTCAGTCTTATCATTATGTGACATTTATGTGTAAATTTTCACTGTAATTTGAGAAAATGGGTTTTCTATCAAGGTCTCTGTAAATCAGACCTTAAGCAAGTATTGTTTTTATATGAAATAATGGAAGTAATCAGATCCTGAGACGATGGCCAAACAGAAAATCAAAAATATTTGATTATTTGCCATCAGAAATATGTCACCAGGGGAATGCTGATCTGCTTTTTTTAAAAAAAATAACTTAACATGATATCTTAGTATATAAATTTTACTGGAAGAGAAATTTATTCTCTGCCCTCTCCTCTTGTCCACTCCTTTCTCTTCAGTTGAGCCTCATTTCTCTCCTCCCACCATACTAGTCTGTTTCTTCTGTCTCAGAATTACCTTATATGGCTCAGCTGAAAAAAAAATTGCCTGCAATGCAGGAGACCTGGGTTCAATCCCTGGGTTGGGAACAACCCCTGGAGAAGGGAAAGGCTACCCACTCCAGTATTCCATGGACTGAATAGTCCATGGGGTCACAAAGAGTTGGACATGACTGAGCATTTTCACTTCACTTTGCTAAGTACAAAAATATTACGTTCCCATAGACTACCAGTTCACAAGGATTCCCTATGCTTTGGAATATAAATTGCTAGAGAGTAATATTGCTCTCCACAATAGTAGATATAATGGTTATCTGAGTTAAATTCCAGTCCATTTTAGTTCGCTGATTCCTAAAATGTCAATGTTCACTATTGCCATCTCCTGTTTGACCACTTCTAATTTGCCTTTATTCAGGTACCTAACATTCCAGGTTCCTGTGCAATATTGCTCTTTACAGCATCGGAATTTACTTCCATCACCAGTCACATCCACAAGTGATCATTGTTTTTGCTTTGGCTAAATCTCTTCATTCTTTCTGGAGTTATTTCTCCACTAATCTCTAGTAGCATATTGGGCACGTACCAACCTGGGGAGTTCATCTTTCAGTGTGCTATCGTTTTGCCTTTTCATACTGCTCATGGGGTTCTCAAGGCAAGAATACTGAAGTGATTTGCCATTCCCTTCTCCAGTGGACCACATTTGTCTGAACTCTCCACCATGACCCATCCATCTTGGGTGGACCTACAAGGCATGGCTCATAGTTTCCTTGAGTTACACATGGCTGTGGTCCATGTGATCAGATTGGTTAGTTTTCTGTGATTATGGTTTTCAGTCTGTCTTCCCTCTGATGAAGAAGGATAAGAGGTTAAAGGAAACTCCCTGATGGAAGAGACTTACGGAGGAGAAAACTGTGTCATGTTCTGATAGGCAGGGCCATACATAGTCAAAAAAGAGTCCGAAATGCAGTACTTGGATGCAATCTCGAAAATGACAGAATGATCTCTGTTCATTTCCAAGGCAAGCCATTTGATATCACAGTATCCAAGTCTATGCCCTGACCAAAAATGCTGAAGAAGCTGAAGTTTAAGGGTTCTATGAAGACCTACAAGACCTTCTAGAACACCCTCTTCGAACAAGACAAGAGAAAGCTCTACACATGGACAGCACCAGATGGTCAATACCGAAATCAGATTGCTTATATTCTTTGCAGCCAAAGATAGAGACGTTCTATACAGTCAGCAAAAACAAGATGGGAAGGTGACTGTAGCTCAGATATCAAGGGAACTTTCCATGCAAAGATTGGCACAATAAAGGACAGAAATGTTATGGACATAACAGAAGCACAAGACGTTAAGAAGAGGTCACAAGAATACACAGAAGAACTATTCAAAAAAGATCTTCATGACCCAGGTAATCACGAAGGTGTGATCACTCACCTAGAGCCAGGCATCCTGGAATTCAAAGTGAAGTGGGCCTTAGGAAGCATCACTAGGAACAAAACTAGTGGAGGTGATGGAATTCCAGTTGAGTATTTCAAATCCTAAAAGATGATGCTGTGAAAATGCTGTTCTCAATACGCCAGCAAATTTGGAAAACTCAGCAGTGGCCACAGGATTGGAAAATATTTGTCTTCATTCCAATCCCAAAGAAAGGCAATGCCAAAGAATGTTTAAACTACTGAACAATTGCACTTATCTCACATGCTGGTAAAGTAATTCTCAAAAGTATCCTAGCCAAACTTCAACAGTTCTTGAACTGTGAACTTCCAGATGTTCAAGCTGGATTTAGGATAGGCAGAAGAATCAGATATCAAATTGCTAACATCCATTGGATCATTGGAAAAGCAAGAGAGTTCCAGAAATACATCTATTTCTACTTTATTGACTATGCTAAAGTATTTGACTGTGTGGATCACAGCAGCCTGTGGAGAATTCTTCAAAAGATGGGAATACCAGGTCACCTGACCTGCCTTCTGAGTCATTTGTATATAGGTCAAGGAGCAACAGTTAGAACTGGACACGGACCAACAGACTGGTTCCAAATTGGGAATGGAGTACATGAAGGCTGTATATTGTCACACTGCTTATTTAACTTATATCCAAATACATCATGAGAAATGCTGGGCTTGATGAAACAGATGCTGGAATCAAGATTGCTGGAAGAAATATCAATAACCTCAGGTATGCAGATGACACCACACTAAAGGCAGAAGTGGAAGAAGAACTAAAAAGTGTCTTGATGAAATTGAAAGAGGAGAGTAAAAATGTTGGCTTGAAACTCTACATTCAGAAAACTAAGATCATGGCATCTGGTCCCATCACTTCATGGCTAGTAGATGGGGAAACAGTGACAGACTTCAATTTTTTGTGCTCCAAAGTCATTGCCGATGGTAACTGCATCCATGAAATTAAAAGATGCTTGTTTCTTGGAAGAAAAGTTATGATCAACCTAGACAGCTTATTAAAAAGCAGAGACATTACTTTGCCAACCAAGGTCTGTGTAGTCAAAGCTATGATTTTTCAGATAGTCATGTATGGATGTGAGAGTTGGACTATAAAGCAAGCTGAGTGTTAAAGAATTGATGCTTTTGAGCTATGGTGTTGGATAAGACTTCTGAGAGTCCCTTGGACAGATAGGAGATCCAACCAGTCCATCCTAAAGGAAATCAGTCATGAATATGGTTTGGAACGACTGATGCTGAAGCTGAAACTCCAGTCCTTTGGCCACCTGATATGAACTGACTCATTTGAAAAGACCCTGATGCTGGGAAAGATAGAAAGCAAGAGGAGAAGGGGACGACAGAGGATGAGATGGTTGGATGGCATCACTGACTCAATGGACATGCATTTCAGTAAGCTGCAGCATTTGGTGATGGACAGGGAGGCCTGGGCTGCTGCAGTCCATGGGATCACAAACAGTAGGACACAACTGAGTGACTGACATGGACTGAACTGAATATATATCTCCATGATACTAACTATGTATGTGTATTCTTCAACATCCCAGGCAGTGCACTGGAGAAGTGGAAGTTTAGGTGACTTACATTACAGTAGGCAAAATTCTTGAATGCAATGTTGGATATTTATATGAACCTTCTTTCCATTTCTACATATAAATTGAAATGTTAAATATACAGACCGTTTGACAATGTTCACAATAGGTTTCCTTTCTATCAAATCCACAGATATGAGTCGAGTCCTAAAATGGAGGAGGAATAGGATGGGGAGACCACTTTCTACCCCACAAATTCAACTAAAGATCATTTGAACACTGAGCAAATTCCACAAAACAAGTTCTGAACGCTGGCGGAGGACACCAGGCCTCCAGAAAGGCAGCCCATTGTCTTTGAAATGAGGTAGAACAAAACATAAAAGATGAGAGACAAAAGAATTACTGATGGAGACCCATCCTGGAGAGGGATACGTGAAAGAGGATAAGTTTCCAAACACCAGGAAACCCTCTCACTGGTGGGTCTGTGGAGAGTTTTGGAATCTCAGAGGGCAAAATGACCAGGAGGAAAAAATAAATAAATAAAACCCACAGATTTTGCGCCTAACCACAACTCCCAGTGGAGCAGAAGCCCAGAGGCTCACATCCACCACCAGCAAGCGGGGGCTGAACAGGGAGGCACGGGATGCATTGCTTAGGGTAAAGATCTGGCCTGAATGCCCTGAGAGCAATCTGAGGGAGCTAATTTCAGATAGCAACCCAAACTATGGGATAGCCAGAGAGAGATTTTAAAAAAAAAAAAGAGGGAGAGAGAACTTTCCTGCAAAAAGTTCTAACCTAAAGCACTGCCTGGCCTGCTCACAGAACATAAAAGGACTGAGCGAATACCAGAGAGGAGCTAGCCAGCTGCAGACCGGCCCATCCCCCAGCAGAGACAGAGAGGCAGGCAGGTGACAGCTGGAGTTGGAAGGCAAGGGGCAATCTGGGCCCCAGAGACAGCATCCTTTACCAAAGTGTGAGCAGGCTCCCAGTTGCTAACCAAGTCTTCCTGGGATCCTGGACGGCTGACATCCACCAGGAGGGTCACAGCCAGAGAGCAGCTCCCCAGAGGAGACACACAGCACACCTGAGACGGTGCTCCCACTGCACACCCAGGAAACCGAGTGACTGGGGCCTGGGAGGTGATAAGATGTATCGCCCACCTGGGGAGAGTGTGCTCACCAAGTACCTGGTCGCCTGAGCTGCTCGGACCTAAGGGCACAAAATGCAGGCCCAACCGACTCCGTGCCTTTGTAGAGTACCTGAGAACCTGAACCTGAACGGTTTAGACCTGGGAAGTGCACGCAACCCAGGGCCTGCTTTAGACAGTCCCCTGCAGAGCAACCTGGAACCTGAGCAGTGTAGACTGGGAAAGCACACATGCCATCAGCGGGGGCAAACCCTGTGTGGCCCAGACACTGCGAGCACTCCCCCCACATGCCAGTGCTATTTGTTTGCAATCTTCCTCCCTCCCCACAGCACAACTGAACAAGTGACCCTAAATAAGTGACCACTTTCACCCCCTTGTGTCAGGGCAGAAATTGGACACTGAAGACACTTGCAAACAGAAGAAACCAAAATAAACAGAGGGAGCCACTTTGGAAGTGACAGGTGCAACAGATTAAAACTCTGTAGTTAGCACCAACTACATTGGAAGGGGTCTATAGATCTTGAGAATAAGTATAAACTGGAACAAGGAACTATCTGAAACTGAACTGAACCAACACTGCCCTAAAGAGCTCCAGAGAAATTCCTAGATATATTTTACTATTATCATTTTTTAAATTAAAAATTTTTTCTTTTGAAATCCATTATTACTCCTTTAATTTTCATTTTTATAACCCACTATTACCTTGCAAAAAAAGACCCTATTTTTAAAGAAAATGTATTTCATATATATTTTTTATAATTTTTGTGATTTTTTAAAAATATTGTATTTTTGAGAGTTTAACCTCTACTCTAGATTTTTAATGTTTGATTTTTGATATTTGTGATCAATTTTGTACCTTTAAGAATCCAATCTTCAGGACCTATTTTTCCTTAGCTGTGTGAATACTGGCTTGATTGAGCTCTCCCCCTTTTCACTCTCCTTTTTCTCCCCTAGGTATCTCTATCTCCTCCCTCCCCTTCTCTCCTCTACCCAACTCTATGAATCTCTTTGGGTATTCTGGACTGTGGAGGGCACATAGGGAATTGATTACTGGCTATATTGGTCTCTCCCCTTTGATTTCCCCTCTTCTCACCCCGGTCACCTCTATCTCCCTCCTCCCTCTTCTCTTCTCTGTGTAACCCTCCAGAACTCTCTGGGTGTTCCTCGCTGTGGAGAAACTTTTCTCCATTAATCTAGATGTTTTATCATCAGTGTGGTGTGGATGAAGAAGTCTTGAGGCTACAGTAACAATAAGACTGAAAACCAGAGGCCAGAGGCTTAAATCCAAAACTTGAGAACACCAGAAAACTCCCGACTCCAGGGAACATTAATCATAAACAGCTCATCCAAAAGCCTCCATACCTACACTGAAACCAAGTGCTACCCAAGGGCCAACAAGTTCCAGAGCAAGACATACCACATAATTCTCCAGCAATGCAGGAATACAGTCCTGAGCATTAATATACAGGATGCCCAAAGTCATACCAAACCCATAGACACCTCAAAACTCACTACTGGACACTTCACTGCACTCCAGAGTGAAGAGATCCACCCACCAGAACACTGATGCTAGCTTCCTTAACCAGGAGTCCTTGAAGATCCACTTGTCCAACCCCACCCACAGAGAGGAACCTCCACAATAAAGAAGAACCACAAACTTCCAGCATACAGAAATGCCACCCCAAACACAGAAATCTAAACAAGATGAAAAGGCAGAGAAACATTCAACAGGTAAAGGAACATGATAAATGCCCACCAAAGCAAACAAAAGAGGAGGAGATAGGCAGTCTACCTGAAAAAGAATTCAGAATGATAGTAAAAGTGATCCAAAATCTTGAAAACAAAATGGAGTTACAGATAAATAGTCTGGAGACAAAGATTGAGAAGATGCAAGAAACGTTTAACAAGGACCTAGAAGAAATAAAAAACAGTCAAGCAATAATGAATAATGCAATAACTGAGGTCAAAAACACCCTGGAGGGAATCAACAGTAGAATAACTGAGGCAGAAGATAGGGTAAGTGAAGTGGAAGATAGAATGGTAGAAATAAATGAAGCAGAGAGGAAAAAAGAAAAAAGAATGAAAAGAAATTAGGACAACCTCTGGGACAATGTCAAACGCCCTAACATTCAAATCATAGAAGTCGCAGAAAAAGAAGACAAAAAGAAAGGCCATGAAAAAAATACTTGAGGAGATAATAGTTGAAAACATTTCTAATATGTGGAAGGAAATAGTCATCCAAGTCCAAGAAACCCGGAGAGTCCCAAACAGGATAAACCCAAGGCAAAACACCCCAAGATACATATTAAGCAAATTAATGAAGATTAAACACAAAGAACAAATATTAAAAGCAGCAAGGGAAAAACAACAAATAACACACAAGGGGATTCCCATAAGGATAGCAGCTGACCTTTCAATAGAAACCATTCAGGCCAGAAAGGAATTGCATGGCATACACAAAGTGATGAAAGAGAAAAACCTACAACCCAGATTACTGTACATAGCAAGGATCTCATTCAAATATGAAGGAGAAATTGAAAGCTTTACAGACAAGCAAAAGCTGAGAGAATTCAGCACCACCAAACCAGCTCTTAAACAAATGCTAAAGGATCTTCTCTAGACAGGAAACACAGAGAACGTGCATAAATTCAAACCCAAAACAACAAAGTAAATGGCAATGGGATCAAACTTATCAGTAATTACCTTAAATTAAATGGGTATTGCCCTAACCAAAATATAAAGACTGGCTGAATGGATACAAAAACAAGACCCCTATATATGCTGTCTACAAGAAATCCAACTCAAAATAAGGGACACATACAGACTGAAAATGAAGGGCTGGAACAAGATATTTCATGCAAATAGAGACCAAAAGAAAGCAGGAGTAGCAATATTCATGTCAGATAAAGTAGAATTTGAAATAAAGGCTGTGAAAAGAGACAAAGAAGGACACTACATAATGATCAAAGGATCAATCCAAGAAGAAGATATAACAATTATAAATATATATTCACCCAATATAGGAGCACTGCAATATGTAAGGCAAATGCTAACAAGTATGAAGGGGGAATTAACAGTAACACAATAATAGTGAGAGACTTGAATACCCCACTAAAACCTATGGATAGATCAACTAAACAGAAAATTAGCAAGGAAACACAAACTTTAAATGATACAGTGGACCAATTAGAGACCTATAGGACATTTCACACCAAAACAATGAATTTCACCTTTTTCTCAAGTGCACATGAAATCTTCTCCAGGATAGATCATATCCTAGGCCATAAATCTAACCTTTGTAAATTCAAAAAAATTTGAATACATTCTAAGCTTCTTTTCTGATCGCAATGAGGTAAGATTAGATGTCAACTACAAGAAAAAACCTATTAAAAATACAAAAATATGGAGACTAAAAAACACGCTTATGAATAACCAACAAATCACAGAAGAAGTCAAAAAGGAATTCAAAATATGCATAGAAACAAATGAAAATGAAAACACAACAACCCCAAACCTATGGGACTCAATAAAAACAGTGCTAAGGGGAAGGTTCATAGCAATACAAATTTACCTCAAGAAACAAGATAAAAATCAAATAAATAACCTAACTCTACAGTTAAGCTACTAGAAAAGGAAGAAATGAAGAATCCCAGGGTTAGTAGAAGGAAAGAAATCATAAAAATTGGAGCAGAAATAAATGAAAATAAACAAAGGAGACCATAGCAAAAATAAACAAAGCTAAAAGCTGGTTCTTTGAGAAAATAAAATAGACAAACCATTAGCCAGACTCATCAAGAAAAAAAGAGAGAAGAATCAAATAAAGAAAAGTAGAAATGAAAATGAAGAAATAACAATACACAACACAGAAATACAAAGGATCATAAGAGACTACTATCAGCAACTATATGCCAATAAAATGGACAACTAGGAAGAAAGCGACAAATTCTTAGAAAGTATAACCTTCCAAAACTTAACTAGGAGGAAATAGAAAATCTTAACAGGTCCATCACAAGCACGGAAATCAAAACTGTAATCAGAAATCTTCCAGCAAACAAAAGCCTAGGACCAGATGGCTTCACAGCTGAATTCTACCGATAATTTGTAGAAGAGCTAACATCTACCCTACTCAAACTCTTCCAGAAAATTGCAGAAGAAGGTAAACTTCCAAACTCATTCTATGAGGCCACTGTCATCCTAATACCAAAACCAGACAAAGATGCCACAAAAAAAGAAAACTACAGGCCAATATCACTGATGAACATAGATGCAAAATTCCTTAACAAAATTCTAGCAAACAGAATCCAACAACATATTAAAAAGATCATACATTATGACCAAGTGGGCTTTATCCCAGGGATGCAAGGATTCTTTAATATCCACAAATCAATCAATGTGGCACACCACATTAGCAAATTGAAAGATAAAAACCATATGATTATCTCAATAGATGCAGAAAAAGCCTTTGACAAAATTCAACATCCATTCATGATTAAAAACCCTCCAGAAACCAGGCATAGATGGAAAATATCTCAACATAATAAAAGCCGTATATGACAAACCCACGGTAAACATTATCCTCAATGGTGAAAAATTGAAAGCTTTCCCCTGAAAGTCAGGAACAAGACAAGGGTGCCCACTCTCACCACTACTATTCAACATAGTTTTGGAAGTTTTAGCCGCAGCAGTCAGAGGAGAAAAAGAAATAAAAGGAATCCAGATTGGAAAAGAAGACTAAAATTCTCACTGTTTGTAGATGACATGATCCTCTACATAGAAAACCTTAAACACTTCACCAGAAAATTACTAGAGCTAATCAATGAATATAATAAAGTTGCAGGATACAAATTAACACACAGAAATCCCTTGCATTCCTATACACTAACAATGAGAAAACAGAAAGAGAAATTAAGGAAACAATTCCATTCACCATTGAAACGAAAAGAATGAAATACTTAGGAATAAATCTACCTAAAGAAACAAAAGACCTATATATAGAAAACTACAAAACACTGATGAAATAAATCAAAGATAACACAAATAGATGGAGAAATATACCAAGTTCACGGGTCGGAAGAATCAATATAGTGAAAATGAGTGTGCTACCAAAGCAATCTCTAGATTCAATGAAATCCCTATCATGCTACCAAAGGTATTTCTCACAGAACTAGAACAAATAATTTCACAACTTGTATGGAAATACAAAAAGCCTCAAATAGCCAAAGCAATCTTGAGAAAGAAGAATAGAACTGGAAGAATCAACCTGCCTGACTTCAGATATTACTACAAAGCTATAGTCATCAAAACAGTATGGTACTGGCATAAAGACAGAAATATAGATCAATAGAACAAAACAGAAAGCCAAAAGATAAATCCACACACCTATGGATATCTTATCTTTGACAAAGTAGGCAAGAATATACAATGGAGAAAAGACAACGTCTTTAACAAGTAATGCTGGGAAAACTGGTCAACCACCTGTAAAAGAATGAAACTAGAACACTTTCTAACACCATACACAAAAATAAACTCAAAATGGATTAAATATCTAAACATAAGACCAGAAACTATAAAACTCCTAGAGGAAAATGTAGGCAAAACACTCTCTGACCTAAATCATAGCAGGATCCTCTATGATCCACCTCCCAGAGTAATGTAAATAAAAGCAAAAATAAACAAATGAGACTTGATTAAACAAATTATTTTGCACAACAAAGGAAACTATGAGCAAGGTGAAAAGACAGCCTTCAGAATGGGAAGAAAAAATAGCAAATGAAGCAACTGACACAGAATCTCAAAATATACAAGCGGCTACTGCAGTTCAGAAAAATAAATGACCCAATCAAAAAATGGGCCAAAGAACTAAACAGACATTTCTCCAAAGAAGACATACAGATGGCTAACAAACACATGAAAAGATGCTCAACTCATTATAAGAGAAATGTAAATCAAAACCACATGAGGTAACATCTCACGCTGGTCAGAATGGCTGCTATCCAAAAGCCTACAAACAATAAATGCTGGAGAGGGTGCAGAGAAAAAGGAACCCTGTTGCACTGGTGGTGGGAATGAAAATTAGTACAGCCACTATGGAGAACAGTGTGGAGATTCCTTGAAAAACTGGAAATAGAACTTCCATACGACCCAGCAATCCCACTGCTGGGCATATACATGGAGGAAACCAGAATTGAAAGAGACATGTGTACCCCAATGTTCATTGCAGCACCATTTACAATAGCCAGGACATGGAAGCAACCTAGATGTCCATCGTCAGACAAATGGATAAGAAAGCTGTCATACATATACACAATTGAATCTTACTCAGCCATTAAAAAGAATGCATTTGAATCAGTTCTAATGAGCTGGATGAAACTGGAGCCTATTATATCGAGTGAAGTAAGTCAGAAAGAAAAAGACCAATACAATATACTAAAGCATATATATGTGGAATTTAGAAAGATGGTGACAATGACCCTATATGTGAGACAGCAAAAGAGACACAGATGTATAGAACAGGCTTTTGGACTATGTGGGAGAAGGCGAGGGTGGGATGATTTGAGAGAATAGCATTGAAACATGTATATAATCATATGTGAAACAGATCACCAGTCCAGGTTCGATGCACGATACAGGATTCTCAGGGCTGGTGCACTGGAATGAGCCTGAGGGATGGGATGGGGAGGGAGGTGGAAGAGGGGTTCAGGATGGGGAACACATGTACACCCATGGTTTATTCATGTCAATGTATGGCAAAACCCACTACAATATTGTAAAGAAGTTAGCCTCCAATTAAAATAAAATAATTTTAAAAAAGGGAAAAAAATCCACAGATACTTGTCTTTATATTGCATGACTTGATAAATTTGCTTTCGGTATCACTTTTTTTCTAGAGATAGGAGTGGTTTGCAAGCATTGCTGCTGCTGCTGCTGCTGCTAAGTCGCTTCAGTCATGTCCGACTCTGTGCGACCCCATAGACGGAAGCCCACCAGGCTCCCCCGTCCCTGGGATTCTCCAGGCAAGAACACTGGAGTGGGTTGCCATTTCCTTCTCCAATGCATGAAAGTGAAAAGGGAAAGTGAAGTCACTCTGGATTTGCTAATTACAGTAGACTTGTGGAAACTGGTTTAAAAAAGTAAGTTTTACGTATGCAATTTTGTAAGTCAAGTACTCACCTATTCCAACTTTACTCAAATATAATGTACATTTCATGAAGTACACTCCAATAGATGAGTGAATGACCTACAACTCAAACACCAAATATAGCTTACTGCCTGTTTTTATAAATGAAGTTTTATTGGAACACAATCATGTACTGCCTATGGAAATTATATTTGACACAAATACAGAGTTGTGC
The DNA here is from genome assembly GCF_963930625.1 of Muntiacus reevesi. Taxonomy (NCBI): domain Eukaryota; kingdom Metazoa; phylum Chordata; class Mammalia; order Artiodactyla; family Cervidae; genus Muntiacus; species Muntiacus reevesi. The sequence goes on along the minus strand of NC_089251.1, from coordinate 69,455,075 downwards.
ATCATGATATTGCTTATGGATATTATATTTGGCATAAATACAGAGTTGTGCATCATGGTAACATTTAAACGTTTTATTTTCCATCTTGTAGTGAACACTTGCAGGCTTCCCAGGTGACTCACTGGTAAAGAACTTGCCTGTAAACGGAGGAGACATGAGGCACAGGTTCAAACCCTGGGTTGGGAAGATCCCCTAGAGGAGGGCATGGCAACCCACTCCAGTATTCTTGCCTGGAGAATCCATGGACAGAGGAGCCTGGTGAGCTACAGTCCACAGGGTCGCAAAGAGTTGGACATGGCTGAAGCAACTTAGCACACACTAAAAGAATCCTTGAGAAAGAGAAGAAGTAAACTATAATCATTTCAACTAGCATACTGGATCCGTAATATTTTTTTTTTTTTTTTTAGTTGTTGCTTATAATTTCTTTTATTTTAAAGCACATGGCTCACTAATGAGTTTGGGATTAAAACCCACAAAAAATGTGTAGGACATGTTAGCATAATCAGTGGTTTGCCAGTCTTGTTTTAAAGAATTTAAATGAAGGAAAATAAAAGATAACCTGTCAAAGCAGAGATCAAAAATTTAATGGCATGTGTCCATGTGAGTAGAGGCAATACTTTTAGCTTCCGCACTGTTGCTGGGCCAATAAGCTTCAGGGTAGTTTCAAGGAACAGACAAAAGTATAGGGATTATGGCCTTTATTTGTGAGTATGCAAGTGGAAATCATTTCTGTCTACCTCAAAGAAACAGATTTCTTATAAACCCTAAAATGCCTTACAAACAGATTTTACTTACATGAATATCAAAATATTTGACCTGATTATGAATGAGCATATTTCACAGTACAGGTAGTTTTGTTAGTGGCTACACTGGTTTCAGAGGAATTAAGAGCAAGAGGAGCATTCTTAACTGCTGACTCAGGGTATTCTTAGCACATGTGATTTGGGACTAGAAAAGAACTTAGTGATTATTTATTTGAACCTTCTCATTGTAAAGGTAGGACAGTGGTATCCCAGAGGACTTAAGTGATGTGCTTAGCATGATGCAGAATATTAATGTAAAAGCCAAAATTAGAACCAGATTGGGTCAGTTTCTTGATCATATTGTTTTCTAACCTAACATGATGTACCCAAATTTGCTGACCACAGTTCTGACAATCAAATTTTACTTATTTTTAAATATTGCTAAATAGAAATGACTTTAATTTCTATTTAAAATATTAAATTAATACTTTAAAATGTTATGCAAAGGGTAAATTTTTGTTAGATATCAAAAACATACCCAAATTTGTAAGGTTTTGTCTCATATTTATACAAAGTGAGCAATCATGATTACGTTTTCTGTTGAGGGACACTGAAAGATTTTCTTGGCATGTTTTTACTATCTAGTTTTCACTGTTAGCAACTTATTTCATTTAGTCAAGTATTATCCTCTTCCCCTATATTTTTTTGAGTTGCAAATATTCCTGAGAAAGGTACTATATTAAATCATCAGTTCTTTAGTTTGAATGAAATTTCCCAGATTACATTATAAGGACATGGAGAACAAAAGGTTTGGGAAGAAGAAACATTAAATAGAGAAGAAAAAGGAATGCATTTTTTGTTGTTTGCTAATGTTTATTAAAACCTTAAATGGAGAAAAAAATTGGGAAAAGAAACCCAAAACACTAAAGACAAAATTTGAGAGTTGAAAGGGACCTTAAAAAATCTCTTACTAGCCTCATCTGGTGCTTGAAGCCTGCTTGTGATAATTCAAATGTTCCAGTGGCAGAGAGTTGTCTACTTTCCGGCAAAGTTTATACCATCATTGACAACTGGGACAATCATTTTCAAGAATCAACCTTTATATTGAATTGCAGTTTGTTCCCCAGTAGTTTCTTCCATCGATTCTTATTTCCTCATCCACTTGACATGCTTCCCAAAATACAAGGAATGATCTGTCTTTTTTATATAAACTATAAACCTTTCCTTTTGGGAATATGTCACATTCCTCCCATAGTTGTTTCTCTTCTACAGTCGGTCTTTACTCAAAGGTGGGACACAGAGATAACCTATTTTTGCTAGAACTAACATTTTAGAAATCAGACCCAGGTGTTATGAAAGGTGTCAAACGGAAGCAACTTATATTTTATTTTTATTTTTTAATCCATAGTCGAGAGATTTAAAGAAAGCAGTATGGGCTTCAAAGCCATGTGCTGAAAAGGGGATCTGTGCTATAATGAGGCTTCTGGGTGCTTTTAAAAAATCAAATCAAACAAGTTCTACAACTCTCAGGAGGTGTAGATAGATATAAACTTGCAAAGGTGCCAATTAGGGACACAGAAAATAAGATTTAAAATTCTTCCTAGTGGGTAAAAGGTAGGATAGAAATTAGAACCTAAATATATAAATTCTGAAAAATCTGCATAGGTCTCTAAACCTTAGAATAGTTCTGAGGACTTGCCCTTCAATCTCTTGACTAGGCTGATGATATGTGTGTCAATCTATGTACATAGCCCCTTCAGCCCTCTTAGCACAATATACTCACAGCCAGGAAGGAAAAACATTCCAGAGCATGTCACTGATTTTTATTTTATTTTTTATTGGATGTCTTGGACAAGTCTTTTTGTACTACACAGCATGAAAATTGCAACCAGGCTTCATGCTTGAGTACTAGTTGAGTACTAAGTAAGTTTCTTACCATCATGGAAATTATCCTACTTTAGAGGAGCTCAACTCTACCCCCAAAGGCAGTCAGATACCCAGCAGAGAGCTGCTGCTCTGTGCTGTCTTGTTCAGCTCAGTGGATTGTAGCTGATCAGTGGATTGTAGCTCACCAGGCTCCTCTGTCTATGGGATTTCCCATGAGTTGTCAGTTCCTACTCCAGGGCATCTTTCTGACCCAGGGATCAAAACTGCATCTCTTGTACCTCCTCCTTGGTAGGAGAATTCTTTACCACTGTGCCACCAGAGAAGCCTGCAGAGTATGTAGAACAATCTCTGTGTGGGCATGTTCTCATGTGCTTGGAATCTAATTAAAAAGAGAGAGAGAGAGAAAGAGAGAGAGAGAGAAAGAGAGAGAGAGAGAGAGATTAAGGTCTCATTTCCTGCTAACATGCAGATTTGTTTTGGAAGGGTACTCACTTTTTCTTGATGGAAATTTTTACTTTATGGGGAACGCTTTGAGTAATATCTTTCCATATACCACTGGATGAAAGAAGAAAAGAATCAGGAAATTGAGGCAACAAGAAGAAAGAGAAGACTAGGCCACCAAAATTAACTTTGTCTTCTTAAAAAGTTTGTGGGTAGTAAGAACAGTTGTTACCCAAGTCACTGAATATCAAGTCAAGGCCCCAATTTCAATTCATGCACATCTCTTATTCAGTGTTTACATTAAGGCAGTTATTCCAAATGCTCTTTCTCAGCTCTCTTTTATTTTCTATTACTCTCCTTCCTGTCAGGTTAGTTTTAAAATACCCACATCTTAAAACTGTCTCTGCTCCATCTTCCCTGGGCCTCTTTCCAGGTTACCCCATGTGTCTGGAAATGTTCACATTATTCCAGTTTGCATGCCTCCTCTCATTGGTGTATCTGAATTTTCTCTTTTTCTAGAGATCTGGAGAAGATTCGGGAGCTTCACTCATATCCATACCTTGTGGATATCATTCATAACCCAATATTTTCCAATCAGGCCATTAACCATTTTGATAACTAGTGACGTTTTATCTGTTTGATCTGTTGCCTATGCAGTTAGTTTCTCCAGTTCTCCAGACTGACTTTCATTGGTAACTGCCTTAGATCACAGACTTCTAGAGAGATAAGTTTAGTTCATACCCATTGGAATGTCATAGAAAGTGAAAGTGAAGTTGCTCCATCCCGTCTGACTCCTTGCGACCCCATGGACTGTAGCCTACCAGGCTCCTCCATCGATGGAATTTTCCAGGCAAGAATACTGGAGTGGGTTGCCATTTCCTTCTCTGGGAGATCTTCCTGACCTAGGGATTGAACCCAGGTATCCCACATTGTAGGCAGATGCTTTACCATCTGAGCCACCAGGGAAGTTATATGTAAAAAAATGGAGATAAAAAGACTGTCTACTTTTAAGTATTTTATTCATCAATACCCCAATCACAATCCACTATAGTTCTTTTGGGGGCACTTGAAATTACCATTGTAATGACTCTTATAGACTAAAATTCTGTTTTCAAACGACATAATTAAATTGAACCTAAATTCTCTGTAAAGAATAAAGTACCCACTGATAGCCATTGGTTCACTATTAGAGTATAGTTTATCAGATTATCGGGCTGTCAGGTCACAGAGAGCTTATCCAGGAAAAGGAGATTTGAATGACATGAAAGAGCGTCAGAAATGTTCAGAGAATTAGATGGTGTTTGAGAACTCTAATTCAGAGCGTTCTACAGTGCCATGATCAATCATAAACTCAATTATTAGTTAAGGGACAGAAAGGACTGGAAAAAGAAAAAAAAGAATGAAATATTTTCTATCAGGCAAATTGAACCTATAAATGCATAATAAATGCTCTCTTATGAGGATGACTGTAATGAAGAATATCACTTAGCCTTCTCTAGTAAATAACTATTAATATTAGATTCTTTCCATAGAATTCCATAATCTGTTTTCTCAGCTCCAAACACCTTTGATTGAAAAACTAAAGATGTAAACAATAGTAAGAGGAAAATATTCATCAGATTAAATAGTCACTCCAGGATCAAGTGAACACTAGAAAATTAATCCTTCTAAGCACTTTGAGCTTTCTCCTCCTCAAAAGACAATTTCCTTAAAGATCCATACTAGAAGAGTAGTGAAAAAAGCAAACTTAGAAACAACAGGATGAAAAGTCTCATGTGTGTTCATGAACTTTAGTGACACTTCTATTTCCAAGAAAGAAGGAAGGGCAGACAAGTAGTTACTATTATGCAATTTCCTGGTACTCTTTTATTATGCTAATAAATATATTCCCTCTGACAAAGTAGATAGTGTATCAGCCTGTTTTGAAAGCTCTTAAATGTGGATTTCTGTTTCCTCAGGGAATCAGATTGCACATTTATTGTTTCTGTTATTGTTCCTTTGAGCAAAAATGTGAGTTTATATTAGAAGAGAATTCCAAAAGAAAGCTTATTTTCCACTGAAACTTTATAATTTAAAATACACACACACATACACACTCCTATAGGGGCCCGACTTTGTGTTAGAATTTATAGTACAAGATAATTTATGTAAGGCGTATTAACATATTCCCACAATAACTTATAAGGTCAACAATATTACCCTATTCTCTAGATTAGGAAACACAGGCATAAGCTATATTCTGATGTCCAAGACACACAACATTTTAAAACCACAGAACACATTTAAAATATGCTGCAATTTGAAGAAAATAGAGAATAATAGCATTTCTGCAGTTTTAACTTGCTTTAAAATTTCCCAAGCTCTTTAATGTCCCCTACCTCATTAAATAGGAAAAGGAGTACGTCAAGGCTATATATTGTCACCCTGCTTATTTAACTTATATGCAGAGTACATCATGAGAAACGCTGGGCTGGAGGAAGAACAAGCTGGAATCAAGATTGCCAGGAAAAATATCAGTAACCTCAGATATACAGATGACACACCCTTATGGCAGAAAGTGAAGAAGAACTAAAGAGTTACTTGATGAAAGTGAAAGAGGAGAGTGAAAAAGTTGGCTTAAAGCTCAACATTCAGAAAACTAAGATTATGGCATCTGGTCCCATCACTTCATGGCAAATAGATGGGGAAACAGTGGAAACAGTGGCTGACTTTTTTTCCTGAGCTCCAAAATCACTACAGATGGTGACTGAAGCCATGAAATTAAGACGCTTACTCCTTAGGAAGGAAAGTTATGACCAACCTAGACAGTGTATTTAAAAGCAGAGGCATTACTTTGTCAACAAAGTTCTGTCTAGTCAAGGCTATGGTTTTTCCATTAGTCATGTATGGATGTGAGAGTTGGACTAAAAGAAAGCTAAGCGCCGAAGAATTGATGCTTTTCAACTGTGGTGTTGGAGAAGAGTCTTGCGAGTCCCTTGGACTGCAAGGAGATCCAACCAGTCCATCCTAAAGGAGGTCAGTCCTGAATATTCATTGGAAGGACTGATGTTGAAGCTGAAACTCCAATCCGTTGGCCACCTGATGCAAAGAGCTGACTCATTTGAAAAGACCCTAATACTGGGAAAGATTGAGGGCAGGAGGAGAAGGGGACGAAGAGGTTGAGATGGCTGGATGGCATCACCGACTCAATGGACATGGGTTTGGGTAGAGTCTGGCAGTTGATGATGGACAGGAAGGCCTGGCATGCTGCAGTTCATGGGGTCACAGACTGAGTGACTGGACTGAACTGAACTGAACCTCATTAAATCTTTATGACAGCATTTGAAGGAGGATATCTGAATAACATCATTTCTACTTTACATATGAGCAAATTAAGAAGCTCAACAAGTTACTATGGTTATATAGCCAGGTGGGCGATTTAGAACTAGAAACACTCCTGACAGCTTGTAACAAAAAGGTACAGGAAGGTCACTTTATAGTAACTAGTTACTACAATTTATGCATGTATATATCTACATTGTTTTCCTGTTTTGTTTTGCTTATGATAATACAAGTTTGGTATGGAAAATATGATACAGAAGAATGTAATAAAAAATATTTTACCACCCAAAGGCAATTATTATTACCCTTATGGAGATAATTATTTCAGATGTCTGTGGTATAATATATATAATGTATAAATTATATAACATGTAATGCAATGTTCAGTTCAGTCGCTCAGTCGTGTCCGACTCTTTGTGACTCCATGGACTGCAACACGCCAGGCTTCCCATGCCAGTATCACCAACTCCCAGAGCCTATTCAAACTCATGTCCATCGAATTGGTGATGCCATCCAACCACCTCATCCTTTGTCATCCCCTTCTCCTCCAACCTTCAATCATTCCAAACATCAGGGTCTTTTCAAACGAGTCAGTTCTTCCCATCAGGTGGCCAAAGGATTGGAGTTTCAGCTTCAGCATTAGTCCTTACAATGAATATTCAGGACTGATTTCCTTTAGGATGGACTGGCTCGATCTCCTTGCAGTCCAAGGGACTCGCAAGACTCTTCCCCAACACCACAGTTCAAAAGCATCAATTCTTCAGCACTCAGCTTTATTTATAGTCCAACTCTCACATCCATACATGACTACTGGAAAAATAATAACTTTGACTAGATGGACCTTTGTTGGTAAAGAAATGCCTCTGCTTTTTAATATGCTGTCTAGGTTGGTCATAGCTTTCCTTCCAAGGAGTAAGCATCTTTTAATTTCATGGCTTCAATCACCATCTGCAGTGATTTTCGAGCCCCCCAAAAAAGTTTGTCACTGTTTCCATTGCTTCCTCATCTATTGGTCATGAAGTGATGGGATCGAATGCCATGATTTAGTTTTCTGAATGTTGAGTTTAAGCCAACTTCTTATAAATGGTACAATATGTATCAAAGTTATGTTTAATATAAGTGTTAAAATGCAATAAAGCTTAGTTTTATATTAATACCTTATAATATAAATCATGCATTATAATATAATATGTTGTTACATAGATCTGCATTTGGACCTTGATCTTATCCTCTAATAGCTAGGTGGAAAAATGATTTACTCCCCAAATTTCTATTTACTCATCTATAAATGAAAATAATAACAATACATTATTTGAGGTTTGACTTATTCACCATAGTATATAAGACCCTTAGTTCAGTATCTGAGCAGACACTTTATAAATACTTTTGGTTGTTATTACTTGTACACTTACTATTCACATGTATCACATGCATATATGTTAAATAAATATATCCAGGACAATTTTATAATTGTAAACATATTTTTCCTGAGGTTCAGGAATTTGCTGATTTTTTTTTTCACTCAGTAATACACACTGGATATTTTTCTGCATCAGTGGGTATTCACAACTATCTTTTAAATGACTTTTTACTGTCCAATGTATGCTTGTACCATGGATTATTTAATGTCTTCGGTACTGATAGACATTTAAGTTATCCTAATTATAAACTATTATAAATAACTGAAAATAACAGCTGTCTCTACATATTCAGCTGTTTTATACAAATAAATTTTTATTAGTGGGATTAATGTGTCAAAAACAAACAACTGCAAAGTAGATGGTTCATCTAGAAAATGGTGTGATTACAAATTAGTCAGATTTTAGAGGAAAAGAACAATCGATTCAATGGTATATTAGGCATATCAGTTAAGATGATTCAGTTGCAAGAAACAGAAAAATTTAACACACCTAAGGTACACAGTAGATGGATTTATCATCCCATAATTGGAATTATTAAGACATCAATTATCTTCCACTGTTACATTCCACCATAATTCACTTCTTTCATTTCCCACATGTCTTTAAGCCATGCTGATGATCACATTCAGACACTACTAGTCCAATATAAGAAGAGAACTCCTTTTGTATATTCATTTACCAGCACAGAAAAAGATGGATATCTAGCTAGATACAGTGAGACAAAAGGAAAGTCATGTGAGATATATAGAGTGAATAAAAGAATGAAACGAGTGAAAAGTTGGAAAAGAAAGAAATGCAAAGGAATAGAGGAAAAGAACAGAATGGGAAAGACTAGAGATCTTTTCAGGAATATTAGATAACAAGGGAATTTTCATGCAAAGATGGGCACAATAAAGGACAGAAATGGTATGGACCTAACAGAAACAAAAGTTATTAAGAAAAGGCGGCAAGAATATACAGAACTATACAAAAAGGTTTTCATGGCCCAGATAACCACAATGGTGTGATCACTCACTTAGAGCTAGACATTCTGGAATGAGAAGTGAAGTGGGCCTTAGAAGCATCACTAGGAACAAAACTTGTGGAGGTGATGGAATTCCAATTGAGCTATTTCAAACCCTAAAAGTTGATGTTGTGAAAGTGCTGCACTCAATATGTCAGAAAATTTGGAAAATTCAGCAATGGCCACAGGACTGGAAAAAGTCAGTTTTCACTCCAATCCCAAAGAAAGACAATGGCAAAGAATGCGCAAATGACTGAACGGTTGCACTTATCTCACACACTAGCAAAGTAATGCTCAAAGTTCTTCAAGGCAGGCTTCAATAGGATGTGAACCATGAACTTCCAGATGTTCAATCTGGATTTAGAAAAGGCAGAGGGAACAGAGATCAAATTGCCAACATTTGCTGGATCATCGGAAAAGCAAGAGAGTTCCAGAAAAACATCTATTTCTGGTTTATTGACTATACCAAAGCCTTTGACTGTGTGGATCACCACAAACTGGAAAATTCTTCAAGAGACCACTGGACCTGGTTCTTGAGAAATCTGTATGCGGGTCAAGAAGCAATAGTTAGAATTGGACATGGAACAACAGACTGGTTCCAAATAGGAAAAAGAGTATGTCAAGGCTGTATATTGTCACCCTGCTTCTTTAACTTATATGCAGAGTACATCATGAGAAACGCTGGGGTGGATGAAGCACAAGTTGGAGTCAAGAGAGTAGGGAGAAATATCAATAACCTCAGATATGCAGATGACACCACCCTTATGGCAGAAAGTGAAGAAGAACTAAAGAGCCTCTTGATGAAAGTGAAAGAGGAAGGTGAAAAAGCTGGCTTAAAACCCAACATTCAGAAAACTAAGATCATGGCATCTGGTCCCATCTCTTCATGGCAAGTAGATGGGGAAACAGTGAAAACAGTGAGAGACTTTATTTTTTTGTGCTCCAAAATCACTGCAGATGGTGAGTGCAGTCATGAAATTAATAGACACTTGCTCCTTGAAAGAAAAGCTATGACCAACCTAGACAGCTATTAAAAAGCAGAGATATTACTAACAACAAAGGTCCATCTAGTTTCACTGACATATTAGGAATTGGTGAACTAAAATGGACAGGAATGGGCAAATTTAATTCAGATGACCATTATATTTACTACTGTGGACAAGAATTCCTTAGTAGAAATAGAATAGTCCTCAGAGTCAACAAGATTTCAAAATGCTGTATTTGGCTGTAGCCTCAAAACAAAAGAATAGTCTCTGTTGGTTTCCAAGGCAAACTGTTCAAAATCACAGAAACCCAAATGTATGCCCCGAGTACTAATGCCTAAGCAGCTGAAGATGATGGGTTCTATGAAGGCCTAAAACACCTCCTAGAACTAACAGCCAAAAAAGATGTCCTTTTTATTACAGGGTATCAGACTGCAATAGTAGAAAATCAAGAGGTACCTGGTATAAAGGAAAGTTTGTTCTTGGAGTACAAAATGAAGCAGGGCAAAGACTAAAAGAATTTTTTTCAGAGAACACATCGGTTAGAACAAACATCCTTTCAACAACCTAAGAGACGACTCTACACATGGACATTACCAGGTTGTCAATACTGAAACCAGTTTATTTATGATCTCTGCAGCCAAATATGGATATGTTCAACACAGGCAGTAAAGATTAGACCTGCAGTTGACTGTGGCTCTGATCACAACCTTCTTGTTGCAAAACTCAAGCTTACATTGAAGCAAGTATGGAAAACCACTACACCATTCAGGTATGACCTTAATCAAATCCCTTTTGATTATACAGTGGGGGTGATGAACAGATTCAAGGGATTATACCTGGTAGATAGAGTGTCTAAAGACTATAGATGTAGCTTCATAACACTGTACAGGAAGGAGTGACCAAAACCATCCTGAAGGAAAAAAAAAAAAGAATGCAAGAAGGCCAAGTGGTTGTCTGAAAAAGTTTTACAAATAGCTGAGGAAAGAGGGGCTTCCCAGGTGGTACTAGTGGTAAAGAATCTGCCTGTAATTCAGGAGATGTGCATTTGATCCGTTGGTGGGGAAGATCCCCTGGAGGAGGAAATGGCAACCCACCCCAGTATTCCTGCCTGAAGAATCCCATAGACAGAGGAGCCTGCCGGGCTACAGTCCATGGAGTCACAAAGAGTCAGACACGACTGAGCATGCATGCATGCATGGAGGAAAGTGAAATGAAAAGTAAGGGACAAAGGAAAAGGTACACCCAACTGCATACAGAGTTTCAGAGAATAGCAAGGAGAGATAAGAAGGTCTTCCTAAATGAACAATGCAAGGAATAGAGGAACACATAGAATGGGTGAGACTAAAGAAGGCAATGGCGCCCCACTCCAGTACTCTTGCCTGGAAAATCCCATGGATGGAGGAGCCTGGTGGGCTGCAGCCCATGGGGTCGTGAAGAGTCGGACATGACTGAGCAACTTCACTTTCACTTTTTACTTTCAAGCACTGGGGAAGGAAATGGCAACCCACTCCAGTGTTCTTGTCTGGAGAATCCCAGGGATGGGGGAGCCTGGTGGACTGCCATCTACGGGATCGTACAGAGTCAGACATGACTGAAGCAACTTAGCAGCAGCAGCAGCAGAGATCCCTTCAAGAAAATTGGAGATATCAAGGGAGCTTTTCATACAAGGATGGGCAAGAGCAAAACAGAAAAAGCAAAGACCTAAAAGAAGCAAGGGTTTCCCTGGTGGCTCACAGGGTAAAGAATATACCTGCAATGTGGGAGACTGGGGCTCAGTAGCTGGGTTGGGAAAATCCCCAGGAGGAGGGTATGGCAACCCACACCAGTACTCTTGCCTGGAGAATCTCCATGGATAGAGGAGCCTGGAGGGCTATAGTTTGAGGGGTCACAAAGAGTCAGACACAACTGAGCGACTAAGCAAATGAGAAGCAAAAGAGATTAAGAAGAGGTGGTAAGAAAACACACAAGAACTGTACAAAAAAAGACTTAATAACCCAGATAACCACGATGGTGTGGTCACTCACCTAGAGCAAGACATTCTGGATTGTGAGGTCAAGTAGTCCTTAAGAAGCATTACTATGAAAAAAGCTAGTGGAGGTGACAAATAAGACCTTCTTGTCTCTCCTTGTTATTCTCTGCATCTCTACATTCAGTTGGGTATTTATTTTCCTTTCTCCCTTTCTTTTCACTTCTCTTTCTACAGCTATTTAAAATCTTAAAAGATGATGCTGTTAAAGTGCTGAATTCAATATGTCAGCAAATTCGAAAAACTCAGCAGTGGTCACAGGACTGGAAAAGGTCAGTTTTCATTCCAATCCCAAAGAAAGACAATGCCAAAATATGTTCAAAATATGACACAATTGCACTAATTTCATATATTAGCCAGACTGTGCTAAAAATCCTTCAAGCTAGGCTTCAGAAACATTGGAACCAAGGACTGACTGACATACATGCTGGGTTTCGAAAAGGCAGAGAAATCAAAGACCAAACTGCCAACATTCATTGGATCATGGAGAAAGCAAGGGGGTTCCACAAAAATATCTAGTTCTGTTTCATTGACTACATTGAAGAATTTGACTGTGTAGATCACAAAAAACTGTGGAAAATTCTTAAAGATGGAAGTAGCAGACCACCTTACCTGTTTCCCAAGAAACCTGTTTAGGAGTCAAGAAGCAAAAGTTAGAACTGCACATGGAATAACTGACTGGTTTGAAATTGGGAAAGGAGTGTGCACTCCTGTATACTGTCACACTGCTTTTTAAACTAATATGCAGAGTACATCTTACAAAATATTGGGCCCAATGAATCACAAGCTGGAATCAAGATTGCTGGGAAGAATATCAACAACCTCAGGTATGCAGTTGATACCATTCAAAAGCCAGAAAGGGAGGAGGAACTGAAGAGCTTCTTGATGAGGATAAAATAGGAGCGTGAAAAAAGCTGACTTGAAACTCAACATTCAAAAAACTAAGATCATGGTATCCAGTCCCATTACTTCATGGGAAATATAAGGGAAAAGAGAGGAAGAAGTGATAGATTTTATTTTCTTGGGCTCCAAAATCACTGTGAACAGTGACTGCAGCCATGAAATTAAAAGATGCTTGCTCCCTGGAAGGAGAGCTATGGCAAACCTAGACAGCAAATGAAAAAAGCAGAGACATAACTTTGACAACAAAGATATGTCTAGTCTAAGTTATGGTTTTTCCAGTATTCACGTATGAATGTGAGATCTGGACCATAAAGAAGGCTGAGCTCTGAAGAATTGTTTATGAATTGTGCCGGAGAGTTTCTTGGACTTCAAGGAGATCAAACCATTTGATCTTAAAGGAAATCAACCCTGAATTTTCATTGGAAGTATTGTTGCTGAAATTCAAGCCCCGATACTTTGGCCACTTGTTGCTATGGTTCGACTCATTGGAAATGAGCCTGATGCTGGGAAAGACTGAAGACAAGCAAAGAAGAAGGCAGCAGAGGATGAGGTTGTTAGATAGCACCACCGATTCAATGGCTCTAAATTTGAACACACTCCAGGAGATTATAGAGGACAGAGGGGTTTGCATTTTATAATCCATGGGGTTGCAAAGCGTTGGACATGACTTAGTGAATGAACAATAACAACAACAATATAATGGTAAATACTACTTTTGTATCTTTCTCCTGGCATGTTACATTGTTTGTGACTTAAAATCTTGTTCAGGAGTGGAAGGCAGTTTTAAGGGTCTTCACTTGGTTTTTAACTTTCTTGTCCTTCACACCAAGGAACCAATGTTCAGGTAACTACCAAAGATGTCCATTCCAATATACACTCAGGTATCTTGAAAATGATCACTAGGTCTAGTAAACACAGTTTGAGCTGGACCTCAGCCTAGTCTCCATTTATTACTTGATCTCCATTGTACTTCCATTCTAACAAGATTTCTTGATGATATATTATCTTTCCAGGTCCAATGATCCTCAACAGCCTGAGTACCCCCATTCACTAGTGTATGCACATCTGACATAAATGTCTGTATGACACTCCAGTATAGTTGTTATATATTCACTCACCATGCTCACGCAGGTCCCTCTCCCCAACTGGTCAATGGATTCTGCCAGCTGTCCCCTGTTTGGAACTAGGCAGGAGATCATAACTTCATTGGGGCAGCTGCCTTCAACTTCCTGATTATCAGTCATTGATTTATTTGGTGTGTATAAGAGGATCAATAACATTGTTGACTGTCTATTTTACCCCTAGTAGTGCAAAATTCTACTAAATATTCCCACAAGTAATACCCTTCTGAATTCTACTCTGACCTACTGCTCAAAAAATATTTGCACATATCTTGCTTCCGCTTCCAGTTATTAAGCACCACCAAGTGTCTTCTATTATTTTGAAATCCTAACATTTCTGTTTTGGGGAAGCAAGGCCTATAGCCTATTGCTTGTATTAATGCTTGCTTGCAGAGAAGTCACCAGCGAGCTTTTAAAGAATGCCATTGCTTCTTTTTATCAGAGCATTCCTTATTGTTTTGGTAAATGTACTAACATGATCCTATCTCAAAACAATCGCTAGTGAGATTTTTGGCCATTGCATAGTATATTCATAGTATCATGCCCAATCCTTTGAGAATTTTGATTCCTTCTCTGTTGTTTGCAACAGCTTTTCTGGCATCTCTATTTCATTTAATGTGAGTCACCCACTTTTCTGAATGTGGAAGAAGCAAAGTAGTAGTGTATTTATTAGTGTTACATCTCAGGGTTCTTTCCAGGATGTTAAATGCTATACCTCAGGAGACTCCTCCTGTATTGATATAATCTGCCATATTTAAATTTCTGTTCTTTCACCTTTATTCAGCATACTAATAATCCAGTCCCATATGTACTTGACTGTTTCCTGCTAGTACATGATAGCCAGCTCCTGAAATACTTCAGCACCTAACAGGCTTTCCTTTCAAAGTTTCAATATTTACCTGGTTGATGACTGTGACATGACCTTAGTTAGTCTGGTGGCCAGAAAGAGAGGTGGCCGTTGCTCTTAAGTTGGGGGTGGGGTGGGGCGGAGAAGCGCTTGTGTTCTTGTTAGACAGAAGCCTCTGTATTATTTTTAAGCAAGTGGAGGAAACCCTAGTCTTCTACAAAAAGGATGAACTAATTCCACAGTCCCAGAGGTTCAGAAGAATATAAGGATTTATGATTTTCAGGTTCATGATCTGAGATATTTCCATGCAAAGCCTTAGGTCCTTTGCACAACAGACATGTCAGGATTGAGAATTCAATATTTTTTGGAGCTCTGCTACACTTATAATTAAGTTCTGGAATTAATTCTCAGTCTTTTTTTTTCCCTCTTGCCCCGTGGCTATACAAGAGAGAATCTTTAAAAGCTGCAAGGAATTCTTCTGGCTTTCACACCCTTGTATTGGTGATTGTTTACCTGAAATCTTTCAGTGTTTTTTTTTTTTTTTTGTGTGTGTGTGTGTGTGTAATGCATTAAGGATTTCATAACAAAACATTGCAAAGCAACTATACTCCAATTAAAAATTAAAACCAAACCAAAAGAAAACAGTCAAATAGTGACAAAAAATGACAGTAACTAACAGTCAAAATGTCTTGCTTAATTAAATAAATTCCAGTATATCTGATCTATTACCCTTAAAAAAACAAAAAAAGAAAAGGATTCCGCAGTCCACCTACATACTAATTTCCTCAAAGTTCTATCAGCACAGTTTGACTCTCTAGTATCCCATCTTTGTTTACTGTTAGTGAACTTGCTAACACTGCATCACAAGCATATGCTAAATGCAGTCAGCACTCCATCTAATCAGTGATGGCATCCTCACTGCCATGAGCCAGTTAGTGACACAGAGTCTACATCCTCTTTTAGAGGCTGCTTCCTAAGACCACTTCTGGTACCAAATATCATGAATCTGGTTCTTCAGAAAACAGACTTTGCTATTTATACGTAGAACGTTTACTGGGATATGATCTCAGTAGTAACATTTGGCAGAGACGCAAACTGCATAACTGAGTAGGAGTAGCTGAACCAAGATGTAGATATAGACATGGCCTCAACTGATCCCTTAGAGAACACTGGAGTTGGGAAGGCCCTTGAGAATCTTTCTGAATAAAGTCAAGGGACCAGGTCACAGTACCTGTACCTCAGCCAGTTAATCCATACAGACCTTCTGAGAGGTCATTTAGTTTCAGTATGGACTGTTCCTGGAAGGGGACTCAGCCATGAGCCACTAGCAGCTAGTATTCAGGGCAAGTTGGAGAAATCAGTGCATTGGTCTGAAAGATTAATGCAGTTGTTTTACAATAGAATCAATAACGTTTAAAAATAGTAGCAAGAAAATAAAGGGAATGATGAGAAGTTTCACTAATTTCTGAGTAAAGATATTTAAGAATTGTTAGTTCTTTCAGAAAGGAACAAGAGCATGCTAACCTTTCCTTCTCATTCTGTTAATTGCATGCACAATACAAAATGTGACTATGGCACAGAGGAAAGTGAGATCTTAGACAGCAGTTTGAGATAAGCTGTTACCAAGACATTCTAGGCTTCAGATCAAGAAAAAGGGCAAAAGAAAAATGGCTAAATGGTGGAGTTTCTTCTCAATTCAGGGATTCAAACAGATTCAAAGGATTAGATCTGATAGACAGAGTTCCTGAGAAACTAAGGATGGAGGTTCATGACACTGTACAGGAGGCAGTGATCAAGACCATCCCCCAAATAAAGAAATGCAAAAAGGCTAAATGGTTGTCTGAGTAGGCCTAACAAATAGCTGAGAAAAGAGGAGAAGTGAAAGGCAAAGGAGAAAAGGAAAGATATACCCATCTGAACGCAGAGTTCCAAAGACAAGCAAGGAAGATAGGAAAGCCTTCCTCAGGGATCAATGCAAAGAAATAGAGGAAAACAATAGAATGGGAAAGACTAGAGATCTCTTCAGAAATTAGAGATACCAAGGGAACATCTCATGCAAATTTGGGCACAATAAAGGACAGAAATGGTATGGACCTAATAGAGCAGAAGATATTAAGAAGAGGTGGCAAGAATATACAGAAGAAATATACAAAAAAAATCATGACCCAGATAATCATGATGGTGTGATCACTCACCTAGAGTCAGACATCCTGGAATGCAAAGTGAAGTGGGTCTTACGGAGCATCACTAGGAACACAGCTTATGGAGGTGATGGAATTCCTGTTGAGCTATTTCAAATCCTAAAAGATGATGCTGTGAAAGTGTTGCACTCAATATGCCAGCAAATTTGGAAAACTCAGCAGTGGCCACAGGACTGGAAAAGGTCAGTTTTCATTCCAATCCCAAAGAAAAGCAATGCCAAAGAATGTTCAAACAACCACACAATTGCACTCATCTCACACGCTAGCAAAGCAATGTTCAAAGTTCTCCAAGGCAGGTTTAAATAGTACGTGAACCATGAACTTTCCAGATGTTCAAGCTGGATTTAGAAAAGACAGAGGAAGCAGAGATCAAATTGTGAACATCTGCTGGATCATTGAAAAAGCAAGAGAGTTCCAGAAAAATATCTACTTCTGCTTTATTGAATATGCCAAAGCCTTTGACTGTGTGGATCACCAAAAACTGGAAAATTCTTCCAGAGATAGGAATATCAGACCACCATATGTGGCCCTTGAGAAATCTGTATGCGAGTCAAGAAGCAACAGTTAGAACTGGACATGGAACAACAGACTGATTACAAATAGGAAAAGGAGTACGTCAAGGCTGTATATTGTCACCCTGTTTATTTAACTTATATGCAGTGTACATCATGTGAAATGCCAGCTTGGATAAAGCACAAGCTGGAATCAAGATATCAGGGAGAAATATCAATAAGTTCAGATATGCAGATGACACCACCCTTATGGCAGAAAGAGAAGAAGAACTAAAGAGCCTCTTGATGAAAATGAGAGAGGAGTATGAAAAGCTGGCTTAAAACTCAATATTCAGAAAACTAAGATCATGGCATCCAGTCCCATCACTTCAAGGCAAATAGATGGAGAAACAATGGAAACAGTGACAAACTTTATTTGTTTGGGCTCCAAAATCACTGCAGATATTAACTGAAGCCATGAAATTAAAAGACACTTGCTACTTGGAAGAAAAGCTAGACAGTGTATTAAAAAGCAGAGACATTTCTTTGCCAACAAAGGTCCACCTAGTCAAAGCTATTGTTTTGCCAGTAGTTATGCATGGATGTGAGAGTTGGAGTATAAAGAAAGCTGAGCACCGAAGAACTGATGCTTTTGAACTGTGGTGTTGGAGAAGACTCTTGTGAGTCTCTTGGACTGCAAGGAGATCCAACCAGTCCATCCTAAAGGAAATCAGTCCTGCATTTTCATTGGAAGAACTGATGCTGAAGTTGCAACTCCTATACTTTCACCACCTTATGCAAAGAACTGACTTATTGGAAAATACCGTGATGCTGGGAAAGATTGGAGGCAGGAGGAGAAAGGGATGACAGAGGATGAGATATCTTGATGGTATCACCAACTCAATAGACATGAGTTTGAGTAAGCTCTGGGAGTTGGTGATGGACAGGGAGGCCTGCCATGCTGCAGTCAAGGGGGTTGCAGAATGTCAGACATGACTGAGTAAATGAACTGAACTGAGTTCTTCTCGATAGAACAAGGGAAGGTTGTCAGAGATGTGTTTTATGAGACAAAATAGCATGGGTGAATCTACTGACAGAGTTGATCAATATTGTGAACAATACAATAAAAATTTTCAAATACATTTTATAAAACAGGGTGTATATCCTTGGAGTTTGGAAAAGAAAATTCAGGTCAATACATGTTATGTTATTTAGTCATGGTCACATAACAAGTTAAGGACTAATATGAGGATTAGTAATTTCATTCTGATGGAGTGTATGTATAAATGTGCAAATATGGATACTGGTACCACACTCCTTAATACAGGATGGAATATCTTGAACTTTGGGCCTAAGGTAATAAACATGAGAAAGAAGGATAAAGGAGGCAGAAGGTTTAATCTCAGTCCATACGCACATGTCAAAATGAGTCAGGGGAATGGACAGAGTTGAGCAGATTGAGTTTGTTTAAGTTAATGCTCCCAGTGTTCCAAATGTGGCTGCAAATAGTGACAGGCTATTGGGGTATGGAAAAAGCAGTTGAAAGATTTCTGAAATTGGAGACTTTTTTGTTTAAGCTTCGTCTTTCATCACAAAATTTTTGGCCAACATTTCTTTTTATGAGCTGAAGTAAATTTAAACAGGAAACTTCACAATTTTCTTTGTGATTGCACATCAGTAATTTCAAGATTTTTTTCTTGGGAATTCGGTTGGTAATTACTAAAACTCCAAAGCTAATTATGTTGTTATGCTACTGGGACTGTAGCTATGGATGAGAAGTCTTCTCCATTAACAGGCTCAATTTGTAGGCACTGATAATTCTGCTTTCTCCCTAAACCCTTCCTATCCTTCTTCCCACCCCCTTGAGGGTGGAAGGAAGCAATAATTTAATGATATATCCCTTTGGAAAGTGAGATTTTACTTTAAAAAATTGCTTAGTCAGAACAGAAAATAATTTCTTTTTTTAAGGAACAAGCAATCAAGCCATATCCATTTAATCTGAGAGATTCTGAAAACACAAAGACATACTTTAAAATGGCAACCTGGCTTCTAAGAGGACTGAGACCTCTTTAACAAGGCAGAACTACATAGATCATAAGTAAATTGTATTAAATAAGTAATCACAGACTGAATTGTTGTGCAGAGCTAATATCCCTACTCATCCCACATGAGTAGGATGTTGATTTTGTAAGCTGTTAAGTGTGTATTGAGGTGTGAGGCTTCAAATATACAAGAATATCAATGTACTTGGACAGGCAGTGTGTCTAAAGCATCCCACACTGAAGCAAAGGCAGCTGTGTATTTTAACAATACCACACTGAGGTAAATAAAACTGCAAATTTGTTTGAACAAAATGTCACAAATTCAAATAAATGTTTATGACTTAATGACTTATTAAGCTATTAAAGTTGCTGTCTTCCAAGACATGAAGGGAAAATTAAACACGTTCAAGACAAGGACTTTAAAACTATGTATCAATAAATGGGCAAATGTCAAGACATGTCAGAATAGAGCTTGCATGTTCAGAAAAACAGGACACAATCATATCTTTTGGAAAATGGAACACTTACTTTGCCACCTTGGGCAAGGTTTCTAATATTGCAATATATTTTAGTTTTCCCATTTAAAATAGAGTATAATATGCTATTATGCTGGTGACAGAGAAAAGATAACACTTTTTGTCATAGTTAGAAATATTTGTAGTCCAATACTAAAAAAGAAAATATTTCATTTACAGCATTTCTAAATCTCTCTTTAACAACATAGCTCTTAAGAGTGAAATTTTACAGCAAAATGGTCCTAAGGTGTAATTAATTTTAGCATGTTGGTAACCTATATATTTTAGTAGACAGTGTTAAGCTATAGAAGCCCTAACTTCTTTACTTGCAGGAACCTATGGACAGATGTTAGTTCTATTCTTGGGCTTCCCTGATGGCTCAGATAGTAAACAATCTGTCTGCAATGCAGAAGACCAAGATTTGATCCCTGGGTCAGGAAAATTCCCTGGAAAAGGGAACTGCAACCCACTCCAGTATTGCCTGGAGAATTCCATGGATATAGGAGCCTGACAGGTTATAATCCACGGGGGTCACAAAGAGTTCCACATAACTGAGTCACTAACAATTTCACTATTCAGTTTTAGTTCCATTCTTGCATATACCATGTACCAAGCTGCTTGACTATGAATAAAGTATTTTAGTTCTTAAAACATCAAGTCTTAACCACTCAATTTTAGTCACGTTACCAGTAAATTAAAGATAGTAACACCAATCTCGAAGAGTTGTCAAGAATCAAACAGCATAAGGAAAGTATTTAACAGAAGCAGAGTGTACTTAATACACTTCTGTAATTTCCACATGCATTTTAACAGGAAAATTAAATATTTCAGTTGTTCAAATATTTTCTTAAAATTGAAAGTAAACTGTAATCATCATTGCTCTAGATTTTAAAATCTTTCTTTCCCTAACCACCATCCCTAAAAAACAAAGAGCAACAATAAGAAGCAATCTGCATTAATATTGGCTATTTCTGAATGGGGTTTTGCTTTTCTGTTGTGAAACAGAAGACAGTTATCTCAGGTAGTCTTTGTTGATATTATCATGCATATTATCCATTTTAATGAAAAAGTTACTTATTATTTCACATAGTAAGCTCTTAATAAAAGTATGTTGATTACCTGATTAAGTCAGCCAAGCAAAATATGATCTGATTGGGTGAATTCCAAGCACAATTATATATCATAAATGAGTCAAAATTAGAGATGTATTTATTAGCATAGTGACACTTGAATTTACATGAATTACATGTCTTATTGACAAGGTACTGCTAATTAGAGTTGCTTTATGACCCAGCAAAATTTTAGAAAGAGATTAAAATATTATATGGAAAAGAAAATAATGATCAAAGATCAGAGTTTTGGGTGCTGAATTAATGTGATAGACTAGTTCTTAAGCAGTTATTCTAATTAATTCATATTTATTATACTGAAAGTATGGGGGCTTCCCTGGTAGCTCAGCTGGTGATGAACTCACCTGCAATGCAGGAGATCCGGGTTTGGTCCCTGGGTTGGGAAGATCTCCTGGAGGAGGGCATGACAACCCACTCCAGTATTCTTGCCTGGAGAATCCCCAAGGACAGAGGAGGCTGGCGGGCTACAGTCCATGGGGTCACAAAGAGTTGGACATAACAGTGATTAAGCACAACACAACACATACTGAGAGCACATTGAATGAAGATTCTCAGACCATCCATGAAGTACTTCAATGGGTGACATCCTCAACCACCTGTAAAAGGATGAAACTAGAACACTTTCTAACACCATACACAGAAATAAACTCAAAATGGATTAAAGATCTAAACGTAAGACAAGAAACTATAAAACTCCTAGAGGAAAACATAGGCAAAACACTCTCTGACATAAATCACAGCAGGAACCGCTATGACCCACCTATCAGAGTAATGGAAATAAAAACAAAAATAAACAAATGGAACCTAAATAAACTTAAAAGCTTTTGCATAATAAAGGAAACCATAAGCAAGGTGAAAAGACAGCCTTCAGAGTGGGAGAAAATAATAACAAATGAAGCAACTGACAAAGAATTAATCTAAAAAAACACAAGCAGCTCCTGCAGTTCAATTTCAGAAAAATAAGTGACCCAATAAAAAAATGTGCCAAAAATCTAAACAGACATTTCTCCAAAGAAAACATACAGATGGCTAACAAACACATGAAAAGATGCTCAACATCACTCATTATCAGAGAAGTGAAAATCAAAACCACAATGAGGTACCATCTCATGCCAGTCAGAATGGCTGCTATCCAAAAGCCTACAAACAATAAATGCTGGAGAGGGTGTGGAGAAAAGGGAACCCTCTTACATTGTTGGTGGGAATGCAAACTAGTACAACCACTATGGAGAACAGTGTGTAGATTCCTTGAAAAACTGGAAATAGAACTGCCATATGACCCAGCAATCCCACTGCTGGGATTCCCATACACACCGAGGAACCCAGAATTGAAAGAGACACATGTACCACAATGTTCATCACAGCACTGTTACAACAGCCAGGATGTGGAAGCAACCTAGATGTCCATCAGCAGATGAATGGATAAGAAAGCTGTGGTACATATACACAATTGAATCTTACTCAGCCATTAAAAAGAATTCATTTGAATCAGTTCTAATGAGGTGGATGAAACTAGAGCCCATTATACAGAGTGAAGTAAGTCAGAAAGAAAAACACCAATACAGTATACCAGTGCATATATATGGAATTTAGAAAGATGGTAACGATGACCCTATATGCAAATAGCAGAAGAGACACAGATGTATAGAACAGTCTTTTGGACTCTGTGGGAGAAGGCGAGGGTGGGATGATTTGAGAGAATAGCATTCAAACATGTATATTATCATATGTGAAACAGATTGCCACTCCAGCTTTGATGCCTGAGACAAGGTGCTCAGGGCTGGTGCATTGGGATGACTCTGAAGGATCGGATGGGGAGGGATGTGGGAGGGGGGTTTCAGGATGGGGAACACATGTACATCCATGATTTATTCATGTCAATGTATGGTAAAACCCACTACAATATTGTAAAGTAATTAGCGTCTAATTAAAATAAATAAATTAAGGAAAAAGTAAAACCCACCACCAACAACAACAACAAAAAAAAAAAAAAAAAGAAAGAAAGAGAAAAAAGAAAAAAAGTGCTCCTGAAGCTACAAATGGTGAGAAATCTTCAAACAACCCACAGCTTTATTTTTTAAGCTTTATGAATTCCACAAATTATAAAAATAAAATTACTGAATTTCTTTTGTTTTTTTCTTTTCATGACAATTACATATATGACATTATCTTCTAAATTGTAGTTATTTATTACTCTGAAAATTTAGTTCTGAGTTATTTTACAATGATGAGTTGCCTTCCATGAACTCTTATGCAAATTAGGAAAAATGACAGACAAATTTATTGTCTAGAAGTTTGTACTCAATTTTTTTGACATCAGATTGAATTTTAATACAAGTTATACAAAATAGTCATATTAATATTAATAGAACAACAGAGGGAATTATGATTTGTGAAATATCAACAATGACTAAAAAATATTTTTAGGCTTTAAGATAAGATGCATTCACCTTCCTATTGATTTTTTAATGTTTGTGTGAAATAGGAAATGAAACAAAATTGCTGAATTGTGGCAAGATCTGATAATTTTTAAATTTATGACAGCCAATGAATTATCGGTTAGATATATAAAGGATTTTCAGTATATAAACAATGAAATTGAACTCTGTCTCTGATAAATTGATAGTATCTCTTGATCTGTATTCAAGTTTAATGACTCTATCCTCTGTTATGTTAAATCTGTTGGCAAGCCCTGCAATGAAATATTCATTTCAGTTATTTTAGTTTTTAACTTTAGAATCATTTAGCTCTAGCCATTTTTTTTTTTTTAGTTTTAATTTCTCTGTTGAGACTGCATCTCTGTTTACTTCTTATCTGGATATTTTTCTTTAATTGTCTGAACATATTTATAACATCTATTTGGAAGCTTGGGCTCCTTTACTGAATATTGTGCCTACTCAAAGTCTGTTTCTATTGACTACATTTCCCCCCCCCCCCCCCCGAATTTGCATCAGAGTTCTATATTTCTTTGCTTGCCAGGTAATTTTGTTTAAATCCAGACATTGTGGACACTATATTGAAGCACCTCTGTATTGTCTTTTGTTCTTCTGAGGTTTATTAGCTTTATTTTTCTGTAGTAGGTAATTAAATTTGTGCTGTGCTGTGCTTAGTCGCTCAGTCGTATCTGACTCTTTGTGACCATGGTCTGTAGCCTGCCTTGCTCCTCCGTCCATGGGATTCTCCAGGCAAGAATACTGGAGTGGGTTGCAATGGCCTCCTCCAGGGGATCTTCCCAACCCTGGGGTCAAACTCAGGTCTCCCACAGTGCAGGCAGATTCTTTACCATCTCTCCTTCCCATGATGTGAAGACACTGATGTCTCTGGTCAAAATTATGTGTGTGTGTCTGTCTCTTTAGGCAGCTTCTTGATGCCTGTATAATTTCACAACAAACCAACAATTAGGAAGAAGTTATCCTCGGATATGTCAAATGGGTAAGACCTCAATTATCTCCTGATGAGGCTGTGTTTCACTTAACAAATTAATTAAAAAGCACAGTAAATCATGAACTCTCCCCAAGCTTTCATTTTCCCCTGGAAACTCTCTAGGGTCTCCTACATTTGCACAAAATTTTAAAGTCAGCAGTAAAAAAGAGTGTTTATTATTCAAAATTTTCTATGTCTCTGTTGCTTCCTAAATCTTCTCTTTGCATTTTTAGCTTGTTTGGCACCTGCTCTTTTTTTTTTTTTAACTTTTTATTTTTTATTGGAGTACAGTTGACTAACAATGTTGTGTTAGTTTCAGGTATACCTGAAATGATTGTGCTCTACTTGTCCTCTGGCAAGGAAAACTAAAGGTTTCCTTCCTGAAACCTAAGCTGATAGGAATGGTAATATCCCTAAACTACAAGTGCTTCATTCTTCTATGATTCAGAGGCAGTTGTTCATAAATAATCACTTCTCAATTTTTTAACCTGTCTTTGGTCATCTTCCAGTGTCTTGAAATAGTTATTTATAGTTATTTTGGCTAATTTCATACTTATTTTCTTCAAAGGAAAATTACCCATCACCTCACACTACCAGGAACAGGAACAGAGTCCTAGATGGATATTTTAAAATCCAGTCAAGAGGTTTATTGACATACGTATGTTTGGGACCTTTTCCCCTACACCCAGGTGAAATATTTCTTACAGCCCATACTTCTATGCTCATTATTATGTAACTGACAGTTCTATCATTGCTGCAAGATTTTAAAACACATACTCAATTAAGAAGTTTGAATGTTGGATCTGAGATAGTAATCAAAATACCGCACTGCATTTAGTGTACTTCCTAACCCTCCCAATCCAAGGAGAAGGAAATGGCAACCCACTCCAGTATTCTCACCTGGAGAATCTCATAGACAGAGGAGCCTGGTGGGCTACAGTCCAGGGGTCACAAGGATTTGGACACGACTGAGCGACTTGGCACACCCAATCCAATTCCAGCTCAGTTCTGCTATAGGTTGCATAAAGGTATAGCTTTGGTGTTTTTTTCTGTCATTAGAAGAAATTTTGTTGGTTCTCTAGCAACAGAGTCGGTTTTAAATCTTTACAGGGTGAGATCAGAGAGAGAGTATACTTAGGAAAGAAAAATAAACATCTTTCTTGAATTAGTGCAATTGTAAGTTGGTTCTGTGATTGGTGGAACTGGCAAAAGTTCAAAGATTCTTAAGTTCCTATTACCAATAGACAATCGCTGAGTCTCCTTGTATTTTTTTATTTTTTTAATATATAGTATTCTCTAGCAGGTCATTATTGCTCTGCTTTAGTTTTTGTTTTTCTGACAATCTGTCCTACCTGAATACTATTGAGGTTCCTACTTTCTGGCAGAAGTCTTTTGAATAGGACTTTAGTTAGCTCCAGGTTACCTCACCTTTTCTCATGACTCACACCAATTAAAAAAAAAAAAACTTGCATATTGCCTGTTCTAATCCATTTAGGATTACCTGTCTACTGAGAAATATGTACGCAGATCAAAAAACAACATTTAAAACTGGACATGAAACAACAGATTGGTTCCAAATTGGGAAAGGAGTATGTTAAGGCTGTATATCGTCACCCTCCTTATTTAAATTACATGCAGAGTATATCATGAGAAATGCCAGTTTGGATGAAGCACAAACTGGAATTAAGATTTCTGGGAGAAATATCAATAACCTTAGATATGCAGATGACACCACCCTTATGGCAGAGGCGAAGAGGAACTAAAGAGTCTCTTGAAAGTGAAAGAGGAGAGTGAAAAGCTGGCTTAAAACTCAACATTCAGAAAACTAGGATCATGCCATCCAGTCCTATCACTTCAAGACAAATAGATGGGAAAACAATAGAAACAGTGAGAGACTTTGCTTTTTGGGGCTCTGAAATCACTGCAGATGGTGACTGTGCCATGAAATTAAGAGATGCTTGCTCCTGGAAGAAAAGTTATGGCCAATCTAGACAGCATATTAAAAAACAGAGCTATTACTTTGTCGACAAAGATCTGTCTTGTCAAAGCTATGGTTTTTCCAGTAGTCATGTGTGGATGTGAGAGTTGGACTATAAAGAACGCTGAGCACTGAAGAATTGATGCTTTTGTACTGTGGTGCTGGAGAAGACTCTTGAGAGTTGCTTGGACAGCAAGGAGATCAAACCAGCCCATCCTAAAGGAAATAAGTCCTGAATATTCATTGGAAGGACTGATGCTGAAACTGAAACTCCAGTACTTTGACCATCTGATGGGAATAATTGACTCATTTGAAAAGACCCTGATGCTGGGAAAGATTGAAGACAGGAGGAGAAGGGGTTAACAGAGGATGAGATAGTTGCATGGTATCAATGTCTCAATGGGCATGAGTTTTAATAAACCCCATGATTTGGTGATGGACAGGGAAGACTGGTGTGCTGTAGTCCACGGGGTCGCAAGGAGTCAGACATAAGTGAGCGGCTGAACTGAACTGAACTGAATTGAATCCATCAGGGAGGTCCAGTCCATCCCAGTATAGACACTGTACTCTGCTTCCATAAAGAGCTTTATTTATCAGGTATGAGTCAGAGGACAAGAACCAATTTGCCCCTCAGTCAGTCACCCCCATCAGGAAGCTTCTGTAAGCCTCTTATTCTTCTCCATCAGAAGGCAGACAGACTGAAAACAATAATCACAGAAAACTAACCAATCTGATCACAAGGACCACAGCCTTGCCTAACTCAATGAAACTATGAGCCATGCCGTGTAGGTCCACCCAAGATGGACGGGTCATGGTGCAGAGTTCTGACAATACATGGTCCACTGGAGAAAGGAATGGCAAAACACAGTATTCTTTCTTTAAGAACCCCATGAACAATATGAAAAGGCAAAAAGATAGGGCATTGAAAGATGAACTCCCCAGGTCAGTAGGTACCTAATATTCTACTGGAGATCAGTGGAGAAATAACTCCAGAAAGAATGAAGAGATGGAGCCAAATCAAAAACAACATCCAGTTGTGGATATGACTGGTGATTGGAGCAAGGTCCGATGCTATAAAGAGCAATATTGCATAGGAACCTGGAATGTTAGGTCTGTGAGTCATGGCATATTGGAAGTGGTCAAACAGAAAATGGCAAGAGTGAATATCAACATTTTAGGAATCAGCGAACTAAAGTGGATAGAAATGGGTGAATATAACTCAGATGACCATTATATTTACTGCTGTGGGCAAGAATCCCTTAGAAGAAATGGAGTGGCCATCAAAGTCAAAAAAAGAGTCTGAAATGCACTACTTGCATGCAATCTCAAAAACCATCGAATGACCTCTGTTTGTTTCTAAGGCAAACCATTCAATATCACAGTAATCCAAGTCTATGCCCCAACCAATAATGCTGAAGAAGCTGATGTTGAATGGTTCTATGAAGATCTACAAGACCTTCTAGAACTAATGCCCCCCCAAAATGTCCTTTTCATTATAGGGGACTGGAATGGAAAAGTAGGAAGTCAACAAATACCTGGAGGAACAGGCAAAATTGCCCTTGGGGTAGAGAATGAAGCAGGACAAAGGCTAACAGAGTTCTGCCAAGAGATCACACTGGTCAGAGCAAACACCCTCTTCCAACAACATACAGGGACTCTACACATGGATGGTCAATACCAAAATCAGACCGCTTATCAATTCAGTTCAGTTCAGTTGCTCAGGCATGTCTGACTCTTTGTGACCCCATGACCCGCAGCACGCCAGGCATCCCTGTCCATCACCAACTCCCGGAGTCCACCCAAACCTATGTCCATTGTGTCGGTGATGCCATCCAACCATTTCATCCTCTGTTTGCAACCAAAGATGGAGAAGCTTTGTATAGTCAGCAAAAACAAGACTGGGAGGTGACTGTGGCTCAGATCATGAACTCCTTATTGCCAAATTCAGACTTAAATTGAAGAAAGTAGGGAAAACCACTAGACATTCAGGTATGAACTAAATAAAACCCCTTATGACTATACAGTGGAAGTGACAAAGAAATTCAAGGGATTAGGTCAGATAGACAGAGTGTCTGATGAACTTTGGACAGAGGTTCATGACACTGTACATAAAGCAGTTATCAAGAAGGCAGTTAGCAAGAAAAAGAAATGTAAAAAGGCTAAATGGTCATTTGAGGAGGCCTTAAAAATAGCTATGAAAAGAAAGGAAGTGAAAGGGAAAGGAGAAAAGGAAATATATACCCATTTGAATACAGAGTTCCAAAGAATAGCAAGGAGAGATAAGAAAGCCTTCCTCAGTGATTAATGCAAAGAAATAGAGAAAAATGAGAATGGGAAAGGCTAGAGATCTCTTCAAGAAAATTAGAGATACCAAGGGAAATTTTCATGCAAAGATAGGCTCAATAAAGGACAGAAGTGGTATGGACCTAACAAAAGCAGAAGATATTAAGAAGTGGAGGCAAGAACACAGAGAAGAACTGTACGAAAAAGATCTTCACGACCCAGATAATCACGATGGTGTGATCACTCACCTAGAGCCAGACATCCTGGAATGTGAAGTTAAGTGAACCTTAAGAATCATCACTAAGAACAAAGCTAATGGAGGTGATGGAATTCCAATAGAGATATTTCAAATCCTGAAAATGATGCTGTGAAGGTGCTGCATTCAATATGCCAGCAAATTTGGAAAACTCAGCAGAGCCCACAGGACTGGAAAAGAACAGTTTTCATTCCAATCCCAAAGAAAGGCAATCCCAAAGAATGCTCAAACTACTGCACAATTGCACTCATCTCACATGCTAGCAAAGTAATGCTCAAAATTCTCCAAACCAGGCTTCAACAGTACAGAGACATAACTTTGCCATCAAATGTCCATATAGTCAAAGCTATGGTTTTTCCAGTAGTTATGTATGGATCTGAGAGTTGGACTCTAAATAAAGGTGATGCAGAATGGATGCTTTTGAACAGTAGTGTTGGAGAAGACTCTTGAGAGTCGCTTGGACAGCCAGGAGATTCAACCAGTCCATTTTAAAGGAAATCAGTCCTAAATATTCATTGGAAGTACTGATACTGAAGCTGAAACTCCAGTATGTGGCCACCTGATCTGAAGAACTGATTCATTTGAAAAGACCCTGATGCTTGGAAATATTGAAGGCAGGAGGAGTAGGGGATGACATTGGATGAAATGGTTGCATGGCATCACCGACTCAATGGATATGAGTTTGAGCAAACCCCAGGAGTTGGTGATGAACAGGGAGGCCTAGCACGCTGGAGTACATGGGGTTGCAAAGAGTCGGGCATGACTGAGCAACTGAACTGAACTGACTCTGCTGCCATAAGCAGCTTTAGTTTATCAGGTATCAGGTAGGGAACAGTGTATGGTTTTCCTATGTCGAAGAATCACTTAGGATGCTTTTTTAATGGTCCATTTGAAGTTCACTTTACCACATTCTTACCAGGAAAAGGATAGAAACTTAAGGCAACAACTCACACCTACTTTCCTATTCTTTTTCAGGCCTTTAATTGGACTGAGAAGCCGAAGAGTTGAGAAACTGTTGCAATTTTGTAAGGTATGTATATGAAGATCTTGCTTTCAAATTCACATAGCCCTATCTTCGTGTTTTGGTCAAAATGTCAGTTTTAATATCTCATTTTACATAATTCAAGATAGTGATTTTTCATATCAGATTATTTAGAACATTTGAGCATTGTATTTTAGGGATGGTAAAATTCTTACTGCTAACATTTAGTTATTTTGAATGAATACGTACTATGCAAACTGTGAAAAGGACACTGAATTGAGGCATGCAGCAAAGTGACAAGCTTAAAATTAAGGAGCCAAGAAATTAAAATCCAGAGGATTGGATGAAATTGGACTTTCATGATGCTTCTGAGATAAAGTGTAGTGCAATGTTTAAGAGTGGAAACTGTAGTATTATACACCGTTTCCTGCTGTAATGATTACTAGTCTTGTCATCTTAAAATCTAAGTCTCACTTTTTTCATCAATAAAAATTAAGTAATAATAGAACCTACTTCATAAACAACACAGACTATTTATACTCAGTGGTCCCCAACCTTTTTGGCACCAGGAACCAGTGTTGTGGAGGACAATTTTTTCCATCAACCAGAGATGGAGGATGGTTTCAGGATGAGTCAAGAGAACTACATTTATTACGTACTTTATTTCTATTATTAAATCAAATCCACCTCAGATAATCAGGCATTAGATCTTGTATGTTGGGGACCCCTGGGTATACTAATTGAAACCATCTAACACCTCTAAGTACATTTGAGCTCTCAATAAATTTTAACTTTTACTATCATTATTATAATATTTAGAAATTTCTAGTTAAAGAAATACAGACAATTAAGAAAGTAGTTTTTTTTTTTTTTTTTTTTTTTTTTTTTTTGTAACATAGATATATAATCATGGTTCTGGGACCAATTCAATATCACAATTACCTACATCAAACATTATTAAATTCAAGTCATAAACTGCAGAGTTTCTGGATTGGTGGAAAGATCTAGATAGAGACTTTTTTCTAGAGACTTCTAGGCATGGATACTGATTTCTCTCAGAAGTGATACCATGACCCTACTGATACTTTGGTTCAAGAACAGGCAAGCCTCAAATGAACTAATATTTCTAATTCTTCTTTAATATTATGTAGGCTCTGGGTTGCAAAACAATTTCACTTCTTAGTTCTGACAAGACCAAAACTTGCTCTAACAGTGAAACTGGAAGCCATTTTATACTCATTAAGGACTCTGGGGATCAAAGAGTGATGTTCCAAGATGTGTAACTTTGCAAGCTCTTTTAATTTCATAAGATTTTGAATCTAAGTAATTATATTTAGAACTTGAGTTAATCTTACTATATGTATTTGTGTATGTGAATGTGCATAGGCATGCACATATGTGTGATCTCTTCTTAATAATACATAATCTATATCAAATAATGTACACAGTTTGCTAGCTAGGGATTTAATTTATGTCATTAAAATACATGACCCTGCTGTATTCACAACTTAGTAGCTGGCAGTAGTCTAATGCTTACAATAGCTGCTGTAGAATATACAACTGGACGTCTCCAAGTGAAATGCTTATCTTTATGAATACTTACCTACAGGCCTATATGAAAATGGTAAAAACATTCCATTTATTCTGTCTTCCAGAAAGTATAAGGAATAATTTCAGTTTTTGATTTTTATCAAAAATCTTTCAAAGTTTGCCATATAGTTGATAAATAACTCTATCTTCTTCTATCACTTAATGCAATATTCATGATAATATATTTACTTATGTCATTATATCTTCATTATGTAAATGGAACTATAGAAGGAATAGATCTAAACATACTTGGGCAAGTAATTGCCAGTGAATAGTCCAAAGTAAAATCAAACTGCCAAGTGAAAAGATATGTGGGAGATGAAGGAAAATTAATAGGCATACTTTTGTGGGAAATGAAACACAAACTCACTATGGTTTTTGCTAGTAAATATACCATGTCTGGGAAGGGAGGCTGTTAATTAGTAAATTTTACTCCCTTCACATGTACAAATAACTGTCATTAATTTTTCAAAAGTTAAAAAAGTTAACTTTTTGTAAAAAGTTATAAAGAAATAAAATGTATAAAAAGATAAATGCTGATACTAATGTAACTAATATTTTATCTAACAGCTGTAAAGAATGAGTGCTTACTGGAAAGTTCAGACATTGCACAGAGTATGCACTATATCTTATATATATGTGTGTGTATGGTTCTGTGTCTGTGTGTTTATGTAGGCTCTAATGATAGCTTGGACTTTAGTACACATAAACATATAAAAACTACCCTAATGCCTCTTCTCCCTTCTGTTTTCCCTCCATTTTATGTTTAGTCCTTTAAAGTCTTACCAAGTTTACTCGCCCTTTAAACAACCTTCTTTGCGGGCTTCCCTGATGGTACCGTGGACAGAAATTCACCTGCCAATGCCGGGGACACAGATTCCATCACTGGGCCGGGAAGATTCCACACACTTTGGGGCAATTAAGTCTGATCATCATAACTACTGAGCTGGCTCTTCAGAGCCTGCAAGCTGCAGCTACTGAGCCTGAATGCTGCAACTATTGATGCTCATGTGCCTAGAGCCCTGCTCTGCAACAAGAGAAGCCACCACAATGAGAAGCCCATGTATCACAACTAGAGAGTAGCCCCCAGTCTCCTAGATGCCACATGTTGCAACTAAGAGTTCACATGCCAAAATTAAAGATCCCATGTGCTGCATCTAAGACACAGTGCAACCAAATGAATAAATATTTTTGAAAAAGACTTCTTTGAGCACTAGAGTCCATGTAAAGTGCAGTAATCCAAAGATAAAAATAATTTTACATTTATTGTTAAAAAGAATATTTGAATTATGGCTCTGATCACTTATCTGGGTGGCATCAAAATAATTACTTAGGCTCTACAGGCCTCAGTTGCTTTATCAATAAACTAGGACAAAAGTACATGCTTGTATGATTTTTATGATAATTGCAGGGAAATGTATAGAAAGTTTGTGGATCAATGTCTGAAACACACAAGGAATTAAATAAGTGGCAATTTGCATTGTTGATAGTAGCCTTGAAAAGATCATTTCAGGCCAAACTATTCTCAGCTTTTATGTTTGCTGATTTTTTTGCCTTTTGATTTGTATCTTTTTATACATCTTTTCATTATTCCTAAGGATAAGCAGATTAATAGGAACAGAGATCTCAGTTTGGGTAAGTAAAGTCAAATGGCTTTGAAGACTAAAATGATCACAGAAATTATTTATTTTGTTTTTCTCATTTTCAGATGGTGCAGATTAGTTAGATTCAAATGACTTGGTAAAAATTACCAATTTATTTCTGATAGACCAGAAATCATATTGTAGGTTATCTGTCCTTTGACCATTATTATTTCCACTATTATATATGTATATCACTTTATAACAGATATAAACAGATGCAAAAATAGATAATAATAAATCTCTCTATATTTTTGTGGTTATAATTTAAGTTGCAAAATATTTTCTCTACAAATATATCTGCCTCAAAAAAATTAAAACATATCTTAAGTACATTTTCTACTTATTCTAGGAATGCAAGACAATCTGTCTACCTCACATTCAGGCCTTCTCTGATTGTATCCAGGAGAGCGGAACCAGGTAGTTACACAAGTAAGACAAATCTCTTCCATCATTACTTGTCTACTGCTTTCTCACTCTCAGTGATGATGGAAGGTTGATCTGATCATGAGGAAGTAAGAAATTTGCCATCTTCTCAGGGTTTTTTTCCCCCCAAGAAAAGGTAGAATCCTTTCTTTTTTTCTTTTCTTTAGTTTTAGCTGTCCTTAGTTTTCACTCATGATCTGGTTTTAAGTTTAAACACCCAATTCTGCACATGTCAAGGAGTCAAGAAACAAACTGCTTCAAAATACTCTCAGAAGTTTTGAGTAACACTGAAAATATACTCATCTAAATACACACACACACACACACACACACACACACACACACACACACACACACACATATATATATATATATATATATACACATTTCACAATTTGAAATCTGTGGCAAACCTCATTTGAAAACTGTTTACATTTTGGAAGTTAAAAATTATAAGTTATTGTATTTATGGATTTTCTTGACACCTTTGACATCTCCAGGTCTCCACTCTATTCCACAAAGAAATATAGGCATAGGTGACTTAATTGCAGTTCATTTTATTGCTCTTTGTGGAGAGTGTGCTTTTTACAGAATGAAGTTTTGTGGCAAACTACATCAAGCAAGTCTACTGGCACCTTTTTGCCAACAGCATTTGCTCACTATTTCTGAGTCTGATTTTGTTAGGTTTTCTAATATGTCAAACTCTACCAGCAAAAAGATTTTGACTCACTGAAGATGTAGTTGATGGTTAGCACATTTTAGAAATAAAGTATTTTTAAAATAAGGTGTGTATATTGTTTTTTAGCCATAACACTATTGCACAATTAATAGACTATAGTGTAAGGATAACTTTTCCATGCACTAGGAAACTAGGAAGCTTGTTTGACTTGCTTTCTTGCAACATTTGTCATATTGTGGTGGCCTGGAACTAATCTCATAATATCTCTAAGGTATGCTTGTAGTGATATTATCTAATTTATTTTTATCACGAAAATCAGTCATTGAATATACTTTCACAAATATACATCCATGCAGCGATTATTATTAACACAAGAAATAAACACAAAAGGTAAATGGATTAAAAGCAATAGAAAACAACATTGTAAAAGTCTATCAGGCCAATAGAACACATGGGCTTTCCTTGATCACTCCTTCCATGTGTCATCATTTTCCCCTTAACTTCAAAGGAAAAATCTAATGACTGGTTTAATTAAAAATTATCAGAATTGGTAAGAGTGGCATGACCTACAGTTGAAGAGCCCTGGATTCAAAACACATCTCCATACAAATGTGTAGAAATGTAAAACAAGCCATCTTAATGTACTAAGTCTCAGTTGTCTGTAAAAAAGATTTAATAATATCTACTTTAGAGGAGGCTATCAAGATGGCAGCATAGAACACTTGGCTAACCTCCTCACCATGAGCACATCAAAACTACAACTAAATATAGAGTGACTCTTGCTGAAATTGAATTGGGGACTTAGCAGAACAGCTCTTCTATGTTGAAGACTATAAAGAAAGACTCACACACATTCAGGTAGGAAAGGAGCTTGCTCAAACTCATGTCCATTGAGTCAGTGATGCTATGCAAACATCTCTTCCTCTGCTGTCCCCTTTTCCTCCCGCCTTCAATCTTTCCCAGCATCAGGATTTTTCCCAACGTGTTGGCTCTTCGCATCAGGTGGCAAAAATATTGGAGCTTCAGCCTCAGCATCAGTCCTTCCAATGAATATTCGGGATTGATTTCCCTTAGGATTGACTAGTTTGAGCTCTTTGCAGTCCAAGTGACTCTCAAGAGTCTTCAACACCACAGTTCGAAAGCATCAATTCAGCTTTTTTTATGGTCCAACTCTCACATCCGTACATGACTACTGGAAAAAGTTATAGCTTTGGCTATATGAGTGAGTAAATTCATAGTTTTATGCCAGTTATAGGTCACTATTACCTGGCATTCAATGCACAGGAAGACAATCTCAAGATAATAACTTGTTACTTTTGGCCCTCACATCTCTATTATCTTCCAAGTCTAAGAGAGAAAAAATAACTTATTTTATACATCTTTCTTTCCTCTCTGAACTCCATTCCAAGTCATGGATCAGGGAATAATAAGATTAAGTCCTTACTAAAAATAAATAATGCTTCTGTTTTCTTCCTGTATAAATCTCCAAGGAAAGAAATCTCTAAATATCTAGGTACCTGCTTGGAATTTGTATGTGTTTTAGATGTGAGGGAACAGAAAAATGACACATGAATTAATGAACCAATAAATTATTGTGTCCCAGCTCTTCCTGCCATATCAGATCACTTTTTTTTATTTTGCTTGCAGTCTTGATAAATAAATATCCAACATATTGCTGCTTATTTGTATGTGATTAGAAACATCAGATTCAGCAGGAGTTTACTCTATGTAAAATGGCTTTCCTGCTGCTCTGGGTTCTAGTGAAAGAAAGCCAGTGAGTAAATCAATTCATTTTAAGTTATCTATGAATTTAAAATGTTCACCCTTTCTAGGACACAGGCTTACACAGTAAAGAAAGGAACTCTTAACTCTAAGGAGTAGAACTCTGTAAATCGTTAGAAAGATATTGTTTGGAGAGAGGGTCAGGACCATTAAAAGTTGGAACATAATCTTTTTTTTTGAAAGACCACTAATCTCAATATATAGACCTATTTGTATTAAGCGAATCTAAGTATCAGGGACTATGTTACATTTTTATAATGGGAATTGTTTAATTCAGGAAACTTATTAAAGGTGAAAATGCATTGCTGAGCCATAAGAACAGAAGGTAGAGGTTTATGGATAGGGATTCAACCCATCTGGAGCGTATTCCCAGAACCATTGCTGAATAAGTAATACAGATTCTCATTTGGACAATTTTTGCTTGCAGGTGGCAAAATGAGTCTTCCCCCTTGCCCTGGGGATTTAGAACGTAGAATCTTGGCAAAGCATGAAACTTCTTCAGTTCATGCAGAAAAAGAGCTGGAAGATAATGTTCATTTATTAATTTCTTTAGGGATGAAGTAGGTTAAATTATCAGCAGGAAAGGTAAATGTCTCTGGAAAAGCTAAGGATGACAATTTCTACATTTCCTCACTTAATATTCATCAAGAAGGGAACACTGACCTTCACTGAGTACACCTTTCATTTATTGAGTAATGAAGCAATTTGCTGTCAAATTGTTTTATCAGGCCCTATTAGTCACCTGGGATACAATGGATAAGAAATTTAATTTTATTATTTTCGTGGGACTAGAGATCTAGGACTGAGTCTAATTTAGGGAGGCAGAGTAGAACATGTGTGTTCTCTAGATTCTTAAGAAGGAGTGCTTTAAGTCTTTTGAAATAATGGGTTGCAAAATGTCTTGTGAGTTGATTTACTTTATATAAGCCCTTAGACTTGATAACAGGAAAACAAGTGCCTCTGTGACTGGGATGTCAGAGAAAAGCTAATCTCACAGAAAAAGAATAACTCCTACTTGTCCAACAGTACTTCAGCTTCACCTTTCCATTTTCCTTCAATTAGGTTCAGTTCTACCAAGTTCATGGAGAGCACCTTAGGGTCAGATAAATTTACTTGAGTAGACCCAAAATGGGGGAAATATTGGTTCTGGAAGAATTCTTTTGAAGCCTGTATCAGTTTAGATGTATGAGTTGATCCTTCACTCAATTGTGAATGAAACTCATGATCTTTTCTCAATCTTAACAGCCATTCTAGTACCATAAATGGTATTTAAATTTTCCTACTATCAGCAATACACATTAACTATACATCTGGATTTTGTCTGAGAATTCAATCAGTATTTTCTAACTCCATCAAAGA
Organism: Muntiacus reevesi; assembly: GCF_963930625.1. Lineage (NCBI taxonomy): Eukaryota > Metazoa > Chordata > Mammalia > Artiodactyla > Cervidae > Muntiacus > Muntiacus reevesi. The sequence continues at coordinate 69,417,599 of NC_089251.1, read as the reverse complement.
TCTGAGACTAATTAAAATAGAGTCATGATCTGATTGCATCTGCTGGATGTCATTCTTTACAAATTGTGCTATCAGAGTATTACAGACATAAATCTTGTTAGCTCTGAATCCTTCTGAAATGTCTTTGTTAGCCTATAGTATAATATCAGTGTTATTGTATCAATCTTTTAAAAGGATGATGTAAGAAGCATTTTTACCATAAATATTTGTTCTAAAATTTTACTATTAAAAATACCATCCATTTTTACAACTGTCATTGATAAAGATATTCAGAACAAATTTCCATTGTATTAACAGAAAAAAATTGTCAAGACTATCTTCTGATCATATAGAATTAATTGGAATTCTATAATTACCCAAGTTTTGCATTTGTCTTTGCTCTTAGAAAGCATGAGTTTAAATTAGTATTCAATCACTCATACATTGATGTACCATTTGTTTATTTTTTTCATTTCTCTGTTTTCTATTCAACTTGGGCATTGTAAGGTGCTTTGTCTTTTCTTGAAAACCATCTAATAAATTTTGGGGATATGAGGGAGCTATATATTTTATAAAAATACATTCATCAAAATAATGGTTCTGTAAGTTGAATCCATCATAATCTTTAAATTTTAAAAGGACAAATTAAAAAGCACTGTACAATAATTTGTCTAGTGTCTCTTTAAGTAATATAAGACATAAGGAGAAGAATGGGAAGATTAATAAAAGTTCTATTTTAGTTTTCCTGCTTTACTTCTTTCTATAAATTGAATATCTGCTAATCTAAATCATTGATTCAGGACTAACTTTCAAACTTTGGTTAGAATTTACTTTGTAGAATTTATTATCAGAGTTTGTCTGTTAGCTTGTAACAACTCAATGACAAGTCTTTGAATGCATTATTCGCTTCAACACCTCAAAAAGTACCTATACCTTTGGCTAATTATTAAGGAAATGTGCACAGTTGGACATTGAATTGAGTGAATTCAAAAAAGTTCAAACATGTAAAATGTAAAAATGCAAGAAATATCTAAGGTATAAGTAAAATTATTTTAAAATTTTGCCAAAAATCGCATTAATGGTTGTTTCACCCAGAAGTACAATATCAATCATTAGGAGAAATTATAAATATGAGGGCAATGCAGAAATTTTACCGATAGTTGCTGGCAATTGTTGGTTGACTACATGCAAATCAACATTCTTTTTCATATGTAAGCTAAAAGACCTACAGTTATGATGCTAGCATTGCGAGATTTTTCTATACATCGAACAAGCATTTTACTTCCAGATAATTTTCACTCTTCTTTCCTTTCATAGAACCCATTAATTTTTATATATGTTCTTTCTTATGGCATAGGGCCAACAATATAGGGGATACAAAATGTTTCTATTTGGATTTCTTTATGAAGAATATCACCTTGATTTCAGCAATCTAATTCTTATTAAAAAGTTTTACTTTAAGACACATATATCAAAGTACATTTCTTTCTCACTCACTTTGAAAACAAAAACTAACTTCCTAATTTTTAAAATTTGCATATATTGAAGGCTTCCTTATTGGCTTAGATTGTAAAGAGTCTGCCTGCAAAGCAGAAGACCTGGGTTTGATCCCTGGGAAGACCTGGGAAGATCCATGGAGGAGGACCTGAAAATCCACTCCAATATTTTCCTGGAAAATTCCCATGGACAGAGGAATCTAGTGGGCTACAGTCCATGGGGTCACAAAGAGTCAGAAACAACTGAGTGACTTAGCACAGTGCAGCACAAAATATTATAAAAGGGAAAAGCATATATCTTTCTCCTGGTCTCTGAGTCTGGTCAAATTCTTTACACCATTGGAAGGTAAGGGCATTTAATGCTTATTTGCTTCTTTAAAAATAATGCACTCAAGTTTTCAATTTTCTTTTGATGGTTGGGGCTCTGTACCCTCAACAGAAAATTAAAAACTCTAGATGGTCAATACTGAAATCAGATTGATTATATTCTTTGCAGCTGAAGATGGAGAAGTTCTATATAGTAAGCAAAAACAAGACCGGGAGCTGACTGTGGCTCAGATCATACCCTCCTTATTGCAAAATTCAGACTTAAATTGAAACAGGTAGGGAAAACCACTAGACATTCAGGTATGAGCTAAATCAAATTCCTTATGATTATACAGTGGAAGTGAGAAAGAAATTCAAGGGATTAGATCTGATAGACAGAGTGCCTGAAGAATTACAAAGAGAGGTTCATAACATTGTACAAGAGGCAGTGATCAACATCATCTCCAAGAAAAAGAGATGCAAAAAGGCTAAATGGTTGTCTGAGGAGGCCTTACAAATAACTGAGAAAAGAGGAGAAGCTAAACATAAAGGAAAAAAGGAAACATATACCCAACTGAATGGAGAGTTCCAAAAAATAGCAAGAAGAGATAAGAAAGCCTTCCTCGGTGATCAATGCAAAGAAATAGAAGAAAACAACAGAATGGGGAAGACTAGAGATCCCTTCAAGAAAATTAGAGATACCAAGGGACCATTTCATGCAAATATGGTCACAATAAAGGACAGAAATGGTATGGACCTAACAGAAGCAGAAGTTAGCAAAAAGATGTGGCAAGCGTACACAGAAGAAATATACAAAAAAGATCTAGTGACCCAGATAACCGCTATGGTGTGATCACTCACCTAAAACCAGACATCCTGGAATGCAAAGTCAGGTGGGCCATAAGAATCATATGAACAAAGCTAATGGAGGTGATGGAATTCCACCTGCTGCTATTTCAAATCCTAAAAGATGATGCTGTTAAAGTGCTTCACTCAATATGTCAGCAAATTTGGAAAACTCACCAGTGGCCTCAGACTGGAGAGGTCAGTTTTCATTCCAATCTGAAAGAAAGGCAAGGCCAAAGAATGCTCAAATTACTGCACAATTGCACTCACTTCACACACTAGCCAAATAATGCTCAAAATTCCCTAAGCCAGGTTTCAATAGTACATCAACCAAGAACATCCAGATGTTCAAGTTGGATTTAGAATAGGCAGAAGAACAACAGATCAAATTGCCAACATCCGTTGGATGTTTCTTTGCAAAAAGCAAAGAAGAACTAAAGAACCTCTCAATGAAAGTGAAAGAGAAGAGTGGAAATGTTGGCTTAAAACTGAACATTCAAAAAACAAAGATCATGGCATCTGGTCCCATCACTTCATGGCAAAAAAATGGGGTAGCAAAGCAAACAATGACAGACTTTATTTTCTTGAGCTCCAAAATCACTGCAGATGGTGACTGAAGTCATGAAATTAAAAGATGCTTGCTCCTTGGAAGAAAGGCTATAACCTACTTAGACAGCATATTAAAAAGCATAGACATTACTTTGCCAACAAGTTCTGTCTAGTCAAAACTATGGTTTTTCCAGTACTCATTTATGGATGTGAGAGTTGGACTATAAGGAAAGCTGAGTGCCAAAGAATTGATGCTTTTGAACTGTGGTGTTGGAGAAGACTCTTGAGAGTCCCTTAGACTGCCTGGAGATCCAACCAGCCAATCTTAAAGGAAATCAGTCCTGAATATTCATTGGAAGGACTGATGTTGAAGCTAAAACTCCAATACTTTGGCCACCTAATGAGAAGAGACTCCTTAGACAAGACCCTTCTGCCAGGAATGATTGAAGGCTTTAAGAGAAGGGGATGACAGAAGATGAGATGGGTGTTTGGCATCACCAACTCAATGGACATGAGTTTGAGCTAGCTCTGGATGTTGGTGATGGACAGGGAAGCCTGGCGTGCTGCAGTCCGTTAGATTGCTGAGTTGGACATTACTGAGTGACTGAACTGAACTGAACTGAGAATTTTTAAAATGCCACCCTGAACAGAAAGATATACAGTATTCTACATTCTTAACTTTTAGAGTGATAGCTTCTCAGTCCTTGAAATGTTATGCTCCATGTTTAATCAGTTAAATCAATTCAGTATTAAAGTTGTGGGTCTTTTGCTGTTGTTGTAATCAGTTTGTTAAGTACACTTTGCAACTAAAATTAATTCACCATTCAGTTGGGATTCATTTTCAATTCAATTTCTTGACCAAATTGCATTTTTATATTAAATTACATTCTTATGCATCTAAGTTGAGTGTGATTATAATGATTAATATGGCCATGTACTATGTAAATTAATCACAATTGGCCATAATTATTGGTAAGGTAAATCCCATTATAAAATATTGGATTTGAGAAGTTGGAGATAGGGTGGTTGGGTGAGGGGCTTTTACATTATCTTATCAATGATTTGTGGAAATATCAATTAACCTTCAAGAATTATCATTTATTTACTTGCAAATTTGTTTCACTTAGCACAACATTACTTTTTTTTTAATGAATGAATGAAAATAGGAATTTCAAAATTCTGCTTCAGATAGCAAAAGAATCGTAACAGTCTTTTATATAAACCATAATTTCTTACAAGAAAGAACATTCTTTATATGCAATTTTGGGATGCATTTTATGGAAGAAAGAGTAAGAAAATAGGCTATCATCGAGTGTAAATACTTTGTGAATTTCATTCATATGAGTTATAAAATTTTAAAGCAAAGAAATTTCACTCTGGTACAATGATATTACGGAGAAGGCCATGGCAGCCCACTCCAATACTCTTGCCTGGAAAGTCCCATGGATGGAGGAGCCTGGTAGGCTGCAGTCCATGGGGTCGTTAAGAGTCGGACACGGCTGAGCGACTTCACTTTCACTTCTCACTTTCATGAATTGGAGAAGGAAATGGCAACCCACTCCAGTGTTCTTGCCTGGAGAATCCCAGGGATGGCGGAGTCTGGTGGGCTGCTGTCTATGAGATTGCACAGAGTTGGACACGACTGAAGCGACTTGGCAGCAGCACAGTGCTATTAACTACCATTTAAAGCAAAACTGACTTTACGAATACATTACAAAATATACATCTCAAGGAAACTCACACACACATTCTTTTCTTCACTACTAAACTATCCACAAACAATTTCATGGCAGCTCTTGTGAGCCCATGGACTGTAGCCCGCCAGGTTCCTCTGTCCATGAGATTTTCCAGGCAAGAATACTGGAGTGGGTTCCATATGCTAATGTAAATATTGGGGAGAAGGCTTTGAATAATCTTTTATTCTCCAAGTTGCCTTTATGTAGTCTTCCTCTAATATTTTGCTACCAAACAACATACACAACAGTGGATGGGATGGTTAGTTTTTGTGCCAACTTGACTGGCCTATTGGATGCCCATATAGCTGGTAAAACATTATTTCACGGTATGTCTGTGATGCTATCTATGGAAGAGCTAGCATTTGAATTGGTAGAACAATATGATGGATCATAGAAAAAGCAAAATAATTCCAGAAATAACATCTACTTTGGCTTCATCAACTACACTAAAACGTTTGACTGTGTGGACACAAATAACTGTGGAAAATTCTTAAAGAGACAGGAATACCCGACCAACTTGCCTGCCTCCTGAAACATCTGTATGCAGGTCAGGAAGCAACAGAACCAGACATGTAATAACTGACTAATTCAAAATTGGGAAAGGAGTACCTCAAGGCTGTATATTGTCACACTGCTTACTTAACTTATATGCATAGTACATCATGTAAAATGCCAGGCTGGATGAAGCACAAGCTGGAATCAAAACTGCCAAGAGAAACATCAACAGCCTATGCAGATGATAACTACTCTAATGGCAGAAAGTGAAGTGAAACTAAAGAAGCTTTTGATGAAAGTGAAAGGGGAGATTGAAAGAGCTGGCTTAAAACTCAATATTTAAAAAACCTAAGATCATTGAATCCAGTCCTATCACTTCATGGCAAATAAATAGGGAAAAAATGGAAACAGTGACAGATTTTATTTTCGTGGGCTCCAAAATCACTGCGGACAGTAACTGCAGCCATGAAATTAAAAGACACTTGCTACTTGAAAGAAAAGCTATGGAAAACCTAGACGGTGTTTTAAAAACCAGAGACCTCACTTTGCTGACATAGGTCCATGTAGTCAGAGCTATAGTTTTCCCAGTAGTCATGTGGCGATGTGAAAGTTGTGCCACAAAGAAGACTGAACACAAGAATTGATGAGTCTTGAGAGTCCCTTGGATAGTAAGGAGATCAAACCAGTCAATCCTAAATGAAATCAACCGTGAATATGCATTGGAAGTACTGATGCTGAAGCTGAATACTCCAATACTTTGGAGGTCTTTATAGTCAAAGCATACAATGGTGTGATCACTCACCTAGAGCCAGACATCCTGGAGTGTGAAGTCAAGTGGACCTTAGAAAGCATCACTTTGAACAAACCTAGTCGATGTGATGGAATTCCAATTGAGCTATTTCAAATCCTGAAAGATGATGCTGTGAAAGTGCTGCACTCAATATGCCAGCAAATTTGGAAAACTCAGCAGTGGCCACAGGACTGGAAAAGGTCAATTTTCATTCCAATCTCAAAGAAAGGCAATTTCAAGGAATACTCAAACTACCACATGATTGCACTCATCTCACATGCTAGTAAAGTAATGCTCAAAATTCTCCAAGCCACGCTTCAGCAATACGTGAACTGTGAACTTCCAGATGTTCAAGTTGGCTTTAAAAAAGACAGTGGAACCATAGATCAAACTGCCAATATCTGCTGGATCACCGAAAAAGCAAGAGAGTTGCAGAAAAACATCTATTTCTGCTTTATTGACTATGCCAAAGCCTTCGACTGTATGGATCACAATAAACTGGGGAAAATTCTGAAAGAGATGGGAATACCAGACCACCTGACCTGCCTCTTGAGAAACCGTATGCAGGTCAGGAAGCAACAGTTAGAACTGGACATGGAACAACAGACTGGTTTCAAATAGGAAAAGGAATAAGTCAAGGCTGTATGTTGCCACCCTGCTTATTTAACTTATATGCAGAGTACATCATGAGAAACGCTGGACTGGAAGAAGCACAAGCTGGAAACAAGATTGCTGGGAGAAATATCAATAACCTTGGATATGCAGATGACACCACCCTTATGGCAAAGAGTGAAGAGGAACTGAAAAGCCTCTTGATGAAAGTGAAAGAGAAGAGTGAAAAAGTTGGCTTAAAGCTTAACATTCAGAAAACTAAGATCATGGCATCTGGTCCCATCACCTCATGGGAAATAGATGGGGAGACAGTGGAAACAGTGTCAGACTTTATTTTTTTGGGCTCCAAAATCACTGTAGATGGTGACTGCAGCCATGAAATTAAAAGACGCTTACTCCTTGGAAGGAAAGTTATGACCAACCTAGAGAGCATATTAAAAAGCAGAGACATTACTTTGCCAACAAAGGTTCATCTTGTCAAGGCTATGGTCTTTCCAGTGGTCATGTATGGATGTGACAGTTGGACTGTGAAGAAAGCTGAGCACCGAAAAATTGATGCTTTTGAACTGCGGTGTTGGAGAAGACTCTTGAGAGTCCCTTGGACTGCAGGGAGGTCCAACCAGTCCATCCTAAAGAAGATCAGTCCTGGGTGTTCATTGGATGGACAGATGCTGAAGCTGAAACTCCAATAATTTGGCCACCTGATGCGAAGAGTTGACTCATTGGAAAAGACCCTGAGGCTGGGAGGGACTGGGGGCAGGAGGAGAAGGGGACGACAGAGGATGAGATAGCTGGATGGCATCACCGACTCTATGGATATGAGTTTCAGTGAACTGTGGGAGTACTGATGGACAGGGAGGCCTGGCATGCTGCGATTCATGGGGTCGCAAAAAGTCAGACACGACTGAGCGACTGAACTGAACTGATAGTCAAAGCTATGGTTTTCTCCAGAAGTCATGCATTGATGTGAGAGTTGGACCATAAAGAAGGCTGAGCAGCGAAGAATTGATACTTTTGAACTTCGGTGCTGGAGAAGACTCTTGAGAGTCTCTTGGACAGCAAGGGCATTAAACCAATCAATTCTAAAGGAAGTCAATGTTGAATATTCATTAGAAGGACTGATGCTGAAGCTGAAGTTCCAATTTTTGGCCACCTGATAGGAAGAGTGGACTCATTGGAAAAGCCCCTGGTACTGGGAATATTGAAGGGTGACACAGAGGATGAGATAGTTGGATGGCATCACCGACTTAATGAACGTGAGTTTGAGCATGTTCTGGGAGGTGGTGAAGGACAGGTAAGCTTGGCACGCTGCAGTTCATGGGGTCACAAGCGTCAGACAGGACTTAGTGACTGAACAAGAACAGCAATCAAGGAAAGATCACCCTAACTGGTCAGAACAGTCCTCATCTAATCTGTTGATGACTTGAATAGAACAGAAAGGTGGATGAAGGGCAAATTTCCTCTCTTTGCTTGAGTTGAGTCATCCTCTTTTCTTGCTCCGAGACATTAGGCTGTCCTGGTTCTCAAGATTTAGGACTTTGACTGGGGCTTACCACACTGTCTCCTCTGACTCTCAGGCTTTCAGACTGAGACCAATGAACTTTCCTAATTCTCCAACTGACAGAATGAAGACCATGGACTTCTCAGCCTTCATAGCTACATAGTACAATTACTATAATAACTCTCTTCATATATATATATCTTACTGATTACATCTCCTGGAGCCCCTGACCAATACAATGGAGGCATTTGGGGTGCATCTTCAATTTCAAAAGCATTTGGCAGGTCAACCAGATAGCTCTACTCCCTGGAATGATTGAACTTCTTGCTTTACAAGAATATAGGTAGTGTCAAAAAAAGCAATTAGTTATTTGTATATATTTGATTGAAAGTAAAAACAAACAAACAAACAAACAAAAACTAACAAATGAAACAGTAAGAACTACAAAGTCTTATACTTGCTTGCTATAGGAAAGTAAGATAATTTTAAAATGTTTTTTGGTGGATAAAATTAGGATAGTTTCAGCCATAACAGCATTTTAACTTAATTCCCTTTTAGTTCTTTCAGTTCTATTCGATATTGTGTTAGGTTCCTAGAATTATAGTAGCAAAGTTACTTTAAAAACTTTCTTTTCTTCACAATTCTGGAGTATAGAAATCTTAAATCAAGGTGTCAGTAGGGTGATGTTCTCCTGAATACTCTAGGTTCCATTTCATGTGTTTCTGTTAGCTTTTGGTGTTATTGGCAATCCTTGGTGTTCCAATATCCGTCTCCATTCTTTTGTTATATTCTCCCTGAGATTAAGGCATTCAGCATAAACTTGTTGAACATCCTTATTTTTGTTAAGTTCTTCAAATATTTTATACTTTTCAAAAGATATACAGAAAGGTTTACCAGAAAACGATGAATAAGCTTGAGCAACTGAGTCTAAAAACTGACCAAGGATAGGATTCAGAACTCTATAGAGTAACTTACTAAGGGTCATAGTCCTCTCCGTTTAAATTACAATAATAATTTAAGTGCCAATTAATATTTTAATTTTTAGAGCTCTATGTACATTATATTACTGACTTTCTAATATTTTAGATCTTTGAGACGATTATATTATTTTTGACTATAATATCAATACTATTTATTATGATGCAATCATAATTTATCATATTTATTATGATACAATCCATTGACTTCAAGAGTAATTTTGCTTTTTTTAAATTTTCGATTAAAGCATTATCATAGCTTGATCAATTTGGTCTGACATGAATTGCAGAAAGGGTTTTTGTTTAGTTTTGGCCTATGGTCTAGTTATACCTGAACCAGGGAACATTGTCAGTAATTTTGTTAACCATGGAAACTACACTTGGGGTTTATATGTAGGATCTGTGTGTGTGTGTGTGTAGCTTTCTTTGCACTTGTCAGGTATAGCAAACTTACCCCCCCTTTTTTTTTAATTGAAGTATAGTTAACTCACAATTCTGTGCTATTTAACACATTAGCACAGTGATTCAGCTATACATATTTGTATGTATGCATAAATAAGAAAATACTGATGTTTACAAAATAACGAGTATAGTTCCCTGTGCTGTACAGTAGGTCCTTGCTGATTATATACAATTCCACTTACCAGAGCATAAAAAAGAATAAAACACCTCAGAATAAACCTACCTAAGGAGGCAAAAGACCTGTACTCTAAAACCTAGGGAACACTGATGAAAAAAATCAAAGATGGCACTAGCAGATAGAAAGATAAACTATGTTCCTTGATTGGAAGAATTCATACTGTTGAAATGGCTATGCTAGATTCTTTCACAGACTTGATAGGTCTTGGATGCTGCAGCTGGCTAGGAAGAGAATCCATCTGCCAAGCTCTGAATCAGAAATCAGAAACCCAAGTTCTCACTCCAGCTGTGCCAGGGGTCCTGTTGTGTGACCCTGGGCTAGACACTTTTCCTTTGGGCAAAACACTTGTTGACATACTGCAGCAATATCTTTTGGGAGCTATTTCCTAAAGTAATGGAAATAAAAGCAAAAATAAGAAAATGGCCCTCAACTAAACTTAAAAACTTCTGGGCAGCAAAGGAAATCATAAGCAAAACAACAACGACAACAAAAAATTGGCAGAACATAATTGTAAACAATGAAACTGACAATAAATAATATACAAAATATTCTCTAAAATATTCAGTTCAATATCAAAAATACAAAAAAAAAAAAACATAAAAAAATGGGCAGAAGATGGAAATAGATAGTTCTCCAAAAATGACATACAGATGGCCAGCAGGCATATGAAAAACTGCACAATACTTACAACTATCAGAGAAATACAAATAAAGACTACAATGAGGTATCACCTTACACTGGCCAGAATGATCATCATTAAAATGTCCATATATAGGCAAATTTTAAAAAACTTACTTTAGTTTTCTAGAAATTAATTTATTAATATTTTGAGTGTTTCTACCCTGAATGGAAAGGCAGGATGTAAAACTCTCTTATATGAAGAATCCTGGTATTTCACTTCACTGTGGTGCTTTCAGATCCCCTTTGATCAATAAGCACACACATGATGCTTTATTTCTAAATTGCCTTAAGGGTTTCATAAAACTGTGGAGACCTGTGCATAAATGAGATAGGCTACTATAGCATGTGGGTAAGAACAATGTTGTATATAAAAAAGAAAAAAAAAAACATAAAAACTTAGACCAGAATTTTTTTCTTGAGTATAAAAAGGAAATGAAATAGAAAAAGAACATAAAAATCAGTGTTCAAGAGGTTAGACAACAGCTATAAAACTAGACAAAAATAAATTGGTCATGAAAGGCTTTGAGAAAGGGAGAATGGACAGTAAGATCTAAGAAGAGGAGCCAAAACAGAGAGGAATTAAAAAACTTTTGCTTTGGTCAATCACAAATCCAGATAATCTACTAGAGTACCACTCTACTATGGTGTTGTTTATTCAGTGTTCACATCCTTGCTAAAGGTCAAGGAACATATGGAAAATGAAAAGGTTATGACTGGAAATCTTCTTCATGATAGTCTACTAGTGTTAAGTGATAAACCCTAAACTCTTTAACTTCATCACTGCAGTGTATTACTTTTTCCTGGCTGCAGCAGTTAGAAATATTGAACCTATGGAACTCTTCAGTCTGTTCATCATAACATTTTTTTTCTAGGTAGGGTAAAAAACAAGTAGGATAGCTATAAGGTTAATTAAATTATTTATTTAAGTCTAGTTAGTAAGGACCCTAACCAAGGAAAAGACAGGGTACAGGAAAGGAGCCAGCTTCAGAACAAAGAGTTGGAGTCTATGACAGCTATTTCAATGAGGAAAGATAATTCGAAAGAAGAGTGGCTGCTAAATGTAGATTGTAAAACATTAGCAAGAAGGAAAGAAGATTGAAAAATGTTACTATTCTACTGTTTCTCATGGTTTCATGTATTACCCTCAACCTATTATACAGTTAACTCTGGGGCTTCCCTGGTAGCTCAGATGGCAAAGAATTTACACCCAAGAAGGGAGAATTGGGTTCAATCCCTGGGTTGAGAAGATCCTCGGGAGAAGGGAATGACTACCCACTCCAGTATTCTTGCCTGGAGAATTCCATTGACAGAGGAGTCTAATGGGCTACAATCCATGGGATCGCAAACAGTCAGACAAGACTGAGCCACTAACACTTTCATTTTCATAGATAACTCTATTTCTTTGCAAGGTCATTATTTAGAAAGTTATCAAAACATTTATTTTGAAAGGCAATCAAGAAACTCTACATTTATCCAGAAAGCACATTACTTGCTAACATTGAGGCATTTTTTTTTCTTGCAAAGATTAAACAAGCAAATCAGATTTCCTACCTTTCTGGTATAATAACTGAATTATGAGAAGCAGAAATAAGCTGATATGTTGAAATGTTAACACCATATTTCATGCAACTACAGAAATAATTTTACTTGCCAAATTAATTTAGTTGGCCTTGTTATGAGTCCTACCACATGGATGATAAATAGGTAAAAGTGCTATAAACAAAAGATAATGATAAATGGCAGTGTATCAAGTAAGATGTGTAGGGATGTCAAATGAAATATCACTGAAGTCAGTGCTAACCTGACTGATTTAACAACTCCACCATCTAGTATATAAACAGAACAATAGAATGAATGGAATTAATGAACATCCTAGGAGTCTCTTTCCTGTAACACCACACTGGCTAAAACCACAATGAAAAGAGCAACAGGGATTCATAACCTAAAAAGGACTCAGATTCTATACTCTGCAAAAAAAGTGAGAATGAAATAATTCCAAAATATAATAAGAAATTATACCAGAGCAAAAATTTAACACAGACTGAATTTATGAGTTACATAAATGAATACAAAATATTTCACAGAATTTTAGCATATAGTAATCACTTAAATCTATTTCTGCTTTATTGACTACGCCAAAGCCTTTGACTGTGTGGATCACAATAAACTGTGGAAAATTCTGAAAGAGATGGGAATACCAGACCACCTGACCTGCCTCTTGAGAAACCTGTATGCAGGTGAGGAGGCAACAATTAGAACTGGACATGGAATAACAGACTGGTTCTAAATAGGAAAAGGAGTACGCCAAGGCTGTATATTTTCACCCTTTTATTTAACTTACATGTAGAGTACATCATGAGAAATGCTGGCCTGGAGGAAGTACAAACTGGAATCAAGATTGCCAGGAGATATATCAATAACCTCATATTTGCAGATGACACCATCCTTATGGCAGAAAGTGAAGAAGAACTAAAGGGTCTCTTGATGAAAGTGAAAGAGGAGAGTGAAAAAGTTGGCTTAAAGCTCAACATTCAGAAAACTAAGGTCATGACATCTGGTCTCAACACTTCATGGCAAATAAATTGGGAAACACTGGAAACAGTGCCTGAGTTTATTTTGGGGAACTCCAAAATCACTCTAGATGGTGACTGCAGCCATGAAATTAAAAGAGGCTTATTTCTTTGAAAGAAAGTTATGACCAATCTAGACAGCATATTAAAAAGTAGAGACATCACTTTGCCTACAAAGGTCCATCTAGTCAAAGCTATGGTTTTTCCTATAGTCATGTATGGATGTGAGAGTTGGACTATAAAGAGCTGAGCACTGAAGAATTGATGGTTTTGAACTGAGGTGTTGGAGAAGACTCCTGAGAGTCCCTTGGACTGCAAGGAGATCAACCAGTCCATCCTAAAGGAGATCAGTCCTGGGTGTTCATTGGAAGGACTGATGTTGAAGCTGAAATTCCAATACTTTGGCCACCTGATGCAAAGAGCTGACTCATTTGAAAAGACCCTGAAGCTGGGAAAGATTGAGGACAGGAAGAGAAGGGGACGACAGAAGATAAAATGGTTGGATGGAATCACCGATTCAATGGACATGGGTTTGGGTAGACTCCAGCAGTTGGTGATGGACAGGGAGGCCTGGCGTTCTGCAGTTCATGGGCTTGCAAAGAGTTGGACGTGACTGAGAGCCTGAACTGAACTGAATTGAAACACTTAAAATGCATTATACTGTTTACGTTATTATAGTCAAAATGTAACTGTTAAGCTGGAAATTCAAATTATATACAATTTCCTAAGTGGAGGAACATGAACTTTATTTTTTCTCTATGGGTTCCTGCATTTCCTCAAGTAACACAAGGCTTGCATGCTTGATTAAGAGGTTCAAGATAACAGATAAACTATAACATATGACATATTTTGAAACTATACTTTATGAAGAGGGATACATTATTAATCATTGCTTTGAAGCAGGGAAGAATAAACCTGACTCCATACTCGATCTGTTTCTTTTACATTTTCCTGGTGGCTCAGCTGGTAAGGAATCCACCTGCAATGAGGGAGACCTGGGCTTAATCCCTGGGTTGGGAAGATCCCCTGGAGAAGGGAAGGGCTACCCACTCCAGTATTCTGGCCTGGAGAATTCCATGGACTGTATAGTCCATGGGGTCACAAAGAGACAGACAAGATTAAGCAACTTTCACATTCATATTCACGTTGCATTTTATTACTTTTGCTACAAGTTAATCACTAAAGGAGCAATTTTTCTGCTCTTCCCCTAGTAGAATATTGGGCACCTACTGACCTGGAGATTCATATTCTGATGTCATATCTTTGTGCCTTTTCATATTGTTCATTGGGTTGTCAAGGCAAGAATACTGAAGAGGTTTGCCCTTCTCTTCCCAGTGGGCCACAGTTTGTCAGAACTCTTACAATAACCCGTCCATTGTGGATGCATCTACAAGTGAAAATAAAGTTGAAACTGGAATGTTACCATGAATCAAGGTAAACTGGATGTGGTCAAAAGGAGATGGCAAGAATGAACATTGGCATCTTAGGAATCAGTCAAATAGACAGGAATGGATAATTAGGTCAGGTGACCAATATATCTATTACTATGGACAAGAACCCTCAGAAGAAATGGAGTAGCTCTTGTGGTCTACAAAAGTTGGAAATGCAGTATTTGAGTGCAATTTCAAAAAATAACAGAATGTTATCAGTTTGTTTCCAAGGTAAACCATTCAACATAACAGTAATCCAAATCTATGCCCTAACCTCTGATGCTGAAGAAGCAGAATTTGAATGGTTCTATGAAGATCTATAAGACTTTCTAGGACTAACATAAAAAAAAAAAAAAGATGTTATTCTTATCATAGGGGATTGGAATGCAAAAGTAGGAAGTCAAGAGGTACCTGGAGTGATGGGAAAGTTTGACTTGGAGTACAAAATGAAGCTGTGCAAAGGCTAACAGATTTCTGCCAAGAGAACACACTGGTCACAGCAAATGCCCTCTTTCAGCAACACAAGAGACAAACACAACTCTACACATGCACATCATCAGATAGTCAGTACTGAAATCAGACTGATTATATTATTTGTAGCCAAAGATGGTGAAGCTCTATACAGTCAGCAAAAACAAAACCTGGAGCTTACTTTGACTCCTTTTACAGCTCCTTACTGTAAAATTCAGGCTTAAATTGAAAGTATGGACCATTCAGGTATCCCTTATGATCAAATCCCTTATGATTACACAGTGGAGGTGATGAATAGTTTAAAGGGATTAGATCTGGTAGACAAAGTCTCTGAAGAACTGTGGATGGAGGTTTGTAACATTGTAGAGGAAGCAGTGACCAAAACCATCCACAATAAAAAGAAATGCAAGAAAACAGAGTGGTTATCTGAGGAGGCCTTACAAATAGTTGAGAATAGAAGAGAAGTGAATGGCAAAGGAGAAATGGAAAGATATACCCAACTGAATGCAGAGTTCTAGAGAATAGCAGGGAGAGATAAGAAGCCTTCTTAAGTGAAGAATGCAAAGAAATAGAGAAAAAAAATAGAATTGGAAAGACTAGAGATCTCTTCAAGAAAATTGGAGATAACAGGGGAACATTTCATGCAAAGATGGGTACAAGAAAGCACAGAAACAGTAAAGACCTAACAGAAACAAAAGAGATTAAGAAGAAGCGTCAAGAAAAGGCAGAAGAACTATAGAAAAACGGTCTTCAGTTCAGTTCAGTCCAGTTCAGTTGCTCAGTCGTGTTCGACTCTTTGCGACCCCATGAATTGCAGCACTCCAGGCCTCCCTGTCCATCATTACTCCCGCAGTTTACTCAAACTCATGTCCGTCGAGTCAGTGACGCCATCCAGCCATCTAATTCTCTGCCGTCCCCTTCTCCTCCTGCCCCCAATCCCTCCCAGCATCAGGGTCTTTTCCAATGAGTCAACTCTTCACATGAGGTGGCCAAAGTATTGGAGTTTCAGATTCAGCATCAGTCCTTCCAATGAACACCCAGGACTGATCTCCTTTAGGATGGACTGGTTGATCTCCTTGCAGTCCAAGGGACTCTCAAGTGTCTTCTCCAACACCACAGTTCAAAAGCATCAATTTTTCAAAATGGTCTTAATAACCTGGAAAGCCATAATGGAGAAGCAACCCACATAGAGCCAGAAATCCTGGAGTATGAAGTCAAATGGACCTTAGGAAATATTACTATGAGCAAAGCTGGTGGAGGTGATGAAATTCCAACTGAGCTATTTCAAATCCTAAAGATGATGCTGTTAAAGGGTTGCACTCAATATGCTAACAAATTTGGAAACCTCAGCAGTGGCCACAGGACTGGAAAATGTCAGTTTTCATTCCAATCCCGAAGAAAGGAAATGCCAGTGATGATTCAAACTACTATAAAACTGTACTCATTTTACATGCTAGTAGCCTTTAAGCCTAGTAGCTAGTAGCCTTTAAGCTAGGCATCAACAGTATGTGAATTGAGAACATCCAGATGTGCAAAATAGATTTAGAAAAGGCAGAGTAACCAGAGATTAAATTAGCAACATCCGTTGGATCATAGAGAAAGCACGAGGGTTCCAGAAAAAACATTTATTTCTGCTTCATTGACTATGCTTAACCTTTGACTGTATGGATCACAACTAACTGTGGAAAATTCTTAAAGAAATGGGAGTATCAGGTCACCTTACCTGTCTCCTGATAAACCTGTATCAAGGTCAAGAAGCAAGTCTAGCTAGAACTGGACATGAAACAATCGACTGGTTCAAAATTGGGAAGGGAGTATGACAAGACTGTATATTGTCACCTGCTTATTTAACTTATGCAGAGTACACCATGCAAAATGCCAAGCTGGATGAATCAGAAGCTAGAAGCAAGATTGTCGGAAGAAATGACAACAATATCGGATATGTAGATGGTACCACTCTAATGGCAGAAAGTGAAGAGTAACAAAAGAGCCTCTTGATGGAGAGGAAAGAGGAGAGTGAAAAAACTGGCTTAAAACTCACAATTCAGAAAACTAAGATCATAACATCCAGTTCCATCACTTCATTGCAAATAGAAGGGGAAAAAGTGAAAACTGAGAAACTTTATTTTCTTGGGCTCCAAAATCACTGAGGACTATTACTGCAGCCATGAAATTAAAAGATGTTTTCTCCTTGGAAGAAAATGACAGACCTAGACAGTATACTCAAAACCAGAGACATCACTTTGCTGACAAATGTCTCTATAGTGAAAGCTATGCTTTTTCCAGTAGTCATGTATGGATGTGAGAGTTGGACCATGAAGAAGGCTAAGAGTAGAATAGTTGATGCTATCAAATTGTGGTGGAAAATATTCTTGAATGTCCCTTGGACAGCAAGTATATCACACCAGTCAATCCTAAAGGAAATTAACCCTGAATATTCATTGGAAGGACTGATGCTGAAGCTGAAGCTCCAATACTTTGTCCACCTGACGCTAAGAGCTGACTCTTTGGTAAAGACCCTGGTGCTGGGAAAGACAAGGCAAGAAGAGAAAGGGGTAGCAGAGAGTGAGACCGTTGGATGGCATTACCAACTCAATGGACATGTGTTTGAGCAAACTCCAGGAGGTAGTAAAGGACAAGGAAGGCTTGCGTGCTGCAGTCCATGGGGTCACAAAGAGTAGCACCGGACTTAGTGACTGAACAACAACAACAATCCCTAAAACGATGTTGTCTATAGCGCCAGTTCAGTTCAGTTGCTCAGTCGTGTCTGACTCTGCGACATCATGAATTGAAGCACGGCCAGGCCTCCCTGTCTATCACCAACTCCCAGAGTTCACTCAAACTCATGTCCATTGAGCCGGCGACACCATCGAGCCATTTCATCCTCTATTGTACCCTTCTCCTCCTGCCCTCAATCCCTCCCAGCATCAGGATTTTTTCCAATGAGTCAACTCTTCCCATGAGGTGGCCAATGTATTGGAGTTTCAGCTTCAGCATCAGTCTTTCCAATGAACACCCAGGACTGATCTCCTTTAGGATGGATTGGTTGGATCTCTTTGCAGTCCAAGGGACTCTCAAGAGTCTTCCCCAACACCACATTTGAAAGCATCCATTTTTTGGTGCTCAGCTTTCTTCAGAGTCCAACTGTCACATCCATACATGACCACTGGAAAAACCATAGCCTTGACTAGACAGACATTTGTTGGCAATGTAATGTCTCTGCTTTTTAATATGCTATCTAGGCTGGTCATAACTTTCCTTCCAAGGAATAAGTGTCTTTTAATTTCATGACTGCAATCACCATCTGCATTGATTTTGGAGCCCCCCAAATATAAAGTCTGACACTGTTTCCACTGTTTCACCATCTATTTCCCATGAAGTGATGGGTCCAGATGTCATGATCTTAGTTTTCTGAATGTTGAGCTTAAAGCTAACTTTTTCACTTTCATCAAGAGGTTTTTTAGTTCCTCTTCACATTCTGCCATAAGGGTGGAGTCATCTGCATATCTGAGGTTATTGATATTTCTCCCGGCAATCTTGATTCCAGCTTGTGATTCTTCCAGCCCAGCATTTCTCATGATGTACTCTGCATATAAGTTAAATAAGCAGGGTGACAATATACAGCCTTGACGTACTCCTTTTCCTATTTGGAACCAGTCTGTTGTTCCATGTCCAGTTTTATCTGTTGCTTCCTGACCTGCATACAGGTTTCTCAAGAGGCAGGTCAGGTGGTCTGGTATTCCCATCTCTTTCAGAATTTTCCACAGTTTATTGTGATCCATACAGTCAAAGGCTTTGACATAGTTAATAAAGCAGAGATAGATGTTTTTCTGGAACTCTCTTGCTTTTTCAATGATCCAGCAGATGTCGGCAATTCGATCTCTGGTTTTTTGCCTTTTCTAAAGCCAGCTTGAACATCTGGAAGTTCTCAGTTCACGTATTGCTGAAGCCTGACTTGGAGAATTTTGAGCATTATTTTACTAGTGTGTGAGATGAGTGCGATCATGTGGTAGTTTGAGCATTCTTTAGCATTGCCTTTCTTTGGGATTGGAATGAAAACTGACATATTCCAGTCCTGTGGCCACTGCTGAGTTTTCCAAATTTGCTGACATATTGAGAGCAGCACTTTCACAGCATCATCTTTCAGAATTTGAAATAGCTCAACTGGAACCATCACCTCCACTAGCTTTGTTTGTAGTGATGCTTTCTAAGGCCCACTTGACTTCACATTCCAGGATGTCTGGCTCTAGGTGATTATGATAAACCCCATCGTGATTATCTGGGTCGTGAAGATCTTTTTTGTACAGTTCTTCTGTGTATTCTTGCCACCTCTTCTTAATATCTTCTGTTTCTGTTAGATCCCTACCATTTCTGTCCTTTATTGAGCCCATCTTTTCATCATATCTATAGCTTAAGTTATAAATAATGACCAGTTTCCTAGAATGTCGCCTTCCATGTCTGAAAGTTAAGCTAAAAATACCTTTGTTTAAGCTCACATGAACCATCCTGACCAGGCCCATCTGTGAATCACTTTAGAAAAGAAGAAATTAATACATCCTCTCTGGAGTCTTTTTGGAACCACAAAATATTTGCGGCATCTTATTGCCTTTTTAATTTTACCTCTTCACTGCCCCATCTTTGTATTATAAAAGAAACTAGAATCCAAACCTATCGATATGATTCATTGGGCCATTGCCCTCTCTGTTTGTAGGCTTTCTGATTAAAGTTGTTATTCCTTGCCCCAATATCTTCTCTCTTGATATTTTGGACTGAGGTATGACAGGCAATATAAGCTTAGACTCAGTAATGCTTTGGGAAAACACTGTGGTATGTAGAAAGAAATATATGCTTATTTGTTTTTTTTTCCCCTCATCATTTAACAAATATTTTACTTTGGGCATAGAGCAAAACATAGACAGACATGGTCCCTGTCCTCAAAAAGCTTAAAATCTCAGAGAACATAGAGCCCAGTCTTTGAATTCCAGCTCTACCACTGTATTGGATAGATTTTGAACAGTTACTGAAACTTCAGGGGATATGGATTTTGTGATTGTTGTTTTCTTTTTGTTTTTGGCAGATGAATTATATGAGTACTTATCCTATTTGGTTTTTGTGGGAATTTAATGAAATAAAGTCCACAATGCTTGGCTCTATATCTGTCATGTAGTAGACATTGCTTTCACTTTCCTTTCCAAATACAGAGCCAGTAAATAATGTGACAGGCACAGAATGACATAAGCACAAATAAAATCTTGATTGATCTTAATAACAACTGAGGTGACAAGGTATGTTGTTGACAATTTTATTTTTTATCAAAGATTGATATTTTTGCAAGAGTTTATTAAATTTTTGAAAAGTAAAATTTAAGATAAAAAAATGTTATTGTTCATAGGTAGATTTCAGTTCAACTACTGAAATCACCATGTTTGTGTATGAACATTGTCTATCCACTACATTGTACTGTGAACTTCAAATTTTTCATTAAATCTTGAAATTTAGCTATAGTAAGTCCTGTGTACTACTTTCTTTGTTCTTGGATATTTTCAAAGAACCCCATTCGGAAGAGTATAGGACTATGATCAGGTGTAGGCTATGTCCACAGAAACTATGAGACATTAAACATTTCACATGGGATTAAAGTATGTTCTTTACATTTCATATAACTATATCATGTATATCATGTTAATGCTCAGACTCCCCTTCATGGATCTCAGCCTTATTATTAGGGTGTCTGTTACTGAGTCATGTCTGACTCTTTGCAACCCCATGGACTGCAACACTCAAGGTTTCCTCATTCCTCACTATCTCTTGGAGTTTACTCAGATTTATGTCTGTTGCATTGGTGATGCTATCTAACCATCTTATACTGTCACCCTCTTTCCAATGAGCTAAGCTTTCCTAAAGATAGAGATATGGAAATTTTCCTTGATCTGAATGAATGTATTCCTCATTATTATTTTTTTTAATTCCTCTTCAATTCTATTTAAAGTATTATAACGCTAATATTTTAGGGCTTCCTAGATGGCTCAGTGGGTAAAGAATCTGCCTTTGATGCAGGACATGCAGGTTTGATCCTCCGGTTGGGAAGATCCCCTGGAGGAGGGCAAGGCAACCAATTCCAATATTCTTGTTTGGATAGTCCCATGGACAGAAAAGCTTGTAGGCTACAGTCTTTAGGGTTGTAAAGAGTTGGACATATCTGAAGTGGTTGAGCACACACATGGTATTATTCATATTTTAAATTGGCTATACTCATGGTGAAATTACAAACTGCAGTGTGGATGCCAGTCAATTTAGATTGCAAAAGGTAAGGTCAGAAGCTTAAAGTGAGAAAAAAAAAAAAAAAGATACATTACCTATATTTATCTTCCATCTGCTCAGAAACTATTCAGATTGCCAACATACTGATGCATCATTTACTTATAATAATGTGCTAATCACAATAATGAGCAATCAATTTTTAGATGTTAAATGAATACTCTGAATAAGAAACCCTGTCATTTAGAAGGCCAGCTAATGAGAGCAAGGTAGAAAAATTGCTTGATTAGGCAGTTGACTTTTTTAATACAAATGTTTGTGTCATTATGAATTTCGAGTCTGCTAAACAACTGAGCTTCTTTATGCTAATTTTCAGCAAATTAAAGAGGACAGTTTTTTTTTTTTAACAGTGAGCTTCAAGGGCAACTGCTTCATTGAGAACTTGCTTTGTGCATAATTGATGCTCAGTAAGCACTCAGTCAATTCATTTGCTCAGTAGTGTCCAACTCTTTGCGATCCCATGGACTGCAGTAAACACTGGACAGAAATAAACTGGGATAATTAGAGGGACATGGAAAACAGGAAACTGATAACTTCATCTGAATGAAACTGAAAAATGGCAGCACAAAATTCAGCAGGTTGATTTCATTGGAAATATTTACATCTTATAAGAATCTGTATATAGATATTTATTAGGCTGTTGCTAAGTAGTTGTAATTTTACACTGTTGAACATTGCTGTTTGATACTGGAATAAATTCTTAAATAAATATGGTTACATATCATTTTAATGTGCATTTCTAACTTTTTTTTTTTTTGCTAATGATTTATTACTTGCTGTTTATTTTATATTTATTTTAGACTACAGAAATTATTATAGACAAAAAGAAAATTCTAGTGTTTTTTTTTATTCGAGTTCAAAATGGGTCATAAATCAGTGGAGACAGCTTGTGACATCCACAATGCATTTGGCCCAGGGACTGCTAATGAGCATACAGTGCAGTGGTGATTCAAGAAATTTTGCAAGGGAGACTAGAGCCTTGAAGATGAGGAGCGCAGTGGCTGGCCATCGGCAATTGATAACGACCAGTTGAGAGGATCATTGAAGCTGATCTTCTTACAACTATATGAGAAGTTGCCAAAGAACTCAACATCAGCCATTCTATGGTCACTTGGAATTTGAAGCAAATTGAAAAGGTGAAAAATCTTGATAAACGGGTGCCTTATAAGCTGAATGAATATAAAAAAAAATCATTGTTTCAAAGTGTCATCTTCTCTTATTCTATGCAATGACAATGAACCATTTCTCAAATGGATTGTGATTTTAGTTGAAAAGTGGATTTTATAGGACAACTGGCAATGACCAGTTTAGTGGCTGGACTGAGAAGACACTCCAAAGCACTTCCCAAAGCCAAACTTGCACCAAAAAAAAAGGTAACAGGCATTGTTTGGTGGTCTGCTGCTAGTCTGATCCACTGCAGCTTTCTGAATCCCAGCAAAACCATTATATCTGAGAGGAGTGCTTACCAAATTGATGAGATTCACTGAAAACTACAATGTCTGCAGTCAGCATTGGTCAACAGAAAGGGTCCAATTCTTCTCTATGACAATGCCTGACTGCATGTCACACAATCAATGCTTCAAAAGTTGAATGAATTGGGCAACGAAGTTTTGCCTCATCTGTCATATTCACCTGACCTTTCACCAACCAAATACCACTTCTTCAAATATCTTAACAGCTATTTGCAGGGAAAACACTTTCAAAACCAGGAGGAGGCAGAAAACGCTTTCCAAGTGTTCATTGAATCCTGAAGCATGATTTTTATGCTACCAGAATAAAAAACTTATTTTCCTTTTGCAGAAACGTGTTGATTGTAATGGTTCCTATTTTGATTAATAAAGATATATTTGAGCCTAGTTATAATGATTTAAAATTCAGGGTCCAGAACCGCAATTATTTTTGTACCAATATAATAGAATAGTTTATCCCTGGTGGCTCAGATGGTAAAGAATCTGCCTGCAATGACCTGGGTTCGATCCCTGAGTTGGGAAGATTCCCCCAAGAAGGGAATGGAAACCCACTCCAGTATTCTTGTCTGGAGAATTCCATGGACAGAGGAGACTGGCAGGCTATAATCCATGGGGTCTCAAAGACTTGGACATGATTGAGTGACTCACACTTTCACTTCAATAGAATGTATTTATATAAATATATAGAATCTATATATAGAAGAAATGATAGGTTGTCTCTCTCTCTATATATATATGTGTGTATATATATATTTATATATTCTTTTATCGGAAACAAAAAATTCTGTTTTCTTTGGGAGTGATTTGACAATGTATTATGGATGAGAAGTCTTTACTTTCATAGATTGTCCCACAATAATAGACTTTGCTTGCTTACAAATTGTAACCACGTTTCTTGTGATATAAACAGTTCATAGTCTAGAGCAGAGTTTGATAAATCCAGCCTGCCAAGTCCAGTCTGCCATCTGATTTTGCACAGCCTGTGAATTAAGGATGGTTTTTAAACCATTTAGAATAGTTGAGAATAGTTGAAACAAATCAAAAGAATAATAATTTGATGGCACATGACAATTATAAGAAATTGAAATTTCAGTTCCCATAAATGAAGTTTTAATATACTACAGGCACCTGTATTAATTTACCTATAATCTGCAGCTGTGTTCTTTTTTTTTTTTCCCTCTACATTGGCAGAGCTGAGTATAGAGACAATTTGGCTGGCAAAATAAAAAATATTTATTATGTGATAGTTTGTTGAATGGGGGTTCCCTGGTGGTTTAGAAGGTAAAGAATCTGACTACTATTCAGGAGACTCACGTTTGACCCCTGGGTCAGGAAGTTCCACTAGAGAAGGGAATGGCTACCACTCCAATATTCTTGCCCAGAGTGATCCATGGACAGAATTGGTGGGCTACAATCCATGGGGTTGCAAAGAGTCAGACGTGACTGAGTGACTACCATTTTCACTATTTTTCACATTCTTGAATAATTCTTCAATTCTTGAATAATTCTTCAATTTCACATTCTTGAATAATTCAAATTCTATTCTTTATTCTGCTAGTATATGAAATGGTGCAAAATAGCTCTCCATCTCTGCTTAGCCATCTTAAAACTCTGAGATAATATTCAGTTTCATATTTTATGCTTAATCTGTTTCTGCTTTAAAATGAATAGTCTCCATTTTTTATTGATTAATGTTCAATATTTATTCATCTTGTACCCAGAATTCTCAGTTCAAATGGAAGCAGTATGCTGAATTTTATCTGGGTATTGTGTTTGGATACTTTTGAATTAATTAAGGCTCTGTCACCCTTTTTCTTGTGCTACTTTGCTGTCCTCATTGTTAGGACACGCTTCCTTAGGTCTTTCATGTGGAGTGCACAGTTGAGATACCGCGTGCATTCTCATCCAGCATGCCCAATATATAATCTCATTATACTCAACATGCTGTTATAGCAATAACTATTAATATAATGATCATATTAATACACAGCAGACTTATTGAATACCCCTTTTTCCCTGTTGTAAATACTTTATTAATACATTTGATCCTCATAATAATCCTGTAGTCTATATATTCTTTTATTTCCATTCTGCAAACAAGGAAACAGATGCAAAAAAAAATTTCATAGGTGGCTGTAACTTTCTTTAAACCCCTCTATTTCCAAACTCTATAAAATTCAAGACCTCTGAAGCCAAACTTGAAATAATTTTGAAGGAGTGTCAAGATCACAGTGCTGCTGTCTGGGGCTGGTGAACTGCCCTTTATCCCTTTAATGATGCATTGGGATGCCATGATTAAATGACGATGTCTTTGGGTGCATCTGTTGATAAGGTATTATATTATTGCTCTATAGATAAAACTATGAATATCATAACAACTAAATGCTTTAGTTCTTGGGACACTGAAAAGGGAGAAGGTATCAGATGGAGTCCTTTCCACAGAGTTTTGAATAACTTTGTAATGAGGCTTTGTTAGTGGTTCAATAGTATCATATTGCTGATGTGAATAATTTGAGACTCTCCCTATAACTGAGCAAAGTGGGACTATCTTGTGAAATACAGTTCATTTGCATAATGTTCCTCCAAAGATAAAATCTACATGGTTATGCAAACACTACATGTGTTTAGAACTTAAATGCATTATGCACACCTATTTAAGAGGTTCAACTGTTAGAATATTAATTTTTCTTTTTAATTTTTTCCTTGCTTATAGTATTTCTCCCAGCCTCTTTCCTTACCCTCAACTCAATACAGTGGCCAGACATTTGTATTTTCATGTCTTAGGGAAAACTGTGATGCAGAGGTCAAAATTAGAAGATACTCAGAGACAGTATTTTCTTGTAAGTGATGGGGGAGAAGTCAGTCCTTTGATTTTAGATAGAGTAAATTGGAAACTCTCTGATCCTGAGAAGACCATGAGGCACCAGGAGCTGCCCTGCTGGGTGTTCCCATTTTCCTATAAAGTCCCCAGGGAGGTCAGAGGAGTTCAGAGGGAAATGGCCGAACTCTAGGCAGAGGGAGTTTCTTGATCTCAGGAAAGATGTCTTTCATCAAGCGTAGAATGAGTACAGCCCAGCTTTTGGATATCTAGAACCCATCTTGGGTCAGACACTGAGGTGATTAGAAGTAACTGTGATAAAACTTCTTCCTTTTCGTAAGTACTACATAGGTCTCCTTGTGTGTATTTGTGTGCACTAAGTTGCTTCGGTCCTGGCCATGTCCAACTCTGCAACGATATGTACTATAGCTTGCCAGCCTGCTCTGTCCTTGGGATTCTCCAGGCAAGGATTCTAGAGTGGGTTGCCATGCCCAGGAATCCTCCTCCAGGGGATCTTTCTGACCCAGGAATCAAACCTGCATCTCTTATGTCTCCTGCATTGGCAAGTGAGTTCTTTATCACTATCCCCACCTGGCAACTCAGGCCTCTTTGTAGGAGGATGATAAGGAAAGAACTAGTCCTAAACTTAATTTCTAAGAATGAATTTTCTTCTATTCTAGCAGAAAAGAGGCCTACATTTGAATTTAATTAGATTTAAAGGAAATAAATGTGACATTTCTCTCACACTTGAGATTGTGGACTAAAATCTAGTAGGCACTAGATTTAGCAGTCTACGTAGTTACTGCATACATATGTATGTGCAAAATAAATCCTTCTTTTGAATATCCCTAGCCACTTGCCTTCAGGCCATACTCCCTCTGATTCACATAAAACTATGCCTAAGTGAGAATGAAAAGGATTATCCAATTGACAAACATGTAAACTCTAATTTCACAGCATGCTGCAAGAAAAATGACAACTTGGTTCCATCTGTAAAGAATAGCATGTGCCTCAATATGTTTTTCACATGTATTTCCATTAGTTTTAGATGGTTTACCTGAGGCTTTTCTTTTGCCCATTGTTTCAGTTGCTTTTTCTCCTTAATATGGATGAAGATCTAGGATATTTGTGTTCTTAATCCATCTTTCCAACTGAGTCATGGTACAGCCTCTAGCAGCCATTTACTTTCTTCCCACTGGAATGCAGCAGCCAGAAATACCCACCGAGACCTGAGAATACATATGATATTCCTACTTAATCATTACTGGTGAAGGATCTGGGATTTTCTAATGAAAACTTTGATCACAGGCAATAGATTATAATTTAATTTGAAACTATTATCCTGCTTTATTCTGCTTTCAGAAGGATATGTAGGAATGAAACTTTGTGTTAGGTAACATACTTCGTGAGGTAAGTAGCAAAGAACTAGGAATAAAAATGGAACATTACAGATTCCATTCAGACCAGGCAAAATGACCCATTCTGGAAAAAATAAAGAAATTTAATTCAGTATAAGCTGATTTATTTCAAAGAAAGAAAATGTTACCTTCTAGTTGACTATTTAGGCATTTTTTAAATAATATGCTATATTTTAGACTGGACTTTTCTTACCTCAAGTTACTGAAGTTTTGTTTAGTCTATAAATGATTTCACTTGGTGCTTTTGAATGCTGTACAACAAAAGATCAATATATATGCAGAGATTAGAAAGTTCTCTTTTTTTTTTCTTCTAGTG
The DNA here is from genome assembly GCF_963930625.1 of Muntiacus reevesi. Classification (NCBI taxonomy): domain Eukaryota; kingdom Metazoa; phylum Chordata; class Mammalia; order Artiodactyla; family Cervidae; genus Muntiacus; species Muntiacus reevesi. The sequence goes on along the minus strand of NC_089251.1, from coordinate 69,390,181 downwards.
ATCCAATAACAATACAATATAGAATTTCATTTTTTATGTAAACAGTCACTATCCATGGCAGCATTTGGAAAGGCTACTGTGTCGCCTGATCTCATTTTAGAGAAGTTATATTATAGACGTGATTTGGATATTTGAAAACCATTAATAAATCCAAGGCTCTGTCTGTAAAAAGTATAAAGCAGTTTGAGATATATACAATATGCTGTTCTCAACAACCACCCGCCTCCCAAAATTCATTGATTTCTTGTGAACCATAGAGAAGGACTTCTCTGAAAATAGGGGGAATCAATAAAGGAAAGCAAGATGTGATATGAGAGCTATTTCTAATTTCTCTTTTTTCAGGGTTTAAAAAACTCATTAAATTTTGTTGAATGAAATATTCTTTAAATTCTGTAGTGCCTTTACAAGTTTCAAAAGTTTCATAAATGTGATTTCATATAATTGCATAATAACCCCTCTTTTTTCATTCCCTTCTCTATCCTCCCTAGTAACCACTAGTTTGTTCTTTGTATATGTGAGTCTGCTTCTTTTTATCTACTAGTTTGTTGTATTATTTTTAGATTCCACACATTTGTGATATTATGCAGTATTCATCTTTCTCTGTCTGACTTATTTCTAATAGCCTAATGCCCTCCAAATCCACACACACAAATGCAAAATTTTGTTCTTTCGTGGCTGATGAAAAGCCCTAATTTCTAAACATATGCCCCATTAATAGTGTACACTGTCAGAAATATTTCTACAAGTAACTTTATTGGGTCTCTTTCTTTACATTATTTGTCTTTACTTATTTTTTAAACTAAAATATTCTTGGGAATATGAAATATTATTTATTTTAACTGATCAAATCTTGAAGGTGGATTTTTTTAGTTGTCTTGGGAGCTGAATAGATAGGAATACAGGGTGTCTGTTTTAACAAGAAAACCCCTTGAAAGGTAACTGAGGACTTGTGGGTTAGTGGAGGAAAAAAGACAAATGCCTCGTTCCTTGCAGTTCTTAGGAGCTCTTCTGTTCATAGGATTGTATGTTCCTATTAACACCATTAAGTTTCTTCAAGGTGTTTCTTTGGCAAAAACTTTGATGAGATTGAGCTCTATACATATTGAAATCCTGGTAGTCTCATGGCCAATGTGTTCCCTCAATTTGTAGCTTAAAGCTTATTTATTTTATTTTTAGTATCACTCTCTCTTTATGAACCAAATTACAATCAATTTTTTAACAGGATATGTTTTATGAAAGGTTTGTTCTACTCATAGAAACAAGATAATACAATGCTACATGGCTTCAGAACAGTCTGCCTTGATTAAGTAAAAGGCTCTTTTGTTTCTGTGTAAAGTGGATAAGTTAATATTTCTCTTTATTCAAAAATGAGACAAAATGAAGATAATACTATCTAAATGGGTACTGGTAAGATTAGGTGTATGTGTGTGTGTGTTGTGTATCAACTAGGTTATTATCTGGCACCCAGGGCTAAATAAGTATCATTTTTTAAAATTAATATTCAATTAAATATTCATTAAGCATCTATTATATATCATGTAGTGTCCTAGGCACTAAAGAAACAACAGCAAAACAAACAACATATCTACATAAAACTTACACCTTGAATTATAAGATTTAGCTATTATTACTGGCTATCATCATTCCTTAAAGCAAGCAAAGAAGGCTCTTCATTGTCAAACTGACTAAAAAATATGAATGGTAGAGGAAGTCATAAAACTGCATTTTGCTAGGGGAGATTTATTTTATTCATTTTAATATATGTGTAACCAATAGGTGGGCTTCACTCGTGGCTCAGGGAGTAAAGAATCTGCCTACAATGCGGGAGACCTGGGTTTGATCCCTGGATTGGGAAGATTCCCCGGAGGAAGGCATGGCAATCCACTCCAGTATTATTGCCTGGACAATCCCCATGGACAAAGGAGCCTGGTGGGCTACAGTCCATAGGGTCGCAAAGAGTTGAACACAACTGAGTGACTAAGCACAGCACAATAGCTAGGATAAAATAGCTAAAATGATTAAGAGTAAGAGTTTGCCAAAGACTGGGTCAAAATAGTACGCCTTGCTGCCTGCTGCATTTCAGATCATTTGTCACTAGTTCCCACTGTCACTGACATACTTTACTTTTTCATCATAAACACAAATCTCCTTAAAACCTGAAAGAACACATTTTATCATTTGGCATTGCTTTCAGCAGTTAATCTAATGGGAGTTTATCCATTCTACTGAAACAGGAAGAGGTCTTTAATAATCATACAATCAAAAGAATAACTAAAATAAAATAAATCCTGTAAAACCTTATTAATATTTTATAGACAGAAATAACACCTTTTAAAATATTACAATATACTTCTCATTGCTTGGAAATTACTTCAACTATTTTTCATGGCTTTACCCACATCTTTATTCAGTAGAATCAGATTAACTTTGGATAACTCACCTACTCTTTCAATTATTCTTCTGCAGGCAAAAAACTAATTGGTTTCTTTAACCTTCCTTAATAGGTTAGGAGGAGAAATCATACTTTTGAAAAAATTTTGGATTAGATGATTTATATTTGGCAAAATGAAACAATTACAGAATTTTAAAGTAGAAAGGGATAATATGAATTATCAAAAACAGCAGCCCTCAGGCTTTATTTTTAAGATTTTTATTTGGATGTGGACTGTTTTTAAAGTCTTTATTGAATTTGTTACAATATTACTTCTGTTTTAATTTTTTTGGCCCCAAGGTATGTGGGATCTTAGCTCCCCAACCAGGAATCAAACCTGCACTTCCTGAATTGGAAGGTGAAGTCTCAACCCATGGGCTTTCAGGGAAACCCCAGGCTTTGTTTTTAAGCTGAATACTTTTTATTCAAATAAAAACAATATGCAAGAGTCCAAAATGTAAAAGAGATTAAAAGTGAGGCGAGGTTCTCCGATTGAAATGAGGTGCAAGCCCTGGAGTTCAACTTCTGTGGTAATGGCAATTCCCACAGAATTCACTCCATGCCAAGAAACTCAGGTTTAAGCTTCCCTGACCAAATTTCAGGTCCTGGATTTCACACTTAAATTTTGGTCTGAAGGGAAAAATATATTTGTTTAAAATCAGAGAGCAAGTACAAAAGAGTAAAACCAAAGTCTTCGGATGGCTACACAAGTTTTCCCTTTTTTTCTTCATATTGTTGCCGTTTAGTTGTTAAGTTATCTGACTCTGCAACCTCATGGACTGTAGTCTGCCAGGCTCCTCTGTCCATGGGATTTTCCAGGCAAGAATGCTGAAGTGGTTTGCCATTTCCTTCCCCACAGGATCTTCCTGACCCAGGGATCGAAGCCAAGTCTTCTGAGTAAGCAGAGAGATTCTTTACCACTGAGCCACAATATTAGGACATAGTATTTTGCATTGTAATTAAATTGAAGGTTAAGCCTTCAAAATACTATGCACTATAATTAAATTGATTCTTACAGATTCTTTAACATCTGAGCTACAAAGAGACTTCCTGGTAACTCAGACGATAATTTTTTTCTTATTTTTCTATTGCTTGTATTTTTACTCCACAGTGACACTGTTTTCTCATTCTCTTCAAAATCTTTTGGATATCTATGAGTCTCACTGGAGTTTGGTCCCTTACATAAAAGCTACAACCCTCCTATCTTGATACAAACCCCTCTCTACTTGAGATATCTTGTGAAATTGATGCAGGTCATGACCCAGGCATCTTTGAAGCCCAATTTGAGATTCATATCTTTGAGATTCTAAAAAAAAAAAAAACCAAAAAAATTGTTTGTTTGAAAGAGTACTCTGCCTTATAGCTTTCTGAGGTCTTAATGATATTTTCTGCAGTCTTACCTTGACTTCATTTTTGAATGAATATTTTTTCCCCTGAAAGCATCCTAGATTTGCTATCTCCTCAGAAGTTTATTTATTAAATAAGCATATTTTGGCATCTAAAGAGATTAAAAATAAGGAACAGTTTTGTATTCAAAACTGCAAATCTTTATTCCTTTATATATAACAACTTTTTCTTTCACCTGATTTTTTTTCAGTTTTACTGAAGTATAGATGGCAAATACAATTGTAATATATTTAAATTATACAACAGAGTGATTTGTTATACATAACATTGTTAATGGATTCCCACAACTGAGCTAATATACAGCCATCACTTCATATATTTACTTTTTTTGGTGCGTATGAAAACACAAGTTTTATTCTCTTAGCACATTTCAATTATACAATATAGTATTATCTGACAAAGGTTTCCCAGGTGGCACTAGTGGTAAGGAACCCACCTGCCAATGTGGGAGATGTAAAAGATGCAGATTTGATCCCTGGGTCAGGAAGATCCCCTGTAGGAGGGCATGGCAACTCACTCCAGTATTCTTGCCTGGAGAATTCCACGGAGAGAGGAGCTGGTGTGCTACTGTCCATAGGACTGCAAAGAGTCAGACATGACTGAAGCTACTTAGCATGTACTCACACATTATCCACTAAAATCCCCATGTTATGCATTAGATCCTTAGACCTTATTCACCCTATAACTGAAATTTTGTTTCCTTTTACTAACTTCTTCTGTTTTCTTCTCCCAGCTCTGAGCAACCATAATTCTATTCTGTTTCCATAAGTTCTTCTTTTTTTGTTTTATAGTCCACATATAAACAATAGCATGTGGTATTTTTCTGTCTTGGTCTGGCTTATTTCACTAGCATTAGGCCCTTAAGAGTCCATTCATGTCATTGCAAATGGGAATATCTGCTTCTTTTTGAGGCTGAATATTTACTCAGTTGTGTATCTATGTGTGTGTGTGTGTGTAGTTGTGTATCAATGTGTGTGTGTGTGTGTGTGTATACACGTGCTCAGTTGCTTCAGTGGTGTCCGACTCTTTGTGACCCTATAGACTGTATTCTGCCAGGCTCTTCTGTCCATGGGGATTCTCCAGGCAAGAATACTGGAGTAGGTTGCCATTTCCTCTTCCAGGGAATGAGGAACCCAGGTCTCATGTCTCCTGCATTGACAGGCGGGTTCTTTACCTTTAGCACCACCTGGGAAGCCTATAAATATATATCTCTGTGTGTATGTGTGTGTGTGTGTATTTGATATCTTTATCAGTTCATCTGTTGATGGATAAAATTGTTTTCTTATCTTGGATATCATAAATAATACTGCAATGATCATGGCAGTGAAGATATCTCTTCAACATAATTATTCCGTTCCCTTTGGATGCATACAAAGTGGATCACATGGTAGTTCATTTCAACATCTTGAGGAATCTCTATACTGCTTTTAACAGTGACAGTACCAGTTTATATTCCCACCAGTTCTATACAAGGGTTTCATTTTTTCCACACCCTCACCAATGTTGTTATTGCTTGTCTTTTGATAATAGCCATCCTAATAGGTATGAGGTAATATTTCATTGCAATTTTAAATTATAATTCTCTGGTGGCTCAGATGATAAAGGATCTACCTGCAATGCAGAAGCCCCAACTGAGTGATTTTTTTCCCCCCACTGATTATATTAAGGAGATTACCTCCTATGTTTTCCTCTAGGAGTTTTACAGTTTCAGGTATTACATTCATGTCTTTAACCCATTTTGAATTGTGTGCGTGTGTGTGTCAGGGGGTGTGTGTAGTTTGTATGTGTAAAACAGGGATCTATTTCCATTTTTTGCACATGGATGTCTAGTTTTCCAAATACTATTTATTGATGATATTATCCTTTTTCCATTGTACATTCTTGGCACCTATGTTGAAATTTAATTGACTAGATATGCATAAATTTATTTCTGGGATTTCATTATGTTCCATTGATCTATATGTCTGTTTTTATGCCAATACTATACTGATTAGTTTACTGTAGCTTTACAAGATATTTTGAAATTAGGGAGCATGATGCCTTCAGCTTTATTTTCTTCTGCAAGATTGCTTTGACTATTAGAGGTCTTTAGTGGTTCTGTATGGAATTTAGGAATTTTCTCTAGTTCTGTGAAAATTACCATTGGAATTTTGAAAGGGATTTCATTGAATCTGTATTTACTCAACTGAAATGTAGGAGTCACTCAACTAGGTTCTGGGCTTACCTCAGAGGGAACTGATCTGTGACCTGTGTGTAGCTGTACATTTGGCGCAACCATAAGAGAAGGGAAATTCAGGACTTTTCAAGTCTCTATCTTGGTGACTTCAGCTTCTCTTAAGCTTTCTTTTTTCTTTCTTTTTTTCTCATTTTATTATAAGCAGCTAGAAAAAGATAAGGATGTCATGCAACATTTTATCTGGAAATGTCCTTAACTAAATCATAGAATTCATTAGGTTTATTTTCTATTTTTCATATTTTCACAGGTAATAATGCTGCTCAACTTTCTACCATTACAGAAGAGTCTTTTGTTCTCCATCATTCATCTGTATTTTTGTCACTTCCCTGTGAGGCTTCACAGACATTCTTCTCAGGGTTCTTTAGACTTCTGCTAATGGTCTCAAGGACTTTCAGAGTCTGCTCATCATTCTTTCCTAAAGATTGTTTTAGGTTTTATTATACCAGCATTCCCTTGTTCTGGACACAACTGATGAATATCAAGCCCTCTCAAAGTTGTTGTTCAACCGCTAAGTCATGTCTGACTCTGCTACCCCATGAACTGCAGCTTGCCGAACTTCCCAGTTCTTCACTATCTCTCTGAGTTTGCTCAAACTTATGCCATCCGATCATCTCATCCTATGTCCCCTGCTTGTCCTCTTACCCTTAATCTTTCCCAACATCAGGGTCTTTTCCAATGAGTCAGTTCTTTGCATCAGGTGACCAAAGTATTGGAGCTTCATCATTAGTCCTTCAAATACATATTCAGGGTTGATGCCCTTTAGGATTGACTGGTTTGATCTCCTTGCTTTCCAAGGGACTCTCAAGAGTCTTCTCCAGCACCACAGTTCAAAAGCATACAACTGATGCATATCAATCCATCCCAAAGTTAGTTACATATCACAACAACAATCATTTATTATTATTATTTCTTATGACTTTGGGAACCGACTCTGCTTAGGCTAGGTAGTTCTACTTAGGGGTCTCTCATGAGGTTGTAACCAGACAATGGCTGGATCTGGAGTTATCTCTAAGGCTTTTTACATATCATACAGCTGATGATGGTGACAGTTGATGATGGCTTTTGTTTGGAATCTCAACCTTGTGGCCTAGGCTTTCTTTCAATATAGTGACTGAATTTCAAAAGCAAGTTTCACAGGAAGGAAACAGACAGAAATCTTATGCCACAATAGGAATACTTTAAAAAATTGACTATCTCAATGTTTTGGTGTTTGAAAATAGACATTTTGTGACCTAGCCTCAGAAATCATATAGCATCACTTCCACCATATAAGTCAAGGCTATAGCAACATTCCAGCAAAATTCGAGGGGAAAGGAGAACAGCTTCTCTTCTGGATGGAGAGGTAGAAAGGTCACAAAAAGGAGCCCATGAATAACAGGATGGTGTTACACAGGTGTTTGGAAAAATACAATCAGCTACAAGCATAGGACAAAATGTTAGCTGTAATGTATCACATGGCAATATGCATTAGAATCATGCTTTAAATCAAACATTAAATTATTTCATATTAGATGCATAAACAGCTTACTGTATTTATTTAAAATAAAAAGCAAATATTTGCCATAATAGGAATACTTGAAAAAATTGACTATCTCAATGTTTTGATGTTTGAAAATAGACAGATCTTACAAAATGTATGATAGTCCCTGCTGGGAGAAAGTAAATATTTCACAATAAATGAGGCGAGTCATATTCAGTGGGACAAATAAATATCTCAGACAGTCTTTGAGAGATAAAACAGTCTGAATATGAAAAGAATAACTTCTATACTAAATTCTAAGATATAGTAATGTGATAAGACAATTTCTGAAAAACTAAAATTTCTGACTTTTAAAACTCTCTGTTTAAAAGTCTTTCTCTTTTCTTCCAAATATTTTATCATGTGGCAAAGAATATTAAAATAAAGTAATATTTAATATTAAAGTAAAATCTAATTACTTTAAATGTTGAAGCTGCTTTTGGGCAGCAACTCAATCTGCTTTCAAGTACAGACTAGAAAAATCATCTTACCCTTTCTTATGGGAAAGGATAATGGGAGGAAATTAATGGGTTTCAAACTATTAGAACTTTAAGACTTTGGCATCAGAAGTCAGGGATTACTTAAGTCATAATTGCATGAGGTATGAGTAGATGGCCATCGTAGAGGGTACTTTTTAATAGCCCCTTTCTTTTATGAAGTCAAACATACCTATTATGGTAGCTCTACTTGTATAATTTTTCCTCCCTGTTCCCTTGAGTTTAACCCTTTAAAGATTTTCATAAAAGGAAAATATGTATTACATGTCTAGTATGTGTGAGGCTCTATGGAGGCCATTTTAACATTGTATCTTATTATTATTTTTTTTCCTCATGGTCTCTCTGATATAAGTGTTCTTATCACCACTTTGTCTTAGTGTTTTGTTTGCTTGTTTGATTGCTATTTGATTTTATTTGAAAATTATTTTTGTGAATTACTACAGGCATGTAAAGGCATAGAAAAGCATATAATGAACACCTGCATATGCATCACCTAGCTTAAATGAAATATTTCAAATTAAATTTAAATCTGCTGTGTACCTTTTCATGATTCCATTTCTCTCATTCTCATCTAAAAAGTAATTACTAAGAATTTATCACACCTACACATAAACTATTTTATATGCTTCTGAATATTTTCAAATGTAAAAGATGTTATCATACCTTCTGCAGCATTTTTTCCCTAAAATTATGTTTTAACTTTTAACCAAGTTCATGCAGGAGGTGTTTATTTGTTTTTATTTTACTGCTGTAAAGGCTTATAATGTTACTTATATTTATCCACTCTTTTATTTTTATTTTTTTTCACTCTTTTATTTTGATAGATATTTACACCATTAAACATTTTTCATCAGCACAAATTTTGTTGCCATCATTTATTAGTTTCTGCTATTCTTTCAAAATATAAATGGATTTTGTTTTGCTTAAATCAACATTTATACATTATAATGAATATTAAAAATACTATTTATTACTAAACCACACAGTGTTCTGTGATTAGTTTTTTTTTTTCTTCTTTCTTTTTTTTTTTTTTTTACTACTTTTCTTCCCTCATGTTATTGTTGGATAAAGAGGTGTGCAGCAGGGCAAGTCTGTTTCTGAATCTTTTAATTGTTTTATTAAATTTAAAAGGATGTATTTTACAGAAATATGAATAGTACATTGATAAAGATTGACTTATTAATGAAAGAAAAATATGTGTCAAAGAGAAAGCAAAAAATGAGAGCTGAGTAACATATCTTGAATACTACACACTATTCATATGTATTCATATATGTTTGCATTTTTATAGATACTAGATACCCTCTACTTTAGTATTCCCAATACAAAATAAACTCCTTTGCCCCTATATCTTCCCTGGTGGCTCAGATGGTAAAGAATCTGCCTGCAATGCAGGAGACCTGGGTTTGATCCCTGGGTCACAAAGATACTCTGGAGTAGGAAATAGCAACCTACTCCGGTAGTGTCGCCTAGAGAATTCCATGGACAGAGGAGCCTGGCAAGCTACAGTCCATGGTGTTGCAAAGAGTCAGACTGGGACTAACACACAACTTCCTACCCACTTTCTTTGTTTCCCTTCTGTGTTAGGGAGACAAGTGGCCTCCAAATGTGTACCTCTCCTAATCCTTGGAAACTGTAAATATGTTATCCTACAGTGCAAAGACAATTTAAAAAAATGTGATTAATGGTATGGACCTTGACATAGGGAGATTGTCCTTGGATTATTCAGGTGGGGCCCATT